>NC_082715.1:34028901-34702651 GCF_030144855.1 Hypanus sabinus | reverse complement strand
TACAGCCTCAGCGAAGGTGTAGTGGAAGTAAACAAATGAAGTTCAAAAGTTTGAAGTTCAAACAAAACTTATTATCAAAGTATGTGTATGTTACCATATATACTGTGAGATTCACTTTCTTGCAGACACTTACAGGGAAAAATAATTTATTAAAAGCAAAGACTGACAAGTAACCAATGTGTAAAAGAAGACAAATAGTGCAAATAAAAAGGTCATACTGAGAACATGAGATGCAAAGAATCCCTGAAAGCGAGTCTAACGGTTGTAGAATCAGTTCAGAAGAAGTGGGGAATGCAGTTATTAACACTGCTTAAGGAGCCTGATGGTTGTAGGGTAATAACTATTCCTGAAGTGGATGGTGTGGGACCTAAGGCTTCAGTACCCCCTACCCAATGGTAGAAGAGAGAAGAATGCATGGCCAAGATGGTGGGGGTCAAGATGATGGATGCTAGTGTCTTGTGGCAGTGCTCCATTTAATGGTGGTGAGTGCTTTTCTTGTGATGGACTGTGCTGTGTCCACTATGTCCTGTAGCCTTTTCCTGGGCATTGGCATTTCCGTACCAGGCCCTGATGCAACCAGTTAGGATACTCTCCATTGCGCATTTATTGAAGGTTGCCAAAGTTTTGTCAAGGTAGAGTGGGAGATTAAGAGTTCTATGAAATTTCTGTTACATTCATCCCCACGTAGCCTTTAAAGTATTGACTTGAGACTGACCTCCTTTCAGTTCTTTGATGGCCACCTCAGTGGTGCCGTTCCAGGTGCCTTCCCACACCTCTCCGAAGTGACCACTCCCGATGAGCTGCTTCTTCTGAAGCGAGGTGTGTTGGATTTCCCATTCAGCAATATGAGCTAAAGTGCAAGTGGATGGGCGATCAAGCTGCAGACAAATTTTGATATACATTAATTTTAATCAGAGCAAAAATAGGTTTTTTTTGCCACATTTGCTCTCCAGGTACCATTGGCACCTCTCTGTAGCATCTACGCTAGGACAACTTAGTAACACTTTGCCTGGAGTAGATCAGTAAACTAGTATAAGTTTCAACTTGTTACAGTTCCAGGCCCCAAGAATGACTGGTTTACTCCCACTGACTGCTTGAGGTCTACCATCTCCCTGATTGTCTGAGACACAAGACCTTCCACAGTTCATGATAGAACCCTGATCCTAGGCCTCCTCCCCAAGATAGTCAACTGATCCCCAGACCCCAATTCCTTCCATATTTGCTAACATCCTCCTCACCCTTCTCCTCATCTCTTTTTCCATTCCCCATTCTGGCTTCCCTCTTATCCCTTCTCTTCTATTCTCCTACCCCTCCTCCTTCCCTTTCTCCTATGGTCCTCTGTCCTCTTCTATCAGACTTCTTCAGCCTTTTACTTCTTCCTCCTAACCCTTCCCCAGCTTCTCACTTTATCCCCCTTCCCTGTCACCCAGTGGAATGGTGCCGCAGCAACAACCTGGCATTCAACGTGAAAGAGCTGACTGCGGACTTCAGGAAGGGTAAGACAAAGGAACACATACCAATCCTCAGAGGGATCAGAAGTGGAGAGAGTGAGCAGTTTCAAGTTCCTAGGTGTCAAGATCTCTGAGGATCTAACCTGGCCCAACATATCGGTGTAGTTATAAAGAAGGCAATACAGCGGCTATACTTTATTAGGAGTTTGAAATGATTTGGCATGTCAACAAATACACTCAAAAACTTCTATAGTTGTACTGGGGAGAGCATTCTGACAGGCTGCATCACTGTCTAGTATGGAGGACCTACTGCAACAGGACTGAAAGCTAAATCTGGTTGTAAATCTGGTCAGCTCCATCTTGGGCACTTGCCTACAAGGTACTCAGGACATCTTTAGGGACCAAGGTGACTCAGAGAGGCAGTGTCCATTATTAAAGACTTCCAGCACCTAGGGCATGCCCTTTTCTCACTGTGACCATCAGGTAGGAGATACAGAAACCTGAAGACACACACTCAATGATCCAGGAACAGTTTCTTTGGACAATACCTCAATTTTTTAATATACAGTATTTCTGTTTTTGCACAGTTTTTAATAATCTATTCAATATACATAATTGATTTGCTTGTTTATTTATTATTATATCTTTTTCTCTTTCTGCTAGATTAAGTATTGCATTGAACTGCTGCTGCTAAGTTAACAAATTTCACATCACATGCCGGTGATAATAAACCCGATTCTGATTCACCTGCTGACTTGTACTCCTTCCCCTCCTGCCACCTTCTTATTTTGATTTCTTTCCCCTTCCTTTCCAGTTCTGATGAAGTGTCTTGGCCCAAAGTATCAGCTGTTTATAGGTCTCCCTAGAGGCTGCCTGGCTTGCTGAGTTCCTGCAGCATTTTTGCGTGTTGCTGTAGATTTCCAGTACCTGCAGAAGCTCTCGTGTTTATGTCCCCCTACAATCATCTGCTCCTACTTCCAATGTTGCTCATTAACATCCAATTCCAACTTCTGCCCTTATCTTGCTTGGACACGACCATAACTTTTACCTTCATCAGGACTGGAGAAGAAAAGAAACAGAGTTGAGGGCAGCAGAGATCACAGAAGGGGAGCTGTGAGAGAGGGTGAACTCCTGTCGAAGGAGAGATTTAAACTCAAACTTTTGGATGTTAATGAGCAAAGTCGTGAGTAGGACCAGATGATTACGGGGGGCATACACTGAAGAGATTCTGCAGATACTGGAAATCTAGAGCAAAGTGCAAAAATACTGGTGAAACTCAGCTGGTCAGGCAGCATCTAGAGAGAGGAATAAACAAAATGGCAGGTCTTTTGCATTGGTGGGTGTTGCCTGGATTTCCAGCATCTGTAGATTATTTCTATAACTATTACCTGCTCGTTTACTGGACCTTAGTCATACTCGAGAGGCAGTCTCTAGCCTCAACCTATCCATAACCCTGAACTTTTACCCTCAGGTCAAGCCTTGATGCCCAAGAGCACATTTTCTACACCAAATGTCACTCAGAAATTCTTAATTGATAAGTGGGAGTTTCTACTGATGAATTATCAAATAATACACAGACTGCTATATTAACTGCTAAAAATACATCTATTTCAAGCTGAATAGATTTTAGTAAAATATGAATTATATAGTTAAAAATATAGAACACTTATTAGAATACTACTAGGCAGATCTGTTAAATTTCTCCATAGAAATTATAAAGAAAATATGTGTTGAATTAAAGTGCAACTGAGATTTGACTTTACATACCTTTACACATGGTTTAGTTAATCGTGTGCACAAGTAATCTGCCTCTTCTGAACACTGATTGATTAGTCGGGACAAGTTCTGAAAATCTGCCGCTTCATTGAGTTTGTAGTGTTTCACTATGTCACCATAACGCACTGCAAAGGAAATCCAAACTAAGCACAGTAGAGATGTCCAGAGCATTGCAGGATAAATGTTAATGCTAAATTAAAGTACAGCAGGTTATATTTGCAATTACCGCATATCTAATGCGGATGGCATAAAGGTTGATGGAGTTGTGGATTGTCTGGAGTCTTATTGTAGATTGCAGTGGGACACTGATGGGATGCAGAGCTGGACTGAGAAGCGGCAGATGGAGTTTAACCCGGAAAAATGTGAAGTGATTCATTTTGTAAGATTGAATTTGAAGGCAGAATACCTGGTTAATGGCAATGTTTTTGGCAGTGTGGAAGAACAGAGGGATCTTAGGGTCCACATCCACAGATCTCTCAAAGTTACTATGCAAGTTGATAGGGTTGTTAAGAAAGCATATGGTATGTTGGCTTTCATTAGTTGGGGAATTGAATTCAAGTGGAATGTCCTGCTAGGGGCATTTAAGAAAATCTTAGATGGGCAGATGATGATAGAAAAGTGGAGGGCTATGTAGGAGGGAAGGGTTACATTGATCTTAGAGTAGGTTAAAAGGTTGGCACAACATTGAGGGCTGAAGAGTCTGTACTGTTCATGAATTTCTATGTTCTAATGATGTTGTTTGTTGACTGGAATTTCTCTTATACAGCCAAGGTTCTTAAATTTTTGTGAGTCATATTGCAGCAAGGATAACAGGATAGTGGACCCAAATGAATAGAGAAGCTTCTAATTGATTACTTTAATGAATTATGAAATTAACAGCCAAGGACTGAACAGGAAGTATAAACTATAGTGAATGAAAGATTGAATAAAGAGCTTCCTTTTCAATTGCATTATAAATATTTTGAAGTTTAAGCAGTGTAAATTCTTCCTCCATGGACATCAATAGGCTGAGTCATGTCTTTTTGTCTGCTCTGTCAGGGCTGGAGTGAAATTGTTGATTTTGTACTTTATATGAAAATACTGCAGTTTTTGGAAACACAACATAAAATCAAAAAGTAGCACAGTATTTGGAAAGCAGATGAGTCTGGAATATAGGAGTGGGACATTCCTCAAGACTGGTTATACACAGTAGAAAAACATGCTTGCAGATACTTTTAATACTCAGGCCCTATATAGAGACAACAATCCCAGCTTTCATCTTGGGTAGATAATTGTACCTTGTCAACTCTTGCAACATTTTAGAATCTGTTCATGGTTGCAGCTTAGTTTAGAGAAAGCATTGATTTTTATTGTGTACGTTGCAACTCCATTAATGAAGGAAAATCCAATTTGCCTTTTAAGAACATTCTTACCCTGATTGTGCTGTACACACCACAGACCTTTATTACTCATCTACACCATTTATTCTATATTGTTATTCATCAGAACCTCTACCAAAATACTCACTTCTCACTCCTCTGCACTAGATTTCATCCACCATGTGTTTGCCCATCGCACTGCAGTTCAATCTGCCAATGTCATTCTGAATTCTGTAACTTCATACTGCTTGTCTCATTTCTTGGGTTTGCTTCAACTGTGAACCTTGAAGTTATGCTCCAAACATATGCCCAGTGGACTAATATACTGTAAATCACAATAACTAATGGGTATAACACTGATCCTTGGTCAGGTATATTTGCTCCAGTCTGATAAATAACTATTTCTGCATTCTATTTCTTATCTGGTCTGTATTCACACTGCAGCTCACACAGCAATTCCATGGGATTTAATTTTGCTTACAGGTCTCCTGTCTGGCACATTGTCAATTTTTCTTTTTGCAACCCTTCTACACAATATACTCCTTAAACCTTCTCTGTTACTTCATTAAGAAACTAATTTAAGTTGGTCAAACATTATTTCCTTTACACTAATATCATTTCCATTTCTCAGTCCCTACACTTTAATATTTTCTTGCCCTTTTCAATCACTGATCTAAACTCAGATGTTCCTAAAATGCTCCCTTGCTGAAAGATTTATTAGCTTCATTTCATCCCCCCAGGATTATACCTACTGCCTTTTTCCTTGTAAGGCTGCAAATACAGACCAAAAAGATGCAAGTTTACACATGTCAATAATTCCTCCCTCTCTTTGGCTGTTACTAGTCAGAAACTACATTACTGTAAACATCTATCACATTCTCTGGCTTACCTGGGGACAGAGACTTAACAGAGTGAAGAGAGGTGTTCAAGCAAAGCAGTTGTAACGGAGAACACAGGGTTCATATTGGTTCATATGAATGGGAGTACCAGAGTTCCTTAGAGAGAACATTCCTTCTGAACGTTCAGGTTGAACAAGCTAGGTCTTCATTCCTTGGAGCGTAGAAGGTTGAAGGGGGTCTTGATAGAGGTATTTAAAATTATGAGGGGGATTGATAGAGTTGACGTGGATAGGCATTTTCCATTGAGAGTAGGGAGATTCAAACAAGAGGACGTGAGTTGAGAGTTAGGGGGCAAAAGTTTAGGGGTAACACGAAGGGGAACTTCTTTACTCAGTGAGTGGTACTGTGTGGAACAAGCTTCCCATAGAGTGGTAGAGGCAGGTTCGATATTGTTACTTAAATCAAAATTGGACAGGTATATGGACAGAAAAGGAATGGAGGGTTATGGGCTGAGTGCAGGTCTGTGGGACTAGGTGAGAGTAAGTGTTCAGCACAGAATAGAAGGGCCGAGATCGCCTGTTTCCGTGCTGTAATTGTTATATGGTAATATGAATGCTAAAAGGAGATGGGATGATTTGTTTGATGACAGCTTCAGGTTGGAAGTTCTGTTGTTGGCTAGAAGGAACTACAGTGTACGAATTAGTGGATTCAAATGAATCAAGGGCAGTGGAAGTAGACAAAATGAATGTCTACAAATTAGTGGATTTGTATGAATCAAGGACAGGGGAAGAAGACAAACCAATTGTCCTTGTTTCCCCCATTTTGTGAACCCTGAACTGATTCGTGCTGTGATAATCTAATCAGAACAATTCAAGGTGGACACGAGGAGCTTCAGGTCTGGTCTGGTGGTCGTCTCTCAGGGTCCGAGGAAGACTGAACATTGTGCAGTCATCTGTGGATATGCATGTGGCTTCGGGGGCTGAAGGCCAAAGCACATGTGCAGTTGCAGGTTAGACATGGAATGTTGGAACAGGTGCATACACAGCTTTCTGGCGTTGGTCTCGTGCTGCTGCAAGGCGCTGATTTCGGTCATCCCCAAAGTCAGACGCAGCTTTTCTGGTCAGGGCGCACCACACATCCCTGTTGGCTGCGGACTCCTCAAGTTGTCGAGGCTGGAGGTCTACCCATTTTATGTACGATTTCAAATTGTCTTTGCATCTTTTTTTGGGGCGGCCCTGATTGCGACTGCCGTGCTCAAGCTCACTGTAGAGCAGCTGCCAGGGGATTCTTGTTTTACCCATGAGGATTACATGGTCAGTCCAGTGTAGCTGGGCCTGGAGGATCCTTGCTTCAATGCTTGTGCTGTTGGCTCTGTCAAGAACTTCCTGGTTGGTGATTCGGTCCTGTCATGATCGACCGCAGAGAGCGCATGTGAAACTGCTCCAGCTGTTTGATGTGCCTGCAGTACAGGGTCCAGGTTTTGCAGCCATACAGGAGAGAGGTGAGGACCAGAGCCTTGTACACCTTGAGCTTGGTTGAAAGCTGAATGTCCTTGTGCTCCAGAACTGTGACATGGAGTTTCCCAAGTGCCCGGCTGGCTCTCTGGATCCTTGCTATGATCTCTTTGTCAAGGGATCCTTCACTGGAGATGGTGCTTCCTAGATACTTGAAGCTCTCCACATTCTTCAGCACAGTGCCATCGATGGCGATGCATGGCTGAGGAGGGTGACTGTTTGGTGCAGGTTGTAGGAGAACTTCTGTCTTACCGAGGCTGATTGTCAGGCCGAACAGCTTTGAGGCTGCGGAGAAATTGTCGACATCGTCTGCAGGTGGGTCTCCTGGTGGGCCATGAGGGCACAGTCATCGGCAAACTGGGCTTCAGTGATGAGCCTCCTCAGCGTTCTGGTCTGCAGCAAGGTGTCTCAGGTCAAACATCGATCCGTCTGGGTGATATCTTATGTAAATACCCAGGCCTAGGTCCTCAACAGCATGCTTCAGCATTTGGGTGAAGAAGAGGTTGAAGGGCACTGGTGCTAGAACGCACCCTTGCTTCACGCCATTTGAGATGTTGGGAGTCTCAGATGGGGAACCACCTGAGAACACTTCTCCTGTCATGCCATCGTGGAGCAGGCAGATGAGTGGAGTGAACTTCTGTGGGCAGCCAAGCTTTCCAAGGGTGATCCACAGCACGTTTTTGTTGGCTGTGTCAAACGCCTTCGTCAGCTTAATGAAGACAGTATAATGTCATGTCCTGTTCCAGGCACTTCTCCTGTATCTGTCTCACTGCGAAGATCATGTCGACAGTGCTGCGTTCGGGACGAAAGCTGCATCGCGACTCAGGAAGGTTCTTTTCTGACACCATTGGAATCAGTCTGTTGAGGATGATGTGGGCGAGGATTTTTCCGGCAATGGAAAGTAGTGAGATGCCTCTGTAGTTCCCGCAGTCGGTCCTTGAACCTTTATTTTTGTATTGTTGCATCTCTGAGGTCAGGGGGCATCTCTTCTCCTTCCCAGGTGCTAGTCATGGTGCTGTGGAAAGCCTCAAGTGAGTCCTTGCTGCTGCCCCACTGAACTCACATCTGTCTTATCCCCCCTAGTTCAGCCCCTTCCTACCCACATCCGTGACACTTCACACACTCTGGATCTTTTCAATGATTTAAATTTCCCTGGCCCTTATTTTCACTATGGATGTCCAGTCCCCATACACCTCCATCCCCCACCAGGAAGGCCTCAAAGCTCTTCGTTTCTTTCTGGACACCAGACCCAACCAGTTCACCTCCACCACCACTCTCCTCTTTCTAGCAGAACTTGTCCTCATTCTCAATAATTTCTTCTCTGGCTCCTCCCACTTCCTTCAAACAGAAGGTGTAGCCATTGGCACTCACATGGGTCCCAATTATGCCTACCTTTTTGTCGGCTACATGGAACAGTCTATGTTTCAAGCCGACACTGCTGGTCATCCTGCACTTTTCCTACGCTACATCGATGATGGCATTGGTGCTGCTTCATACACCCATGCTGAGCTCGTCAATTTCATCCGCTTTTCCTCCAACTTCCACCCTACCCTCAAATTCACCTGGTCCATTTCTGACACTTCCCTCCCCTTTCTTGATCTCTGTTTCAGTCCCTGGAGACAGCTTATCTACTGATGTCTATTAAAAATCTGGAGATCCTCACAGCTACTTGGACTATACCTCTTCCCACGCTGTTACTTGTGAAAACGCTATCCCCTTTTCTCAATTCCTCTGTCTCCAGCATGTGTTCTCAGGATGAGGCTTTTCATTCCAGAATGAAGGAGATGTCTTCCTTTTTCAAAAAGAGCTTCCTTTTCTCCACTAACACTGCCCTCAACCGCATCTTTTTCATTTCATGCATGTCTGTTCTCACCACCCTACCAGGGATAGGGGTGTTCTTGACTCTACCTACCACCTCACCAACCTCTGCATCCAGCACATAACTCTCCATAACTTCTGCCATCTCCACCGTGATCCCACCACTAAGCACATCTTTCCCTCTCCTCCACTTTCTGCAGGGATCACTCCCTACGTGATTCCCATGTCCATTTGTCCCTCCCCATTGATCTCCCTCTTGGCAATTAGCCTTCCAAGTGGAACAAGTGCTACACCTGCCCCCTACACCACCTCCCTCAGGGCCCCAAACGGTCCTTCCAGGTGAGGCGACACTTCACCTGTAAGTCTGTTGGAGTCATATACTGTGTCTGGTTTCCTGGTGTGGCCTCCTGTATATCGGTGGGACCCAACGTAGATTGGGAGATCATTTCGCTGATCACCAATGCTTCGTCTGCCAGAAAAAGTGGGATTTCCCAGTGGCCACCCATTTTAATTCCACTTCCCATTCCGCTATGTCAATCCATGGCACCCTCCTCTGTCATGTTGAGGCCACACTATGGTTGGCAGAACAACAGCTTATATTCCATTTGGCTAACCTACAACCTGATGGCATTGACATCAATTTCTTGAACTTCCAGTAATACCCCTCTCCTTCACCATTCGCCATCCCCTTTTCCCTTTCTCACCTTATCTTCTTGCCTGCCCATCGCCTCCCTCTGGTGCTCCTCCCCTCTTTTCTGTCTTCCATGGCCTTCTTACCTCTTCTATCAGTCTCCCCCTTCTCCAGTCCTGTATCTCTTTCACCAATCAATTTCCCAGCTTTTTACTTCTCTCCTCCCCCCCCCCCCCCCCGGTTTCACTTATTTCACTTATTATCAATGAGTTGAGAGTTAAGGGGCAAAAGTTTAGGGGTAACATGAGTGGGAACCTCTTTACTCAGAGAGTGGTAGCTGTGTGGAATGCAGTAGAAGTGGTAGAGGCAGGTTTGGTATTGTTATTTAAAGTAAAATTGGATCGGTATATGGACAGGAAAGGAATGGAGGGTTATGGGCTGAGTGTGGGTCAGTGGGACTAGGAGAGAGTAAGCGTTCAGCACAGACTAGAAGGACCGAGATGGCCTGTTTCTGTTCTGTAATTGTTATATGGTTAAATTACCATGTGTTTCTCCTGCCCCTCCCCACACCTTTTAAATCTACTCATCCTTTATTTTCCTGCAGTCCTGCCGAAGGGTCTCAGCCTGAAACGTCGACTGTACTCTTTTCTATAGATGCTGACTGGCCTGCTGAGTTTCTCCAGCATTTTTTGTGTGTTGTTTGGATTTGCAGCATCTGCAGATTTTCTCTTGTTTCAGGGTGTTTCTATGACGCACTCCTTTTGGTATCAGAAAATAAATTAGTGTTCCATGATGTAGATTATATTGTTAAATCAGTCTCTCTGTGGCCATCTGGTGGTTGAAGGGAACTTAATGATGAAGACAACTTAGGTCAGTGGTAATTAATCAACAAAAAGAACCAGACGTAGGAGGAGGTATAATTCATGACAGCCGGGCAGCAGGAGTCTTCTTGTCAGGAAAAGGTGGGCAATAACACCAGTGACTGTAACTTTTCATTAAGTCTGGTAATACATGGAATCAGCAGAGATGAGCTTAATAATAATGAAATAAGTAACACCTATTATTTCAGGCCAGTAAGCCAGGGGGCGCTGCAGGAGGAGTGTAGACAAGTTGATTCAAGCTTATATCAATATCAGAAAGCTGACAGATATTTGGTTTTAAGCTTCAGATAAACTATTTAATTACCAGGGTTTTACTGTGAAAGTGGAAAGTTAAGTCAGTAAAGCGTCGTGGTGAATTAAAAAGAAATCTGGTCCACATTAGTTTCCAAATGCCAGGTATAAAAGGGATTAAGATGGATGTCTGAGGAGAGTTGTGCACACTCCTTCCTAATGTTGGGTGATATCCAGTATTCTATTCATCATGGATATTATCATTTGTTAATAGATCTATTAAGAAGTGCAACTGAATACTATGTATATTTCTGAACTCTTTATTTTCCTGAGCAAGCTGGGTAGACTCAGTAGCACAGATGCACCAGGTTGAGACCCAAAGGGTGTGTCTTTACTCTGCCAGCACCAATACTGTCTCTGGCACAGGTCTGATCCCCAAATTTCATCCTCTCCTTATCAGGAAATGATGAAGTAACCTTTCATCATGAAAGGCTGATTTTCTTAAAATACATGCAATGAATTTTATTAAAATACCTGACAGGAAATAAAGGTCATCCATTTCCTTATTCTGCCAAACTAGGAATGAACCATTCTGATTTTCATCTCGCAGCAGACACCTCTTTACATCTACATGGGTCATTCTGCCAAAGAACCATCTGAAGGAGGAACAAAATTTTATTCAGTGAATTCTACAACCAGATTTATTACAATACAGAGGAAATCTCCTTTGCAGTTCTTGCTAATGGATAAAGAATACGACTGGAGGCTTGAGAGGGGAACTTTGATATTTTTCCATAGCCATTTGATATGAGATATGTTGCTCCTGGTATTCAAGGTTCAGCATTGTTTATTGTCATTCTTCAATACATAAGTGTAAAGGAGAACTTAATGATTCTGGATCTAATACAAAATACATGATAAGCACAACAAATATAAATGTAATCCTGTGAAACAATGTACAAGCAACTGTTGAGTGTGGTCATATGTACATTAGATTAGCTTATACACAGACTGGTTGTGTGAGTATGTACTGCGCATAAAATGACGCTAAGTGCAAGAGTGTTTGAAGGTGATTCTGACAGGAAATGATAAAACGACTCTTGGCAAAAAGAGACAGCAGATCACATCAAAACGTAGTAGGTCTGTGACAGTGTCAATGTGGGTATTTATGAAGTGTGGGGTGTAAATGGAAAGTGGCAGTGCATAGGGGAATGAGAGGTGCTGAGGGGCCGTGAGGAGGAGTAGCTGATATGTTTAGAGTGGTGGTGGGCTGGGTTAATGGGTGGAGGTGTTGATCAGCCTGACGGCTTGGGGGAAGCAGCTATTTTTTTGAGTCTGGCGTGGATGCTGTGCGGCCTCTTCCATGATGGGAGTGGAACAAACAGCCCAGAATCAGGGTATTTTCATATCCAGGAAAAAACATACTCTGCACATGGTACTGATACCCATTGTACAGAGGCAACTCACACCTAATATAATACTATGAAAATATTGTCTGTGCATTATAATAGTGTTTTAGGGAAGATGAGTAAAATCCATTTGAAATATTTTTATCTAAACCCCTTGCTCTAAGGAGAGACCAATCAATATTGGGGAAATTTAAATTTCCCACCATGACAATCCTGTATTTATAGCACCTGTCCAGAATCTGCCACCCTATCTGCTCCTCAATGTCTCTGTTACTAATGGGAGGTCTATAAAAAACACCCAGTAGAGTTATCAATCCTTTCCTGTTCCTAATTCCACAAATTCACCACCCTTTGCCTAAAGAAATTTCTCTGCATCTGTTTTGAAAGGGCGCTCCTCTATCCTGAGGCTGTGCCCTCTTGTCCTAGACTCTCCCACCATGGGAAATGTCCTTTCCAATTTTACTCTGTCTAGGCCTTTCAACGTTCGAAGATCTCCCCTCAACCTTCTGAATTCCAGCAAGTACAGACCCAAATATAAAATTGAGAGATAATGTGAAGTGAAAGCTGGTAGCTTTCTTTTCTTTTCCAAGATGTCTTTAGCCTGATACCCATGTGAGAGGGGTTATTTACCACTTGTCAGCCCATGTCTAAATGTTCTGCAGGTTATGCTGAAAGCACTTTTTCATTATCTGATGAGATGGAACTGAAGTAAATTCTGTGCATACACCAGATACAAACTTTACTCTACTATAAGGGGCAAGGCTAGGCAAAGCAATTGAAGATGGTTGTGCTTCAGGTACTCCTGTTTCAAAGCACTATTGTTGCAATACACAAAAACATGATGATGGACATCTTAAAGACAGAACCAGAGTAAAGGGAAATATCCCCACCCATTCAGGAGTCCATATCCTTAGTTACATTCAGTGCTCTTGCCTATTGGAAACATCACAACTGAGGAACATGCCACGCACAATAGTTGTGAATTGTTGTGGCAAGCAGGTCTGTTGTTGTCAGTGGCCGAAAGGCCTCATTGGTACCTAGTTCAATAAAGGTTGCATGGAAGGGAACTTCAGTGTGAAGATGATTCTATTTCTCCATAAGGAGAGTATGGGGATTATTTTTGCCTGTTTATTTGAATGTTTCTGTGAAACAAAGAATGATAAGGATCTGAAAAGATACAACAACTCTGTTTCTCAGCACTCTTAAGGGCACTACTAGAGGTGTAGCAGACAGCAATGCCAAGCAGGAAACATCTTCCTGTAAATCTCATTGACTTCCAGCCATAATGAAGCATCCCCTTCCATCTTTTTTTACCCTCTAATTCAGTACTCTTCCACACTACAGTATGGTCAATCAACTGATTGCTCTAAGTAAATAGCTTTGCATTTTTCATGATTCAGAGATGGTGCCATTTGAACCATTAAGTTTTGCTTAGCATATACTTTTGATCAAATATATTTCATGACGCAAAAGAAGCACATCCACCCAAGGAACTCCATGTCTGTGTAACTAGTAAAGTATTGGCAGTGGATTCAAAGAATGGCCGATCCAGTAAAACTCTAACAATCTGGGAAACCGAATGGCATGGCATCTGCCTCACCAACAGTAGCTCCCGTGCTCCTAACAAAGTCTCCTGGTTCATTGGAGAATTTAGTAAACTACAATATAACATCTTACGAAAAGACAATTTGGTGGTGGGGGGGGGGAAGGGGTTAGAGGTTGATGATGGGATTAGTAACAGTAATATCCATTAGTATAGACTGTCTTCCAATCCAGCACCAGTAAAATGCCAAGTGCTGAATTATTTGAATTTTACGGATAACCAGCACAGGATAACGGGTTGAAGTGAAACTGCACAACAGTAAACCAGCTTGAAAATGTAATGTTCTTTCAAATAAATGAATATATTGATGAAAGGTAACTGAATAGCCTTTTTTATTACTCGAGGGGAGGGTGACAAAATGTGGGGAGATGTCTGAGAACCATTCATAAAACACTGAGGTACCATAGGCCCAGATTCTGTGGAGGGAAGAACAATGAAAATATCACTGCTCGTTACTATTTCACCCTAAAGTGACTTTGCATTTAGGACTTTTCCTTGTGCATAGTTTTAATATGTAAATTATTATTTATTTGCTTGAAGATTTCCTCATTTCCACATTTAACATTTTTAAAATTATAAACATATTTTGAATATTTTGATCAGCATCATTTCTGCATGTCTAAGTTTTTTTAAGAACTTGATATTTGTTTAAATTTTTTTAAACTAAAGTTATCTGCGCTGTGCTATTTATAATCACTTTAAACTCCAGTTGGCAGATCAGTTAATTTGGTGACTTTACAGTTGCTGAATTTCAGGAACCCTGTTAAATTGACTGCAGCAATTCTAAAGGGAAGATCCCACTAGAAGGGTGGCCAGCTCAGTGGGGAACTCTTTACAGCAACTGTATAAACCAACAACCCTGACTGCAAGTTCTGGGCCATCATTTTATAACACTTGCTTTGGAAATGACAGTGCATGTTAGGACATTGTCTTCTCACTGAGCAATAAAGAAGCTGTTCATTTTTACAGAAATTATTCTCTAGGTGGCAGTTTTAGCAATTAATTACTTTATTCACAGTATATACTTTTCTTCCTAAACCAGCAAATTATTTAATAAGTAAAATTTTACTTCACTTTTTGAAATTAGCTCCCTTCCAAGAAACTGATTATATGACTTCAAACATTTTAATTTAAGTTGTTCTGTTTTAAGCACAGTAACACCAAAGATTCCTCATCCAGTTTCTAAGGCAACTTTTGGTTTATTTTTCTTTAAATGACCATTGTTCTTGCAGGTCCTCTAGTGAGTTAAGGTTGGGCAAGCTGGGCTTGTACTCACTCAACTTCGGAAGAGTGAGAGATGACTTGATTGAAACATGCAAGAACAGTGAGGGGTTGGCATATGGGTTGTGAAGACAGTGTTTCATTGTTAGTGTTTCTAAAATGAGAAGCTATTGTTTAAGACTGCAATGTTTCTCTGAGAGGGCCTGCATCTTTGGAAATTCCTTCCTCTAAGTGCAGAGGAATTAAAACCTTGAATGTATAAGGCAGAGGTAGATAAGTACTTGATTAGCCAGGAATTTAAAAGTTTCCTGGGTTAGGTGAAATGTGAAATTGAGTTCAACGTCATATCAGTCGTGATCATATAGAGTGGTTCCAAGTCCAAAGTTCAAAGTAAATTTCATTATCAAAGTACATATATGTCACCATATACAACCCTGTGAATCATTTTCTTGTGTGCATACTGAATAAATGTGTAGTATAATTACTATAACAAATCAATGAAAGACCACCCAACCAGGACAGTTGACCAGACTGTAGAAAACAACAAATTGTCCAAATGCAAAAGAAGAAACAATAGTAATAAATAAATAAGCAACAGTTATCAAGAACATGAAATGAAGTGTCCTTCAAAGTGAGTCCATGGGTTGTGGGAACATTTCAATGATGGAGCCAGTGAGGTGAGTGAAGTTATATCTGATGGCTGAAGGGTAGTAACTATTTTTAAACCTAGTGGTGTGAGTGGCTCTTGGGCCTTCTTCCTGAGGGCAGCAGTCAAAGGAGAACATGTTCCAGGTGGTGGGGATCCCTGATGATAGATGCTGATTTCCTGAGGCTGTGGTTCATGTAGATGTGCTCAATGGTTGGGAGGGCTTTACTCATGATGAACTGGGCAGTATCCCCTAATTATTGTAGGATATTCCATTCAAAGGCACTGCTGTTTCCATACCAGGCTGTGATATAGCCAATCAATATATTCCCAACAGGAGCAAGCTCAAAGGCTCCAGCGACCTACCTCTGGCCCTAATTTGTATGTGTGTCTGCAAGTGTTGTTTCCAGCCTTTCTCTGACAACTGCTTGCATGGTTCAGGCATGAAGGGATACAGGGAGAAGGCAGCAGATTGCGACTAAGAGGAAAAATTGATCAGCCATGATGAAATGGGTAGAGTAGACTCAATGGCTAAGTTCTGCTCCTATATTTTATGATCTTATAGTCTTATTATTCCCAGAGGACAGTATCAATGATTGATCCAAATTCATTTTTGCTCCCTCTTCTTGCATGAAAAGTGGCTCCAAACTTTCTAATCACCGACACTTAGTGGCCTGTACATCTGCTCGTTAATGCAAATATCTAGTAAGCCAATCATGTGGCAGCAACTCAATGCATAAAAGCATAAAGGCATTGTCAAGAGGTTCAGTTGTTCAGATCAAACATCAGAATGGGGTAGAAGCGTAATCTGTTACTTTGATTGTGGAATGATTGAGGGTGATTTGAGTATCTCAGAAACTGCTGATCTTCTGGGATTTTCATGCATAACATTCTCTAGAATTTACAGAAAAATATGTGAAAAACAAAAAAAAAATCCAGTGATGGCCATGCTGTGGGCAAAACTGCCTTGTTAATGACACAGATCAGAGGAGAATGGCCAGATTGGTTCGAGCTGGCAGGAAGGTGCAACCTTGAAGTAACTGGGATACACTAATGTATTAGGTAACAGATGTATCTAACAAGGAGGAGACTGAGTGATTGTATTTCGAACTCTGGCATTCTCAGTTCTTGCAGTGAGAGATGGTTTTGTCCAGACAGAGTGTGGAATGCCTAAACTGGACTGGTGAAGGGGGACTGCATGGTTCATTGCTTCTAATCCCCATAATACAGCTGGCCCGTAAGACCATAAAACCACAAGACATAGGAGCAGAATTAGGCCATTCAACCCATCAAATCTGCTCTGACATTCCATCATGGCATATCCCAGATCTCACACAATCCCATACACTTGCCTTCTCGTCATAACCTTTGATGCCCTGACCAATCAGGAAATTATCAACGTCCAGCTTAAATATACCCACAGACAGTCTGTGGCAGAGCATTCCACAGATTCACTACTCACTAGCTTAAAAAAAATCCTCCTTACCCCTGTTCTCTAACCAAGGTGTCAGGCAAGATTTCTCTTGACAGAAACCATGCTGACTTTGACTTATTTTATCATTAGTCTTCAAGTACCCAGAAACCTCATCCTTAATAATAGACTCCAACACTTTCCCAACCACTGAGGTTAGGCTAATTTCCTTTCTTTTGCCTTCCTCCCTCCTTAAAGAGTGGAGTGACATTTGCAATCTTCCAGTCCTCCGGGATTATGCCAGAATCAAGTGATTCTTGAAAGATCATGACCAATGCATCCGTTATCTCTTCAGCATTCTCTCTCAGGACTCTGGGATGTAGTCCATCTAGCCCACTTTAAGACCTTTAAGCTTGCCCAGCACTTATTCCTTTGTAATAGCAATGGCATTCACTTCTGCTCCCTGACACTCTCAGACCTCTGGCACACTACTAGTTTCTTCCACAGTGAAGACAGATGCAAAGTATCCATCACATTCATCTGCCATTTCTTTGTCCCCCATTACTGCCTCACCACCATCATTTTCCAGTGGTCCAAAATCAACTCTCACCTTCCTATTAATCTTTATTCAACTGGAAAAAAAAACTTTTGGTATCCTGCTTTATACTATTGGCTAGTTTGCCTTCATAGTTCATCCTTTTCCTTCTAATAGCTTTTTTAGTTGCCCTTTTTGTTGGATTTTAAAAGCTTCCCAATCATCCAAATTCCCACTCACTTTTGCTACATTATATGCCCTTTCCTTTTTTTCATGCAGTCCTCAACTTCCCTTGTCTATCCCATGTCTTGTGAACTATTCCTAGAAACTTTAGCTATCTCTACTCTGCCATCATCCCCCTCCGTCAAGCCACAAGTAATTGTCAGCCACCAGTCTGCTGCCATTCTCTACATGTCGTTATCAACACTGGTTAGTTTACAAAGTAGGGAAGGAAAGAGGCAGACGGAGCACAATTTTCCGTGCCAACACTATCTATATAATAGAATAAAAGAGCAAAACTTCGCGCAAACAGACTCTCCTGCCCAACTTGCCCAAGCAAAGCAAGGTGCCTTACTGAGTTCACAAGATCACAAGACAAAGAAGCAGAAGTAGGCCATTCGGCCCATCAAATCTGCTCCGCCACTCCACCATGAGCTAAACTATTCTCCCATCTAGTTCCAATTTCCAGCTTCTTCCCCATATCCCTTGATACCCTGATTAATTAGGTACCTACCAGTCTTCTCCTCAAACACCCTCAATGATCGAGCCTCCACAGCTGTATGTGGCAACGAACTCCATAAATCCATGACCCTCCTCATCTTTATTTTAAATGGGTACCCTTTAATTCCAAGACTGTGGCCCCTTGTCCTGGACTCACACACCAAGGGAAACAGCATTTCCACATCTACTCTGTCCAACCCTTTCAATGTTCGAAATGTTTCTACGAGATCCCCTCTCATTCTTCTCTAATCCAATGAATACAGTCCAAGAGCTGACAAACACTCCTCATATATTAGCCCCTGCATTCCAGGAATCATCCATGTAAATCTTCTCTGAACTCCCTCCAACATCAGTACATCTCTTCTAAGATAGGGGGCCCAAAACTGCACACAGTATTCCAAATGGGGTCTCACCAGTGCCCCACAGAGCCTCATCAACACCTCCTTACTATTATACACTATTCCTCTTGAAATGAATGCCAACATAACATTCGCTTTCCTTACTGCCGATCCAACCTGGTGGTTAACCTTTAGGGTATCCTGCACGAGGACCCCCAAGTCCCTTTACACTTCTGATTTTTGAATTTTCTCCCCATCTAAATAATAATCTGCCCCATTATTCCTTCTTCCAAAATGTACAACCATACATTTCTCAACATTGTATCTCATCTGCCATTTCTTTTCCCACTCTCCTAAACTGGCCAAGTCTCTCTGCAACCTTTCCGTTTCCTCAACACTTCCTGCTCCTCCACCTATCTTGGTGTCATCCACAAACTTAGCCCCAAAACCATTTAATCCATAATCATATATTTAAAAACCTCTTAGTATCCTTTTTGTTAGTTGCCAACTTGCTTTCATAATTCATCTTTTCTTTCCTAGTTTCCTTCTGTAAGTTTTTAAGTCGTCTAGTCCTCAGTTTTCCCACTAATTTTTGCTTCCTTGTACACCGTCTCTTTTGCTTTTATTTTAGCCTTAACCTCTCTCGTTAGCCACATTTGTGCCGTTTTTCCATTCATGATTTTCTTTTTACTTGGAATATATTGAATTATGATGAGTTAACGCAGTACCAACAGTTACGGTCGAAATGACAATAAAAGTGACTTGACTTGAGTTAGTCTCATTTGACCTGTATCTCTCTAAATCTTTCTTATCCGGCTTTATATGCCGAACTATACCTGCCTGAAGTACGCTGTCGTGCATCGTTATATGCACGCACTCCCTGTGTGAGGGAATCCTTGCTTCTGCAGAGCGTTAACGCTCTCACCTTTCGGAGTCACTGCGATGCCGTCGACTTACCGTGCAGCTGCCAGGCTCCCCACTTCGGCAACGAAGCTGGAAGGCACATAGCCTTCCTCCACAAGCTGCTCTGCATCACGTCCTTCTGTTTTTTTGACCAATGTCCACTCGCCTTCTTGGCTTAAAATTTCAACCTCTTCCCCTTCTTCGACGGGGAGATCCTCTGAAGTGCGGGGTTTGTAATTGTAGAGCGCGACATATCGCGACTGAACGGCATTTTGGTTCGTATAAACTAAATTGCCTGCTCGGTTTGAAGTCCTTTCATTGCTGTCATTAGAATTGGATCGGCAGCAGCGACAAGGGCAAACAGCACAGTATTGCTTACTCAGAGCTCTGCCCATGACCGTCTCCGATCGACTTTGCTTTCATTGAATGTTCAATCCCATGAAAGTCGTCAACGTCAATTCAGGAAGCAGAGCAGCAAATGCGTTAAATCTGTGCGGATTAGTTCTTCCTGCTTTTAAGATTCGCCGCCTCATTTGTATGTGCCGCTTTGAAATTGTTTAGCAGGAAGGTTGGTCCAGTGTGTGTGGGCGTGTGTGTGTATATGTGTATATATACACACACCACTTAATGGGGAGCGAGAAATGGAGGAGAATTTTAAGGAAATAACAGATATTTGTGGTAAGCACAGGGCTGAGATTGTGGGAGATTTTAATCTTCCACACATAGACTGGGAAGCCCATTCTGTAAAAGGGATGGATGGTTTGGTGTTTGTAAAATTTGTGCAGGATAGTTTTTTTGCAGCAATACATAGAGGTACCAACTAGAGAAGGGGCAGCGTTGGATCTCCTGTCAGGGAATGAAATTGGTCAGGTGATGGAGGTATGTGTTGGGGAGCACTTCGGGTCCAGTGATCACAATGCCATTAGTTTCAATGTAATTATGGAGAAGGATAGGACTGGACCCAGGGTTGATATTTTTGATTGGAGAAAGGCTAACTTTGAGGAGATGCAAAAGGGTTTAGAAAGAGTGGATTGGAACAATTTGTTTTATGGGAAGGATGTAATAGAGAAATGGAGGTCATTTAAAGGTGAAATTTTGAGGGTACAGAATCTTTAAGTTCCTGTTAGATTGAAAGGAAACGTTAAAAGTTTGAGAGAGCCATGGTTTTCAAGGGATATTGGAAACTTGATTCGGAAAAAGAGAGAGATTAACAATAAATATAGGCAGCATGGAGTAAATGAGGTGCTCGAGGAATAAAAAGAATGTAAAAAGAATCTTAAGAAAGAAATTAGAAAAGCTAAAAGAAGATATGAGGTTGCTTTGGCAAGTAAAGTGAAAATAAATCTAAAGGGTTTCTACAGTTATATTAATAGCAAAAGGATAGTGAGGGATAAAATTGGTCCCTTAGAGAATCAGAGT
This sequence comes from Hypanus sabinus, assembly GCF_030144855.1. Classification (NCBI taxonomy): domain Eukaryota; kingdom Metazoa; phylum Chordata; class Chondrichthyes; order Myliobatiformes; family Dasyatidae; genus Hypanus; species Hypanus sabinus. The sequence continues at coordinate 34,681,947 of NC_082715.1, read as the reverse complement.
GGACAGCTATGTGTGGAGCCAAAAGAGATGGGGGAGATTTTGAACAATTTCTTTTCTTCGGTATTCACTAAGGAGAAGGATATTGAATTGTGTAAGGTAAGGGAAACAAGTAAGGAAGTTATGGAAACTATGATACTTAAAGAGGAGGAAGTACTGGCACTTTTAAAGAATAAAAGTGGATAAGTCTCCGGATCCTGACAGGACATTCCCTAGGACCTTGAGGGAAGTTGGTGTAGAAATAGCAGGGGCTCTGACAGAAATATTTCAAAAGTCATTAGAAACAGGGATAGTGCTGGAGGATTGGTGTATTGCTCATGTGGTTCCATTGTTTAAAAAGGGTTCTGAGAGTAAACCTAGCAATTATAGGCCTGTATGTTTGACGTCAGTGGTGGGTGAATTAATGGAAAGTATTCTTAGAGATGGTATATATAATTATCTGGATGGACAGGGTCTGATTAGGACCAGTCAACATGGATTTGTGCATGGAAAGTCAAGCTTGACAAATCTTATTGAATTTTTTTGAAGAGGTTACTAGGAAAATTGACGTGGGTAAAGTAGTGGATGTTGTCTATATGGACTTCAGTAAGGCCTTTGACAATGTACCACACGGAAGGTTAGTTAGGAAGGTTCAATTGTTAGGTATTAATATTGAAGTAGTAAAATGGATTCAACAGTGACTAGATGGGAGATGCCAGAGCAGTGGTGGAAAACTTTTTGTCAGGTTGGAGGCTGCTGACTAGTGGTGTGCCTCAGGGATCTGTACTGTGTCCAAAGTTGTTTGTCATATACATTAATAATCTGGATGATGGGGTGGTAAATTGGATTAGTAAGTATGCAGATGATACTAAGGTAGGTAGCATTGTGGATAATGAAGTAGGTTTTCAAAGCTTGCAGAGAGATTTAGGCCAGTTAGAAAAGTGGGCTGAACGAAGGCAGATGGAGTTTAATGCAGATAAGTGTGAGGTGCTACATATTGGTAGGACTAATCAAAATAGGACATGCATGGTAAATGGTAGGGCATTGAGGAATGCAGTAGAGCAGAGTGATCTTGGAATAATGGTGCATTGTTCCCTGAAGTTGGAATCTCATGTGGATAGGGTGGTGAAGAAAGCTTTTGGAATGCTGGCCTTTATAAATCAGAACATTGAGTATAGGAGTTGGGATGTAATGTTAAAATTGTACAAGGCATTGGTAAGGCCGAATTTGGAGTATTGTGTACCGTTCTGGTCACCGAATTATAGGAAATATGTCAACAAAATAGAGAGTGTACAGAGGAGATTTACTAGAATGTTTCCTGGGTTTCAGCACCCAAGTTATAGAGTAAGGTTGAACAAGTTAGGTCTTTATTCTTTGAAGCGTAGAAGGTTGAGGGGGGACTTGATAGAGGTATTTAAAATTATGAGGGGGATAGATAGAGTTGACATGGATAGGCTTTTTCCATTGAGAGTAGAGAAGATTCAAACAAGAGGACATGAGTTAAGAGTTAGGGGTAACACAAGAGGAATTTCTTTACTCAGAGTGGTAGCTGTGTGGAACGAGCTTCTGGTTGGAGGCAGGTTTGATATTGTCATTTAAAGTAAAATTGGATAGGTGTATGGACAGAAAAGGAATGGAGGGTTATGGGCTGAGTGCAGGTCAGTGGGACTAGGTGAGAGTAAGCGTTTGGCACAGACTAGAAGGGCCAAGGTGGCCTGTTTCCATGCTGTAATTGACACACACACACTCACTCACTCCAAAACAAAATTGCTGGAAGTGATGGAGGTCTCAATAGAAGGTTTATGTGCTTGCGCTTCAGAGCCATGGGCAATTAGGGTGTCAGTGTTAAAGATATTGGCCTAAGAGACAGTCCCTGAGATTATTTGGCTTAAACTGCCAGTAGGGTTGGAGAACCTTGTGGAGGACCAGTGAACCCCTCCAGTTCTCAAAGTATTTGCTGCCAGTAGTCTATTTCTGAGAAGCTAACACTGCAGTCTGATAGACCATTGGCTTGGTTGTCAGATTGAGACAGAGGCAGAAATAGACAGGAGTTACAGGGAGGTAGTCACCCCTAAGAGTCAGGAGACAGGTAGCTGCGTGACTGTCAGGAAAGGGAAGGGGATTAGACAAAATGAGCAGAGCACCCCTTTGGCCATTCCCATCAATAATAAGTATACCATTTTGGATACTGTTGGTGGGGATGACCTACCCAGGACAAGTTGCTGTGGCTGCATCTCTGGCACTGAGACTGAACCCTCAGCTCGGAAGGGAAGGAAGGAAAAGAGGAGAGCAGTAGTGATAGGGGATTCAATAGTGAGGGGGACAAATAAGAGGTTCAGTGGAAGAAATCGAGAACCCCGAATAGTCTGTTGCCTCCCTGGTGCCAGGGTCCACGATATCTCAGATCAAGTTCTCAGTATTCTCAAGAGGGAGGGTGCTGACTTACCCAATTGAATGACAGCTGTTGAGAGATAAAACTCAATTTTACATTCACGGGGATAGAACTGGTAGTTTATTAGCTGATCGCTTAAAATCTTTTACAGTTAATCGTCAAATCACAGAAATTTTTAAAGATAATGGAACTAAGACATCCGACCATTCTGAAATTAACAACGTATTTAAAGACTTTTACCTTAAGTTGTATCAGTCTGACTCTTCTTCAGATGATACCTATATGAATGCTTTTTTCAGTAATATCAACATTCCTACATTGTCTGCTGATAGTCTAACACAGTTAGATCAGCCTATTTCCAATGAAGAAGTGGCTGAGGCTATACGTGCTTTACATTCTGGTAAGACCCCAGGACCTGATGGCTTTCCTGGGGAGTTTTATAAAACTTTCACTACGTTACTTACACCTTATTTATCCTCTGTTTTATCAGAGTCCTTTAAATCAGGTAAACTCCCTCAATCTTTTTATGAAGCTTTTATTTCTCTTATTCTTAAAAAAAAATAAAAATCCAGCTGAATGTTCTTCATGCATACTGATTTCTTTATTAAATGTTGATGCAAAAATTTTAGCCAAAATCTTAGCTCGAAGACTTGAAAATATTCTACCATCTATTATATCACATGACCAGACAGGATTTATTAAGAATCGTTACTCATATTTTAATATATGTTGGTTATTGAATGTGATATATTCACCATCCAAAAAATATCAGAGTGTATATTATCCTTAGATGCAGAAAAAGCCTTTGATAGGATTGAGTGGAATTATCTTTTTAGGACCTTAGAAAAGTTTAATTTTGAGTATAATTTTATTCATTGGGTTAAATTAATCTACTTGTCTCCTACCACTCAGGTTATTACTAACTCCCAAATTTCTAAGCCCTTTAAATTACAGTGGGGAACTAGACAAGGATGTCCTCTTAGTTCTTTACTTTTTGCTTTAGCTATAGAACCCTTAGCAATAGCACTTTGAGAAGCTAAGAACATTTCCGGTATACTAAGGGAAGGTATGTCTCATAAAATTTCATTGTACACTGATGATATTTTACTTTTTATTTCTAATACTGAAACTTCTTTAACTTTGGTTCTTTCTTTAATTTCCCAGTTTAGTTCTTTTTCAGGATATAAGCTGAACCTACATAAAAGTGAGCTATTTCCTTTAAATGACCTAATGTCATCAAATGCCAAATTTCCATTCAAAGTTGTTACGTCAATTTACATATTTAGGTGTAACAATTACTAAAAACTTAAAGAATTTATTCAATGAAAACTTAAACCCCTTATTGAATTATGTGAAAAAGACACTTTCTAAATGATCCCATCTTTCTTTATCCCTAATTGGCCAAATTAATTCGATTAAAATGAAGATTCTTCCTAAATTTTTATATCTTTTTCAGGCCTTACCTATTTTTATTCCTAAGACGTACTTTGATTCTTTAGATTCAATTTTAACCTCTTATATTTGGAATAATAAACAAGCTCGTTTAAGTAAAGTTTACTTACAAAGAAATAAAGAGATGGGTGGACTAGTCCTACCCAATTTTAGGTTTTACTATTGGGCTGCCAATATAAGGAATATGACTTTCTGGTCCTATTTATCGTAAAGATTGCCCATCATGGGTCTCCTTAGAAGTTAATTCTGTAAAAAAATTCCTCTATTGTCTCTCTTCTTGGATCATACTCTTCTTTTTCAGCAAATAAAACAACAGATAACATAATTGTTAAGCAAACTTTAAGGATCTGGTCTCAATTTAGAAAAATTTTTGGTTTAGCGAATTTTTCATTATCATCTCCCATTCTCCTTAATTATTTTTTTATCCCTTCCATGACGGACAAAATCTTTAAGGATTGGGATGAACTAGATATTAAGTGTTTTTGGGACCTGTTTATCTCAGGATCTCCTGCTTCATTTGACCAATTGTCAAATAAATTTGCACTCCCAAAATCACATTTTTACAGATACCTTCAAATTAGAGATTTTCTATGTTTCCAATTAGCTACTTTTCCTATAGGTCCTGATAAAAATTTACTGGGTGGTCTTTTAAATTTAAAACCTTTTGTTAATGGTTCTATTACCGGTATCTATAACTTGTTGATTGAAACTAGACAAGACTTTTTAGATAAAATAAAAAAAGCTTGGGAGGATGACCTAAATTGTCAGATTTCTGATAATAGATGGAATAAAATTCTTAAACGGGTTACTAAAACCTCTTTCTGTACTCGTCATTCTCTTCTACAATTTAAAGTGGTTCATAGAGCTTGCATTTCTAAACAGAAGCTCTCCAGTTTTTACCCAAATGTTTCTCCACTTTGTAATAAATGCAACTCTGCTGATGCCTCTTTAATTCATATGTTTTGGTTTTGCCCTACAATTGAAAAGTTTTGGCGGGAAATATTTCATACCTTCTCACAACTTTTTAGGGCCCAATTTGACCCAAATCTCCTTACTGCCTTGTTTGGTATTATTGCAAATGAAGATATAACTTTAAATACTCCTAACCTACAGGTTTTAGTTTTTAACCTCTCTTTTAGCAAGAAGAGCAATCTTGCTTAAATGGAAGGAGTCTATCCCTCCTACACATCTTCAATGGCTACGTGATATTATGTTGTATTTAAATTTAGAAAAGATCCGCTGCTCAGTCTTCAATTCGAAACAATCTTTTTATATTTGGGGACCTTTCCTAAATTATTTTTCCAATTTATAAAGTTTAACAGTGCACAGCCTTATGTATATTTTTATCTTCTCTTAAGTGAATGTATTTTTTTCTAATTATCCATGGTCATCCATCAGCTTTTTTCTTTGGTAGGGGGTTAACTTTTTTTTAATATATAAAAAAATTTCTTTTATGATGTATGATCTATCTTTAAATTTTTGATTACAGAGTGGTATACCTTTATGTTATGCTATAACATTTTGATCAATTTTATTACAATATACGAATGTACACAAGGTATGTTGAGATGTATCTATGTGTTGCACTCTGTAAATCTTTTTTTCTGAATAAAAATATTGTAAAAAGAGGGAGGGTGAGCAGCCAGATGTCATGGTCCATGTAGGGACCAATGACGTTGGGAGGAAAAGTGAGAAGGTCCTGAAAGGTGAGTTTAGGGAGCTAGGCACCAAGTTAAAGGACAGGACCTCCAGGATAGCAATCTCAGGATTGCTACCAGTGCCACATACAGGTGGGTTTAGAAATAGTAAGATAGCGCAGATCAACACATGGATGAAGACATGGTGCAGGAGGGAGGGCTTCCGATTTATAGATGATTGGGCAGTTTTCCAGGGAAGGTGGGATGGTTTACATCTGAACTGGAGGGGGCAGTATGAAACATTTTGAGACTGCAAGGATAATGAAGTTTTCTAGTAATACTTAGTTTTCTTTGTTGAACTAATCCTATTCTTTTGAAATTTAATATCTTTTATACTGGCAACACCTTCTCTACATTTCTTAAAGTGGATTATAGTTTTTACTCTTGCTTTGCTCTGGATGATAAAGAAGATGTTTATTTTTAATCACTTATCTAATAAACTTATACAAGGTATAAGTAGTATCTAAGTTACAAAATATGGATTCATGATGCTGTTTTATATATGTCATTACTTTATAATCACTTTCCCCGTCAATTTAAAGTAAAATTGGATAGGTATATCGACAGGAAAGGCATGGAGGGTTATGGGCTGAGTGCAGGTCGGTGGGACTAGGTGAGAGTAAGCGTATGGCACAGATGGCCTTTTTCCGTGCTGTAATTGTTATATGGTTATAATGCCATAAGACACAGGAGCAGAATTAGGCTATTTGGCCCATTGAGTCTGTTCCCCATTCAATTTTAGCTTATGTGTTAGCCTTCTCAACCCCTTTCTCCTGTCTTCTCTCATAACCTTTGATATTCTTACTAATTAAGAACCTACTAAATTCTGCTTAAAATATGCCTTGCCCTTCACAGCCATCTGTAACAATGAATTCCACAGATTCACCACCCTCTGGCTGAAGAAATTCTTGCTCCTCTGTTCTAAAAGGGACATCCTTCTATTCTGAGGCTGTGCCCTCTGGTTCTAGACTCTCCCACTGTAGGAAACATCCCCTCCGTCCACTCTATCAAGGGCCTTCAATATCCGATAGGTTTCAATGAGATTTCCTCATATTCTTCTAAACTTCAGCGAATACAGTCTCAGAGCCTGCACTCCTCAGAAGTTAACCCTTTAACTCCAGGAATAATTTTTGTGACATCTTCTGGACCCTCTCCAGAGAGTGGTGTTGTGCAGCAAAGCAGATTGCTAAAACATTTTAGCTTTCTCTCATATGCATCAGTGAATGAGGGTTATAGATAGGGTAAATTCAAGTAGGCTTTTTCCACTGAAGTTGGATGGGACTACAACCAGAAGTCATGCATTAAGGGTGAAAGATAAAAGGTTCAAGGGGATCATGAGGGACATGAGAGTGTGGAATGAGCTGCCAGCACTAGTGGTGCATGTAAGCTTGATTTCAATGTCTAAGAGAGGTTTGGGTAGGTACATGGATGGTTGGGGTATGGAGGGCTATGGTCCCAGGGCAGGTCAATGGGAGTGGGCAATTTAAATGGTTCAGCATGGACGAGATGAGCCAAAAGGCCTGTTTCTATCCTGTACTTCTCTTTGACTTTATGAATAAGTGGATGAAAATCTGGAGCTTGGGATCCCCACACATGCGCATGCAAGTGTCAACTGTAGCTCAATAGTTGACACCATAGATTGAACATTTTAGCTTCCTTACCTTTATCTCAAAACAAAAGTAACACTATTGCAGCTGTTTCTCAGATTAGTTTCTGTTACACGAGCAAGGCAGCAGACAAACCCAAGTGCAGAACACAGACACGGAGGCAGAGTCGAGAGGCATTCTTAACATAGTGAGCATGGAGTCTGTATCCAGGAGCAATGCTTGACCTAGAACTGGCATTCCTATGACCCACAAAACAAGGTTATTCACACCAGAGTCAACCAAGCTCCTTGTTGTGATCACAGGGTTTTTATACTGCATTTGCTGATAGAAAGCAGGTGTGTGTAGTTAGTGGAACCTGGGAATGATTGGAAACTAAACGAGGGGATTGAGGCCCAATTCCTGAGGTAAATAGCCAGGTGGGGGATAGCCAGAAGAGACCATGACAGTATCCCTCCCTCAACGGGAGCCTCCCGGTGATCCTCCAGGCCTGTCTGGATGGTCCCGATGAAAATTCTGGATGAGGAAAGGGTCTAGGATGAAGGAGCGGGGGACCCAGGAATGCCCTTCTGGACCATACCCTTCCCAATCTACCAGGTATTGGAAACCCCTACGGCGTACATCCAGTAGTCTTCGGACAGTGTATGCCAGATGGGTGTCTATGATAGGGGCAGGTGGTGGCAGATCTCAGCCGGGGGACACAAGGGGCTGACAGAAACTGGCTTTAACTGGGAAACATGAAAGTCGGGTGGATGCGCATAGATCTTGACAGGTTTTGGCGGATTGCTGCGGGATTGATAACACTTTCGACCTGGAATAGTCCCTGGAAGCGAGGTGTGAGTTTCCAATGCTCGTTCTTGAGTGGGATGTCCTCGGATGCAAACACACCATCTGCCCCGGTTGGTACTCAGGCGCTGGAGTGCAGTGTTGGTCAGCCGTTTCCTTAATGAGTTTTGCTGATCTGAGTAGGGTCGTGCGTGTCTCCTCCCAAACCTTCAGGCACCGATCGATATAGTCCTGAACTGATGGTACCACAATCTCCTCTTCCTGGGCGGGGATCAGCGGGGGTTAGCACCACAGCGAACACTCGAATGGAGACCTTCCAATGGCCGAGCTCACCAGAGAGTTGAGGGCGTACTCATCCCGCGTGAGCTGGTTGCTCCAGGTCGACGGGTTGTGGGCGTATTCATCCCGCGTGAGCTGGTTGCTCCAGGTCGACAGGTTGTGGGCGTACTCACCCCGCGTGAGCTGGTTGCTCCAGGTCGACAGGTTGTGGGCGTACTCACCCCGCGTGAGCTGGTTGCTCCAGGTCAACGGGTTGTGGGCGTACTCACCCCGCGTGAGCTGGTTGCTCCAGGTCGACGGGTTATGGGCGTACTCACCCCGCGTGAGCTGGTCGTTCCGGGTTGATGGGTTTTTTGCCGTTATACAACGTATCATCGCCTCCAGGTCTTGGTTGACCCGTTCCATCTGCCCGTTCATCTGAGGGTGGAAACCAGATGACAGGCTGACCAATGCACCTAAGGCTTGACAGGAGGCCTTCGAAAGATGTGAGACAAACTGGGGATCACGATCGGAGATGATATCTGTGGGGATTCCGTGGAGACGGAAGATGTGGTGGATGAGAAGATCTGCGGTTTCTTGAGAGGAAGGGAGTTTAAGGAAGGCTACAAAGTGCACCGCCTTGGAGAACCAGTCTCCCACGGTGAGTACGGTGGTGTTCCCATGTGAAGAGGGTAGACCGGTGACGAAGTCTAGGGCGATGTGCGACCAGGGACAGGTAGAGGACGAAGTAGACCCACAGATAGCTGATGAGAGGCTTTTCCCCGGGCACAGATGGAACATGCCGAGACATGGGAAGGGGTATCCGCCTCCATGGACGGCCACCAAAAGTGTCTTTTCAGGAGCACCAGGGTCCGATCACTCCCAGGGTGGCAGGTGAACCGAGACGTGTGCCCCCATTGGAGATCTGAGGCCTGACGGAGACGGGCACATACAGGCGATTGCCGGGTCCATTGCCAGGGTCGGGGTTATCCCATTGGGCTTCTTTTACTTTGGACTCAATCTCGCAAGTGAGGGTGGCGACCACACAAGATGGTGGGAGGATAGTCTCTGGCCTGGAAGTGTCCTCCTTGGAATCGTATTGGCGGGAGAGCATGTCCAGCTTCTCGTTCTTGGACCCCGGACAGGATGTGAAGGAAAACTTGAACCATCCAAAAAATAACGCCCAACTGGCCTAGTGGGAGTTCAAACGTTTGGTGGTCTGAATATACCCCAGGTTTTTATGATCAGTCCATACCACAAACAGTTGTTCTGCCCTCTCCAGCCAGTGCCCCCAATCTTCCAATGCTAGTTTGACCACCAGGAGTTCCCGATTCCCCACATCGTAATTCCGCTCAGCGAGGGACATTCAGCGAGAGTAGCACAGGGGTGAAGCTTTTCATCCGAACTTGATCATTGGGACAGGACAGCTCCTATCCCGGAGTCAGAGCTGTCCACCTCGACAATTAATTGATGGACTGGGTCCGGATGGACCAGGATGGGAGTGGTGGTGAAATGCCTCTTCAGGTCGGTGAACACTGAGTCAGCTTCAGAGTCCCAACAGAAGGGGGTAGTAGGCGGGGTAAGCCAGGTAAGGGGGGCCGCCATTCCACTGTAGTCTCTGATAAATTGGCGGCAGAAGTTTGCAAAGCCCAGGAACTGCTGAAGTTGTTTGAGGGTCATGGGCCGAGGCCATTCTTCCACCGCCCAGATCTTCTCGGGGTCTGCTCTCACCTGCCCGCTCTCGATGATATAACCCAGGAAGCTGATCGAAGGAACGTGGAACTCACATTTCTCCGCCTTCACAAGTAATTGGTTTTCCCACAGTCTCTGGAGGACTTGACGGACATGGTGAACGTGATCTTTGGGGCTGCTAGAAAATATCAGCATATCATCGAGGTAAACGAACACGAACCGATGAATAAAGTCCCTCAGTACGTCATTAATGAGGGCTTGAAAAACGGCAGGAGCATTGGTGAGGCCAAACGGCATGACCAAATATTAAAATGGCCCAGAGATGTATTAAAGGCCGTCTTCCACTCGTCCCCCTCCCTCACCCTGACTAGATGGTATGTGTTCTGAAGGTCCAGCTTTGAGAAAATGGTGGCTTCATGCAGTGGTTCAAAAGCTGAACTAATGAGGGGTAAATTGTACTTATTCTTAACTTTCATACTGCTTAGGCCTCTGTAACCAATACAAGGACGAAGTGACCCATCCTTCTTTTCTACAAAGAAGAAACCGGCGCCTATGGGGCAGTAGGAAGATCAGATAATGCCCGCCGCGAGGGACTCGCTGATGTACTTCTCCATGGCCTCTCTCTCCGGTCGGGATCGGTTAACAAGGCGACTGGTGGGTAGCGAGGCCCCGGGGAGAAGGTCGATGGCACAATCATATGGGTGGTGCGGAGGCAGGGAAAGGGCCTGTTGTTTACTGAATACCGGTCCCAGGTCAGGGTGCTTGGTGGGGACTTGGGACAAATCGAGGGGTTCTAGGACAGGCGGAGTCGCGGTAGCTTCCCTGGGAGATGGGGCTGACCGCAGACAGTTGGCGTGGCAAGACTGGCTCCATTTGGCTATCCTCCTGGTAGACCAGTCAATGTGGGGATTGTGTTGGGTCAGCCATGGGTACCCTAGAACCACTGGGGCTTGAGGTGAATGAATGAGACTGAATCGCACCTCCTCCCGATGGTTGCCAGGTAGAATGAAGGCGTACAGTGATTCAGCCGAGCCAGCAGTTTTCCGTCCAGGGCCCGGGCCTCCAGGGGTGTAGTTAGCGGCTCGCGAGAAGGCTTTGTCTTCGTCCAGCAGGTTGCCCTCGGCACCGGAATCCACCAGAGCGGATAGGGATAGAGACTGGCGTTGGTAATTCACGGTAGCCGGGATCTACATCCGAGTCTGGGGGGCTGAAGGGAGTATCGTCTGGCTCATCAGGTACCCTCCTTTTGGGCCGCTGAGGGCAGGTATCCCAGAAATGTCCTGGCTGGTCACAATAGAAACAATCTCCAGCTCTCCACCTCCGAAGTCGTTCGGCCGGGGAGCGCCGGTTCCATCCCAGCAGCATCGGTTCATCCCCCAGGGTGGTGGGGACGGTCGGAGCAGGAGCTACATGGAGCGGCTGGGGAAGGGAGGCTGGCTGGGGTTGATAAGGTGTACCGTGGACTTCCCCGAGGAATGGGGCGACTGGTTCTTTCTCTCAGCCGCACTTGAAGTCGATTACCTAACCTAGTGGCTAGTGAGATCAGAGAGTCCAGACAGTCCGTGTCGTCCCTCGCTGCCAGTTCATCCTTTATCTTGTCCGAGAGGCCCTGTCGAAACACCTCCTGCAGGGCCTCATCATTCCACCCTGAGTCTGCAACTAAGGTTCAGAACTCGATGGAATACCTTGCTACTCTTTGTGAACCCTGACAAATAGTCAGCAAGCATTTGGTGGCGTCCTTGGAGCGAATGGGCTGTTTGAAGACCTTCCTCATTTCAGTAACAAAGGAGGGGAAGGAGGAACAAACCTCCGGTCTGTTATCCCATATCGCGGTTGCCCAAGCCAAGGCATCCCCTCGTAAAAGCCCCATGATGTATGCAATCTTGGATTTATCTGAAGTGTAGGTACTTTGCTGTAGCTCAAAGACTGGAGAGCATTGTCCCTATGACCCCAGCGTAGGACTTGTGTTGCTGATCCCAGGGGAGACACCATCCCGAGCGGTGCGCTCTGGGTAGTCGGGATTCTTGGAGGGGACGGAGAAAGGGAAGCTGAAACTCGATCCACCTGCTCACTGACCTTCCGTACATTCATGGACAGTGTCCAAAGGTTTTCCATGACCTCCCTAAGTAGTTGATCGTGGGTGCCCAGTAGGTAGCCCTGACAGGAGAGGGCCAGTTTACAGCTCAGAAAGAGCTCATTTGCCTGACTGAGTTCATGTAGGTTCAAAGTAAGAGTAATCCAGATGCCATCACTCCCTGCCCTCATTTAACATTTTCTCCAAATTCTTTCTGACAATTTGATGACTTTATAGCACAGGTAGAAATGGGCAGGTACGGTGTTGGGGGCATCACTGAGGCATGGCTGAAAGAAGATCATAGTAGAGAGCTTAACATACAAAGATACACATTGTATCAAAAGGACAGGCATGTAGATAGAGGGGGTGGGTGGTTCTGTTGGGAAAAACAAATCCTTAGAAAGAAATGACATAAGATCAGAATCACTAGATCTGGAAAGGTTCCCCAGGATTGGAAAATTGCAAATGTCACTCCACTCTTTCAGAAGAGAGGGATGGAAAAGAAAGGAAATTATAGGCTAGTTAGCCTGACTTCAGTGGTTGGGAAGATATTGGTCCATTATCAAGGATGTGGTTTTGGAGTATTCAGAGGCACATGATCAAATAGGCCAAATTCATCATGGTTTCCTTAAGGGGAAATCTTGCCTGACAAATCTGGTGGACTGCTTTGAGGAAATAACAGGCAGCATAGCCATGAGAGTCATTGGATATTGTTTACCTGGATTTTCAAAAACCCTTTGACATGTCACTGCACATAACAATCTTTAAGAAGGTAAGAGCCTATGGTATAATAGGGAAGATTCTAGTGTGGACTGAAGATTGTCTGATTGCCAGGAGGCAAACAGACAGAATAAAGAGTGCTTATTCCTGTTGGCTGCCACTGATTAGTGGTGGTCTACAGAAATGATTATTTGATGACTCAGGGTCTATACTTACTTGAATTTAGAAAAGTGAGGGGATGATCTCATTGAAACCTATCAAATATTGAAAGGCCTAGACAGAGTGGACATGGAAAAGATGTTTCCTATAGTGTGGGTGTCCAGGACCAGAGGGCGCCTCAGAGTAAACATCTATTTAGAACCGAGATGAAAAGGAATTTCTTTAGCGAGAGGGTTGTGAATCTATGGAATTCATTGCCGTTCATGGCTATGGAGGCCAAGTCATGGGGAATATTTAAAGTGGAGATTGATAGGTTCTTTATTATTAAGGGCATCAAAGGTTACGGGGAGAAGCCAGGAAAATGGATTTGAGAGGGAAGTAAATCAGTCATGATTGAGTGGTGGAACAGACTCAGTGGCTGAATAACCTAATTCTGCCCTTAAGCCTTTTGGTCTTATGGTATAAAAGAAGCTTTACAACTCCAGCATTTTTCATCTATACACAGACCTTCAATAGCAAAATGTTGTGAGACATTTCACGGGAGCTTTAAAAAGGAATGAAGATCTAATACTGCATCTAATCTAATTAGAAATAAAAATAGAAAATGCTTAAGAGGGTAAGCAGGTCAGACAACTCGGTTCTTGATTAGCAAAATTTACAGGCCGAAGGCAGGAGAATTGGATTGAGAGGAATAATAAATCAGCCTTGATGGAATGGCAGAAGAGTCTTGTTGGGCCGAATGACCTAATTCTGTTTCTATGTATAATGGTCTTATGGTCTATTCCTGTTGTCACTGGACATGGCCATGATTGTGTTTTACCAGACCGCTGAAAATAGCTTCTATTTCAGGGCATCCATGATCACCTTACAGCCCATGAAGTTGTATTTGAAGTGTAATCACAGTGTTATGAAAGAAATATGACAGTCAATTTGTGTACAGTAAGCTCCTATAGACCACCAATATTTCTTTAGTCATGGTGCTTGTGGTGTTAATATTAAATTGAGAATTTGGCTTAACTCTAAAATCAAAACAGGAAGTACTAGAAATTATCATCAGCTCAGTTCAGTGAACATTAATAGAGAGAAATACAATCATTCACCTAAAATGTTAATTATTTTCCTCACTTCACACGTGCATCCTAATGACACTGAGTATTTCCAGCATTTTCTGTTTTTTTTTCCAGATTTCCACAATCCCTTGATATTTTTCCAAATGATGTCATTATATCTTTTACATCACCTCTGTGAGCAGAGAGGGTACCTACTTCCTGTTAAAGGCAGACCCTACCGACAACGCAGCTTCCCCAAATCCCCATATGCAACTTGGAATTTTAGGTTCAAGTCACTGGAGTGGGCCCTGAGTCGAAACTGGTCTGACTCACAAGAGGGAATGTGACCATCTGAGCCACAGCTGAGAAGTGACTGTCAGAAACTCTAAAGACAGGAGTTCTAATGCAAAGTTAGAGCATCCACAGCTCTAACTTTCCAAATTATTTATAGTAGGATTATCATTTATCACATTCTTACCTAAATCTAGTTTGCATTCTTTTCCACCTACTGGTATCACCATAAAGCTAAAGTTGATTCTCAGTACAACCGAATATTTTAGTCATGATCTGAAAACAAAACCAAAACTTGAATGGTTTTGGCTAGGAATGCAATTATACGATATGATGTGATAAACGTGAAAATCTGGTTGATAACATGCACTTGCTTCAACGTTTATTGTTAGCATAATTGTAATATCAAACGCTCACAAGGCAATTTAGGGAGAATGAAAAATATCAAATGGCCTGACAATTGTCATGATTGTGATGTCAACTAAATGTCAACTGGTACAAAGATATGTTTTGAGAAGGCTTACAAAACAAATTAAAGAATCAAAGAAACGTGTGTCTTTGGGGAAGTTGTTTCAGGCAGTGAAATCAAGAGCTCTGCCTCTGTTTGTGGTCTGGAAATCACAGAGCAGAGGGATACAGAAATGGCCAGAGTTGGAAAAGTTTTAAGGATGGAGAGCTGCTTTGACATTAAGAACGTGCTTTCTGGAAAACTTCATTTCATTTGTATCCAACTAGCGACTGATTGTAAACAACAATAATAAAGTTCATTGTTCTAGTGTATGAAATATTGACTGGATATGGTTTTAGTTAGTTCTTAAAAATAGCTGAACTGAAAATGTCCACTTGATATGATAGTTTCTTTTAATGGTGGTAATCTCAGGCTCATGCAAGTTGTATATTTGTAATACCAGCAGCTACAATTTCCAACAGAGTCACATCAGCATTAAACTCAGCATCTCTGCAGCTACAGGAAGGAGAAGAAAACAGATGTTTAAAAAAGTAAATCATAAAGCGGTTCCTTAACATATTTGGAAGCATTTGTTCCGGACATAAGCAGGTTGTTAACTAAATTACAAACATTGTACCAGAGCAAGTTGCATTAGGAAATTATGAACCTGTTTACAAAAAAAATAGAATATTTATAACAAAAGCCTGTTACCGCACGTACAAGCTCACCAGAGAGAATTAGTAGTGGACATGAAGTAGTCTTTTAAATGTACAAATTGAGATACAGCAGGCATCATACTGATACCCTTTCTGGACAAAAGGTCTGCATGACCCTAGGCTACACGACATTTTACATGCTGTATTTCAAAGGACAATTTCATATTTATAATGCATTCAGAATGCTTTCTTTGAACTACAAACTTCACACCTCCCCCACCCAATTACTCTATATGCAACTACATCTGCTCTATCATCCCTAATGGCTACCTACAAGATGCTAAGCAGAAATTTAAAGAACAGATTTAAAAAATGCATCTTCACCATTCATATGCCTGTTGCCTCCTCCCCTGCTGGCCAATTGCAGTTTTGATCACATTCCTTATCTTCACCATTCTCTGATAGCTAAAACTCTCTCTTTCCAGGGGCACCAGCAAGGTAAATGTATTAGACACAAAGGCAACTCTCATCGATGCTCAGGAGGGGTTGGGGTGGTTTCAGTTTGAATGACTGCAAGGATCTCTCCCCCCGGCACCTCCTTCTGAACGGTCCCGTTGATCACTGGCCCAACTGGTGAAGGGGTCCAGCTTTTTGTATTCACTCTTCATTCAGGCTGGGGGTGACTGCCTTCAGATGCCTTGGGCAATCTTTTACAGTCTGCCATCTG
Source organism: Hypanus sabinus (assembly GCF_030144855.1). Lineage (NCBI taxonomy): Eukaryota > Metazoa > Chordata > Chondrichthyes > Myliobatiformes > Dasyatidae > Hypanus > Hypanus sabinus. Next base: position 34,665,966 of record NC_082715.1, on the reverse strand, counting down.
GTTTCTCAGTTGTGGAACCTGATGGGTCTGCTGTAACATAAATCCCTTCCCATCTATTTTCCCCAATATCTTTTCTATTCTATGCTATACAACTAACCATGTACCTTCAGCAACTCGCCTTCATTACAGAGTGCCATTACCATTCCACTTTAACATGCTATTCATGGCTTTCTGTCGTGCTCTCTCGGTGTCCTCTGTCTTTGCATTTAACCATATAACAATTACAGCACGGAAACAGGCCATCTCAGCCCTTCTGGTCTGTGCCGAACATTTACTCTCACCTAGTCCCATTGACCCGCACTCAGCTCATAACCCTCCATTCCTTTCCTGTCCATATACTTATCCAATTTTTTTTTAAATGACAAAATCGAACCTGCCTCTACCACTTCTACTGGAAGCTCGTTCACACAGCTACCACTCTGTAAAGAAGTTCCCCCTTGTGTTATACCTAAACTTTTGCCCCTTAACTCTCAACTCATGTCCTCTTGTTTGAATCTCCCCTACTCTCAATGGAAAAAGCCTATCCACGTCAACTCTATCTATCCCCTTCATAATTTTAAATACCTCTATCAAGTCCCCCCTCAACCTTCTACACGCCAAAGAATAAAGACCTAACTTGTTCAACCTTTCTCTGTAACTTGGGTGCAGAAACCCAGGTAACATTCTAGTAAATCTCCTCTGTACTCTCTATTTTGTTGACATCGTTCCTATAATTCGGTGACCAGAACTGTACACAATACTCCAAATTTGGCCTCACCAATGCCTTGTACAATTTTAACATTACATCCCAATGCCTATACTCAATGCTCTGATTTATAAAGGCCAGCATACCAAAAGCTTTCTTCACCACCCTATCCACATGAGATTCAGGGAACTATGCACCATTATTCTTAGATCACTCTGTTCTACTGCATTCCTCAATGCCCTACCATTTACCAAGTATGTCCTATTTTGATTAGTCCTACCAAAATGTAGCACCTCACACTTATCAGCATTAAACTCCAACTGACATCTTTCAGCCCACTCTTCTAACTGGTCTAAATCTTTCTGCATGCTTTGAAACCCTACTTCATTACCCACAACACCACCTATCTTAGTATCATCTGCATACTTACTAATCCAATTTACCACCCCATCATCCAGATCATTAATGTATATGACAAACAACAGTGGACCCAGTACAAATCACTGAGGCACTCCACTAGTCACCGGCCTCCAACCTGACAAACAGTTATCCACCACTACTTTCTGACATCTCCCATCCAGCCACTGTTGAATCCATTTTACTACTTCAATATTAATACCTAATGATTGAACCTTCCTAACTAACCTTCCGTGTGGAACCTTGCCAAAGGCCTTACTAAAGTCCATATAGACGACATCCACTGCTTTACCCTCATCAACTTTCCTAGTAACCTCTTCAAAAATTTGCTGTGGGTCTGCTTCCATCAACTGGTGTCAGGTCTGGAGTGGTCTGGTGTTCATCTCTTAGGTTCTCTGTAATTACATGGTCTCCTGCTGTCTGTGGGAGCAACAAGAACTTGAGTTGTATGGTTTAACCTGAGTCTAGTGCTTCCTTTGGGAAAAGCAATTCCTCCTCTGGGAAAACCTGTCCCTCCTCATCTCTCTCCTAAATCTACTCCCCTGAATTTTGAGTCTGTGTCCCTTAGTTCTAGTCTCAGCTATCAGAGGGAACAACTTTCCTGCCTCTAGCTGATCTATCCCTTCAATAATTGTACATGTTTCTGCAAGATATCCTCTCATTCTTCTGAATTCCAGCGAGTACAGTCCCGGGCGTCTCAATCTCTCCTTATAGTCTAACCCCCTCATCTCTGGAATCAACCTGGTGAACCTCCTCTACACTGCCTCCAAATCCTGTATATCCTTCCTCAAGTAAGGAGACCAGAACTGCACACAGTACTCCAGGTGCGGCCTCACCAGTACCCTATATAGTTGCAGCATGACCTCCCTGCTCTTAAATTCAATCCCTCTAGCAATGAAGGCCAACATTCCATTTGCTTTCTGCTGCACTTTCAAACCAACATTTTGTGATTCATGCACAAGCACTCGTAAGTGCCTCTGCATAGCAGCATGCTGCAATTTTTTACCATTTAAATAATAATCTGCTCTTCCATTCTTCCTTCCAAAGTGGATGACCTTGAATTTACTAATAATAGACAGTAGGTGCAGGAGTAGGCCATTTGGCCCCTCTAGCCAGCACCGCCATTCACTGTGATCATGGTTGATCATACACATTCAGTACCCCATTCCTGCCCTCTCCCCATATCCCTTGACCCCGCTATCTATAAGAGCTCTATCTAACTCTCTCTTGAATGCATCCAGAGACTTGGCCTCCACTGCTTTCTGGGGCAGAGCATTCCACATATCCACCACTGTCTGCGTGAAAAAGTTTTTCTGCATCTCTGGTCTAAATGGCCTACCCCTTATTCTTAAACTGTGGCCTCTAATTCTGGACTCACCCATCAGCGGGAACATGCTTCCTGCCTCCAGCGTGTCCAATCCCTTAATAATCTTATATGTTTCAATCAGATCCCCTCTCATCCTTCTAAATTCCACTGTATACAAACCCAGTTGCTCCAATCTTTCAACATATGACAGTCCTGCCATTTTGGGAATTAACCTTGTGAACCTTGTGAACCTGCACTCCCTCAATAACAAGAATGTTCTTCCTCAAATTTGGAGACCAAAACTGCACACAATACTCCAGGTGGGGTCTTACCAGGGTCCTGTACAGCTGCAGACAGATCTCTTTACTCCTATACTCAATTTTTCTTGTTATGAAGGCCAGCATGCCATTAGCTTTCTTCACTGCCTGCTGTACCTGCATGCTTGCTTTCATTGACTGATGTACAAGAACACCAAGATCTCGCTGTACTTCCCCTTTTCCTAACTTGACTCCATTTAGATAGTAATCTGCCTTCCTGTTCTTGCCACCAAAGTGGATAACCTCACATTTATCCACATTAAACTGCATCTGCCATACATTTGCCCACTCACCCAACCTGTCCAAGTCACCCTGCATTCTCATAACATCCTCCTGACATTTCACACTGCCACCTAACTTTGTGTCATCAGCAAATTTGCTAATGTTACTTTTAATCCTTTCATCTAAATCATTAATGTATATTGTAATCAGCTGCGGTCCCAGCACCGAACCTTGCGGTACCCCACTGGTCACAGCCTGCCATTCCGAAAGGGACCTGTTAATCGCTACTCTTTGTTTCCTGTCAGCCAGACAATTTTCAGTCCATGTCAGTACTCTGCCCCCAATACCATGTTCCCTAATTTTGCCCACTAATCTCCTATGTGGGACTTTATCAAAAGCTTTCTGGAAGTCCAGGTACACTACATCTACTGGCTCTCCCTTGTCTATTTTCATAGTTACATCCTCAAAAAACTCCAGACGATTAGTCAAGCATGATTTTCCCTTCATGAATCCATGCTGACTCGGACTGATCCTTCTACTGCTGTCCAAATGTGTTGTAATTTCCTCTTTTATAATTGACTCCAGCATCTTTCCCACCACTGACGTCAGACTAACCGGTCTATAATTCCCTGTTTTCTCTCTCCCTCCTTTCTTGAAAAGTGGGACAACATTAGCCACCCTCCAGTCAGCAGGAACTGTTCCTGAATCTATAGAACATTGGAAAATGATTACCAATGCGTCCACGATTTCTAGAGCCACCTCTTTAAGTACTCTGGGATGCAGACCATCAAGTCCCAGGGACTTATCAGCCTTCAGACTCAACAGTCTATCCAACACAGTTTCTTGCCTAATATAAATTTCCTTCAGTTCACCCTTTACTCTAGTTCCTTTGGCCACTATTACATCTGGGAGATTGTTTGTGTCTTCCCTAGTGAAGACAGATCCAAAGTACTTCTTCAGCTCATCTGCCATTTCCTTGTTCCCCATAATAAATTCACCTGTTTCTGTCGTCAATGGCCCAATTTTGGTCTTAACTATTTTTTTGCTATTCACATACCTAAAGAAGCTTTTACTATCCTCCTTTATATTCTTAGCTAGTTTACCTTCGTACCTCATTTTTTCTTGATATATTGCCTTTTTGGTTATCTTCTGTTGCTCTTTAAAAGCTTCCCAGTTCTCCGGTTTCCCGCTCATCTTTGCTATGTTATACTTCTTTTTTATTTTTATACTGCCCTTTACTTCCCTCGTTAGCCACAGCCGCCCTTTACTCCTCTTAGGATCTTTCTTCCTCTTTGGAATGAACTGATCCTGCACCTTCTGCATTATTCCCAGAAATACCTGCCATTGTTGTTCCACTGTCTTCCCTGCTAGGGTATTGTTCCATTGAACTTTGGCCAGCTCCTCCCTCATAGCTCCATAGTTCCCTTTGTTCAACTGTAATACTGACACATCTGATTTTCCCTTCTCCTTCTCAAATTGTAGGTTAAAACATATCAGATTATGGTCACTACCTCCTAATGGTTCCTCTACCTGCAGGTCCCTGATCAAATCCGGTTCATTGCACAACACTAGATCTAGAATTGCCTTCTCCCTGGTAGGCTCCAGTACAAGCTGTTCTCAGAATCCACCTCGGAGGCACTCCACAAACTCCCTTTCTTGGGGTCCAGTACCATCCTGATCCTCCCAGTCTACCTGCATGTTGAAATCCCCCATGACAACTGTATCATTACCTTTGTGACATGCCAATTTTAACTCTTCATTCAACTTACACCCTACATCTAGACTGCTGTTTGGGGGCTGTAGATAACTCCCATTAGGGTCTTTCTACCCTTAGAATTTCTCAGTTCTATCCATACTGACTCTACATCCCCTGGTTCTATGTCCCCCCCTCGCAAGGGACTGAATATCATTCCTCACCAACAGAGTCACCCCACCCCCTCTGCCAGTCAGTCTGTCCTTTCGATAAGATGTATATCCTTGAATATTCATTTCCCAGGCCCTGTTTGTTTGAAGCCACAATGTCTGTTATTCCCACAATATCGTAATTGCCAACTTCCAATTGAGCCTCAAGCTCATCTACTTTATTCCTTATACTTCGTGTATTCATATATAATACTTTTAATTTGTTACTCCCCTCTCCTTTCATATCAATTCCTATTTCACTTGGCCATACTGTATGATCTCTTCTTGAGCTTTCTACTCCATTGATTCCGTTTGTAGTCCACAACTAACATTGTAGTCTATCTGCCAGACCCTTGCCCACTCACTTAACCTATCTATATCTCTCCGCAGACTCTCCATATCTTCTACACAATTTGCTTTTCCACTCAATTTAGTATCATCAAGAAACTTAGATACACTTCACTCTTCCCATCATTAATGTATGTCGTGAACAGTTGCAGGTCCAGCACCGACCGTTGTGGCATACCGCTTACCACTGATTGCCAACCAGAGTAACACCCAAGTATCCCAACACTATGCATCTTTAACCTATGGAAAAGTTTTTTATGCGGTCTTTATCAAATGCCTTCTGGAAATCCAAGTAAATAATGTCCATCTTCCCCTCTATCCACTGAACTCATTATATCCAAAAAGAATTCCTTCCTTTCTGTACACTTGTAATTTCTGTTGCTTCTTGTTCTTCCACTGCCCTTCTCACATTGATGTCTGCCCTCTTGTTCCCTTTCTGCTCCCTGCTAGACCCTTTCTGGTAAGCCTGATGTGGACTGATATATAAACCCCTCATCTCAGAGTATTTGCAAAACACTGCCCCTAAATGACCAGCTTCGAGTTCAGAAGGGGGATTAGGATTGAGTATCATTGTTATTACAAAAGAAAAAGTGCTAGGCAAAGTGAAAGGACTTAAGGTGGATAAGTCACTTGGACCAGATGGACTACATCCCAGAGTCCTGAGAGAGGTTGCTGAAGGGGTAGCAGATGCATTGGTCATGATCTTTCAAGAATCACTCGATTCTGGCATGGTCCTGGAGGACTGGAAAATTGCAAATGTCACTCCACTCTTTAAGAAGGGAAGAAGGCAAAAGAAAGAAAATTATTGGCCTGTTAGCCTAACCTCAATCATTGGGAAAGTGTTAGAGTCTATTATTAAGAGTTAAGTTTCAGGGTACTTGGAGACTAATGATAAAATAATTCAAAGTCAGTATGGATTTTGTAAAGGGAAATATTGCCTGTTAGAGTACCTTGAGGAAGTAATAAGCAGAGTGGACAAAGGAGAGGCAGTGGATGCCATTTACTTCGATATCCAGAAAGTATTTGATGAGGTGCCACACATGAGGTTTCATAACAAAATAAAATCCTATGGTGTTACAGGAAAATACTGGCATGGATAGAGGTATGGCTAACAGCCAGGAGGCAGTTGCCAATGACTATCAGTGCTTCTCAGGGGTCAGTACTGGGATCGCTAATTTTCATGTTGTTTGTCAAAGATTTGGATAATGAATTGGTGTCTTTGTGGCAAGGTTTGCAGATGATACAAAGAACGGTAGAGGGGTAGATAGTGCTCAGAAAGCAATGTGACTGCAGCAGGAATTAGACAAATTGGAAGATTTGGGCAAAAAAAGTGGCAGATGGAATACAGTATTGGGAAATGAATGATAATGCATTTTGGTAAAAGGAGCAGTAGTGTGGACTATTATCTAAATGTGGAGAAGGTTCAAACATCAGAGTTGCAGAGGGATTTAGGAGTCCTCATGTAAGACTCTCAGAAGTTTAATTTACAGGTTGAGGCTGTGGTAAAGAACGCAGATGCAATGTTGGCATTTGTTTCAAGGGCAATAGAATATAAAAGGAGATAATGCTGAGGCTTTATAAGACACTAGTCAGGCCGCACAGAGTATTGTCAACAATTTTGGGCCCCATATCTCAGAAAGGATGTGTTGTCATTGGGGAGAGTCCAGAGGAGGTGCACAGGGATGATTCTGGGAATGAAGGGGTTAACATATGAGGAACATTTGGCAGCTCTGGTCCTGTATACACTGGAATTTAGAAGAATGTGGGGGGGAGGGGTGGAGGTGGGGATCTCATTGAAACCTACGAAATGTTGAAAGGACTAGATAGGGAGGATGTGGAGAGGATGTTTCCTATGATGGAGGTATCCAGAACTAGAGGGCATAGTCTCAAAATTGAGTGGTGACTTTTTAGAACAGAGGTAAGTAGGAATTTTTTAGCCAGACAGTGAATCTTGTGGAATGCTCTACCACAGATTGAAGTGGAGGCTAAGTCAGTGCATATATTTAAGGTGGAAGTTGATCATTTCCTGATCAGTCAGGGCATCAAAGGATATGGTGAGAAGGCAGGTGTATGGGGTTGAGTGGGATCCAGGATCAACCATGACGGAATGGCAGAGCAGACTCGATGGGCTGAATGGTCTGACTCTGCTCCTATGTCTTATGTTCTTATGGTCTTCTAAAGCGATTGAAGATAACCTACATGTTGTAAGCTGGTCAGCCGGTAAGATGTTAGTTTGAGCTTCTCCAAAGTCTGTGCCATGATCTTATGAAAAATTGCTGGGCTATTGTGGAATGCCTGGGAGAGTCTGGTCCACTTAAGGTGGAAACAAATCAGTCTTGGGACTCAAGTGATAAAGGGATCCCCTACAATCCTTCAGCAATATTCAGGACTGAGAAAATTTTGTCTTCTGGAAACAGGCCATTCAGGATTGTAACAGGGCTTGTCACAGTGAAATGCAATCTCAGTGTGGTCTCATTAAAGGCAGCACAGTCTGTTGTTAACCAATATGATCCATCTGACCTCCTTGCTGGTCAGACAGGCAAATGAGTGGTTAATGCAGTCTTTCTTCATATCCCATGGTGGCTGAGTTCCTTCACTATACTCTGAACTGCCGTCAGGGCATAGGATACCCCTCATGGGTTTTTTGCACGCCCCCCCACTACCTTAACTGAGTTTATCTCCAATTGACCACAACCTTGCCCATACCACTGAGAACTGCTGACAAAGCAACCCATAGACTCTATCCTGGCTCCAGACTCTGATGATCGGAGCAGTAGTGCTATGCTGGCTGGGTTGTGTACTCTACTGGTTGTACATGTTCACTGCTCTTGACTTGTCCTTGTTATTTCTCCCTTTTTCCAGAATCGATAATAGCCCTTGTCTATTCCAAGGGGTAGCACCCTTGTTATTTGGCCAGACCCATTAATGTACAGGAAGCTGCACTCCCTCAATCTTGAGTACCTGGGGCTGACTTCTCTCTGCTCTCATTGTTTCACCTCCTGCACTGGTAATGTAAATTTCCTCTCCAGTCATGGTCAAGGGTAGGTCAGTTACCAATACTGACGACCCATGTCCATAACATTTCATATTGTTGGCCCCCAAATAAACCTCTTGTGTACATCTGTGAATGACCATTACTGACAACAGAGGGGGCCATCAGCCGTTTGTCTGATCTCACCAGCTCCATAACCTAGTCAGCAGTAAAATCAGAAAGGGAGGGTATTGTTGTGGCCTCTGCCTGCTTTGGTAAGTGGTTTTTCAGAACACTGCCTCCAAGCTGTGACAATCATCTCCTTTACCCTCTCACATCTAACCCAGCAGTTTCCTGCTATGTGCCCTGGCTGCTGATACACAAAACAAGCTCTCTGTAACATTGTGGCAGCTACATTCACTACAGTCACTTTATGATTTCTCTTCCCTCTCCTCTGGTCCTTCTCATCGACCAGTGAAACCATCATGGAGTAGGTTGATCCACTGCAATCCCCAAATCTAAAACACCCTGATGGGCTGAGCTCAGGCCTACCTTCAGCATTTTCAGAATGATTGAGTCACCCCTCCCTGGATTATCTAACCCTGAATACTCTTCATATGCTTGATATTTACTTTCTGCATAATCCATGGCTGCCTCATCAGCTCTGTGCATCACTGACATGATCATTCCCCAGTTACTCGCACCTCCCCCCATCACTGCTTCACCTCCACTTTAAAGAAATGCTATCTCTCTTTCTTGTTGACATTCCCTGTAGTTGTCCATGTACCATCCTGTACTCCCTGGGCCATATTGATCCCTCGGGCAGTTCACCTTTACTGACACATGTATACGTTTGGGGTGCATCTGTGAAATTTCAACCACTCCCTCGAGCTTGCATCAGAATTCTGCATTCCACAGGTGACTTTACGTGAGTGCAGCTCTGACAAAATGCTCTGCTTCTCCCCAGGGGTGAGGGGCACATGGATGGTCATAATCAGGGTCAAGGGCTTGTTCAGATCATCAGGGTTCTTAATGACGTTGCCGTCCTGACAGATATCTCTGGGTAAATACTCTCCCTGAGATATCTCCGCAGTAATTCCCACGCAGAGCAAAATATAAATGATGGATACAAGTTAAACTATACACACTTAAAACCACAGAGTATGTGCTCTGTAATCTGCCACTTATGTGTATCTAAACTTATGATACCTGCTGTATTTCTTTGCATCTGTCACACCAAAGCACACACACTCACAAATGCATATGCTAAAATACTGTTCCCAGAATGTATATGTATGCCCCCCACTGGCATCCCAAATCTTCAATAACCACCCTTTGCAACTGCTGGTGCTGTCTCACCAAACTAACACAAGAAGTTTAGTCTCTTACATAAACATACATGCATGCGCGCACACACACCACTTTTATATCTACTAGTTCAGCTCTCCATCGTGTTTGTAACACCTGGCGATCCCGTAGCCACCAACATGAACAGGTCCAAGTGTGAGTGCTAGTTTTAAAATTACTCACCCGCTGCTGAGACTGCTGACCTCACAATGGGTTGTTAAGACATCCCAGATGAGCCCCCAAATGATGTCGCATGAACAAAGTCACCAGAGAGAAGTACTGGTAGGCATGAAGTAGTCTCTTTATTTGACAAAATGAGATACAGCAGGCATCATACTGAAACCCTTTCTGGCAAAATGTCTGCTTGACCCTATGCTACATGACAATTTTATGTGCTAAAGATCAAAGAACAATTTCATATTTATAATGTATTTACAATACCTTCTTTGAATGACACACAGACTTCACACCACTGGCTTCGTGCCCACACCACTTACATCTGAATAAATTTTAAGCAGCTTCATCTAATCTTCCAATTAACTGTGATTCATGGTTCTTAGGAACTTATGGTTCAGAGCTGCATTTAGAGTTAATCCACAGTTTATGTTTGCATCAGAAGACTGTAGGTTGAAGTCATTTGCTGAAGTTATTTGCTGTATGTGCGGGCGACCCTGTGCTGTGCAAAAGTCCTCCCCCAGTCAGTGGCATTCGCCTGCCACCAGCCGTGATGGTCAACTGTGGACTGATAGATAGATGGAAGACATGGCGGCAGATGTGGACTAACTACAGCGTCATAGCATGACTGGTCAAGCAAGTTTCAACATACCAGACGGCATTATTTTTGCATACAATTGAGCCGTCAGGACTTGAGGTCTACATCAGTTTTGTGTTCGCAGATGAGGCTGCAGGCCAAGACCTCACAAAGGTTTTAGCTGCATTTAACAGACTTTCTACTTTCCGCAGGGATTGCTCCCTACGTGACTCCCTTGTCCATTCGTCCCCCCCCCCCCATCCCTTCCCACCAATCTCCCTCCTGGCACTTATCCTTGTAAGTGGAACAAGTGCTACACCTGCCCTTACACTTCTTCCCTCACCACCATTCAGGGCCCCAGACAGTCCTTCCAGGTGAAGGGATGGGGGTGATGAATGGACAAGTGAGTCACGTAGGGAGCGGCCCCTGTGGAAAGCAGAAAGTCGGGGGGGGGGGGAAGGCAAAGATGTGTTTGGTATTGGGATCCCATTGGAGGTGGTGGAGAATTATACGTTGGATCTGGAGGCTGGTGGGGTGGTAGGTGAGGACAAGGGAAACCCTATCCCAAGATGTCCCAAGACAGTCCTTCCAGGTGAGGTGACATTTCACCTGTGAGTCGGCTGGTGTGGTATACTGCGTCCGGTGCTCCTGGTGTGGCCTTTTATGTATCGATGAGACCTGACGCAGACTGGGAGACCGTTTTGCTGAACACCTATGCTCTGTCCGCCAGAGAAAGCAGGATCTCCCAGTGACTACACATTTTAATTCCATGTCCCATTCCCATTCTGATATGTCTATCCATTGCCTCCTCTACTGTCAGGATGAAGCCACACTCAGGTTTGAGGAACAACACCTTATATACCGTCTGGGTAGCTTCCAACCTGATGGCATGAACATTGACTTCTCTAACTTCCATTAATGCCCCTCCTCCCCTTCTTACCCCATCCCTGATATATTTAGTTGTTTGTTTTTTTTTTCCTCTCTCTCTGCCCATCACTCTGCCTGTTCTCCATCTCCCTCTGGTGCTCCCCTCCCCCTTTCTTTCTCCCAAGGCCTCCCGTCCCATGATCCTTTCCCTTCTCCAGCTCTGTATCCATTTTGCCAATCACCTTTCTGGCTCCCAGCTCCACTCCACCCCCTCCGGTCTTCTCCTATCACTTCACATTTCCCCCTCCCCCCCCTACTTTCAAATCTCTTACTATCTTTCCTTTCAGTTAGTCCTGACGAAGGGTCTCGGCCTGAAATGTCGACAGCGCTTCTCCCTGTAGATGCTGCCTGGCCTGCTGCATTCCCCCAGCATTTTGTGTGTGTTGCTAAGGCTTTCAGCAAGCTTGATATGAGTTCTGCATTCAGGCAAGTGAAATTGGACAGTGAATCAAGAGTGCTCACCACCTTCAACACCTTTCGGGCGGTATAGATGATTCAAACTTCCGTTTGGAACTAATGCTTCATCAGAGATCATGATGTGAAACTTGAGCAGCTATTACAGCATTGTACAAAGCAGCATATCAGGCTCAACAAGAACAAACCTGTCTTCAGAGCGACAGAGATACCCTTTTTGGGACATCTCATCCCAAGTGATGGACTTCAGCCCGATCCTAAAAAGGTCACTGACGTTCTCAATGTGCCAGCACCCACAGATGTGCAGGGAGTGCAGCAATTGATCAGATTTGTCAACTACCTGAGGTGTTTTCTACCAAGTCTCTCAGATACCCTTGAGCCAATAAGACAGCTGACAAAGCCAGATGTAGCATGGGAGTGGTCAGCTGAGCAGCAAAATGCTCTCTCCAAGATCAAGCGGATGGTAAGCAGCTCCGGTGTTAGCACGCTACAATTCTAAGGAAAAACTAACCATCCAATGTGACGTCAGCAACAAAGGCCTAGGGGCAGCACTCCTCCAGAATGGGCATCCGGTCGCATAAGCAAGCAGAGCGCTGACGGACACAGAAACGTGTTACGCAGAGATCGAAAAGGAAATGCTCGCAATCACTTTCGCACTTGAGCGTTTTCATCAATACATTTCTGGCCGCTTCACAAGTGTACTCTGTGATCACAAGCTGCTCGAAATGATAGTTAAGAAGCTGTTGGTGAAGACACCAAAGCGCCTGTAGGGAATGCTTCTTCACCTGCAGAGCTATGATTTCAACATCACCTACTGTCAAGGAAAGCTCATGCACCTCACGGACATGCTATCGCGGGTGATCAGCGGTACTCCAGGCCAGGAGAACAGCTTCAACTAAGTCAACAGGCTATCGCACCTGCCAATCCATGATGAGTGTCTAGAGCAGACTCGCATAGAAACAGCGAAAGATGACACGCTACATATGTTGATAAAAGATTAGTATTGCCAGTGAAATGGACCACAACCAAAGAACTGCTTTGGATCGTAAACTTGCACTGTGCTCCCCTGACCTTGAATATCTACAAATCCCATCTGTTCTACTTACCTAGGGTGTTCTCCTCTGTAACACTGGCTGCAGTTTACATACCACCAGCAACTGACTATAATTAAGTGCTTGAGATTCTGCATGATGTTATCTCCAAACTAAAAACAGTTCATTCCAATGCTTTTCATATATAGTCAGCATCTTTAACCAGGTTTATATGAAGAAAACCCTGCCCAATCATCATCAGCGTACAACCTGTAACACCAGAGGTCCCACTGTTAAACTAAGATAAGGAATACCTACTGTCTCATACCCTGACTGCATTTTGGTAAATATAATCACCTGTTCTTCTCCTACCTGCATACAGGCAGAGGTTAAAGAGCAAAGCTCCAGAGGTTAGGACAATAGAGAGATGGTTGCAGGAGGCTAAATCATGGCTATGGGATTGCTTCAAGTCAGTGGACTGTGCCGTGTTCAAGGATTCATCTGTGGAACTGAATGAATACACCACAGTTGTCACAGATTTTATAAAAACATTTGTAGATGAGTGTGTCCCTCAAAATCATTCAGAGTCTTCCCCAACCAGAAGCCCTGGATGAACCATGAGATTCACAATCTGCTGAGGGCCAGATCAGAGGCATTCAAGTCCAGTGACCAAGAAAGTTATGAGAGATCCAGGTATGATCTCTGGAAAGCCACCTCACAGGTGAAGTGGTAATTCCGGACAAAACATAATGAAACGAAGGATGTTCGGCAGCTGTGGCAGGGTTGGAATGCTGTCACCTCTTATAAAGGAAAATCAAGAAACTTAGGCAATGACAGGGCTTCCGTTCCAGATGAGTTCAATGATTTGTATGCTCGCTTTGACCATCAAGACATGGTGCAACCACCACAAACACTCACGGCCCCCGATAGTCCTGTGATTTCAATCTGTGAGGTCAAAGTGCAAGCAGCCTTCAGGAGGGTGAACCCATGAGAAGCATCGGGCCCAGGTGGGGTACCTGACCAGGTGCTAAAGACCTGTGCTGATCAGCTGGCTGGAGTGATCACTGAGATCTTTAACCTCTTGCTTCAGCAGCCTGAGATGCCCACCTGCTTCAAGCAGGCTTCAATTACACTGCTGCCTAGTAGAAGGTGGTGGTAATCTGCCTCAACGACTATCATCCTCAGTGGAGAGTGATCTGACAGGTTGGTGATGAAACATATCAATTCCTGCCTGAGAACTGTCTTGGATCTGTTCCATTTTGCCTACTAGAGCAACAGGTCCACAGTAGATGCCATCTCATTGGGTCCTCATTCAACCCTGAAACATCTGAACTGTAAATATGCATAAATCAGGATTCTCTTTTTTGACGACAGCTCTGCATTTAATACCATCATTCTCTCAAAACTAATCAACAAGCTACATGATCTTGGCCTCAATACCCCCTTTCCAATTGGATCCTTGACTTCCTCACTTACAGACTCCGATCAGTTTGGATTGGCAACAACACCTCTTCCACAATCTCCATCAGCACAGGTGCACCACAAGACTGTGTGTTTAGCCCATTGCTCTACATGCTTTACACTTATGACTGTGTGGCTAAGCACAGCTCCAATACTGTATTCAAATTTGCTGATGTCCCCAGGTTGTAGGCCAAATCAAAGGTGGTGATGAATCAGTATATAAGGGGGAATTGAAAAACTGGCTGAGTGATGCCACAGCAACAACTTCTTACTCAACGTCAGCGAGACCAAGGAGCAAATCATTGACTTCAGGAGAAGGAAACCAGAGGTCCATGAGCCAGTCAGAGTATCAGAGATGGAGAGGGTCAGCAACTTTAAACTCCTCTGTGTTATCACTTTAGAAGACCTGTCCTGAGCCCAGCATGTAAGAGTAATTACAAAAATAAGTACTAAACATAGAAATGTAGAAAACCTACAGCACAATAAAGGCCATTCGGCCCACAAAGCTGTCCGGAACATGTCCTAACTTTAGAAATTACCCAGGGTTACCCCATAACCCTCTATTTTTCTGAGCTCCAGGTACCTGTTCAGGAGACTCTTAAAAGACCCTATTGTATCCGCTCCACCACCGTCACTGGCAGCCTATTCCACACACTCACCACGCTGCGTAGAAAACTTACCCCTGACATCTCTTCTGTACCTACTCCCCAGCACCTAAACCTGTGTGCTCTCGTGTTAGCCATTTCAGCCCTGGGAAAAGCCTCTGACGATCAATGCCTCTCATCATCTTATACACCTCTATCAGGTCACCTCTCATCTTCATGCTGACTATTTCTAATCATATTATGCATCTCCAAATGTTCATATATCCTGCCTATTAGGATCTCCTCCATCAGCTTACCAACCACTGAAGTAAGACTCACTGGTCTATAATTTCCTGGGCTATCTCTAATTCCCTTTCTTGAATAATGGAACATCTGCAACAACTCACTGATTTGTGATGCTAAAGTCTGCCAAGTTGCGTTTTTTTCAAGTTAGTCAACTTGATAGTTGTCAACAGACTCTCCCCCACCAATGAGAGAGAGAGAGAGAGAGAGAGAGCACGTGATTTGCTGAGTACAGCTCCCCTGACAGTCAATCTGCTGTTCCCAATGTTCTGTTTCCTCCCATGATGCTTCTGTCGGTGGCACCAGCATAGAGTCATCTCATTCACAGGGCCACAAAGCCTTGGAACACTGATGGTGCACTCGTCTTCTACGCTACGTCCTTGGGATATTGAAAAGTGGCTGGTTATGAGCCCCAGGGAGTGCAAAGAACCGGAGTCTAACTGTAGATCAAGGTCTCCAACAGAAACCCCATCCACCTTGAAAAGGAAAAGGAGAGACTTTAAAGGTAGAAATTAAATTGTTTCTGCAGATGAGCTCAAAGGAGTCAATGTTAAGCGCCATCGTTGCTCCACCCCATCACTTGGTATTACGGGAATCATTGATGTAAGTAAATGTACACCAATATTTGGAGCAGGTACTTTGACCCCTGCTATGGTTTTATTTGAACATTATTTCAAAAAGAATTAGTAGTATTGGAAGAAAAGTCAATATTTGCCCTTAGAGATGTGATTGCCTTGGGAGGCAATGGAAGAAAAGATGAGGTGGAGGAGAGATGTCATATAGCTTCTCTCGCCAAGAAAGGCGTAACTCGTGCAAGTAATAGCAGTTGTCGTTCTTGAAGGGGAATACATTAAACTCTATATAAATTCTCTTTGTACATTAATCAAATAATACTGTAAACTAGGAGTGTGGTAATACTAAGAGGCAGTGGAGTAGGCTATTCCAGACTTGATATTCAGTTACAATGCTGCCATACTGGAAAATATGTGATGCAGCAATACTACATGTCAAACGACATGCATCGTTTAGAACCCTCTCCACCCCTTCTCATTATTACCATCAGGGAGGAGAAACAGGAGACTGAAGACTCACACTCAACATTTTAGGGACAGTGTCTTCCCCTCTACCATCAGATTTCTGCGCGGTCTTTGAACCCCTGAACACTACCTCACTATTCCTCCTTTGCAGTGTTTATTTTTTATTGTAAATTACAGTAATATTTTTATGTCTCACCTTGTACAAAACTACATACTTCATACATATGACAGTGTTAATAAACCTGAATCTGATGATTGAAGTTCGAAGTATATTATTAAAGTACCTATACTGCATGTCACCATACACAATGCTGAGATTCATTTATTCATTTTCTTGCATACATACCCAATATAACCATAATAGTATTGATGAAAGACCACACCAACTTAGGCGTTCAACAAGTGTGCAATTTTTGTTTTGTTATGTCTCCCCTCCCCTCCTGAAAGGATGAAACCTCTCTGCCCCTTTATTGGAGAGAGAGAGAGAGAGAGAGAGAGAGAACCTGTTCCCTCAGTTATTAGACAAGGAGTTCCAAACTTCTGACCCAGCAATGACGAAATACTATCAATGTATTTACTTGCCAGAATTAACAATGAAGGTGGACAGCATTGTTCCAGAACATTGTCTTTCAAGATCAAAAAGATCAAGAAAGACAGCAATCCTGTTTTAAAATTTTGAGTAAAATGAAGGTGATGCAAGGTATGAAGTTCAAAAATTCTGCATTGAAAGGAAGTTGCTGAAATTAGTAAGCAATTCATGGAAGTGTCTTTAAGGGAAATATTGAATTTTCTGCATGGATTGTCTTTGTGTATGAGAAGAATGTTGATGTAGAAGGTGGAAGCCAGGCTGTTGCACAACAGCAATAATTGACATTCCAATGTCAACACACACATAATCAACAATTCAGCGTGAACCGGTCTGTTCCTGGCATGAAGGAAATGTGGATACAGTAACTGAGAGAGACACCTGTTAGATCCTGGGCTGCAAGCCTCTCTCCACCAGGACTGAAGGTTTTTCATTGGCTATGAAAGCAACAATTCTATAGTTTTGTTTATTGAACCTTTCAAAAGAGTGAACAGCAAAAAACTGTAAACACCAGAGATCTGAAATAATACAGGGTGCAATTAATCTCATCTATATTTGAAAGCTCCATCAGATTTATCAACATTTCATTCACTTAATCTCCAATGTCTGAAACCACCCCTTTCATCTATGACTCAGTCTCAAACTTAATGATAAATCTAGTTCACTTGTGAGGGAAGAAAATCAGCCCCTTTACCAGTGACTTTGAGCAAACAATTTTCACCTTTGACATTCAATGGCATTAGCATCACTAAATCCCCACATGATCAATATCCTGGGTGCTTCAATCGTCCAGAATTAATGTGGATACAAGATCATTTCAGAAGCTAGGAATCCTGCAACTCCTAACTCCTGAAAGCTCGATTCACTGTCCAGAATGCTCAGGTCAGGATGAATGAGAACAATTACAACAACATTAAAGAAACCCAACACCCAAGCCCACTTTGATAGGCACTCCATCCACAACGATTCACCACTGCCACACCAGTTTGTGCCACGTGCAGCAGGCACTTCAGAAGATCAACAGGACTCCTTCGACAGCACCTTCCAATCCCACAATCTGTACAAAAGCTTGAGAGCAACACCATGTTAAAGTTACCCTCCAAGTCACACACTGTCCTAACTTGGAAATAGATCACTGAGCCAAAATTCTGAAACTATCTCCTTAACAATGTTGTGTGTGTGCCCACATGACAAGTACTGCAGCAGTTCAAGAAAGCAGCTCACCAGCACCATCTTCAACGTTAACTAGATTAAAAAAGGGGGAACGTAGGCAGCAGCACAATGACGGACCAGGACAAGGCACAGGAACACACACAACAGCACAATGACGGACCAGGACAAGGCACAGGAACACACACAACAGCAGCACAATGACGGACCAGGACAAGGCACAGGAACACACACAACAGCAGCACAATGACGGACCAGGACAAGGCACAGGAACACAAACACAACAGCACGATGACGGACCAGGACAAGGCACAGGAACACACACAACAGCACAATGACGGACCAGGACAACGCACAGGAACACACAGCAGCAGCACAATGACGGACCAGGACAAGGCACAGGAACACACACACAACAGCACGATGACGGACCAGGACAAGGCACAGGAACACACACACAACAGCACGATGACGGACCAGGACAAGGCACAGGAACACACACAACAGCAGCACAATGACGGACCAGGACAAGGCACAGGAACACAAACACAACAGCACGATGACGGACCAGGACAAGGCACAGGAACACACACAGCAGCAGCACGATGATGGACCAGGACAAGGCACAGGAACACATACACAACAGCACGTTGACGGACCAGGACAAGGCACAGGAACACACACAACAGCAGCACAATGACGGACCAGGACAAGGCACAGGAACACACACACAACAGCACGATGATGGACCAGGACAAGGCACAGTAACACACACACACAACAGCACGATGATGGACCAGGACAAGGCACAGGAACACACACAACAGCAGCACAATGACGGACCAGGACAAGGCACAGGAACACACACACAACAGCAGCACAATGACAGACCAGGACAAGGCACAGGAACACACACAACAGCAGCACAATGACGGACCTGGACAAGGCACAGGAACACACACACACAACAGCACGATGACGGACCAGGACAAGGCACAGGAACACACACAACAGCAGCACAATGACGGACCAGGACAAGGCACAGGAACACACACAACAGCAGCACAATGACGGACCAGGACAAGGCACAGGAACACACACAACAGCAGCACAATGACAGACCAGGACAAGGCACAGGAACACACACACAACAGCAGCACAATGATGGACCAGGACAAGGCATAGGAACACACACAACAGCAGCACAATGACGGACCAGGACAAGGCACAGGAACACACACAACAGCAGCACGATGACGGACCAGGACAAGGCACAGGAACACACACACAACAGCACGATGACGGACCAGGACAAGGCACAGGAACACACACACAACAGCACGATGACGGACCAGGACAAGGCACAGGAACACACACAACAGCAGCACAATGACGGACCAGGACAAGGCACAGGAACACACACACAACAGCACGATGACGGACCAGGACAAGGCACAGGAACACACACACAACAGCAGCACAATGACGGACCAGGACAAGGCACAGGAACACACACAGCAGCAGCACAATGACAGACCAGGACAAGGCACAGGAACACACACAACAGCAGCACAATGACGGACCAGGACAAGGCACAGGAACACACACAACAGCAGCACAATGACGGACCAGGACAAGGCACAGGAACACACACAACAACAGCACAATGACGGACCAGGACAAGGCACAGGAACACACACACAACAGCATGATGACGGACCAGAACAAGGCACAGGAACACACACAACAGCAGCACAATGACGGACCAGGACAAGGCACAGGAACACATACACAACAGCACGTTGACGGACCAGGACAAGGCACAGGAACACACACAACAGCAGCACAATGACGGACCAGGACAAGGCACAGGAACACACACAACAGCAGCACAATGACGGACCAGGGCAAGGCACAGGAACACACACAACAACAGCACAATGACGGACCAGGACAAGGCACAGGAACACACACTACAGCACGATGACGGACCAGGACAAGGCACAGGAACACACACAACAGCACGATGATGGACCAGGACAAGGCACAGGAACTCACAACAGCAGCACAATGACGGACCAGGACAAGGCACAGGAACACACACACAACAGCACGATGACGGACCAGGACAAGGCACAGGAACACACAGAGCAGTAGCACGAGGGGATAAACGATTAAATGCTCGAGCAGCCTGCAAAGTCCACACCCCTTGAATGTATACATAGAAACATAGAAGCGTAAAAAACCTACAGCACAATACAGGCCTCTCGGCTGTGCCGAACAAATCCTCACCTTAGAACTACCTAGGCTTACCCACAACCCTCTATCTTTCTAAGCTCCATGTATCCATCCAGGAGTCTCTGAAAAGACCCTATCGTTTCTGCCTCCTCCACCTCTGCCGGCAGCCCATTCCATGCACTCACCAGTCTCTGTGTGAAAAACTTACCTCTGACATCTCCTTTGTACCTACTTCCAAGCATCTTAAACCTATGCCCTCTCACCCTAGCCATTTTACCCTTGGGAAAAAGCCTCTGACTATCCACACAATCAATGCCTCTCAATACAAAAATAAACTTTAGCCCCACATTAATATGTTTGTCTTTTAATTGCTCTCTGAAGAGCCGTTTTGTTCTAAAGCAATTAGATAAGAGCAACAAATGCTGGTCCTTCGAACAATACCCTTGTCCTCTCAATAAACTAGCATGTAGTGTAGAAAAGATACAATGAAGCAAAATGCCATGGAAATACTAGTTAAAATTCATGATTCACCATTTTGTGGTGTGGTTGAATCAGGAGATGTCCTACCCTGAGCTTGATTGTGGTTATGGGAAATGTAAAGGCTTCCTACCACTCCAAGGAGAACAGGTCTTCCTTTCACTAAAGGGGGTGGAGATGCTTCATCTCTGATCTGTTGGGGATAACCAGGCAAGGGACAATGCATCACCTGCAGTCATGTTAGCTTATAGGAATAAAAGACACAGTTTTGAATCACTCAAAACCACACTTCCCTTGTTCTCAAATAAGTATAAAATTCCACGATATATTTGTAAAATAAAGCATCAGTAGTTAAATGGTGTAGGTGTAGGTCCCTTTTGAAAATTAGCACAATTGCAACAGTAGGGCATTGAAGAGTCCCGGATAAATTTTTAATTTGGTCACTCCAGTGCCAAAAAGGTGGAAGTGACATCACAGAATACTATCTCCTGAGAGAAGTCTGTGATGTCGGTTCCACATTGTTAACACTTGTATGACCAAGTTAAAAGTTACCCCAGACTCTTCAATTGGAAAATGATATTATGCTAAGTTCCCTACCAGTGCTGACAGATCTTTGTTTGCCATTTCTTTGAAGCCACGGTATATAAATCCATACACGTGACTGGTGTCCGCAATAACACAAGCAGGCGGCAGCAGTACTTAGACTTAAGGATCTGCAAGGATTAAAAGACCTAGATGGGAGATATGTACAGGAGTCTGAATAGTTGTCAGGGTGTGGGTACAAACTATAATGGGAGATAAAAGCAGCATATATAAAGGACAATGTTACAACAGTCGTGGTGCATTTCAATGTGCAGGTAGATTGGGAAAATCAGGTTGGTGCTGGATCCCAAGAGAAGGGTTTTGAAAAATACTTGTGAGATGGTGTTGCAGAGCAGCTTCTGGTGTAGGCCACTAGGAAAAAACAATTCTGCATTGGATGTTGTGCAGTGAACCAGATTTGATTGGAGAGTTTAAGGTAAAGGAATCCTTAGGAGTCAGTGATCATATTTTGATCGAATTTACCTGGCAGTTTGACAGGACGAAGCTAAAATTGGATGCATAAATATCACAGTTAAATAAAAGTGACTACAAAGGTTTGAGAGGAGCTGGCCAAAGTTGAGTGGAAGGGGTCTGTAGCAGGGATGATGTTAGAACAACAATGACCAGAGTTTCTGGGAGTAGTTCAGAAGTCACAGGATCAATTCATCCCAAAGAAGCAGCAACAATTGATAGGGAGGATGGGGCAACTGTAACTGACCAGGAAGTGAAAGATAGCATCGAAGCAAAAGAGAGGACATATAATATAGAAAAAGTTAGTGGAAATCTTTAAGCAACCGACAGAAGGCAACTAAAAAAGCAATGAGAGAAAAGATGAAATATGAAGGTCAGCTAGTCAATAATATAATATCAGGAATTCAAAAGCTTTTTCAGATATATAAAGTGTAAAAGAGAGATGAGCGTGGATTTTAGAATGCTGGAAAATTATGCTGGAGAAGTAGTAATGTGGACCAAAGAAATGAAGGATGAACTCAATGTGTATTTTGTGTCAGTCTTCACTGTGGAAGACACCAACAACATGCCAGAAATCCTAGAGAGTCAGGGAACAGAAGTGAGTGTGCTTGCTTTTGCTAAGGAGAAGGTGCTTGGGAATCTGAAAGGTCTGAAGGTAGATACGTCTCCTGGACCAGATGATGTACACCCCAGGGTACGGAAAGAGGTAGCTGAAGAGATTCAGGAATGGTACCAGAGGACTGGAAAATTGCAAAGGTCACCCCATTCTTTAAGAAGGGAGGGAGGCAGAAGAAAGCTAGTTAGCCTGAGTTCAGTGGTGAGAAGATGTTGGAGTCCTTCATTAAAGATGAAGTTTCAGTGTACTCGGTGTCACATGATAAAATAGGCAAAAGTTAATGTGGTTTCCTTAAGGAAAGATCTTTCTTGGCAAATCTGTTGGAATTCTTTGAGGAAGTACAGGCAGGGTAGACAAAGGAGAGTCAGTGATGTTGCTTACTTAGATTTCACAGGAAGTTATATTCTTATGCCTTTCTAATCTTTCTGTTTTTTAATTTTTTCTGGAGATTTTTATAATCTCTCCAGCACTTTCCTTTTACATTATCCTCAGTGTTCAAAACTTGAAATGTTGAACCTACTATTCAGGTTAAAGGCACACTTCAACCTATTCCACTGACTACAATTCTGCCCTATCACCTGCCTATCCTTCCTCACAGTCTGACTATACACTGTGTCTACTTGCATACCAATGCCCCACCACCCCGCTATCTCACAACCCCAATTAACCCTAACCTAATCATGGGACAATGTACACTGACCAATGACTCTATCTGGACTGTGGGAGGAAAGCAGATCACCTGAGGAAAGCCCATACAGTCCATGGGATGGACATACAGAGACTCCTTACAGAATGGCACTGGAATTGAACTCTGATCTCTGCAATGCCCTGGGCTGTAATAGTGTTGTGCTAACTGCTACATCAACATGATAATTGAAACTCACCAAAAAGTCCTGAGCGTTTTAAATCTTGCACTGCCTTCCCAAGAGACTGCTTATAGTAACTGAAGCCCAGTGATGATTTATGATCTATGTTCTGGTTGAAATTCAACAATCAACCAGAAAAGGACATGTTAATATAAATTACCAAATGGTTGTCAGAGTTTTTAGAAGAAATTTAAAGTAGAAAAGAGAGCTGGAGAGTTCTGGGGTCAATTCCAGAGTTTAGGGTCTTGGCAGTTGAATTCAGATTGCCAATGTAATCAGGGCAAATAAGTTAGGGAACACTAATACTCTTCAGGTAGATAAACACAGATAACTTGACAAGTTATGTCGACAATTATTGCCTTCCTCCAGTACAACTTAACAAACTTACACAATTACACCCTATTTCTGATTCTTTATCCATTTTGTTTTTCTCTGCTGCTTTTGCTTTTAAGTCTTTAAGTCTTTGGGCTTTCATTATAAATAGACAATTTTTTTTTCCTAAAGCTCCATAATCTCCTCATACAACTTGCTCTGTTACAATGTTCATAATTTAGGTAACAGTCTTCTTCTTCTTCTTGTATCATGGCAGTTGGCAGCCAGCTTAATAGTGCATTACCTCCACCTTCTGCTCCGGAGTGTGGATCAGACAATAGATTTACATTCTAAATCCCTATACACACACACACACACACACACACACACACACACACACACACACACACACACACACACACACACACACACACACACACACACACACACACACACACACACACACACACACACACACACACACACACACACACACACACACACACACACTTACTTACTTTATCCTTTCTTCTTTGGCCATCCTAGTACCCTATTCCGGCTTATCCATCATATCCTATATAAAAAAGACCCTGCAACAGTCTGTTTATGTCTGGAGAAGTGCTTACCAACATGTTAAGGAGCCATTTTATAAATTACTCCTTGTGGATTTCTGTGTTCTTCTCCTTCCTGTAGCTGCAGAGATGCTGAGTTTAATGCCGATGTGACTCTGTTGGAAATTGTAGCTGCTGGTATTACAAATATACATGAGCCTGAGATTACCACCATTAAAAGAAACTATCATATCAAGTGGACATTCTCAGTTCAGCTATTTTTAAGAACCAACTAAAACCATATCCAGTCAATATTTCATACACTAGAACAATGAACTTTATTATTGTTGTTTACAATCAGTTGCTAGTTGGATACAAATGAAATGAAGTTTTCCAGAAAGCACGTTCTTAATGTCAAAGCAGCTCTCCATCCTTAAAACTTTTCCAACTCTGGCCATTTCTGTATCCCTCTGCTCTGTGATTTCCAGACCACAAACAGAGACAGAGCTCTTGATTTCACTGCCTGAAACAACTTCCCCAAAGACACACGTTTCTTTGATTCTTTAATTTGTTTTGTAAGCCTTCTCAAAACATACCTTTGTACCAGTTGACATTTAGTTGACATCACAATCATGACAATTGTCAGGCCATTTGATATTTTTCATTCCCCCTAAATTGCCTTGGGAGTGTCCGATGTTACAGTTTTAAAAAATTTATTCATTTACGGGATGTGGGTGTTGCCAGCTAAACCAGCATTTAAAGCCCATCCCTAGTTGCCCTTGAGAAGGTGGTGATGAGTTGTCTTCTTGAACCGCTGCAGTCCCTGAGACATAGGCACACCCACAGTGCAGTTAGGGAGGGAATTCCATGATCTTGACCCAGTGACAATGAAGGAACGACGATAAGTTTCCATGTCAGGATGGTGAGTGATTTGGAGGGAGATTTCCAGGTATCTGCTGTTCTCGTCCTTCTAGATGGTAGTGGTCATGGGTCTGGAAGGTGCTGCCTTAGGAAATTTGATGTGTTGTTGCAGGGCATCTTGTAGATAGCACACACTGCTGTAACGGTTCATCGATGGTGGGGGGATTGGATGCTTGTGGAAGGGGTACCAATCAAGTGGGCTGCCTTCTACTGGATGCTGTCAAGCTTCTTGAGTGTTGATGGAGCTGTAATCATCCAGGTACTCATCCATGCACTCATTACACTCCTGACCTGAGCCTTGTAGATGGTGGACAGGCTTTGGGGAGTCAGGAGGTGAGTTACATGCCCCAGGATTCCCAGCCTTTGACCTGCTCTGGTAGCCACAAGTGTTTATACGGCTAGACCAGTTCAGTTTCCTGTCAATGGTAACCCCCAGGATGTTGATGGTACGGGATTCAGTGATGGTGATGCCACTGAATGTTAAGGGACGATGGTTAGAGCCTCTCTTGTTGGAGATGGTCATTGTCTGGCACTTACATGGCTTGAATGTTACTTGGCATTTGTCAGCCCAAGCCTGGATTTTGTCCAGGTCCTGCTGCATTTGGTTGTGAACTGCTTCACTACGTGAGGAGACACAAATGGTGCAGAACATTGTGCAGTCATCTGTGAACATCCCCACTTCTGACCTTATGATGGAAGGAAGATCATTGATGAAGCAGCTGAAGATGGTTGGTCCTAGGACACTTCCCTGAGGAACTCCTGCAGTGATGACCTGAGGATGAAATGATTGACCTCCAACCATCACAACCATCTTCCTTTGTGTCAGGTATGATTCCAACAAGAGGAGTGTTCCCCCCCCCCCCAATTCACATTGACTCCATTTTAGCTGGGGCACTTTGATGCCATACTCAGTCAAATGCTGCCTTGATGTCGAGGGCTATCACTCTCACCTCACCTCTGGTATTTAGCACTTTGGTCCATGTTTGGACCAAGGAAATGATGAGATCAGGAGCTGAGTGGCCTTGACGGAACCCAAACTGGGCATCCGTAAGCCGGTTATTGGTGAGTAGGTGCTGAATGATAGCACAGTTGATGACCCCTTCCAATCTCTTGCTATTGATTGAGTGTAGGCTGATAGGGTGGTAATTGGCTGAGTTGAACTTGTCCTGTTTCCTGTGTACAGGACATACCTGGGCAATTTTCCACATTGTCAGGTAGATGCCAGTGTTGTAGCTGTACTGGAACAGCTTGGCTAGTGGTGTGGCAAGTTCTGGAGCTCAAGTCTTCAGGACTGTTGCCGGGATTTTGTCTGGGCCCATAGCCTTCACAGTATCCAGTGTTTTCTGCCGTTTCTTGATAACGCATGAAGTGAATCGGATTGGCTGCATACTGACATCTGGGATGTTAGGGATTTCAGGAGGAGGCCAAGCTGGATAATCTACTCTGCACTTCCAACTGAAGATTGTTGCAAATGCCTCAGCCTCAGCTTGTGCTCGGTGTGCTGGGCTCCTCTATCACTGAGGATGGGGATATTTGTGGAGCCCCCTCCTCCAGTGAGTTGTTTGATTGTCCACCACCATTCATGGCCGGATATGGCAGGACGACAGAGCTTAGATCTGATCTGTTGGTTGTGGGCCCACTTAGCTCTGTCTATCACTTGCTGCTTATGGTGTTTGTCATGCAAGTTGTCCCGTATTGTGGCTTCACCAGGGTGACACCTCATATTGAGGTATGTCTGGTGTTATTCTCGGCATGCCCTCCTGCACTCTTCATTGAACCACTTGTTATGCTAACAATAAACATTGAAGGAAGTGCACGATACAACCAGATTTTCCTGTTTATCAAATCATGTTGCATAATTGCATTCTCAAGTGAAACCATTCAAGTTTTGGTTTTGGTTTCAGATCACGACTACAATATTGGGTGCTGTGCTGCTGAGAATCAACTTTAGCTTTGTGGCGATACCAGCAGGTGGAAAAGAATGCAAACTAGATTTGGGCAAGAATATGATGAATTTCAATCCTACTGTAAATAATTTGGAAAGTTAGAGCTGTGGATGCTCTAACTTTGCGTTAGAACTCCTGTCTTTAGAATTTCTGACAGTCACTTCTCAGCTGTGGCTCAGATGGTCACATTCCCTCTTGTGAGTCAGACCAGTTTCGACTCAGGGCCCACTCCAGTGACTTGAACCTAAAATTCCAAGTTGCATATGGGGATTTGGGGAAGCTGCGTTGTCGGTAGGGTCTGCCTTTAACAGGAAGTAGGTACCCTCTCTGCTCACAGAGGTGGATGTAAAAGATATAACGACATCATTTGGAAAAATAACTTGGGATTCTGGAAATCTGGAAAAAAAAAACAGAAAATACTAGAAATACTCAGTGTCATTAGGATGCACGTGTGAAGTGAGGAAAATAATTAACATTTTAGGTGAATGATCGTATTTCTCTCTATTAATGTTCACTGAACTGAGCTGATGATAATTTCCAATACTTCCTGTTTTGATTTTAGAGTTAAGCCAAATTCTCAATTTAATATTAACACCACAAGCACCATGACTAAAGAAACATTGGTGGTCTATAGGAGCTTACTGTACACAAATTGACTGTCATATTTCTTTCATAACACTGTGATTACACTTCAAATACAACTTCATGGGCTGTAAGGTGATCATGGATGCCCTGAAATAGAAGCTATTTTCAGCGGTCTGGTAAAACACAATCATGGCCATGTCCAGTGA
This sequence comes from Hypanus sabinus, assembly GCF_030144855.1. Lineage (NCBI taxonomy): Eukaryota > Metazoa > Chordata > Chondrichthyes > Myliobatiformes > Dasyatidae > Hypanus > Hypanus sabinus. The sequence goes on along the minus strand of NC_082715.1, from coordinate 34,638,416 downwards.
CAACAGGAATAGACCATAAGATATAGGAGCAAAATTAGGTCATTCAGTCTATTGAGACTGCTCTGCTATTCCGTCTAAACTCAATTCTCCTGCCTTCTCCCCATAACCTTTGGCACCTTTATGAATCAGGAACCTAGCTGTCTGACCTACTGAACTTCTGAAGCATCTTCCATTGTTATTTCAGATTAGATTAGATGCAGTTTTAGATCTTCATCCCTTTTTAATACACCTGTCAAATGTCTCAGAGCACTTCGGCATTGAAGGGCTCTATACATTCGGAAATTGTTGGAGTTGTAAATCTTCTTTTATACCATAAGACATAAGAGCAGAATTATGCTATTCAGCCCACTGAGTCTGTTCCACCATTCAAACATGACTGGTTTACTTCCCTCTCAAATCCATTTTCCTGGATTCTCCCCGTAACCTTTATTAATGAAGTACCTATCAGCCTCCACTTTAAAACTACCCAATGACCTGGCTTCCACAGCCTCCTGTAGCAATGAATTCCATGGATTCACCATCCTTGGTCAAAAGAAATTCCTCTTCATCTGTGTTCCAAATGGTCATCCCTCTGTTTTGAGGCTGTGTCCTCGGGTCCTAGGCTTCCTCACTATAGGAAACACCTCTCCATGGCCACTCTATCTAGGCCTTTAAAAATTCAATGTGTTTCAATGAGACTCCCCCCCATTTGCCTAAACTTCACTGAGTAAAGACCCTGAGCCATCAAACGCTCCTCATACGCTAACCATTTCATTCCTGGGATCATTCTCCTGAACCTTATCGGAATTCTTTCCAATGCTAGCACAGTTTTTCTTAGATAAAGGGTCCAAAATTGCTCACAGTACTCCAGTGGAATTGAGACTACTTGACTGTTGAGCTTGTGCATCCTTCTGCACACCTTCCTAGACACATCTGTTATTTCAAATATTTATCTTATTTTATTTTTATTATTTGCTGTCATTGTGAATAGCATTTTTACTTGTGCTGTTACTTTTATAAGTATTAACTATCATAAATGACCTCATAATAAATTAATTTGATTACTGTCTGCTATCTTCCCCGCATCGCACTTACTAAACTGGATCAAACATCTGAGTACATCTCAGGAATGTTTCAGTACTGGAAAAGGCTGATTCACCTCGAGCCTATGTTCTGTAAGGGCAATCAGTTTGTTCCTCCTCTGAATGGAGAAAGCATACTCCAAGACACAACTCATTGTGATGCAAGAGACATCAGCTTTCGTGTTTTGCTGTTCTCATTGATTCTATGTCCTCTGGCTCCTGGTTTTTTTCACTTACTCTGCACCACCTGTGATCCCCACATCCGATCCTCTGATCCCCATCTCCCACCGTGTGATCCCCGACCTTATCATCAGCCTCTGCCTCCACCGTCGACCTCAACCTTCACCTCCCACTATTGATAACCCTTCCCCCATGAGCTCCTGCAGTTGAACTTCTAACTCCCTCCAGCGTTCTTCAGTTCCCTTTTCCCATCATCTACCCGCCGACCCCTGATAACGGATTGGAAATGCTGTGAACCATGAGGAGGACGGAAAAAATTAGCTTCATTTGTCATACGAGCATTGAAACATAGAGTCAAATGCATTGTTGCCTCAAACTAAATAATGAGCGAGGATTGTGCTGGGCAGCTTGCAAGCATTGACAAGCATCTGGCACTGGCATTGCGACCCACAACGCAACAACCCTAACCCGTATGTCTTTGGAATGGGGAAGAAACGGGAACATCAGGAGGAAGCCCACACGGTCATGAGGAGTACATACGAACTCCTTCAGAAAATGACAGGAATTGAACCTCGATCTTACAGCTGGTGCAGTAAAGTGTTGATCTAACGGCTACGTTAAAGAGATTAAGGAACTAGAACTGGGATATAAACCATATAACCATATAACAATCACAGCACGGAAACAGGCCCTCCTAGTCCGTGCCGAACTCTTAATCTCACCTAGTCCCTCTTACCCGCACTCAGCCCATAACCCTCCACTCCTTTCCTGTCCATATACCTATCCAATTTTACCTTAAATGACACAACTGAACTGGCCTCTCCTACTTCCACAGGAAGCTCATTCCACACAGCTATCACTCTCTGAGTAAAGAAATACCCTCTCGTGTTTCCCTTAAACTTCTACCCCCTAACTCTCAAATCATGTTCTCTCGTTTGAATCTCCCCTACTCTCAATGGAAACAGCCTATTCACGTCAACTCTATCTATCCCTCTCAAAATTTTAAATACCTTGATCAAATCCCCCCTCAACCTTCTACGCTCCAATGAATAGAGACCTAACTTGTTCAACCTTTCTCTGTAACTTAAGTGCTGAAACCCAGGTAACATTCTAGTAAATCGTCTCTGCACTCTCTCTAATTTATTGATATCTTTCCTATAATTCGGTGACCAGAACTGCACACAGTATTCTAAATTTGGCCTTACCAATGCCTTGTACAATTTTAACATTACATCCCAACTTCTGTACTCAATGCTTTGATTTATAAAGGCCAGCGTTCCAAAAGCCTTCTTCACCACCATGAGACTCCACCTTCAGGGAACTATGCACTGTTATTCCTAGATCTCTCTGTTCCTCTGCATTCCTCAATGCCCTACCATTTACCCTGTATGTTCTATTTGGATTATTCCTGCCAAAATGTAGAACCTCACACTTCTCAGCATTAAACTCCATCTGCCAACGTTCAGCCCATTCTTCTAACCGGCATAAATCTCCCTGCAAGCTTTGAAAACCCACTTCATTATCCACAACACCTCCTACCTTAGTATCATTGGCATACTTACTAATCCAATTTACCACCCCATCATCCAGATCATTTAAGTATATTACAAACAACATTGGGCCCAAAACAGATCCCTGAGGCACCCCGCTAGTCACCGGCCTCCATCCCGATAAACAATTATCCACCACTACTCTGTGGCATCTCCCATCTAGCCACTGTTGAATCCATTTTATTACTCCAGCATTAATACCTAATGACTGAACCTTCTTAACTAACCTTCCATGTGGAACTTTGTCAAAGGCTTTGCTGAAGTCCATATAGACTACATCCACTGCCTTACCCTCGTCAACATTCCTCGTAACTTCTTCAAAAAATTCAATAAGGTTTGTCAAACATGACCTTCCACGCACAAATCCATGCTGGCTACTCCTAATCAGATCCTGTCTATCCAGATAATTATTAATACTATCTCTAAGAATACTTTCCATTAATTTACCCACCACTGATGTCAAACTGACAGGTCTATAATTGCTAGGCTTACTTTTTAAACAATGGAACCACATGAACAATACGCCAATCCTCCGGCACAATCCCTGTTTCTAATGACATCTTAAAGATCTCCGTCAGAGCTCCTGCTATTTCTACACAAACTTCCCTCAAGGTCCTGGGGAATATCCTGTCAAGATCCGGAGATTTATCCACTTTCAAATTTCTTAAAAGCGCCAGTACTTCCACCTCTTTAATTGTCATAGGTTCCATAACTTCCTTACTTGTTTCCCACACCTTACACAATTCAATATCCTTCTCCTTAGTGAATACCGAAGAGAAGAAATCGTTCAAAATCTCTCCCATCTCCCTCGGCTCCACACATAGCTGACCACTCTGATTCTCTAAGGGGCCAATTTTATCCCTCACTATCCTCTTGCTTTTAATATAACTGTAGAAAACTTTCAGATTTACTTTCACCTTATGTGCCAAACCAACCTCGTATCTTCTTTTAGCTTTTCTAATCTCTTTCTTAAGATTCCTTTTACATTCTTTATATTCCTCGAGCAATTCCTTTACTCCATGCTGCCTATATCTATTGTAGACATCCCTCTTTTTCCGAACCAAATTTCTAATATCCCTTGAAAACCATGGTGCTTTCAAACCTTTAACCTTTCCTTTCAACCTAACAGGAACATAAAGATTCTGTACCCTCATAATTTCACCCTTAAATGACCTCCATTTCTCTATTACATCCTTCCCATAAAACAACTTGACCCAATCCACTCTCTCTAAATCCCTTCGCATCTCCTCAAAGTTAGCCTTTCTCCAATCAAAAATCTCAACTCTAGGTCCTGTCCTGTCCTTCTCCATAATTATATTGAAGCTAATGCTATTGTGATCACTGGACCCAAAGTGCTCCCCAACACATACATCTGTCAGCTGACCTATTGCATTCCCTAACAGGAGATTCAACACTGCCCCATCTCTAGTCGGTACTTCTATGTATTGTTGCAAAAAACTATCCTGCACACATTTCATAAACTCTAAACCATCCAGCTCTTTTACAGAATGAGCTTCCCAGTCTACGTGTGGAAAATTAAAATCTCCCACAATCGCCACCTTGTGTTTACTACAAATATCTGCTATCTCCTTACACATTTGCTCTTCCAACTCACGCTCCCCATTAGGTGGCCTATAATACACTCCTATCAGTGTTACTACACCTTTCCCATTCCTCAATTCCACCCAAATAGCCTCCACAGAGGAGCTCTCTAATCTATCCTTCCAAAGCACCGCCGTAAGATTTTCTCGAACAAGCAATGCAACACCTCCTCCTCTGGCCCCTCCTACTCTATCACACCTGAAGCAAATAAATCCAGGAATATTTAGTAGCCAATCACACCCTTCCTGCAACCATGTTTCACTAATAGCTACAACATCATAATTCCAGGTATCAATCCACGCTTTAAGCTCATCCACCTTTCTTACAATGCTCCTAGCATTAAAATAGATACATTTAAGATACTCTCCACCTCCTCCTCTTTTCATCCCTAACAATGCATTCAAATTTATTATCCTTTTCTTTCTTCTCCCCTACATCTTCGGGCTGAGCGCATCCCTTCTCTATCACCTGCCTTTCCCCCCTCACACACTGTCTATTTACTTGTTCTACTGGTGAACTAACCTCCCCTCCCATAGTTTCCTCAAATTGATTCCCGCCCCCCCATCTTACTAGTTTAAAGTCTGCCCTGTAGCCCTAGCAAACCTCCCGCTATGTGATTGAGAAACATGCAAAGAATAAGAGAAGCATAATTGTTAATAATAAGTGGCATAATTGTTAATGGGAAACGGTTATAGTGAGATCAGGGAGTATACATCCAGGGGTCCTTCAAAGTGCCAAGGAAGGTTCAGAAAAAGCATATGGGATGTTGAGTATTCTGAAAAAAGGCATAGAATATAAGACTGAGGAAATTGTAATGAGCATTTACAATTCACTGGTTTGACTACCATTAAACTATATTGTCCAGCTCTGCACTCCACAGTTCATGATAAACAGGAAGGATTTAGAACGGGTGCAGAAAAGATTTACTAAAATGAGTCCAGGGATAAGGGACTTCAGTTCTGTGAGTAGATTGAAGAAACTGGGATTGTTCTCCTTGGAACTGAAAAGTGTACAATGTGTCTGGTACATAAGACCATGAATGGTATATGCAGAGCAGATGGAGTAGAACTGCTTAAGTGAAGTGTTCAAAAGCTAGGGACATAGAAAATGATTTGCAAATGAACCAAAAGTGTCACAAAGAAAAACTTATTAATAAACAGTTGATCAGGGTCTGAAATGGAGGCAGATTAAATAAGAACACAAGGCTATTAGACATAGGATCTGTAATAATGAGATCAAGGGGTGGAACACAGTAGCCTTGTCCGGCAGGAACCTGTTATAGTTATTGACAAATCCTAAAAAGGACCACAACTGTGATATGCCTGGTTGCCGAGATGTTCCTCATCACTGGCACCTGTTTCTTGCTGGCTATTTCACTTGCTTAAATACAGTTCATTCAGTATGTAAAATCTAGTTATCTCTTGTACAATCAAATGTGTTTATCTTTCCAAGGCAGCCAGCCATTCCTCCTTTTTAAAATTTATTTTCACCTGGTACTCATTGTTTATAAATCTGTTAATTCTTCCATTACCAGCCTTATTTTTTAATGTAAACATCTCTTTGTGCTTCCAAAGGGGAAAAAAAAATGTGCTGTGCTTTTTGAAAACTGTATCATCTCTCTCTCTCCCTCTTGTGAAGAAATAACTTTAACAATTATGTAATCATCTCAGGTTTGCTTTAAAATTTACTCCTCACCACTGTTATGTTTAATAACTCCAAAATATAAAACAAATCAAAAGAAAAGCATGGAGCTGGAATAACCTGTCTATTTTGTTCTTACTTTAGTGAAGTGTGCACTTATGACGTGGTATTCATGTATTTCTTACATGTAACACAATCAATCGTGTAAACAAACAAGAATGTTTCATCAAATATATTTACAATATTACTCAAATATTAAAAACACAACATTTTTCATGAAGTTAACTTCAAAAATATATAATCTCATACCAGACACTGGATGGCAGAAGATGCTTTTCAGTGAAAGCTTTTACTTCTTGCAACATAGTTATCATCACCCAGAACAGAAGCATCTCATTAGTGATTGAACATGCTCCACTAAATCTTCATAGTCAGGATTACATCGCACATATTCATTAAAACACCGGGTGTTTAATAACAAAAAATATTGCTGTCTTGAACTGAAGGTTTAGCTTATTTGCAGGCTTAGCATTTAATTATGTCTGTACTGAATATTTAATCCGTAGAAGCAGGGCCACTGCAGCCGGTCATAATATCTGTCCTCTGAATATTCCACAGCTTAATTTGTTGGGGGAGATTGTTGATGTTCTATAAGCATTGATATATTTTCAAGAACCTTGCACCAGCCTGCTTCACCAAAGGAGGAATATTTTCCCTGTGAGGATATATGATTGCAAAAATTTCTTCTTTAACTTCTCAGATACTCCAATAGGAACCTGAATAATTAGAAATGGCTAAATTCTTACAACAAAGATTTTATGGGATTATACTGGACTTCATTTATTCAATATAAAAACAATATTACTAACTTCAATTCAAACTTAATAGCAAAGCTCCTGAAATGAGAGGAATCTGTGGAAATTTAAATAACTAATTGAATTTGTTACAATTGTTATCATGAGGTCCATTGCAAACTTAAGAAACAACAGCTTATCTTCTACCTGGGCAGGTTGCATCTGTCCATGTTCTGTACTGAACTCTCGAACTTTAGGTAACTCATTCTTTCTTTCTGTGTGTATCAGAAATGGTCAGAAATGGCCATCTCTGACAGCCATCCACCTCAGTTTGACTCAGTTTTTCTTTCTCCATTAGTATAGACTGGTCCTTTGGGAATGTGCGACATATGACACAGATAAAGGATAAAGAGCACAATCTGTTTCTAACTGCCAAATTAACTTAATTAGACTCAAATTGGATACTCCCTATCTACCTTCTCTGCAACTAAAAACTAACTTTCTTTTTTTCTCCGTTCTGAAAGAGGATCTGAGACCTAAAACATAATTTCTCTTTCCTCAACTGCTGCCTGATCTGCAGTGTTCCCTGCATTCAAATTTCCAGTATCAGCAGGCTTTATAATTTTCATCTGCAGTTATTGTGCAGTCATCCAGTTGCCTGAGCATTGCTAAAAAACATACATTATATACTAGAATTTTATGCATAAGGATTTAAATAAGTTGGCAAACATTTCCCTCCTGTCCTTAATAACTAATTTTTACTTTCCAATTCTGTATTTTAAACTATACAGTATTAAAATAAAATATAGGAAAATTAAGTCAAACAAATGACTGTACTCAAAATCAAATGAAGTATCAAAACATTAAAGAGCATGTTGTTGCTATTCAGCCTCAACTGCTTTCCTATGTAAATGCTTATTTTGCAAAACCCTTGAAATAAAATTTACTGTTCGAGCTATTTCCAAACTCAAGACAATCATATGTAGGCTCTGCATCAATCTTTATGCATAGACTGGGTTAAGCTAGAACTTAAAATAATGTCACTTAAAACTAATGGCAAATGAACAGTGTAATTTATACTCTCTACCCTTTACCCTTTACCCTCTCCTCTACTCTACCTTCCTCTATACTTCCCCACTTTTTCTTGTACCCTGCAGCACCATGGGAGAGGAGCAACATGAGCAAATGCTGAAAAGTCTGGAGGTAATTGGAATGCTGTATTTACACAGCCTGAATCAAGAAGAACTTCTGCTTTTCCTGTTACCAACCTATGGCAATGAAGAGAACCATCGGCGATTATCAGAATGACAGTGTTCCCATCTGATGGAGGCAGACCAGTGATGAAGTGCACCAAGAAGTGGGACAAGGGGTGCTGAGGCACAGTCAGCAAGCAGAGCAGACCAGCAAGGTGCTGATGTGATATCTTTTTCCTAGGCACAAGTGGGACAGGCAGGGACAAAGTTGTAGATATCTTGGGACATAGACAGCCACTGTGGTGAACTACATATACCTGTCTGGACACGCCCCTCTGCTGACTGCTCCTGTGGCTCCTCCCACAGACCCGGGATAAAGGCCATTGGAGGCACTGCTCCTCCCTCAGTCTCCAAGGTGTTGTGTGGTGGTCTCTTGCTGCTAATAAAAGCCTATCGTTTGCCTCCCGTCTCCGAGAGTTATTGATGGTGCATCAGCCACCAAAGTCATCTCCTTATATATTCCAGGATCCGTTGAATCCCCAGATGACCAACCTGATGGGAATAGTGAACCCCACTCCAATGTTTTGGGGTGCATGGTGGTAGAGGCAAACAGCCACTGAGGAGGTCCAATATCTAGGCCTGATCCAACTGTTGGGCAACTCATACTTCCCCAAATCATCAGAGCATCAATGCATGAGTAAGGAATGATGGGCTCCGGACTGGTGTTGCCTTTAGAGATGTCAAACTGTCAGGAGAGAGCAACAACCTTGGTATTCTTACTGCCAGGATAGTAGGTAAGGGTGAAATTAAACAGGTTGAAGAAAAGAACCTAACAGGCTTGACAGGGGTTGACTCTCTTGGTGTCACAAAAGTATGAGAGATCGTTATTATCTGCCCATACCAGAAAGATCTGACCTGCTTCCCTCCAGCCAGTGTCGCCAGGTCTCCAGGGCCTCCTTGACAACCAGAGTTCTCGGTGCCCAATGTTACAGTTACACTCCACAGAGGTCAGGCAATGGGAAAGAAAAGCATGGGGTTATAGCTGATTACCTACAGAAGAGTACCGAGAGAGTACAGCTCCAATGCTGACATTTGATGCATCAAACTCAATGATAAGTTTGTCGAGATGGGCCTGGATGTTGCAGCACTGGAGCAGTGATGAAGCATCGTGTTCGCTCTGAGAATGATTGGTTTGCTTCACTTATCCATAGAAATCCTGAAGGGTTCTTCCAGGTGACTGCATTTACGATGGAACTAATGTTTCTGATGGAGGGGTGATAAAAATTTGCAAACCCACGGAGTGGTGCACCTGTTTGACCATAGATAGTTTGGGTCACTTTGTGACTGCCTTAACTTTATTTCGGTCCATTGGAATACTGGAAGGAGTGAAGCTACAATCCAAAAATGACACGTTCTCTTTATGGAAGTCACACTTCTCTGGCTTGGCATAAAGATTGTTCTTGAGGAGCCATCTGAGAACCCTCCAGACATTCTGAACATCTACCCGGGGAGAGCAGGAATAGAATGTCCAAGTACTAAAAACAAACTGATTTGACATGTACCGGAGCACATTGTTGGCCAGGATCATGAGAGCATCATGAGGTACTGGTAGTAGCCAGTGGAGGTATTGAATGCTGTCGTCCACCCGTCGCGTTCTCGGAGGTGAACCAGGTTGTACGCATTGTGTAGATCTACCTTAGAGAATATAGTTGCTCCTTAGAGATGTCTAAAAGCAAAGGCAAGCAGGGGAGCAGGTGAGCAGTTCTTCACCATGATGTTGATGAGGGGGCAATAATCAATGCAGCGATGGATCCTCACAATAATGACACTCGCTCCTGCAGGTGGGGCAGATGGACAGATAAATGCCTCCCTGATGTATTCTTCCATGGCCCCCTTTCCAGGATGAGAGAGGGAAAAGAGGCAGCTCTGAGGAAGTCTAGAACCCGGTCAACTGGGCCGTCTGTTGGTGAGGGTCAACCACTGATGCTGCGCTCCAGCTCTGTACATGATAAGCAAGTCAGTATGGCATGGACAGCAAGCTGCTGAAATCAATAGCACAGTCACATGGCCAGTGTGGGGGCAGTGAGGTGGCACCAGACAGGTTCACAGTAGCAGTTGGCTCTGAAGGGGATAAGCTGACAGGGGCTTGAGCTGGACCTAGACAGGTAGGCGGGCATGCTGCTCCCCACTTTGGAGTGCCTTTAGTAGTGAATTGATCCATGGGTTGTGTCGAGAGAGCCAGGGAAGACTAAGCACCAGTGGCAATTCAGGTATGTAAATCAATACGATAGAAGGAGAGCTGTACCCTCCAGTTGCTCTCTGTCACATGTTGGAGGGGTGTTGTGGAGAGGTGGATCATTTAGAGTTTTGATGTCAAAATTCTCTCTCAGTTGTTGAGTGGGAACCCACCACCCCCCCCAACCTTTCTTTGAGCCTGAAAGATATCCATGAGGTTCCTGGTTGCCCCAGCCTGAAGAAATGCTAAAAGCTCATGGGTATGGGACACCTACAATAGGGAAGCTGGGAACATTAGTCAGCTCCTTCATGGATATTAGCCTCTGTAGTATCCAGGCCATCTTCAAGGAGCGATGACTCAAAAAGGCAGCGTCCATCATTAAGGACCCTACCACCCAGGACATTGTCCTCTTCTCATTGCTATCATCAGGATGGAGGTACAGGAGTCTGAAAGCACACACTCAATGATTCAAGAACAGCTTCTTCCCCTCGGCCATTCGATTTCTGACTACCTCACTACTTTTTTATTTTTATTTTTGCCCTAATTATTTCATATAAAAAATGTTCTAGTGCTTTCCCAGTGTATATGATGAATAAACTCTTTTCAGGCTTCCAGCTGGGTACAGGTATCGATTATAACTGATATTTCAATGACAAGCTCTGCTACCTTCTTCAGGGATGATGCCTGGGCATATCTAGTCCGTTGGTATTTATACCTCCATCGTCCGTCCCTCCCGATTGGTTAGTCCTCATCCAATCAGGTTTCTGCTCTCCCACCTTGTTTACAATTAAATTCTGGTTCCTACTTAGAGCAAGATCTTTATGTTCCTTATGGGTTTATGGATGGTATTAATCTGGTTCCTCCTCATTGTTTGACTCCAGGCACTCCAACATTTCCATGTTCATCAGAACAGCTTACATCTAAACATTCAATTTATGATGGAGATGAAGCACTCCCATTGCTTCCTGTTCCTGGTCATTCTAATTTGACGGAAACCAGACGGTAGTCTCAGACATGGCGTCTGTCGGAAACCCACTCAAACAGACTTACACCTCAACAATAACAGCCACAATCATGCCTCCCAACATAAAGCAATTCTGTCTATTTTGATTAACTGTGGGAAACTATTTTGCTCCCAGAGAGTCTTCACGGGGAAATAAGAAGATTACATATGACATTCCTACAAAATGGCTACAAGGAAAAGGAAACCAATCAGGTCCTTAAAAGGGTCAACAGAAAAAGCAGGAAACCTAACAATGAGGAGGGGCCAAAGCTACCACCTGTCTTCCCTTTATTTCCATAGATGCCCGAGAAGAGTTTATTCATCATATTTACTGTAATTCATATTTTTTCTCTATTATTATGTATTGCTTTGTACTGTTGCTGCAAAAAAACCAAATTTCACAACATATGCCGATGATTCAGATTACTCAGTTAGGGGACGATGCTTGCTGAGAAAATTGACCCTTTCTTGCTGAGAATCTCCTCTTTTACTGAATGCTTGGGACATAATGTCCAGAAGTATCACAGATAGCCACAGTCGAGGCAGCAACCTGTTCTTCTGTGCTGATCATGGTCCTCCAGAGACAGGTGCAGGCCCCTCATCTGCATCAGCTCCTTCTCCTACCGTGTACTGGGTAACGAGAGAGGCAGTGTAGACTGGCGGGGATCAGATGAGTGGGAAACTCGAGACATTTCTCCCTTTGTGCCGCTCAGCAGCCGGGTTGTCAGTTCGATTGGCCAGATTTACCAGGTCATCCAGGCTATCCTGCTCATCCTGCTCTGCAGTCTACTGTGCTCAGCCTACGCTGGAAAGCAGTAATGAGAGATTCCTCATTCCACCCCATCTCAACAGCAAGAGTGCAGAACCTTACTGCATAGTCCCTCACTGACCTTCTCCCTTGGGGCAGGTTCAGAGGTCAGTGGGCAGCCTCCTGACCCCATACTGGAAGGTCAAACACTATATTGAACTCGCCTACAGAGTGCTGGAAAGACTGGACTGCAGGAGAACCTTGTTCTCATTGAGCAGGCTGATTGGGGGGGAGCAGGGTCTGTCTAAGAGATTCACCGTGGAAGCTAGTTTACGTACATCATCACTGAGCTGAGCTGGTTGGGCTTAGAAAGTCAGCTCACATTGGGCCTTATTGGGCCGTGAGTCTGATTTGTTTTTAAACAATGAACCTCCTTAGTTTCAGTTACTTTCTTTAGAAGCACCTGCAGCAAGGACAGTCCCTGCCAAACTCACAGTTACACAATGTCGCCCCAGTCCGCCCTCTTGTATAAATTTTTGAGCTCTACACTTGGATCCAGTTAAGGTGAAAATTAGCAGTGCCGCAGGAAATTCTAGCCTTCCACGTATAGATGTGAGTCGTAAAGATGCTGAACCTCATTTTGAATTCTATTCAATCAGTACATTATAACCAAAATTCAAAAGCAATAAAAATATGTAGCACAAAAATAATGCAAAAATGATATCCTTTCAGACCAGTGTTGGTTATGGGACCATATATTATCATGTCTAAAATGTATTGAGACAGAATCAGGGCATCTCATCAGCCATCCAGAGTTTTAGGGATACCTTAGAAAACTGGTTTTCACAGTGCCTTTCCATCAAGCATATGCATTAGAAATTCTACCATTACTTCCAAATATAAATGGCATATATTCAGTATGTTTTGTTTTACATTCAGATCTGGAGTAGTTTTCTCAATTGCCCCTGGTGCGTTTGGAGAATGTTACTTTGGAAGTGCAGTGGGGTCCAAGAGGGGTTCCCCCTGCATGAATAACCTTCGAGAAGGCAAGCTTTATTAGTTGTTTTATTACTTAATATATACTTACAATTTCCCACTGTTCTCCACAGATTTACGGACAACATAAAGATCATAAAATTAAAACAATAAGTTTTGGAAGCACACAGTAGGACAGGAAACATTTGTGATTAAGGATCATCAGTTTGAAGCCTAAACTCTTTTTTCTGCAGATTAAAAAAATTATCTATTGAGGTACAACATGGAATAGGCCTGTTCCAGACATTCAAGACGTGTTGCCTAGCAGTTCCCCGATTTAACCCCAGCCATGACAATTTACAATGACCAATGAACCTACCAACCATTATGTCTTTGGATTGCAGGAAGAAACCAGAGCACTTGGACGAAACCCACGCACTCATGGGGTGAATGTACAAACTCCTTACAGACAGTGGTGGGAATTGAACCTGGATTGCTGCTACTGTGAACCACTGGTGTTGCAGGATCTGAGATTTTACTGTGTTTCCTGTTTTTGTTTCAGGTTTTCAGCAACTGTAATATTTTGCTGTTTCCTGGACTTTCATCTGATGAGCCCTTCAGCTTGCCAATTAAACTTGGGAATTCTTCACATTGGAGAGAGATTCTTCATTAATGTATTTAGAGAAATATTGCAGTAAGTCATCTCATTCTTAATCAAACTGCTGTACATTTTCTCTTCATTTTTAGATTTTACAGCTGCAAGGAACACGTGACCTGAGACAGAAGAATTGAAGTTTTTAATAGGAAGCAATTCAATAATTTATTGGAGAAAATGCTCTCAGAAAATGCTCATCTTCCGTGATGTCAATATCGTTTTCTGGAGCCTTGTGCGCAGACAGGAGCACTGTCTCCAGAAGGATTTTAGTAGCACTTTCATCTTTAATTCAGGATGATCCAGTGACCCCTTCAGGCTGGAAGATTAAATTCGCATAGGTTTACAATAATGATCACTTCCTATGCAAATGACAACCTACTTTTATGCACATTTACATAGTTCTAGGATATTATCTGTCTCTCTCTATTTAAAACAATTTTTTCTCTATGCTTCTGTTCCACAGCTATATTCTAGATTCAGTGAAACCTTCCTCAATGATGTTTTCAATTTCTTTCTGATGGAAGAGTCTTTTGTTTTTCTTTAAATCAATGAATGTTTCTCTTTCTTCCTTGCCACAAATCCAACAGATCATGGGGCAAAGATCCGGGCTGCAGAATCTTTCAATATGCAGTCCTGTGAAAGTGACACTCGAATCGTTCCACCTCTTCCTTTCAGTGGTCAGTCCGTCCAGCTGGTGTAAGGAAAAGTGCTTGGCATCAGGCAGATAGGTACAATCTAAAACCAGGCTGGTACCTACTGCTGGGATGCTGCCCTTCTGACCAGCACTGTCTTAAATATTCACAGCGACAAACAGTTCCCCAATAGGTGTGGTGAAGGTCCCCTCTATTGCTCACACTCCCCTTCCCAGAGAAAATGCAGAATTTTCCCTGGGGAGTACTCTGTACCTTTTACACAGGAAGATGCAATAGAAATTGGGATATCAGCTGCTGATGTCACCACCAGAAAGTGCTTATTCAAGCTGCCCTTCAGCATAGGAGCCGTCACTGAATTCTCCTGAATATTTCCCTTCACTCCCAGCAACTTCTAGCAAGGACATTGCATTGTGAATGGCCACAATTGTCCTCCACGTTAATTTGATAAAGTGATTCAGGAATGCCACATTGGCTGATCAGTTTACAATTCATATAAACTGCAGATGCATAATAGTGGAAAGCCAATTATCAGTTACTGCATGACAACATGGGAGCATCACAGAGGCCTATGGATTTACAGAGCTCCAGGATTTCTCAACGTCCTGCATAACTCTACCGATATCTTGATGAGTTCATTTATCTTTGTGGATGGCTAAGGGTTGCACTGGTACAAGTTGCAGTTTGTTTGTGTATACTCGAATCCTTATAAACATATAAGTTGTCAAGATGCTTTTGTAAGCAAGCACAGAGAAAAGTAACAGGGAATCTAATCAAGGGTGGCTCCAGGAAGTGATACTGGGGCCCTGTCTCAGTTCTCAGGAAAGTGCAGGATCGTCAGCCTGATTGAAGGAAAGATTAATGAACCTGCCTGTTTTGCTGCTCTCTCCTGTGCGCTCATTCTATTTATTTCGAAATCAGAATGGGAATTATGAAGTCACCTCCCTTCATGGTATATATAGAATAGTACAAAAATGAATTACCAATTATGCTCCATTATACCAATTCCAACCATCGTTTAGAAGAAATGATTATTTAGCTTTAATGTTGCAAATTATTTTGTTGTAGCCATCTTGTTGCAGTCTCAGAGTCAAGAGAGATGTGCTAAGTCAGAGCTGAGTGCCTTTGGTAATCTGGTGATGGCCTCAAGGGTCAGTATTTACATGAACATGAGGAATAGGGAGGCTGAGAAACATCGAATGTAACTGTGAAATAAAAGGAGGAGAAACCAATAGAACCTAGAACAATAGTGCACAGGAACAGGCCCTTCAGCCCACTACGGCTGCAGCCTATCATGGTACCAATCTAATTAATCTCCTCTCACCAAACGCCATGGTGATCGGGTTACAGGCACTGAGCATGGGTCCGTGGTGTAGAAGGGAAAGAGAGAGAAGAAGGGAGCCGTAGTGATAGGGGACTCAATAGTGAGGGGAACAGACAGGAGATCCTGTGGAGGTGGATGGGCACTGGATGGTATGTTGCCTCCCAGGTGCCAGGGTCAGGGACATCTCAGATCAAGCCCACAACATTTTGGAGGGGGAGGGAGAGCAACCAGATGACTTGGTACATATTGGTACCAATGACATAGGAAAGATAAACAAAGAGGTCCTGGAAAGAGATTTTAGAGAGCTAGGTAGAAAGCTGAGAAGCTGGACCTCCTGGGTAGTAATTTCTGGATTGCTGCCTGTGCCATGTGCCAGTGAGAGTAGAAACAGGATGATCTGGCAGGTAAATGTGTGGCTAAGAAGATGGTGCAGGGGGCAGGGCTTCAGATTCTTGGATCATAAGGATCTCTTCTGGGGGAGATATGACCTGTTCAAAAGAGACAGGTTGCACCTGAACCTGAGGGGAACCAATATTCTCATGGGCAGTTTTGTTAGAGCTGTTGGGGAGGGTTTAAACTAATTTGGCAGGGGGGT
The DNA here is from genome assembly GCF_030144855.1 of Hypanus sabinus. Lineage (NCBI taxonomy): Eukaryota > Metazoa > Chordata > Chondrichthyes > Myliobatiformes > Dasyatidae > Hypanus > Hypanus sabinus. The sequence continues at coordinate 34,622,209 of NC_082715.1, read as the reverse complement.
GGGAACCGGAGTGAAGGGACTCAGGATAGGACGAATGGTAAAAAAGTAAAGATAGCGTGCAGTCAGACTGTCAGGAAGGGCAGGCAGGTGATGGGACATAGTCGCTGCCAACAGGTGAGTATCAGTACATTAGTGATGCAAAACCAAAAAAGGTAGCAAATACAGCACTTAAGGAGTTGTATCTAAATGCACGTAATATAAGAAATAAGGTGGATGATCTTGTTGAACTATTATAGATTGCCAGATATGATGTTATAGCCATCATTGTATCGTGTCTGAAACTAAGAAAGAGGATGTGCTGGAGCTTTTGGAAAGCATCAAGTTGTATAAGTTGCTGGGACCGGATGAGATGTACCCCAGGCTACTGTGGAAGGCGAGGGAGGAGATTGCTGAGCCTCTGGTGATGGTCTTTGCATCATCAATGGGGGCAGGAGGATTGGAGGGTTGCGGATGTTGTTCCTTTATTCAAGAAATGGAGAAGAAATAGCCCAGGAAAATATAACCAGTGAGTCTTACCTCAGTGGTTGGTAAGTTGACGGAGAAGATCCTGGGAGGCAGGATTTTCGAACATTTGGAGAGGTATAATATGATTAGGAATAGTCAGCATGGCTTTGTCAAGGGCAGGTCATGCCTTACGAGCCTGATAGAATTTTTTGAGGATGTGTCTAAACACATTGCTGAAGGAAGAATAGTAGATGTAGTGTATATGGATTTCAGCAAGGCATTTGATAAGGTACCCTACGCAAGGCTCATTGAGAAAGTAAGGAGACATGGGATTCAAGGGGATATTGCTTTGTGGATCCAGAACTGGCTTGCCTGGAGAAGGCAAAGACTGGTTGTAGAAGGGTCATATTCTACATGGAGGTCAGTCACCAGTGGAGTGTTCTGGGACCCTTACTGTTTGTGATTTTTATAAATGACCTGGATGAGGAAGTGGAGGGATGATTTAGTAAGTTTGCTGATGACACAAAGTTTGAAGTTGTTGTAGATGGTGTGGAGGGCTGTCAGAGGTTACAGCGGGACATTGATAGGATGCAAAACTGGGCTGAGAAGTGGCAGATGGAGTTCTACCTAGGTAAGTGTGAAGTGGTTCATTTTGGTAGGTCAAATATGATGGTGGAATATAGTATTAATGGTAAGACACTTGGCAGTGTGGAGGATCAGAGGGATCTTGGGGTTTGAGTCCATAGGACACTCAAAGCAGTTGTGCAGGTTGACTCTGTAGTTAAGAAGGCGTACGGTTTATTGGCCTTCATCAATCATGGAATTGAATTTAGGAGTCAAGAGGTAATGTTGCAGCTATATAGGACCTTGGTCAGACCCCAGTTAGAGTACTGTGCTCAGTTCTGGTCGCCTCACTATAGGAAGGATGTGGAAGCCATAGAAAGGGTGCAGAGGTGATTTACAAGGATGTTGCCTGGATTGGGGAGCATACCTTATGAGAATAGGTTGAGTGAACTCGGCCTTTTCTCCTTGGAGCGACGGAAGATTAGATGTGACCTGATACAGGTGTATAAGATGATGAGAGGCATTGATTATGTGGATAGTCAGAGGCTTTTTTCCAGGGCTGAAATGGTTGCCACAAGAGGACACAGGTTTAAGGTGCTGGGGAGTAGGTACAGAGGAGATATCAGGGGTAAGTTTTTTACTCAGAGAGTGGTGAGTGCGTGGAATGGGCTGCCAGAAACGGTGGTGAAGGTGGATACGATAGGGTCTTTTAAGTGACCTTTGGATAGGTACATGGAGCTTGGAAAAATAGAGGGCTATAAGTAAGCCTAATAATTTCTAAAGTAGGGAGATGTTCGGCACAACTTTGTGAGCCAAAGGGCCTGTATTGTGCTGTAGGCTTTCTATGTTTCTATGTTTCTAGGTGATTATGGTGGCATTAGCAATGATTTTTCAAAAATCATTCGACTCTGACAATGGTGCCATAGGACTGGAAATTTGCAAATGTCACTCCACTCTTTAAGAAAGCAGAAAGGAAATTATAGACCAATTAGCTTGACCTCAATGGTTGGGAAGATGTTAGAGTCAATCGTTAAGGATGAGGTAATGGAGTACTTGGTGACACAGGATAAGATAGGACAAAGTCAGCATAGTTTCCTTAAGGAAAAATCCTGACTGACAAACCTGTTGGAACACTTGAGAAGATTATAAGTTCGATAGATAAAGGCGATGCAGTGGATGTTGTATATCTGGACTTTCATAAGGCCTTTGACAAGGTGCTGCACATGAGGCTGCTTAGCAAGTTGAAAGCCTGTGATATTACAGGAAAGTTACTAACATGGTTAGAGCATTGGCTGATTGGAAAGAGACAGCAAGTGAGAATAAAAGGATTCTTGTCAGGTTGGCTGCCAGTGACTAGTGGTGTTCCACAGGGGTTGGTGTTGGGACCACTTCTTTTTATGCTGTAGGTCAATGAATTAGATGATGAAATAAATGGATCTGTTGCCAAGTGTGCAGATGATACAAAGATTGGTGGAGAGGCAAGTAATACTGAGGCAATAGGTAAGATGCGGAAGGACAGACAGATTAGGAGAAACGGCAAGAAAGTGGCAAATGAAATATAATGTTGGAAAATGCATGGTTATGCACATCGGTAGTAGAAATGAATGTGCAGACTATTTTCTAAACGGGAGAAAAATCCAAAAATCTGAGATGCAGAGGGACTTGTGCAGAACACTCTGAAGGTTAACTTGCAGATTTAGTCAGCAGTGAGGAAGGCAAATGCCATGTTAGCATTCATTTCAAGAGGTCTAGATTACACGAGCAGGGATGTAATGCTGAGGCTTTATAAGACACGAGTGATTCCTCACCTTGAGTGCTGTGAACAGTTTTGGGCTCCTAACTTAGAAGAGATGTGCTGGCGTTGGACAGGGTCCAGAGGAGGTTCACAAGGATGATTCCAGGAATGAAAGGGTTATCATACGAGGAACATTTGATGGCTCTGGGTCTGTACTTGCTGGAACTTAGAAGGATTGGGGGGGGGGAGGCGGATCTCATTGAAACCTTTTGAATGTTGAAAGGCCTAGACAGAGTTGATGTGGAAAGGATGTTTCCCATGGTGGGGGAGTCTAGGACAAGAGGGCACAGCTTCAGGATAAAGGGGTGTCTATTCAAAACAGAGATGTGGGGAAATTTATTTAGCCAAAGGGTGGTGAATTTGTGGAATTTGTTGCCACATGCAGCTGTGGAGGCCAGGTCATTGGGTGTTGTTAAGGCAGAGATTGATTGGTTCTTGATTAGACATGGCATCAAAATTTTTGGGAAAAAGGCTGAGAAATGGGGTTGAGGAAGAGAAAAAAAAGGATCAGTCATGATTGAATGGTGGAGCAGAGTCGATGGGCCCAATGGCCTAATTTTGCTCCTATGTCTTATGGTCTTATGATCTGCTTGCACATGGTCTGTATCCCTCAGTCCCTGGCCATTCATATCTTCTTAAATGCCTCTTAAACGTTGTTATCATATCTACCACCTCCCCGGGCAGTCTTGCTTTACAAATCCCCTTTAACCATCCCAACCCTCCCCTTAAATGGTCTTAATCCTGTGGCTTCGAGTGGTTGGGAGTAAGATGGTGCTGCGCTCGGACGCAGCAGACATGTTGGATCCAATGAGAGGTGCTTTCGTTCAACCTGTACGTCCTTTTTATGACCACAAGTCACTGCTGGATACTAAGAAGATCAAGTACTGCAGGACTTTCCCATCAACGCATTGCTCGACAGTGATGGAACTGGACTAATTGCATACCAATTTCATGTGGTCGTCTGGACTTTTTATGCTGAGGAAGTGCACAGTGCGAGTGATTGACTTGGATGTTTTTATCATGGTTGCAAGACCATGATGGATATTGGTAATGTAGAAAACTGTAAGTCTGGTTCACTGGTTCATTGGTGAGAATGATGATGGGGAGTTTCATTGCCTCATTTGTGGGAAGTACTAAACTGAGTCTGCGTAGTGATGAGACACCCAGGTGGTGCTGCCCTCTGCTGTTCATTCGGTGCTGCTCTCCAGTGTTTGCTTGGTGGAAGAACAAGCTGGACCAGGACAATTTACCATCAACTTACTCCTGCCACATGGGGAACTGGGCTATGTTACTTTTTTTTTCTCTTTCTGACTGTATGTGTTTATTCTGAAATTGTAACCATATGTGCTGTTTGTGCTAAGTGCAGTATGTTGTGTGCTGTTGGTAATGTGTTCTGCACATTGGCCCTGGAGGAACATTGCTTTGTTTGGCTATAATCATGTATGGTTAGATGATATTTAAACTTGAATTTGAACATGACTTGGACTTGAACAATGAAATGAGGTGTGCACAATCCTTCCTAGCTGGACAGTGTAGGAGAGGTGATGGGAGAAGATTGTTTTGAAATTTTAATTTTGATGGCATACTTGATTTAAAAGGTAGTATTCTCATTTTTAATGAACAACACTTTCATCTTACTTTCTGAAATCAGCAAATCAATACTACAGTTCGTCGATGTGAATAATAAATTACCCATTCTATTACTTCTTAGTGTCATAAGCATTGAGTTTACAGCATAGAATCTTCATCTATGTCTCTTTAAACTGAGCTCACTTCCTAAATTTAATTCCATAATCCTCTAACCTTTGCTAAAGTATCTTAAATGTTGTTTCTGTTCCTGCCACTGCCAGCTTCTACCTCTCTGGCATCTCATTCCAGATACCAACTACACTTCATGTGAAAAGTTTACTTCCTCATATCTCCTGTAAACAACTTCTTCTCACTTTGAACCCTTGGTTTTAGACACCCCTGCCATGGGAAATAATCTTTGGTTCTCTATCCTATCTATGTCTCTCATAAACTTATATATCCCTATCATGTCAATGCTCAGACTCCTTGGCTCCAGCCTATCCAAACAAGAGAAAGTCTGCAGATGCCGAGAATGCTGCTTGGCCTATTGAGTTCCTCTAGCATTCTGTGTATATTAACTAGGCTTTCCAATCTCTCTATATAACTCGAGTCCCCAATCTAGGAAAAATTAAGTTCATTTGTACCTTCTCTAGCTTAATAACATGTTTCCTGAAGTGTGGACCAAAACTGCTCATACAGTAATACTTCAAGTATCACTTAATAACATTGAATAGCAATAACATGATGTCCCAGTTCTTGCACTCAGTGCTTGGACAATGAAGTCAAACATGTCACATGCTGTCTTCACCACCTGGTTTAGCAGTATGGCTGCTTTCAGGAAACCATGTGCTTGTGGCCCAAGATCTCTGTGTTTTGCAGCACACCCTAAGGCCCTGTCATTTCACAGCAGATGCCCTTCCTTAATTTAACTTTGCACTTGTCAGAGTTAAATTCCATTTTCCATTCCTCCACCCACTTCCCTGGTTGATGTATATTCTTTTGTGGCCTGAGACCACCTTCTTCATGGTCCACTATACCACCATTCCTGCTGAGATCTGCAAACCTACCATTCATGCCACCTACACTCACATCCAAATCATTAATATATATGACAAGCAAGAGGAACTTTCTTGGTCTTCTTATGATAAGAATTAAAAATCAGGAAATTATCTTCAAAATATAAACATTTTAAGAAGCAAGATTTCAGAATAATATTTAAAACACTGTAATCATGGAAATATGGAAATGACATGAGAGCCATACATTTGCTGCTGATTTTCCAAAAGATATATATGATTACACAAATTTAAAATCTACCTTATTGCACTAAGAGAAAAAATATTTAAAAAAAAATCAAACTATATGTCCGGTTGAGAATTACAGTTGTTTTTTTTTCTCTCTATGTGATCTTCATTTTATTTGTAAAAAATTCCCTAATGTTTTGTAAATGGTCAAAAATAATTTTCAAAATATTAAATCATAGAAGATCATTGCTACCAATATTTGCAGTGAAAGATCTCTCTATTAATTTGGAATTTCATCTTAGATGATAAGGAAAATGCACAGCAAAAAAAAAACATAAGCAAGCATTAAATGACCAGGGATTTTTAGACATGGAATACCCTTTAGAGATTCTCTGGAGAGCAAACAAAGTCAGTCTTCTAAAGAAAACCTGCTCAAATTAAAACCTCAAGCAGTAATTAGTTTTGAAATTAAAAGGAAGTTATGTATTCAAACAGTACTGTTCATTTAGTACAGACTCCCAGCTGACAGCATGTGTTCACTCGAGAGATATGCTTTGTAAATTGACATGACCATGAGATATTCTTGTATGTAACACAAGGCAATGGTGCTATGTTAATTGGCCTATATCACACTAGGTATCAGACATCTTCGACTAAAGTCATTTTGCATTATTGGTGCAGAGATCAAGGAAGGCTCCAGTCTAGACTGATTATTTTGTCTCTCAGCACATCAAACTCTATCAGTGGCCTATTTGCTCTGTCTGTCAATATTGAGATATTAGTGTGCCCAAAGAGTTACTTTTATAACACTAATTTTGGGTGTTAGGGGTTTCTGTCCTCAGAAGCTTATAGATGGATTACTTTGTAGATAATTTTGTCCCATAAGGGTGTTTCGAATATTCAGAGATTTCTTGTAATTTGTGTTGTGCTTCCAATGTAAATATGTAACTCAATCAAATGATTTGTCTGCATCAAAATACTGAACCAAACTATGCCATTTTTTAAGTATTGAAATTGCATTCAAACACTTATGGTTACTTTTATTTTTAAGAATATAAAAACAATATACTTTGAGTTCAGAGAGATTCTCCTGAGATTCCTTAGTTTCTCCAAGAGGACAAGAGTGAGAAAGATCCTCCAGAATACCTGCTTGTGCTGAATTAAGACTCTTACAGCTACAACTCTGTGTTAGTCATTCACATTCACAGCAAAATGATCCATCTACAAGATAACTGAATGAAAATGCATGTAAATACAATCCAACAATAATATAACTTACTGCTTTTAACACTTTAACTCCTGTCAGTGGATTATCTTCAGGTAGTTCGAGAGAAGTCATTCGAGCTCCACAGATTGAAATAAGACTAGAGTGAAAATTTGTAATGGAGGTGGTTTAATTTTTAACTTTAAACCAAGCTTTATAGTTACACATCTCCTCTTGCAATGATGTAGTCTTAGCTTTTTGTTTTGGAAAAATTATTGAAGGAAGACCAAAAGCATTAGAAGTGGATTAAGTCACTTAAGTTAGAACAAATACTGGAAGTAGAATAAAGCAGGAAAGCTCTTATTTGCATCTAAACCCAAAAGAATTTTTTTGCAATAAAGGTAAAGCAAAAATCTATGTAGGGAGCAGGCAAACACTATTGGTAAAAATGGTGTGGAGGACAAACTGGTAGAGTGTATAGGATAGTTTACTGTACTAGCAATTGGAAGGAAAAAGAATCTATTAATAATGTTATTATTAAGGAATGATATGCAATGATAGAAAGAGGTATGGTTCAATTTGAAAATAAGTCTCCAATCTAATAAGGAAAATTGCAAAGGTTTGAGGTGTGAATAGGATACTTTAGATTGTGAAACCACATTGAAATGTTTAATATGCAATGGTCATCATTTAAAGAACTAATAGATACTTTGTTAGAACTCGTATAGCACTGCAGATCATTATGTTCAGTAACCAATGGCAGAATCAGATCTGGCGACAGACCACTCCTTCTGATGTTGTTCTTATATGACACGTCTTTGTGGTTTATCTCCGGCAGGAGATTACACTGTTCCTCTGTGGGTAAGGGAGAAGGAATGCGGATTTTCAGAAATGACATCATATCATAAAGTGTCTGTCCCCACCAATGTTTACCTATTCACTTCTATTATTCACACAAAAAGAGGCATAATCCAGGTATTTACAATACTGAAATGGCAGATTCATTTTGATTGTGTGCACAAAACAGTCAGAATGAGCCTTTGATAGATTTTATAGTTTTTTCTCCTAGAATAACTGAAAGTAGAGTACAATTCTTAACTACAGTGATTAGTGCTTGCTGTGGAATAGGGGGAATAGCTAGTTGGTTATAACAAAGTATACAAAACTAAATAAAATGATATCAATAAATACAGTATACCATAATTTATAAGTTTCAAAGGTTTCCTTTCGGATGGGAAAAAGGTCTTTCCTTAGGATATTAACTTGTTTTGGTACATGTGTTTCACTTTAAAATATACATTAGAAGTAGAAGGATCTTGATGATTTTTCCTTCTAAATTTATGTTTCTGAGTCCATTAATATTGTTGTAATAGGGGGCTTTAGGGAGACTTAAACTATTTTTCTCTGAGTGAATTCCTTGAGCTGATGGCTCAACCATCCTTTGTATATCCTGCTGAATTTTACTTCCTATTGACTTTAATGGAATAGATAGCTGAATTGTTATGTTTAGTCTGTAACAGTACTGAAAGTTAAAGTCTATGCCTTCATGTTAGGGTCATAGATTTGATGGGTATACTTGTGCATTCATCTTGCCATGAATATTGGAATAGTATTGACTGGTCTACCACGTTGAGTCAAGAAGGAAGTTCAAATGTGAAAGAACATATAAGCAAGAATGTAATGCTGAGACTTTATAAGGCATTGGTCAGACCAAACTTGGAGTATTTTGAGCAGTTTTGGGCCCCTTATCAAAGAAAGGATGTGCTGGCATTGGAGAGAGTCCAGAGGAGATTCACAGGAATTATCCCAGGAATGAAAGGTTTAACATATGACAAGCATTTGATGGCTCTGGACTGTACTCACTGGAATTTAAAAGAATGGTGGTGGGGGGGGGGAATGATCTCATTGAAGCCTATCGAATATTGAAAGGCCTAGATAGAGTGGATGTGGAGGGGCTGTTTCCTGTAGCTGGGGAGTCTAGGACCACAGGGCACAGCTTCAGCATAGAAGGGCGTTCCTTTACAATAGAGATCATGAAGAACTCCATTAGCCAGAGGGTGGTGAATTTGTGGAAGGTATTGCCACAGATGGCTTTGGTTGCCAGGTCAGTGGGTATATTTAAAGCAGTGGATGACAGATTCATAATTAGTAATGGCATCAAAAATTACATGGAGAAGGCAGTAGAATGATGTGAAGAGGGATAATATATCAGCCGCAATGGAATGGCGGAGCAGAATAAATGAGCTGAATAACCTAATTCACCTTCTATATCTTGGTTTAAAAGTTACAAAAAACAAAAATAAGCAAAGATAACAGAACAGTGAAAATGAGAAACAACCTGAAGATATGAAGATATAACAAATATATCTGGCAAAAAGGAGGTTAAAATAAAAAGGAACTGAAAATAAGACACAGACGGATAATGCCAGAGACAGATGAATGAAGAATTTGGATGAGAATGCACAAGTATGGTTAGTGAGTATGCAGTTGACGCTAAAATGAGTGGTGTCAAGGACAGTGAAGATTATTAAAAATTACAGTGGGATGTTGGTAGGTGAGCTGAGGAATGGTAAATGGAATTTTAATTCAAATAGATGTGTGCTGTTGCAGTTTGGGAAGCCAAATTGGGGTAGCATCTTCACAGTGAATACTAAGGGTTTGGGCAGTGTTGCAGAACAGAGACTTTTGAGTGTAAATGGTTTCCTGAATGTGGCATCACAGGTAGACAGAGTGATGAAGAAGGCTTTTGGCAAACTGACCTCTGTCAGTGAAGGTAGTTGAGCTGTTATCTTGCAGTTGTACAGGATATCTGTATTCTGAATACATAATTGTTTTCACTATTATAGAAAAGGCTGGAAAGAGTGCAGAGGAGACTTATGGGGATGTTGACATGACACAAGAGACTGAGCTTGAGAGTGGGAGGTTGAGTAAGCTATTGCTTCATTCATTGTATCACTGGGGAATGAAGGATGATCTTATAGAGAGGTGTATGAATCATCATTTTTTTCCAGGACTGGGGAACTGAGAACTAGAGGTAGGGGTTAAAGGGAAAAGGGGTATGATTAAATAGGTACTTGAAGATCAACTCTTTCACTCAGGGAATATACTAACAATATTTTGGACAGAATGTGTGTAGGAGCAGTATATCTGTTCTGCTTTGTATTCTATATTGTGCATTTATTATGTTAATTATGGTAATTAGATGCGTGAGTGGGGGTGTGGTAAAAGCAAAGGGAATAAGTTAATATTCTTGCTTATTCCATGCAGTTTGTAGCTTGGGACTGGCAGAGGTTGTATCCTTTGCCGACCACTGAGATAACACTGAATAATGCTTAGCTTACACTTGAGTATGCTTAAGTTTCATCACTTCAAGATTGTAGGTTTACTTACTGTTAATAAAAGGTTCGACTTTGGGAGGAATCATTGGAGCCGGGGGCACATCATGCAAGTATAACATATCCACAGGGTCGCAGGCAGCAGTAATTGCGTTGTTTTGCATTTGGTTTTGTATTGCCACTGCAATGTGGAAAGGGTTAAAGGGATATGGGCTAAACTTGGGTAACTTGGACGAGTGTGGATGAGCATTTTGGTCAGTGTTGACCATTTGGGCCAAAGGATCTGTTTCCATCCTGCATGTTGCTATAACTCTCAACATAAAGAACAGTCTTTGCCAGAGTGTAAAATATTAGGTATTGAAGAAAGAGGAGAATATGAAGGACATTAATAGATAAATTATTAATGGTGTGATTAGAAAAGGTAAAGCAATCATACAGCAAGCAGGAATAATAATCTTCTTGACATTCCACATCCACTAAGTACTTTGTACAATCAGGTCATCATATTGAAAATATTTGTCAAAAATTTATATAAAACATATCAATAATATATATTTAGTATTCTATTGGGTATTTCATATACCTCTTCAGACCTTCAATTCACATCACATTAGATTAAAGCTACAATTGTGTAGCAGTTACAAATTCCAATGAGACTTATGGTTCTGTAATTAGTTCTCCTATTTCATAACATCATTCTGAGAAGCACACTTCGTTATACATTCTTAAATATAACGTGTAAATATTTTTTCTAATAAGTTGAGATAGAGCTCAACTGAAAGAAAAAATTATTTTAATAATGTTTCTTTTTTTTCAAATTAGCAGCTCATACTGGGCAAATCTATGCAATAGCCTTATGCATTGTTTGTAATGTGAACAAAGTCACAGGAAAGACTTTGAAGCTACTGGATATAGAAGTGTTTGATTCAGCAAAAGCAAGCACCGGGCACCATATTGAGACACTGTTGGTTGAAGAGGCCTGCTTGACCCAATATTACATGATATTTTCATAGGCTAAAGATCAAAATTAACTGCAGGACAATTCTATAGTTACAATATACCTTCAAAGCTTCCTTTGAATTACATACAGTTTGCAAGCATCTCCTTCTTCACACCCACACTCTAGACGCTCAAAATGAATGTAATCCCCACTGCCTCTCTCTCTGGATCCACGCATATGCAGACATCAAGTGAATGGATGTTCCCTGGTTTGTAATCAACCCCAAACTGCAACTCCAAGTAGGCTTTTGCTCAGAGCTGCATTTTAAATTCAATTTACCATCCAAATTCAAGTCTGAAGATCAGTTGCTGGTGAAATTAGCATTTGATATATACCCCAGTTCCAGATACACCCTAATACATTTCCAAGAAAATATAATAGAGCTAAAGTATGTGTTAACCTTTTCTCTTTGAGCTTCTGCCAATACGGAGAGTAGGGATTGAAGAAGAGTGTGTAGGGAGGGTAATGTTAGGAGTGAGGATATACTAATGGAAGAATATGGATTTATGGTGTAAGTAGACTGGGAACAGAGACAGAAACAATTATGAGAGGAGAAAGAGGATCCAGCCAGTAACACAATCAGAGAGGGTGGTAGTGTGGGTGAGAGGAATATAGTGAGGTTGGTCAGGACTACGGTCAGAGAGAGAATTGGAATGAAGAAGACTGGTGGCTGATTAGTGCACAAGGAGCTGTAAAGACAGTTGATAGAGTGTATGGTTGGGAAACGAAGAATAGGAGGCTTTTTTGGATTGTTAGGTGCTGGTCAGTGAGGAAAGGACTGGTGAAATTTTCAGCAAGATTAGCCTGAGAGAGGATTAGAGGATGTTGGGGGACTGCTTGGGAACAAGGATGTTCTTAACAGGGTTGAGATCATCAAAAGGAGGTGGTTGGTTGTGAAGCCAGAGTCCCCAACAATAGCACAAGTAGAATGAGGTAGATCTCAGTCAATGAATGAAGAGGGCTTCGGTATGTGGGGTTCAGCCATTTCTACTGTGTGCCATTTGGTGTCAGTGTCCATGGCAACAGGACAAACCTATGGAGACCATTAGATTAAAGGATCTGTAATGGAAATCTAGAAGAATGCCATCAATATGTGAACAAATTAACTGTATGTAGTAATTCAGTTTAAATAAAATCTCTGTGACATTTTGTTGAAATAGGGCGGTCCAATTTATTTCTTCCTTTCTTGCTATGAAACATATAAATTCCATTTTCCTTGTGACATAATCGAAATGTGCAATTTTCAGGGGGTGTATTTTATGATCTGATGTTTCTAGCATGGACTGTGACAGAAGCACAGATTGGAAATATGAATGTACAAGTCATTACAGATGGTTCACGGCACAGGTCATTCATAATCTGCTCAAAGTTATTTGGCGGCGAATCAAATGAGCTGTGAGTTATACAAATTGCCTTCAGGGTTGCTACAATGTATACTTCTTTCTGCAAAATGCAGAACCAGGAATGTTAGCTCAAAAACTGCTTATTTAGGAAACCTCGGTAAATCTCCCCATACACTGAATAGCCTTTTCTTTGTCAGCATTTGTAATAAACTCAATAAACACTGTTTCGTCACCTCCTCTCTGTAGCTCCTGAACTCATTGCTCGCTGTACAGAGTCAGTCAGGAAACACTGAAGATATATTGGACCATTGTACCAAATTTTAATTTGAGAAGATCAGGAGTGACTGACAACAAGAACCAAAATGTTGGAAGAACTCAGCTGGTCAAGCAGCATCTGTGGAAAGAGGAACCATATCAGAAGAGGGCATGAGAAGGCCTTGGTGAGTAGGGTAAGGGCAAACCCCGTCATTCTTCAATTATGTGAAGAACAAAAGGATGACAGGAATGAATGTAGGACTGATTAGAAATAAAGGTGGGAAGATGTGCCTGGAGGCTGTGGAAGTGAGCGAGGTCCTCAATGAATACTTCTCTTCGGTATTCACCAATGAGAGGGAACTTGATGACAGTGAGGACAAGATGAGTGAGGTTGATGTTCTGGAGCATGTTGATATTAAGGGAAAGGAAGTTTTGAGTTGTTAAAATACATTAGGACGGATAAGTCCCCAGGGCCTGATGGAATATTCCCCAAGCTGCTCCACGAGACGAGGGAAGAGATTGCTGAGCCTCTGGCTTATGTCCTCGTTGTCCGTGGGAATTTGTACCAGAGGATTGGAGGGAGGTGAATGTTGTCCCCTTGTTCAAAAAAGGTAGTAGGGATAGTCCAGGTAATTATAGGCCAGTGAGCCTTATGTCTGTGGTGGGAAAGCTGTTGGAAAAGATTCTTAGAGATAGGATCTATGGGCATTTAGAGAATCATGATCTGATCAGGGACAGTCAGCATGGCTTTGTGAAGGGCAGATCATGTCTAACAGGCCAGATAGAGTTCTTTGAGGAGGTGACCAGGCATATAGATGAGGTTAGTGCAGAGGATATGATCTATATGGATTTTATTAAGACAAGGTTCCACACAGTAGGCTTATTCAGAAATTCAGAAGGCATGGGATCTAGGGAAGTTTGGCCAGGTGGATTCAGAATTGGCTTGCCTACAGAAAGAAGAGGGTCATGGTTGATGGAGTACATTCAGATTGGAGGTGTCCCACAAAGATTGGTTTTGGGACATCTACTTTTCGTGATTTTTATTAACAACCTGGATATGGGGGTAGAAGGGTGGGTTGGCAAGTTTGCAGACAACACAAAGGTTGGAGGTGTTGTGGACAGTGTAGAGGATAGTCGAAGATTGCAGAGAGACATTGATAGGATGCAGAAGTGGGCTGAGAAGTAGCAGATGGAGTTCAACCTGGAGAAGTGTGAGGTGGTACACTTTGGAAGGACAAACGCCAAGGCAGAGTACAAAGTAAATGGCAGTATACCTGGTAGTGTGGAGGTGCAGAGGGGTCAGGGGGTACATGTCCACAGATCCCTGAAAGTTGCCTCACAGGTAGATAGGGTAGTTAAGAAAGCTTATGGGGTGTTAGCTTTCATAAGTCGAGTGATAGAGTTTAAGAGTCACGAGGTAATGATGCAGCTCTATAAAACTCTGGTTAGGCCACACTTGGAGTACTGTGTCCAGTTCTGGTCACCTCACTATAGGAAGGATGTGGAAGCATTCGAAAGGGTACAGAGGAAATTTACCAGGATGCTGCTTGGTTTAGAGAGTATGCACTATGATCAGAGATTAAGGGAGCAAGGGCTTTACTCTTTGGAGAGAAGGAGGATGAGAGGAGACATGATAGAGGTATACAAGATATTAAGTGGAATAGATAGAGTGGACAGCCAGTGCCTCTTCCCCAGGACACCACTACTCAATACAAGAGGACATGGCTTTAAGGTAAGGGGAGGGAATTTCAAGGGGGATATTAGAGGAAGGTTTTTTACTCAGAAAGTGGTTGGTGCATGGAATGCACTGCTTGAGTCAGTGGTGGAGGCAGTTAAACTAGTGAAGTTTAAGAGACTACTAGACAGGTATATGGAGGAATGTAAGGTGGGGGAGGGTTATAGGGGAGGCAGGGTTTAAGGGTCGGCACAACATTGTGGGCTGAAGGGCCTGTACTGTACTGTACTATTCTATGTTCTATGTATAATGGAGTGCATTATTTTGGAACAGCCTGTACAGCAAGCTTTGAGCTTACTCCAAGCTCTGTGATCTGTTATGCAGTTCTGCTGGAACACATTGGACTGTTCTGCTGCCCTTCTACAGCAGTGGAGCTGTCAGTTAACCATCAGCGCTGCTGAATTGGATATACCAACTAATTAAGCAACTGTACTGACTCGTGTCATCAAAGCTCAACCCAACTCACGGTCACCCCTTCGCCACACTAATGGCCTACAGCATGTTGCTTCACTGACATGAGAACCTTGGTTCTGTGGCTGTCCCATGAGCAGAAACAGCCAAAGTTACTGACCAGGCCTTAAAGTGTCTCATCCCAATGGCCTGCCCCCAGTACCACCCTAGTGCATAGTGAGCTTCTCTAATCAAAGGCTGTTTCAGGGACAATTCTAAAGAAGTTAACTTTATTGAAATCAAAAATTATTTTAAAATGAATAAGTGCATTTAAAACATACTAATATGCTATTTGAAAACATAAATAAATGAAATAAAGAAAAACAGACAAAATTATTGAAGTTGTGCAACAATATTTGATTCAGTGTTAGGTGTGTTTGCTTTGCTTTTATAAAGCTGCAGAACTTTATTCCACAGTTTGTCCAGCCCTCTGCAGGGTGAACTATGGAGCTCTCTTTGGATCTACTGCTGAGACCCAGAGCACTGTGAGACAACAGGTGCAGTCACAGAGGTCCAGAACATCTGGCTGGCCACCAGTACAACTCAGTCGCTTGAACCAGAGGGAATACGAGGGGTGATTGATAGGTTTGTGGCCTAAGGTAGAAGGAGATGAGTTATTTTATGTTTCAGCATCCGATTCTACCAAAATATAGAAGTATCTTGAGTCCAAAATCACTCCTCATTTCTCTGAGTAGTTTCCAGTTTGATGTCCTCTAGTCTTCAGATAATTTCCTGAACCCAAACCTCTGATGCCCATTACAAATCCACTGGAAACAAGGACTCTGATAAAGTTTACTCAGTGTGTCGGTCAGGTGTATATAGTAGCTTTTGGATCTTCACATGGATAACACAATTTATGTTGGTAGCTAGCATGGAAACTTTGTAGCTTATAGTTTGTAGCTGTGCTGTCCTCCTTCTGAAATATTTCTCCATCACATTTTTTCAACAGTTGGACAGTCTGAACGGAATCGGATTGGTCTATATGCTGTAAAATTGTGTTGGACCTCTCTGGATGGGGAGAGTGACTTCACGTCCTGCAAGTGGCAGAGAAAGGAACAGAGCATATTGCATAGTTTCCTTATGAGGTGGGAAGTATGCATTTAAAATAAAGTCAACATTTAGTTTTAGAAACTGTTCGAGTATAAAATCACTAAGCTTTCTGATCATTGCCTCAGGAAAGCAGCTAACATAATCAATGACCCCTCTCAGTACAGTTACTCTCTCTTTGCATCCCTCCCATCGGGCAGAGGAATCAAAAACGTGACAGTACATAATACCGGGCTGAAGGACAGTTTTTACCAGCAGACTCTGAAATGGATCTCTCATAGAGTAAAAGGCGGACTCTTAATTTCCCACTCCACCTTGCTGTAGCCCTTGCACAGTATTTGTCTATCTGTACTGCACTTTCTCTGTAACTGTAACACTATATTCTGTATTATGCTTTCCTTTTTGCCACCTCGATGTATTTATGAATGAAACAATCAGTCTAGATCAGGCATGGGCAAACTACGGCCCGGGTGCCATATGCGTCCCGTTAAGCTTTTTAATCCGGCCCGCAGAACTTGATGAAATTATATTAATAAACCTTGTTAACGTTTTTTCTCCGCAATTCTGGCATTTTCCCAATAGATGACGCACTCTATATACATTGACCTTTGTTGAGGTGCAGCGTATTACTCCACATTTGCGCTTTACTCTTTGTTCGGCTTGACCTATTTGTGTGAACAGGCGTTCAGCGTCATGAACATCAACAAAGCCAGCCACAGATCCAAGTTAACTGACCAACACCTCAGATCCATCCTGAGAATCGCCACAACAAAGCTAAATCCAGACTTTGATGCGCTGGCTAAAAAGGGAGACCAACAACACTGTTCCCACTGAAATTAAAAATAAGTTTCTTCGTTGCGTTTTGTAAACAATGCATTTGAAAATATTTTTTTCAATAAGCCTTACATGTTACATGTCATTTCTGTTAAGTGATGGACATGAGTAGTGCACAGGTGCACGTACGTTCTCAAAATAAAAAATACGCTCCAGATCAAATAACGTACTCCGCATACTGGCGTGCTGTCACTGTTCTGTCTTTGTGCTGGTCGTTGTTGAGTTTTGGCACAGGGGACAATTGAATAAGAAGGAGCAGGACAAGTAGACCTGCATCTCCTACCGTTTTTGAAATAAAGACAGTCAGGAGGAGAGTGATGATGATAATATCTTGAAGGATAACAGAATTTTCAGTGCTTTAAAATAATAACTGTTACTATTTAAAAAAGCTGTATTTTATTCATTTAATTTTCAATGTTTTAAAAGTCATTTCAATAAATAGCTAAGTACCATGGGACTTCAAAGACAGATATTTTGTTGTAATGCATTTGTTCATTTTCAATTGAAATGAAAGCACATGTTTTCTACATGTCCCATGATATTTTATTTTCTCTTATGAGGTGTATTACCAAAACACTCCATCCATCTGCTCCTGGTCCGGCTCCCCTGTCAAATTTTAGAACCCTTTGTGGCCCACAAGTCAAAAAGTTTGCCCACCCCTGGTCTAGATGATACAAACAAAAGCTTTTCACTGTATTCAGTACATGTGAACATCATAATCCATTCCTTTCTTCCCAGCAATCAATGACATGTCAATCACCACTGACGAATCTTCCAGACATGAATGCCTGGACAGTTCAATCATATATCCACATTTTGTTAAATTCTCAATGAATCTACAAGTTTCCAGCTCTCATTATTATGGTAAAATTTAGAAAACGCCACAAGGGAATTGAATCTGCACCTGCTTGTTGTGTTGGATTTAAATAATGCCTCATCTGCTCTCCAGTTCCCATAGAAGAGATATAGGTTCATGAGGATGATTCTGGGAATGAAGGGGTTAACATATGAGGAGCATTTGGCAGCATTGGGCCAGTACTCACTGGAATTTAGAAGGATGTGGGAGGGTGTGGTGATTCTCATTGAAACCTACTGAGTGTTGAAAGGACTGGAAACGGAAAGGATGTTTCATATGGTGGGGGGTGTCCAAAACTAGAGAGCACAACCTCAAAATTGAGGGGCAACCCTTTAGAATAGGGGTAAGAAGGAATTTTGTTAGCCAGAGAACATGAATCTGTGGAATGCCCTACCATAGACTGCGGTGGAGGCCGTCCGTGGGTATACTTAAGGCGGAAATTGATAGTTTCCTGATCGGTCAGGGCATCAAAGGATATGGCGGGAAGGCAGGTGTGTGGGATTGAGTGGGATCCGGAATCAGCCATGATGCAATGGTGGAGCAGACTCGACGGACTAATTGGCCTAATTCTGCTCCTATGTCTTAAGGTCTTAATACAGAGAATGCACATCCTGTAGATTTGCATCAATGAAGTTGAATGTGGGAAGTGCATTGCATAGAACACACTGCAAAGCCAAACCATTGCTAGTTCACATTGACCTTGTTAGATAACACACTCCCATTGACCTGGTCATATATCATTATAGCTCCACGCCTTGCTAGGGTGTGATACTGTATCCAATGGCTAAGCAGTCTGATGATTTGAAAAATAAGCAAGGGGCAGACGAGGCAATCAAGTGGCCATTGTTAAGCTTTTTGATTTTTTTTCCCTTCCCATCCTAACCCAATGTTTTCTGAGTCTAATTCATCCAGTATAAAATGGAGCCGGTCAGATTGGTGTTCATTTTACACTGTCTATTGCTTTGATTCTGAACCAAAATAAATTTGTCGAACAGTAAATTTGAGAAATAGCAAATAGAAGTAACCTCTTCTTTAGGAAGAGCCTACAATATTGCATGGCCATTCTCATTTTTCCTTTGAACCTCTGGATTATTGAGTTTATTGGCAATATTGCTAAAAACAAATCCTGATCATAATCTGTCTTATTTGGCAATAGGGTAAGATTTTGAACTGTTTCCACACAAGTAATTGGCACCAACAGTAGCAATCAGGGTCTTCAGTGACTTGAGGAGCTATATTCCAGTAACAATATCACCATCTAACAATTACAGCATGGAAACAGGCCATCTCAACCCTTCTAGTCCGTGCCGAACGCTTACTCTCACCTAGTCCCACTGGCCCACACTCAGCCCATAACCCTCCATTCCTTTCCTGTCAATATACCTATCCAATTTGTTTTTAATGACAATTTAGGACAAAAAGGTCTGTGTTTCCTCCAAGATCCACTGGAAGTATTGCTGGCCAAAATAAATAATTATTTTGAAGAAAGTTTAAACTTTCAAACCACTCTAGTAAATGTTTTATCAGGTAAATTTTTGTTATTAAATATTTAATAGTTAAACATAGCAATCGATATTTGTTGGGAAAGATGATAACACCCTGAGATCTCAAAGACTGCTCTTGCGATTTGTGTGGAGCCCAGCACTTGAGGTGTCATCACAGACAAAATATGTAACCAATTCTTGATTTTTAATTTTGCACTTTAGATTATAGAGAATGCTAAATTAATGTTGGGGCAAACACATACAATTATATTAAAGGCTGAAAAATCCCAAATAATATTGTAAATAAACAAATGTTTAAAAACATTCATATTAGAAGTTATCATACACAACATAATTTTTAGGACAAATGGTTTGCTGCAGCAATTTTAGCTCAGCATACCTTAAAACTCAGCATGACCTCATTTCAGTATGGATGGGATTCACAGTGGTTCATGAATATCTGGAATTTCAGTGTTTAGGTAAAGGGCAGATCTGAACGTGGTGATGGTACACGGCATTGCTGACAGCAGTTTTGGGATTTTCACACAGAGTGAAACCTCAAAATCGCTCTTATTTTTATTTTGCATGGACAGTGAGCAGCTGATTGTACTGTTTATTCTCTGCGTGTGTTCTTTTGATGACAAAGCACTGAAATCAGAAATCGACTGATGACGACTCAAGGTGCAGGATAATGCTGGGTCGCAGCACCTTCGCGTTTAACGTGGAGGCTGGAAGTCCACTCCAGGCACTCAGCATGCTCCAATGCAGATAATTAGAGCCAAAGGAACACGGGTAAGAAGGCTCCGAATTGGTGGAGTTGTACATAGTGAAGATGGAAATGGATACAGTCCTGATGAAGGGTCTCGGCCCATAACGTTGACTGTTTACTCTTTCCCTGGCCTGCTGAGTTTGTGTGCGTTTCCTACAGTGGGATCAGATCATTTACAGATATGGATGGAGAAATGCCAGATGGAACTTAATCAGAGTAGTTATGAAGTGTTGCACTTTGGGAGGTTTAATGTAAAAGAGAAATAGACAGGAAAGGAATGGACGAGCATTGGTGAACTTGGGGATCTGAGAGTCCGTCTATAGCTCTCTGAAAGTGGCAACACAAGTGGATAGGGTGTATGGTGTGTGACCTTCACTGGCTGTGGCACTCAATGTAAGAGTCAGGAAGTTATATTGCAACAGTATGAAACTGGAGTTAGGCTACGTTTGGAGTACTGTGTGCTGTTCTGGTTGCACTATTATAGGAAAGATTTACCAGAATGCTGCCTGGATGGAATGTATTAGCTATAAAGAGTGATCGGACAAATTAGGGTAATTTTCCCTGAGCATTGGATGCTGAAAAGTTAATAAAATTATAAGAGACATGCATACGGTCGATAGCCAGAGTCTGTTTCCCAGCGTGGAAAGTCAAATGCTTGATGCCCTAAATGAACTGGGGGACATTTAGAGTAGTTTTTTTACACAGAGGGTAGGTACCTAGAACTAGCTGCCACTGGAGACAAAAGCAGACGTGATAATGGAGTTTAGGTAGGCACATGAAGATACAGCAAATGGAAAGATACAGATCGCGTGTAAGTAGATCGAATTAGTTGGATCTGGCATCGTGAGAACTTACGAAATTGGAGCAGGACTAGGTCAATAAGATCATGGCTGATCTGGCCATGGACTCATCTCCACCTACCTGCCTTTTGCCCATAACCCTTAGTTCCCCATCTATGCAAAAATCTATCCAGCCTTGTTTTAAATATATTTACTGTTGGTTGCCACAGAGATGATGGGCCCCAGGCCCTGTTCCTGCGTCGTATATTTCCATGTTTTATGTTCTAACGTTCTAACAGCCAGCTCATTACCCTTAGGAAGTTAGTTTTATAAAGCAGCTGCAGCATCTGAATGCTGCTCCAGCTATGTATCAATAAGTCGGACTGATTTTACATTATGCAGTGTGATCAGCTCATTCGTGCTGATGCATTGTTAATGTGGTATATTATCGACTGAATGCCATGTTTCAGTAACCCATAAAGAGTGAACAGTTTAATACTGGCTTAACGTCAAGCCAGAGTTAGGTGCCTGATATTCTGACTGATGAGATGTAATTAGTTATTTAAGTTCAAAGTTCAGATATTTGACTTTATTGTTAGGCAGTCAACATTAGAAGCAGTTTTGAGAACTGGTGATAAAGTCCCCTCATAAAGCAAAGTCTGAATACCTGGGGTGGAAATTATGCTGTTGAAGCACTGATGTTTTAACATTAAAATTCTCTACCTGCTGATTAAGCTCAAAAAGCATAGTAGGTAAAAATCTGTCCTCCTCGGTCAAACTAGGTGAGGAATTCTGCTGTCATATCCTTTTTCTGATGAAGATGGAAGAATTGCATTATCAGAATGCTCGTTGTGCCTTTGGGACATCCTAAAGCAGCTTCCTGTTGGAGTAAAACCTCTGACGTATGGTAGTTGCAGTAATATAAGCAACATGCAGTCATTTGTGCACAGCAAATTCCTATAGCCAACAAGGGGATAATGTTGAGAGAATCTGTCTGTCAGAGCCATTGGTTAAAAGATAAATATTGAGCAAGGAATCTGTGATAATGCTTGAAGTATTGGAATGAGATCATTTATATCCACCTGTGTGAGCAATGAGGGCCTTAATTATACCATCATCTGAAAGATAACAAATCTGAAAATACAGCCCCTGCTCAGAACTTAATCTCTGACTCAGCGATGAGATTGCCACAAATTTAACCAGTGACATATTTGCACCAATAAAAGCAGTGAAACACCCTTACACTTTTATGACCACCTTTTTTGGAGAAAACCCTTTGGTACCGTGCTCAGTTCTGCTCACCTCACTACAGGAAGGACGTGGAAGCCATAGAAAGGGTGCAGAGGAGATTTACAAGGATGTTGCCTGGATTGGGGAGCATGCCTTATGAAAATAGGTTGAGTGAAATAGGTCTTTTCTCCTTGGTGCGAAGGAGGATGAGAGGTGACCTGATAGAGGTGTATAAGATGATGAGAGGCATTGATTGTGTTGGTAATCAGAGGCTTTTTCCCAGGGCTGAAATGGTTGCCACAAGAGGGCACAGGTTTAAGCTGATGGGGAGTAGGTACAAAGGAGATGTCAGGGGTAAGTTTTTTACTGAGAGAGTGGTGAGTGTGTGGAATGGGCTGCTGGCAATGGTGGTGGAGGCAGATACGATAGGGTCTTTTAAGAGACTTTTACATAGGTTAATGGAACTTAGTAAATTAGAGGGCTATAGGTAAGCCTGGTAATTTCTAAGGTAGAGACATGTTTGGCACAACTTTGTGGGCCGAAGGGCCTGTATTGAGCTGTAGGTTTTCTATGTTTCTATGAAAGGTCGAATAGGTTAGAACTTTGTTCCCTGGAACATAGTAGATTGAGGGGAAATTTGATAGAATGTTCAAAATCATGAGGGGTATAGATAGGGTAAATGCAAGCAAGCTTTTTTCACCGAGGTTGGGTGGGACTTTAACTAGAGGTCATGGGTTAAGGGTGAAAGGTGCAATGTTTAAGGGGAAGCTTCTTCACTCAGAGGGCCGTGAGAGTGTGGAACAAGCTGCCAGTACGTGATGCATGCAAACTCAATTTCTACTTTTGAGAAGTTTAGTTAGGCACATGGATTGTAGGGGTATGGAGGGCTATGGTCCAAGTGTAGGTTGATGGGGGAGGCAGTTTAAATGGTTTGGCATGAGATAGATGGGCTGAAGGGCCTGTTTCTGAGTCGTATTCCTATGACTCCTATGACTATGACAATGGAACCTGCTTCTGGAGAATAGGAGTTTCTTTAGTAATGTAATTGCTTGAAATAAATGTTGCAAAATTAGCTTCTGTAAAGTGGACGACCCCATTTATTTGCTTAAGTAAATGAGGGGCTTCCCCCTTATCTTAACACCAGCTAATTCTACACTTGAAAATGTAGCTGGGGGGGGGGTAAAGTGGGGAGGGGTAGGTTAGAATGACTTACTGGCTTTTGTCTTGGATGTAGAGTTCTAATGCCACGTTTGAAACTTTTTGTGCTGTTCCCCGCCTTACTATAACATTCCAGAGATCAGAAGAATCTTAGTTGAAGTTCAATCAGGCTTTCAAACAAAAAATACAGTCAAAATACAACTGCTTTAAAGTTGGTTTGGAATATGATCATTCCAAATTTAATTATCCAATTACCTCTGTCAGACTTATTTTCCAAATGGGGTCAAACTCCCTGTAAGCTTGATGAGTCATGGGATGTTTGTTCCGCAGTTGGGTTCAGTGGTTGTGCAATGTGGATTATTCATATCTGCAGTTGTAAATTAAATGGTTTAATGTTTTTATCTAAAGGTACATTTTGCTCACCAATCCTTTCAGAGAAGGGAAGTGAAAAAGTCTAGAAAAGTCTAGAAAATGTTTGGTGATCAATATTGACTTTGCCAAGTGAGAGGTTTTAAAAGCATTGATAAAGTTCTAGAAAACATTGATTTCATTTTGGATTAAATTGCAAATAGTAGTGAAGCTATTTCAATGTCTGATTTTCAGCTGGGCCCTGAAAGGTTTCAAAACTATTTTGCCAACTCTGGCAAGCTCTCAACCTCCTGATCTGTGATTCTCAAGTCCCAGTTTGACCACGAGGTTAAGTCTTGATTACCCTTGTTCTCAATCTGATACTCCAGTACCATACCCCAACTCTAGTATCATAACCCACTCCAATACTGCACCCCACTCCAGTGAGTGTCTGTCTCACATGCAAACATTGTTCTTTGGCATATGATCTGAACTCATAATCTCTCCAGTGGAATGTATGGAAAAAAGACAACCCAACATGTTGAATTTAGGTCTGGAATGACCAGTTTAATTCCCACCTCTGCCTGTAAGGAGTTTTCATGTTCTCTCTGTAACTGCATGGATTTCCTCTGGATGCTCTGGTTTCCTCCCATAATCCAAAGACATACTGGTTGGCAGGTTAACTGGTCATTGTAAATTGTTTTGTGATTAGCCTGGATGGAGTGTATATGGAGAGGATGTTTCCAGTAGCGGGAGAATCTAGGAACAGAGGGCACAGCCTCTGAATAAAAGGATTTCCCTTTAAAACGGAGATGAGAAGGAACTTCTTTAGCCAGAGGGTGAGGAATCTGTTTTGTTCTGAGTGATCAGTGTCACTGTGTTAATACCTGTTTAACCACTCAACTCCAATGCTGTATCTGGATCCCATTTCAGAGGCAAGAGGCAACGTGGCAGCTGGATGGTAATATTGTGAACAGAATTTGAGACGGGCCTTGACTCCTGACAACAGGACCCTGAGAAGAGCATCATGTAAAGTTGACAAACCGCAGTCACATTTAGCTTCCAGGTTAATGAAATGGTGCCAGTGTGGTAGAACACCAGTCTCCACATTAGGCAATTATTGAACAAGGATTAGTTAATGGGTTTTTGGATATCAAGTTGTGCTTTCATCAATGTGGCCCAGATATCTGTTTTATGTGAAGCTCCAACTTGTAATAGATGATTGTTGCACAGTAGTTGAGAGATGAGGCAATTGAGTGAAAATTCTAGATGGGTTCTGTCAACTGAGACAAAGAAATGAAGGGATAAGTATTGCAGGTGAAAGTAAATTCATCAAAGCAAATGTGGGTGCTGGATGGTATCATTGGTTGGCACACTGCATTCCCATTCCATGGTCAAATCTAGCTTAAATCAGTTGGATGAATCTTGATGTGGAATGTATTCCAACAATCTCACCAAGAGAATGTGCCTCATGCAGAACTGCATTCACTGAAAAATTAAAAAAGATCCAATGCCCTCAGATCAGCAACAAGGGCCTCTTCTTTCTTAGAAGTTTGCACAGGTTCAGCATGTCAAAAACTTTGACAAACTTTTATCGATGTGCAGTGGGGAGTACACTGAGCGGTTGCTTTATGGTCTGCTCTGGGAACAGGAAGGCCCAGGAAGGGAAAAGCCTACTAAAAGTAGTGTGTACTGCCCAGTCCATAACAGGTAAAGCCCTCCCCACCATTGAGCACGTCTACACAGATTTCTGTGGCAGGAAAGTAGCATCGTTCATCAAGGACCCCCACCATCAAGGTCATGCTGTCTTCTCGCTGCTGCCATCAGGAAGAAGGTACAGGAGCTTCATATCCCACAACACCAGGCTCGAAGGTTCAAAGGTTCACTTTATTGTCAAAGTATTCGTGTACAATACAACTCTGATATTTGTCTTCTCCAGATAGCCATGAAATGTGGAAAAACCATGGGGTCATTGAAAGAAAAGACATCGAACCCCCATCCCAGCATGAAAAGGAAAAAGAAATAAAACTCATAAACCCCAAACCCCCATCCTCTCCCTCGCACAAAAAACGAACAGATCGTCCACACTAAAACCAGCAGCTGGAACATTAAATCCCAAACTCCCAAATCCCTCCATTGCACAAAAACTAACAGATCGCCCACCCGGAAAACAGCAGCTTGAACGTCAAAAACCCTAAGCCAACAACCCCCTCCCTTGCAAAGAAACATCAAATCCCAACCCCACCCCTTGCAAAGAAACATCAAATCCCAACCCCATCCCTTGCAAAAAAAGAACAGTGACATTAGCATCAAGCATCCAACCCACCCTCACACACAAAAGCTAACATATCTCCCACACAGAAAAAAACAACAGGAACATCAAACCCCAAATCCACAACCCCTCCCTCGCACAAAAGCTAACAGATTGCGCATTTGGAACTCCAACCCGTCAATTGGCAACAAGAAAGAAAGCATAGAAAACTGAAGGAGAACAATACAAACTACAGTTCAATAATCACATAAATCTGAGAATTTCAAAAAGATTCTCCCATCAGAATCGAGGAGCAGTTAATTTCCCTCAATCATAAGACTCTTGATCTAGAGTGGATAATTACACTCACCCCAACATTGAAGCGATTCCATAACCATGGACTATCTTTTAAGGACTTGACAACTCATTTATTGCTTATTTATTTATTAGTTTTTCTCTTTTTCATATTCCAATTCTGTTGTCTTTTCCATTTTTGTTGTGTGCATTTTCATTGATTCTTTTGTATTTCCTGTGAACACTTGCAAGAAAATGAATCTCAGATAATCTGTGGTGAAAATACTGTTCGTACTTTGATAATAAATTTACTTTCAACTTTTTGAAGGCTGCAAGTGAAATTGTGACTGGAAATGTATTGATCCTGACAGAGATTATTCATTTGGTCCATGATTTTTCAAGTGTTATGAATGCTGAACAGACCTGATGGAAATGGGGTGCAGAGTTAACCATTTCCCCCCCCCCCCCGAGAACTATGAACTATTGCTATTGCTATGCTGCTACTGAGAGAGAGAGATGAAGCACAGAGACAGGGACATCTGCTACAGATAAGAGAGAGAGAGAGACATTTGATTTATGTATTATGGCTTCTTCCTGGATTGTTTACCTTTCGCTGCAAGGACGTTACTTTGCTCGTTAACATTCCCAAGGAGGCAGCAGGAGTGGCCTGATTTGATGAACATGGTCATTCTGAGTTGATGGATGGCTGATACCCCGTCAGTGGGGATAAAAGACAGGTCTGGGGAGACACCCCTCAGACACACCAGTGGACACTGACCGAGTGTTGTGCACCCACAGGAAGGTGAGGGCTTCGAGGACCGAACCAGGAAATCGGTCAACAAAGCTCACAGCGTGACGGCAGGGCCGGTGGGGACTTGTGTGTGTGTCCACTCATGCCAGGGTGATGAGTCCACCACAGAAGAACGGTCTAGCCGAGAATGGAGGGTCATAACCGAATGACCACAACGGTATGATGGAATCAGAATACAACAGAAGGTTTGCTGGCTGCAGCTGCTCAGTCTCTTGCTCGCTCTCTCTCTCTCTCCAACAACTTACAACAACCGCAACTACCTCAGCACACATGAACTGAGCTGAACTCTATATTCTCTTATGACAATTCATTTACCCCTAGACGTTGATAGAGCTTGTTTAGTATTGTCGATTATTATTCCTACACTTCTATGTTTATTATTGCTAACCTGTTTTATATGTATATTTGCATTTTTGATACTGTATTGTGTAGTTTAATAATAAACACCTTTAGTTTTCGGTACCACCAGACTCCAACAGATTCTTTTATTTCTGCTGGTCTGTAAACCCAGTTACGGGGTACGTAACACAAGGCACCTTTGGAGAATCCTGCAGTACCTGCAAAAGGAGATCCAAGCTCTTTGGCGGTATATTCTATGCAGCACAAGGTCTTAGATATAAGGGCATAACCCTTGCCAGCAGCAACACAGTGGTCACTATGGCATAGGATGAGGTTAGGCAGGAGGAGGAAGAGGAAGAGGAGTTGGAGTTAAGTAAGTAGTGCCTTTCCAGGCTGATTGACCTTGACCATCTGTTTTGAGTGTAGATAAAAAAGACATCTCAAAACAATACTATTCACCAACAGGTCCCTCTTTCACACGTGGCAGCCATCAAGTTGAAACCAATGCCAGAATAAACATTCCAAACCAGACTTATAAATGAACCATGCCCTATTGCTCAGGAACGTTATCCAGCAGAATCATCGCCTCTACTGTTTTCTGACTCTCCATTTGATTTCTTGATGTTCTGATTATTTCCCATATTTAGAGTTATCAGCACTGATTCCCAGTGACAACTGCATCAGCACCTCAACATCTATTCATCGGGGGAATCAGCTACACTTAGTCTTTGTCTAATTTGTTTTCTTGTGCGTTGAGACCATTTGGCTCGCCAAAGCATCGGTCATAAACATGCCTGCCTGCCTTAGCTGCCTCTGCCAATTTATGCATGTATTTTTACTCCCACTGGAGTTAGATAAAGAGATTAAGAAGGTATATAAGAACCACAGAGCACAAGCGTGGCAAAGTCTTGAACTTTGCAAAACTGTAGTTCAACTACATATAAACTACAGAATGCAGTTTTGGTCAACACATGACAGCACAGATTGTTAGTAATAAAGTGTGTGGAGAAGATTTTGGATAATGTTGCTATGAGTCAAAGTCCAAAAGATCAAAATTCTAAATAAATTTATTATCTATGTGCACATACATTACCACATACAGCCCTGAGATTTGTTTTCTTGTAGGCATGCTCAATAAATCCATGAAACATAATAAATTCAATGAAAGACCATACTCCGCAGGGTGGACAAATAACCTATATGCAAAAGAGAACAAGCTGTACAAATACAAAACAATATAATAATATATTAGCAATAAATTTCGAGAAATGAGATGAAGAGTCCTTAGTAATTGCACTTCTGTGCTGAACTCAGGACAGATTTTCTAAAATGATAACTCCGAGGAATTTAACGTTGCTTACCCTCTGCACCTCCAATCCCCAATGGGCTCTGGATCATGGACCTCTGGTTTGCTCTTCCTGAAGTCAATCATCCGCTCCTAGGTTTTGCTGTCGTTGAGCGACAGGCTATTGTTGTGGCACTCTCAACTGGATTTTCAATCTCCCTCCTGGTTCATCACTACCTTTGACTCAGCCTACAGTGGTGGTGCTGTCAGCAAATTTAACTATTGAATTTGAACTATGCTTGGCCACACAGTCGCATGTGTAAAGTGAGCAGAGCAGGAGCTAAGCACACAGCCGTGGTGCACCTGCGTTAATGGAGATTGTGGAGGAGATGCAGTTGCCAACCTGAACCAACAGGGGTCTACAAGTGAGGAAATCAAAGTTTTAGTTTAGTTTTGAGGGGACGATGCCATTGTCGAGATACAACTGCCTTCTTTGCAACGTTAAGGAGAGATCAGTGGCAGATGATGTCACAAATTATCTACACAGAGTAAACAGTAAGGACCTATATTGCTTAGACAGAGAGGCCAGAAACCAGATTTAAGTTCATTGACAAAAAGGTTCTAGAGTCATAGAATCTAGAGTAACACAACACAGATACAGGCCCTTCAACCCATTAAGCCCATGCTGACCTTGATGTCCACCCAGCTAGTGCCTAATTTCCTGTGTTTAGTAAATCCTCATCTTACCCCACCCTTCCATGTAGCTATGCATGTATTTGTTAAATGATAGTGTTATGCCTGCTTCGAGCAAATTCTCTGGTGGCTTGTTCTGTATGTTCACCACACTCTGCATGAAAAACATGCCCCTCCATCCCCTTTTAAGTCTTTCCCCTCTCATGCTACATCCATACCCCTCCTCTAGTTTTTGACACACCTACCATGGAGAGAAGACTGCTACCATCCACATTATCTATGTCCCTCATGACTACATAAATGTCTTACTGGTTACCCCTCATTTTCCTGTGCTTCAACGAGTAAAGGCCTAGTTTGGCCAACTTCTCCCTATAACTCAGCCCCTCTAGTTCTGGCAGCATCCTTTTCTGCACTCCAAGCAGCACACACAAAAAGCTGGAGGAACTCAGCAGGCCAAGCAGTATCATGGAGAAAAGTACAATTGACATTTCAGGCAGGAATGTCGACTGTACTTTTTTCCATAGACGCTGCCTGGCCTGCCGAGTTCCTCCAGCATTTTGTGTGTTTTGCTCAGATTTCGAGACTCTGCAGATTTTCTCTTGTTTGTGCTTTTCCATGTCTTTTCTATAATAAAGTTGACCAAACTGTACGTAGTACTCCAGTGCAGCCTCACAAATAGTTCCCCATCTCTTATACGTAATTTCCTGACAGATGAATGCCAGCATGCAAAATGCCTTTTATTATCACTCCATGGCCCACTTCCCTAGCTGATCAAGATCCCCCTGTAATCTATGATAACCTTCACTACCAACACATCTTATTGATGATTATTGTTGATGATGATGAGGAGCATCATCTGCAAACTTATTGATCAAGCCTTCTGTATTTGCATCCAAATCATCTTTATAAATAACAAATAACTAAGGGTCCCAGCACCCATAGCCTTCCAGTACCACCCTCTGTTAACTGCTCCTGAGCTAATTTGGAATCTACCTAACTACCCCGCCTTTAATTCCATGTAATCTAACCTTCTGGACCGGTTTACATGTGGGACCTTGTCTGAGGTCTTTCTGAGGTTCAAATAGACAACATCACTGCCCCATTTTCATTCACTTATTTGGTTAGCTTTTCAAAAAGATCTTAAAGTATTCATTAAGCACAATTTTCCACTCACAAAGCCATGCTGTCTCCTCCTACTTAGAGTCCGTCTATCCAAATGCTGTCAGGTTGACTTACTGACTACTGATGTCAGGTCTGTAGTTCCTGGCTTGTCCTTGCTATCCTTCATAAACAGTGGAACAACATTAGCTGCCTTCCATTCTTCAACTTTACCTGCCAGATCCACCATATACCCTTCTCTTTGCCCTCCTGAGATCTCTCTTAAGGGAAAGAGGGGGAAGAAAGGTTAGAGAGGATTTAAGAAGAATTATTTTACCAAAGTTGAAATGTGGTACAACTTCAGGAACAGGAAAATCTGAGATACCACTTGCTGGCCAGGCCCAATTGTGCATTTGCATCCAAATCATTTATGTTAATAATGAATAATGAATAACACTGTGGCACACCAGTAGTCATCAACCTCTATTCCAAGAAACAACCTTCTAGCACTACATTCTGCTCTCTACCCCTGAGGCAATTTGGAATTCACCTAGCTGGCTATCCGTGGATTCCTTGGGACCTAACTTTCTTGACCAATCTACCATTCGGGACCTTGTCACAGTTCCCGTTAAGGTCCAAATAGACAAAATCACCGTATACTTTTTGGTTACCTCTTAAATATTTATCAAACCCAATTGGAGCATTGGGCTGGGCCCAATTCTGAAGTTGGCCACTTCAGTTGAATGGTAATGATTGACATCCGTAATGGAAGCATTGCCAAGCAGCATCTGGGATAACTGGAAAATCTGGCAGAAGTTACTTCAGTGTGGAGTTGCACATGCAATCTTGTTTCTCCATTTTATGAAATGGCATTTTAAAGAGATTTATGCATGTCTCCCGGCAAATGTCATTTGCATGTACTAATTTGAAATTCTGCCTGAGAATAATATGTTTATTGACTTTCCATTTGACTGCATTGCAGCTGAATGTTATATCAGTTAATCATTAATGATATTAACTAAAACCCAAAACCCAGCCTGAGACTTTAGGACAGACATAATTAGGCAAATAATTTGTAAGCAATTTCTCCTGACATCATAAACTTTCTTGCTCAGTTTGACATTAGGGAAAAGGACAGAAATATGGTCCTGTATGATTTCTCTGAATCTCTGCACAAATAAAGATTAGTTTTAATTAATTTGCTCTAAATCTACACAGTTGAAGAGATGAATTAACGTCAGAAAGAGAAAGAAAAGGTTTAAGCCTTCTGACATTCAAAATCAATGTGCTGATTGCAAATGTTCACATGAGGTAGCCTTGGTGTAACCACCTTCATTTATGCAGAACATGATCATTTGTGTACCTCAATTTTCGAAGTCATTAGTAGGGAAGTGTAAAATTAGTGGCCTGTTAATGAGGAGGTAAGAGAGATGGATTAGATTAGTTCTGTTCATGCAATCTTTCCCAAACTATAAATTAATTATAATAGCATTAAGATATTGGTCACTTTAAAGGTCTTTTGATTTATTAGCAGGCATACTTGAAATGTCCTTTTGCTGTGCAAATGGCACTCATTAACATTCCATTTCCAGGCTTTCAATGAATTTTTAACTGTGGAGTAACAACTATATAATGCAGCTTTTAGTTATAGGCTAATAAATTTAAGGCAGAGAAGTGTGAATTGATGCTTTCAGTCAGAAGGATGAGGAGAGAGAATATAAACTACATGAAACAATTGAAAGGAAGGTGCAAGAATGGTAAAATCTGTGATGCACACCACTATCTGAGCCCTGCAGCGTAAACTCTACTTTTAGTAGGAAGTCAAAGCCATCATGAGGCTTAAGAAGAGGTTTATGGGAAAATAACTGGGTGTCATAGAAAACCCCAGGCAAGCGTGATTTTCAGAGCTTGGAAGGCTAATTATTTCTTTGATCAAGGAGTTCAAGGTCATGAGGGTTCTGATGAAGAAAAGGAGGATGCAGTGTAGATGAGTTGGTAAACAGAGGGCATAGTCAAGATAAATGATAGAAGAATCATTAATGAAATGCAGAGAATATTTTTTTGTCACAAATGAGAAAATCTGCTAATTGAATGTAATTTGCACAGCAAAAGGATATTTCAAGTATATTACACTGCTAATATATAGAAGACCTTTAAAGTGATCAATATCTTAATGCACATAAAATACTGGAGGAAGTCATCTCTTTTGACAATCTTTATTTTGACTTCTCATCTCTTTTTTTCAGTCCGAATGAAGGGTGTTGGCCCAAAACATTGGCTGCTTACACTTTTCCACAGATGCTGCCTGGCCTGCTGAGTTCCTCCAGCAATATGTGTGTAATATTTTCTTGTGATGTGTTGTCATTATTTGCAATACACTATCTCAAATTATTCTGAAAAAAGAGAATTTGATGAATAATTAAAAGAGATAAATGATGTAGGAACACAGGGGGAGCCACATCATTTGCATGGTAAGGATTGGCATCTGTAATGGCCATCGCCAAGCAGCATCTGGGATAACTGGTAAACCTGGCAGAACTTCAGTGTGGAGTTGCATGTGTAATCTTGTTTAATAAAATGTGTAATAGGTAAATTAAATCTTTATCAAAGAGACAGCATGGGCATGCTGGGCCAGATGGCCTCCTTGTGTATTGTGTAATTCATTGATTCTTTCTTTCTTTCTTTCCTTATTGAGATACAGAGTGGAATAGGTCCTTCTGGCCCTTTGAGCTATGCCGCCCAGCAACCCACCTATTTAACAATGGTGGGTTGCTGGGCAGCACTGCTCAAAGGGCCAGGATTTTACAATGACCAATTAACTTACTAACTGTTTTTGGATTGTGGGAGGAAACTGGAGCACCTGGAGGAAACCCACATGGTCATGGGGTGAATGTACAAACCTCACAGACAGCAGCAGGATTTGAACCCAGGTCACTGAAACTGTAAAGCATTGTGCTAACCACTATGCTACCTTGCCTCCCCAAGATTCTAAGGTATGTTTAAAGTTAGTCCGGTTTAATTTTTCTGTGATTCTGTCACTCTTGGGGGACCAAATAGTTACATTTCAAAGATTCCACCTGATTATTGAAACTTTGAAGAGTTTACAATAGGAGTTCATAGGTATTAATGAGTTGTGAATGTGTCAGAGGATAATTAGTCAGATGCCCACATGCCTCTGCTGAGAGAGATAAGAGATGTGAAATAGTCTTTGTTGGCCTAAGTTGCCAGGCTTGATTGTTATAATGTTTAAATGTTATTTGTTCCTTTCTTGCCAAAATGTGTCAGCTGAGAAAGGTCAGATCACCATTGCTATTCTCCTGTTGCAGAAAAATGGCAAGGATCTGATTCTCATGCTGGGAAAAACTTCAGGACGGAGGCGGCTACACATTTCTCTTTGAAGTCTGAAGTAGAACATTGCTTCTGTCTGTTGCCATGACCTGGCAAACTGCTTCATCGCACTCACTAGTTTTTTCTGCGCTGGAACTAGTGAAATGTTCTAAGGCCACAAGACATAGGAGCAGAATTAGGCCATTCGGTTCATGGAGTCTGCTCCACCATTTAATCATGGCTGATCTATTATCCCTCTCAACCACATTCTCCTTCTTTCTCTCCGTAACCTTTGACACTCTGAATAATCAAGAACCTATCAACTTCTGTTATAAATATGCTCAATGACATGGCCTCCACAGCCATCCATGGCAATGAATTTCACAGATTCATTAATCTCTGGCTGAAGAAATTCCTTCTCATCTTCAGAATAGAGGGGTGCCCCTTTAGAATGGAGATGAGGAGGAATTTGATGAAATGGCAGTGTTGACTTGACGGACTAAACGGCCGAATTCTGCTCCTGTATCTTATGATCTTATATTGGTGACAGCATCTGAGTCACTCCTACACAGGAGATTGTGGAGATGCTGGAAATCCAAAGTAACACACATAAAATGCTAGAAAAGCCCATCAGATCAGGCATCGTCTATTGAGAGGATGAAAGAGTTGATATTTCAGGCTGAGTCTACCAACAAACACACCTTTACCTCCTCTCACAGTCTGCTTTCTTCAGCAATCACATTCTCTGTGATTTCCTTGTCCATTTGTTCCTCCCCACCAAGCTTCCTCCCGGCACTTATCCCTGGAAGCAGCACAAGTGCTGCACCTGCCTTTGCACTTCCTCCTTCACCACCATTCAAAACCCTAAACAGTCCTTGCAAATGAGACAATACTTCGGTTACAAGACTCTCATGGTCATCTACTCTGTACGGTGATCCCAGTGTGGCCTCATCTGCCCCTTTGGGACATGATGTAGATTGGGGGACTGCTTAGTCGAGCATCTTCGCTCTGCCTGCAACAGGAAGAGTTTCTCAGTGGCCACCCATTTTAATTCTACATCCCATTCCCTTCTACTGCCATGATGAGGCCCTCTCAGTTTGGAAGAGCTACATCTCATACTCCATCTGGGTAGCCTCCAACCTGATGGCATGAATATTGATTACTCCAATTCCAGGTAATAGAGAAAGCAGGTACAGGGTTCTGAGTTGAATGAAG
Organism: Hypanus sabinus; assembly: GCF_030144855.1. Lineage (NCBI taxonomy): Eukaryota > Metazoa > Chordata > Chondrichthyes > Myliobatiformes > Dasyatidae > Hypanus > Hypanus sabinus. The sequence continues at coordinate 34,587,453 of NC_082715.1, read as the reverse complement.
AGAAAGCAGGTACAGGGTTCTGAGTTGGATGATCAGCCGTGATCATACTGAATAGCGGTGCAGGCTCAAAGGGCCGAATGGCCTGCATCTATTTTCTATGTTTCTATAATTTCTCCCCCTTCCCTCTTCTTTCCTTTTCCATTCCCCACACTGGATCCCCTCTTACCCTTTCTATTCTTGTTATCTACCTATCACCTTTCTCTGGTGCCTCTCCTTCTTCCCTTTCTCCAATAATTCACTTTCCATAAGACCATAAGTCCATAAGACATAGGAGCAGAATTAGGCCATCTGGCCAATCGAGACTGCTCCACCATTCAGTCATGGTTGATCCTATTTTCTTCTCCTCCACAACCCCAGTTCCTGGCCTTCTCCCCATAACCTTTGATGCCATGTCCAATCAAGAACATCTCAATCTCTGCCTTAAATAAACCCAACGACCTGGCCTCCACAGCTGCATGTGGCAACAAATTCCACAAATTCACCACTCTTTGGCCAAAGAAATTTCTCTGCATCTCTGTTTTGAAAGGGTGCTTCTCTATCCTGAGGCTGTGCCCTCTTGTCCTGGACTCTCCCACCATGGAAAACATCCCTTCCATATCTACTCTGTCTAGGCCTTTCAACATTTGAAAGGTGTCAATGAGATCCCCCCTCATCCTTTTGAATTCCAGTGAGTACAGGCCCAGAGCCATCAAACTTTCCTCGTACGATAATCCTTTCATTGCTGGAATCATCCTTGTGAACCTCCTCTGGATCCTCTCCAATGCCAGCTCATCTTTTCTAAGATGAGGGGCCCCAAACTGTTCTCAATACTCAAGGTGGGGCCACATCGGTGCCTTATAAAGCCTCAGCATCACATCCTTGCTCTTGTATTCTAGGCCTCTTGAAATGAATGCTAACATGGTATTTACCTTCCTCTTCACCAACTCAACCTGCAAGATAACCTTTAGGGTGTTCTGCACAAGGACTCCCAAGTGCCTTTGCATCTCCGATTTTTGGATTTTCTCCCCATTTAGAAAATAGTCTGCACAATTATTTCTAACACCAAAGTGCATAGCCATATATTTTCCAACACTGTATTTAATTGCCACGTTCTTGCCCATTCTCCTAATCTGTCTAACTCCTTCTGCATTCTACCTGTTTCCTCAACACTACCTGCCCCTCCACCAATCTTTGTATCATCCGTAAACTTGGCAACAAAGCCATCTATTCCATCATCTAAACCATTTATATACAGAATAAAAAGAAGTGGTCCCAAAGCCAATTCCCGCTGAACACCACTAGTTACTGGTAGCCAACCAGAAAGGGATCCTTTTATTCCCACTCGCTGCCTCCTGCCAATTAGCCAATGCTCTAACCATGTTAATAACTTTCCTGTAATATCATAGGCCCTTAACTTGGTAAGTAACCTAATCTGTGGCACCTGGTCAAAGGCCTTCTGGAAGTCCAAGTATACAACATCCACTGCATCCCTTTTATCTATCCTGCTTGTAATCTCCTCAAAGAATTCCAACAAGTTTGTCAGGCAGGATGTTCCCTGAAAGAAACCATGCTGACTTTCTACTATCTTGTCCTGTGTCACCAAGTACTCCATCACCTCATCCTTAACAATTGACTCTAACGTCTTTCTAACCACTGAGGTCAGGCTAACTGGTCTATAGTTTCCTTTCTGCTGCCTTTCTCCTTTCTTAAAGAGTGGAGTGACATTTGCAATTTTCCAGTCCTCTGGCAACATGCCAGAGTCCAATGATTTTTGAAAGTTTATTTCTCATGCCACAACAATCCCTAACACTACCTCCTTTAGAACCCTAGGGTGCAGTTCCTCTGGATTGGGTGACCTATGTACCTCTAGGTCTTTCAGCTTTTTGAGCACTTTCTATTAATAAAGAGAAGACCCACTTCTCTTCCTTCATACACTACAACATCAGGCATACTGCTAGCGTCTTCCACAATGAAGATTGATGTAAAATACTCATTTAGTTCATCAGCCTTCTCCTTGTCCCCGTTATTATTTCTCCTACTTCATTTTCTGGCGGTCCAATATCTACTCTCATTTCTGTTTTTTAAACATACTTGAAAAAACATTTACTATCCACTTTGATATTATTTGCTAGCTTGCCTTCATATTTCACCTTTTCTCTTCTAATGATTTTCTTACTTGCTCTCTGTAGATTTTTAAAATCTTCCCAAACTTATATTTTCCTACTAATTTTTGCTTTGTTGTATGCCCTTTCTTTTGCTTTTGGCAAATAGGTTTTTACTTCCTATTTCCTGTTGTAACCTGTGGTCCACCTTCCAGCCACTGTTGGGAGGCCTGTATATAACTGCCATCAACATCCTTTTATCCTTGCAATTTCTGAACTCAATCTACAAGGATTCAACATCTTCTGATCCTATGTCTCATCTTTCTACTGATTTGATGCTATTCTTTACCAGTAGAGCCACACCACCCCTCTGCCTATCTTCCTATCCCTCCAACACAATGTGTAATCATACCTGGCAACCTATAATATTGCAAGAAGATCATCCACCTTATTTCTTATACTACGCACATTTAGATACAATACTTTGAGTACCATACCCCCTCCAGTACAGATCTCAATGATCCAAGAACCTGAAGCCCTGCCTCCTGCACCAGCTTCTCAGCCACACATTTATCTGCCAAATCGTCCTGTTTCTACCCTCACTGGCATGTGCCACAGGCAGCAATCCAGAAATTACTACGCTGGAGGTCCAGCTTCTCAGCTTTCCACCGAGCTCTCTAAATTCTCTTTTCAGGACCTCTTTGCTTTTCCTTCCTATGTCATTGGTACCAATATGTACCAAGACATCTGAATGCTCCCTCTCCCTCTCCAAAATGCTGTAGATGCGATCTGAGACATCCCTGACCTTGGGACGTGGGAGGCAACATAACATCCGGGTGTCCTGTTCACCTCCACAGGATCTCCTGTCTATTCCCCTCACTATTGAGTCCCCTATCACTTCCACTCCCTTCTTTTCTCCCTTTCCCTTCTGCACCATGGACCCAGGCTTGATGCCTGTGACCCGGTTGGCGTGGCATTCTTCTGGGAGGTCATCCCCCACAAAAGTGTCCAAAGCGGTATACTTGTTTTTGAGGGGAATGGCCACAGCGGTGCTCTGCTCTCACTGCCTATTCCCATTTCTCCTGACAGTCACCCAGTTGCTTGAGACAGTTGCCTCCTGCAACTTTGGAGTGATTACTTCCCTGTAACTCCGATTGATTACCTCCTCACTCTCCCGTACACGCCGAAGGTCATCCAGCTGCTGCTCCAGATCCCTAACACGGTCTTCAAGGAGCTGTAGCTGGATGCACTTCACGCATATGTAGTTCCCTGGGTGACTCTGGGTCTCCCAGGACACCAACATCCGGCATGAACAACACACCACAGCCATTTAAATGGTACAGTAAGAGGGAGGAAAATAAAACAGAGCCAACGCCTCTTCCGAGCCAAAGCTTAGTTTGAGCCAAAGCCTGTCGCTTCTACTCTCACCACTGGCCTACTCCCGACAATGGCCACTCCACTTATCCCTTTTGTAATTTTATTTCGTTTGCTGATATGCCCCATACAATGAACTAACGCCCGTGAAGCTCTCTTCTTAAATAATCGGCGTCAACCTGCGAGAAGCACCTCTTCGTAGAGCTCTGTTGACACAGCTGATAGGCCCTGCACTTTCCTCTCCTATCAGTTTCCTTCTTCTTCAGCTCCTTATCTTTTCCACCTATCATCTTTCAGCTTCTCCCTTTTTAAGGCAGTCCGACGTTGCCGTCACCCTAGCTCTGGCAACTCCTGCGATGACACCGGTGCCAAGCTGTATCCCTTCCCCTGGGCAACATCGGTGGCATGGAGAGGACAGACTTGCTGCTTGGGCAACTGCCTGTCTTCCATACAACCTTGTCCAGGCCTGCGCCCTGGAGAGACTGGAGCAAGACTTTCCAGGCGCAGATCCACGGTCTTGCGAGACTGACGGATGCCATCCTATTATAAAAGGGCAAATAAACAAATAGTGCAAAACAAAAGAACAATAAAGTAATGCAACACACACAAAATGCTGGAGGAACCCAGGCAGCCTCTATGGAAACAAATAAGCAGTCAACGTTTCAGGCCCAGATCCTTCTTCAGAACCTGAAGGGACCATGCAGAAATCTGATGACGGAGGGAAGGAAGCTTCCTGAATTGTTGAATGAGAACAAAATAAATCAGCTGAAATCTGTTGAGCAGAGCCTTATCTCAGTCAGATTGTGTCAGTCTAAGTAATGGTGCAGACGTTTGTTGCGGTTCACTTGACTCCTACATGTCAGTAAGCTTCTTAAAACTTTGAGATCAAGTCTTCCTTCCATTTCCATCTCAGTGCAAAGCACACGCCAATCTTCAAATAAGTAGCGGAAGTATAATGCCTCTCAGGGCAGGCTGAAGAAGTGAGGCAACGTCACACCAGATCCACACCTGACGGCATTTCTTACGTTCCAGACAGGGCTTGCTGGAAGATGAGGTGATTGAGGAAAGAAGTGTTATAGAGACAGAGAGAGAAAATGAAAGAAAAGGAAAAGGGAATGGGAAGGGGAGAGGGAAAAAGCACAGATCAAACCCAAAGCTTGCAGGTGAAGATCTCCAGCTTCAAAAGTCGTTTGGTGTCCCAGAGAAACCTTTATGTCCACCGAAGAGAGCAGACAGAATTTTGATGTAAAACCTGAAAGACTGTATCCATGATGGTGCTGCACTAGAATTTTGAGTTCAAATCTCTAAACTGCAACTTGAATGTTGAATCTTCTGACTGAATTTGAGAATGCTGCAACCAAGCCAGAATAGGATAGTGACCAGAATGCATATTTTATTGATGCTCTTTAAGACATAAATATCAGTCAGGGTGTCTGATTAAACTATACTCTTGCTCTACACTGGCCCAAAGCATCAGTCTGTATTGTGCTCAGATTACCTTGTTGCCAGTAAATATGGCCTGGCCTCAGGCAGTGCAACTAATGGGAAATATTACATGTGAGCAGGCACTCTGGGAATTGTTACTGATTATTCTGGATTTAGGAAATGATGGATAGTGGATTTTAATTAAAATGAGGACGCAAGAGGACTGCAGAACAATCATCAGAAAATAAAACCTGTTTGTAATTCAGCTTCTACTGATACCTTTAGGCTATTTAAACTAAATATTGGGCGTTGGGCCTTTTCTGATTCTGTCCCACTGAAATTTTTGCAGGTGAGGACAATAGATAAATATTCACATTAATTGGTGGTCATTGAAAACTTCAGGATGAGATCAGGGAATGCATTTAGTGGTAATCTCCTGTATAAAAGCATCATGAAAGGTGGCTCCCTGCCAGTTAGTGCGAGACAGGCCTGCTTTGTCACCTAACATTCTAGTTAGTTGTGTACTCAGGAAGGCATCCCTCAACACTCTAACAAACAACGTATCAACATACACACAACATACTAGAGGAACTCAGCTGGCCAGGCAGCAGCTATGGAGGAAAATGAACAGTTAATAGTTTAGACTGAAACCCTTCATCAATTTTGAATAGATATGGACAATCCACACGAGGGATGCATGAAAAGAGCTACTTTTTGATTAGGGCGGTGACTGAGATTTCAAAATCAGGGTTTCACGACAGTTTTTCTGATATGAGGAGCAGCCAATCAGCAAGCAGGTGTGCGTAAAAAGTCAGGTCCACGTTCTAGATTTAAAAAGCAGAACTTTGATCCAGTTTTCTCTGCGTTGGACAGTCCACAGCAGGGGTGCGTGAAAGGAGTTACGTTTTAACCGGGTGGCAAGTGAGATTTCAAAAGCAGTTTTCCTGGTTTGAGGAGTGACCAATCAGCAAGAGGGATTCATTATAAAGAATCATTAAGAATAACTCAAGTGCAATTGGTGCAGCCATTCGTTGGGTGGTCATTATTTTTGAGTTTGCCAGTCTTTAGAATGGCTTTGCCCATCAGGCTGAGGTGAGATCAAGCTTGGGTGAGGTAGATAGTATTATAAATTACTCTCTCTCTCTCCCTGTTTCTGATTTGTTCATTCCTCATCTATTAGTGCATAGTGTAGTGAAAATGGCTCCAGGGGCAGAATTTCGTACTGTGTGTGGGATGTGGAAAGTCTAGGAGACTGGAGGTCTCCCAGATAAATGCATCTGCACCAAGTGCACAGTGCTACAGTTCCTGAGAGAATGTATTAAGGAACTGGAGCTGCAGTTTGATGACCTTCGACTCATACGGGAAAATGAGGACGTGACGGACAGGAGCTACAGGGAGGTGTCTACCCCTAGGTTGCTGGAGGCAGGTAACTGGGTGACTGTCAGGAGCAAGAGGGGAAATGCATAGCCAGTTCAGAGTGCACCGGTGGCCATTCCCCTTGATAATAAGTATATAACTTTGGATACTATTGAGGGGAACAAACTACCAGGGGGAGCCTCAGTGATCGGTTCTCTGGCTCTAACTCTGGTGCTGTGCCTCAGAAGAGAAGAGAGGTGAAGGGGACTGCAGTGTTCATAAGAGACACTTTGGTTACAGGTTACTTTGGTTGAACAGAGACGAGGTTCTGTGGGCATGATAGAGATTCAGGGATGGTATGTTACTTCCCTGGTGCCAGGGATATCTCGAATCATGTCCATGGCATTCTCAAAAGCGAGGGTGAGCAGCCAGAAGTCTTGGTACATATTGGCACCAATGACTTTGGTAGATAAGGTGAGGAGGTCCTGAAGAGAGATTCTAGGGAGCTAAGTAGAAAGCTAAGAAACAGGAACTCCATGGTAGCAATCTCTAGATCCTGCCTGTGTCATGCACCAGTGAAGGTAAGGATAGGATGATTTGGCAGAAACTGAGGAACTGGTGCAGGGGGCAGGGGTTCAGATTTATGGATCATTGGGATCTTTTCTGGGGAAGGTATGACCTCACAAAAGGGAAGGGTTACACCTGAACCTGAGGGAGTCCAATATCCTTGTTGGCAAGTTGGTTAGAGCTGTTCAGGTGGGTTTAAAGGGCAATGGGAACCAGAGTGATAGTGCAGAAGATGAAGTAGTTGCATTACAAACAAAGGCAATTTGTAGTGAGACTCCTACAAGGAGAGGCTGCTGATGGGGCAAAATTGCAGTCAACAGGATGAGTTGAAATGTAAAAGGCAGACAAAATCAAAAAAGGTGAATAAAGAACTAAAGTCATTATATCTGAATGCACGCAGCATATGGAATAAGGTTGACAAACTTGTAACACAGTTACATGTTGGCAAGTATGATGATCACTGAATCATGGCTGAAGGAGGATTATAGCTGGGAGCTTAACAGTCTGGATCAGAGGCAACATCTCAAACACCATCACAATGAGCACGGGGGCTCCCCAGGGCTGTGTGCTCAGTCCAATGTTGTTCACTCTGCTGACCCACGACTGTGCTGCAATACACAGCTCGAACCACATCATCAAGTTCGCCAATGACACGACTGTGGTGGGTCTCATCAGCAAGAACGACGAGTCAGATTACAGAGAGGAGGTGCAGCGGCTAGCGGACTGGTGCAGAGCCAACAACCTGTCTCTTAATGTGAACAAAACAAAAGAGATGGTTGTTGACTTCAGGAGGGCACGGAGCGACCACTCCCCACTGAACATTGACGGCTCCTCGGTAGAGATCGTAAAGAGCACCAAATTTCTTGGTGTTCACCTGACGGAGAATCTCACCTGGTCCCTCAACACCAGCTCCATAGCAAAGAAAGCCCAGTAGCATTTCTACTTTCTGCAAAGGCTGAGGAAAGTCCATCTTCCACCCCCCATCCTCACCACATTCTACAGGTGTTGTATTGAGAGCATCCTGAGCAGCTGCATCACTGCCTGGTTTGGAAATTGCACCATCTTAGATCGCAAGACCCTGCAGCGGATAGTGAGGTCAGCTGAGAAGATCATCGGGGTCTCTCTTCCCACCATTACAGACAGTTACACTACACGCTGCATCCGCAAAGGAAACAGTATTATGAAGGACCCCATGCACCCCTCATACAATCTCTTCTCCCTCCTGCTGTCTGGGAAAAGGCTCCGAAGCATTCGGGCTCTCAGAACCAGACTATGTAACAGTTTCTTCCCCCAAGCTATCAGACTCCTCAATACCCGAAGCCTGGACTGACACCTTGCTCTACTGTCCTGTTTATTATTTATTGTAATGCCTGCACTGTTTTTGTGCACTTTATGCAGTCCAGTGTAGGTCTGTAGTCTAGTGTAACTTTCTCTGTTTTTTTTTTATTACATAGTTCAGTCTAGTTTTTTGTACTGTGTCATGTAACACCATGGTCCTGAAAAACATTGTCTCATTTTTACTGTGCACTGTACCAGCAGTTATGGTCGAAATGACAATAAAAGTGACTTGACTTGACTTCAAGGGTACATATTATGTCGAAAGGACAGGCAGAAAGGCAAAAGGTTGGTGTGGCTCTGTTGGTAAAAAATGAAATTAAATCATTAAAAAGTGGTGACATAGAGTCAGAAGGTGGTGAATCATTATGGATAGAGCTAAGGAACAACAAGGGTAAAAAGACCCTGATGAGAGTTATATATAGATCCATAAACAGTAGAAAGGATGAGGTCTACAAGTTACAACAGGAGATAGAAAATACATGCCAAAAGGGCAATGTTACAATAGGCATGAAGGATTTCAATATGCAGGTAGATTGGGAAAATCAGGTCGGCGTGGGATTCCAAGAGGGAGAGTTTCTAGAATGTTTTTGAGATTCCACTTCCACTTCTGGGACAGCTTGAGGTGACTCGTGTGGCAGCAGAAATCTCAATGGAAATGATTAAATATTCTTGTTTCAGCCTGATACAGCTAAAAAGCACAACTGCTTCCAAGGTCAGTACAGTCAGCAAAGATGTCTTAATGCATTTAAACAAACCATTGCTGCTTAAAACTAAGGGAAACAATGTTGACTGTGGACAGACTCCTCACTGGATTCCACACACAAAACGTGGCTGCCGGTCAGGGATGCAAATGCGTTCAAGGAAATGGAGTTTTAAACTCCCAATTCTGACTATCTTGCTGGCAAACGTGCAGTCTCTGGTGAATTAAATCGAGGATCTCAGAGTTAAGGTGCTGAATCAACAGGACATCAGGACCTCATGTGTCCTTTGTTTCATGGAATCCTGGTTAACCCCTTCTGTACTGGATGCAGCGAGTCAGATCAACAGGTTTACTATACACCGTCAGAAGGTACGTTGTCTGCTGAAGGCTAGTCTGTGGCTTTCAAATCTGGCGACCCAGGTCTATACCAGAAAACCAGGTATGATTTGTGGAGGGCTATTTCAAGGGCGAAGAGACAATTTCAGATGAGGTTAGAGGTGACATTGGATGTACAACAGCTCTGGCAGATATGCAAGACATTACTTAGTACAATGCAAAATGCAATAGCATGAATGGCAGCGATGTTTCACTACCAGATGAACTCAACACCTTCTATGCCCGTTTTGAAAGAGAGAATATAACTACAGCTGTGAAGATCCCTGCTACACTTGGTGACCCTGTGATCTCTGACTCAGAGGCTGATGTAAGGCTGTCTTTAACGAGAGTGAACACTCGCAAGGTGGAAGGTCCCGATGGAGTACCTGGTAAGGCTCTGAAATCCTGTGCCAAACAACAGGTGGGAGTATTCAAGGATATTCAAGATGGTATATATAATTATCTGGATAGACAGGGTCTGATTAGGAACAGTCAACATGGATTTGTGCGTGGAAGGTCATGTTTGACAAATCTTATTGAATTCTTTGAAGAGGTTAAGAGGAAAGATGATGAGGGTAAAGCAGTGGATGTTGTCTATATGGACTTCAGTAAGGCCTTTGACAAGGTTCCGCATGGAAGGTTAGTTAGGAAGGTTCACTCATTAGGTATTAATACTGAAGTAGTAAAATGGATTCAACAGTCGCTGGATGGGAGATGCCAGAGAGTAGTGGTGGATAACTGTTTGTCAGGTTGGAGGCCGGTGACTAGTGGTGTGCCTCAGGGATCTGTACTGGGGCAATGCTGTTTGTCATATACATTAATGATCTGGATGATGGGGTGGTAAATTGGATTAGTAAGTATGCAGATAATACTAAGGTAGGTGGCATTGTGGATAATGAAGTAGGTTTTCAAAGCTTGCAGAGAGATTTAGGCCAGTTAGAAGAGTGGGCTGAAAGATGGCAGATGGAGTTTAATGCTGATAAGTGTGAGGTCCTACATTTTGATAGGAATAATCCAAATAGCACATACATGGTAAATGGTAGGGCATTGAAGAATGCAGTAGAACAGAGTGATCTAGGAATAATGGTGCATAGTTCCCTGAAGGCGGAATCTTGTGTGGATAGGGTGGTGAAGAAAGCTTTTGGTATGTTGGCCTTTATAAATCAGAGCATTGAGTATAAGAGTTGGGATGTAATGTTAAAATCGTACACAGCATTGGTAAGGCCGAATTTGGAGTATTGTGTACAGTTCTGGTCACCGACCTATAGGAAAGATGTCAACAAAATAGAGAGAGTACAGAGAAGATTTACTAGAATGTTACCTGGGTTTCAGCACCAAAGTTACAGGGAAAGATTGAACAAGTTAGGTCTTTATTCTTTGGAGCATAGAAGGTTGTGGGGGGACTTGATAGAGGTATTTAAAATTATGAGGGGTATAGATAGAGTTGACATGGATAGGCTTTTTCCATTGAGAGTAGAGAAGATTCAAACAAGAAGACATGAGTTAAGAGTTAGGGGGCAAAAGTTTAGGGGTAACACAAGGGGGAATTTCTTTACTTGGAGACTGGTAGCTGTGTGGAATGAGCTTCCAGTAGAAGTGGTACAGGCAGGTTTGGTATTGTCACTTAAAGTAAAATTGGACAGGAAAGGAATGGAGGGTTATGGGCTGAGTGCAGGTCAGTGGGACTAGGTGAGAGTAAACGTACGGCACGAACTAGAAGGGCCGAGATGGCCTGTTTCTGTGCTGTAATTGTTAGCTGGTTATATGGTTATATGATATTTTCAAACTCTCATTGTTATGGATGGAAATTCCAATTTGCTTCAAAAAGGCAACAATTATACCAGTACCTAAGAAGAATAATGTGAGCTGCCTGGTAGCACTCACATCGACAGTGATGAAATGCTTTGAGAGATTGGTCATGACTAGACTGGACTCCTGTCTCAGCAAAGACCTGGACCCACTGCAATTTGCCAATCGCCACAATAGGTCAATGGCAGATGCAATCTCAATGGCTCTCCACACAGCTTTAGACCATCTGGACAACACAAACACCCATGTCACAATGCTGTTCATTGACTATAGCTCAGCATTTAGCACCATCATTCTCACAAAATGACTGAGAAGTTACTGAACCTCGGCCTCTGTACCTCCCTTTGCAATTGGATCCTCAACTTCTTAACTGGAAGACCACAGTCTGTGTGGATTGGTGATTATATCACTGGTGCAGCTCAGGGGTGTGTGCTTAGCCCACTGCTCTATTCTCTATACACATGACTGAGGCTAGGCATAGCTCAAATACCATCTATAAATTTGCTGATGATACAACTATTGTTGGTGGAATCTTAGGTGGTGATGAGAGGATGTACAGGTGTGAGATAAGCCAACTAGTGGAGTGGTGTCGCAGCAACAACCTGGCACTCAGTGTCAGTAAGATGAAAGAGCTGATTGTGGACTTCAGGAAGGGTAAGACAAAGGAACTCATACCAATCCTCATAGAGGGATCAGAAGTGGAGAGAGTGAGCAGCTTTCAAGTTCCTGGGTGTCAAGATCTCTGAGGATCTAACCTGATACCAGCGTATCTCTGCAGTTATAAAAAAGGTAAGACAGCAACTATACTTCATTAGGAGTTTGAAGAGATTTGGCATGACAACAAATATGCTCAAGTACTTCTATAGATGTACTATGGAGAGCATTCTGACAGGCTGCATCACTGTCTGGTATAGAGGTGGGGGAAGGCTACTGTACAGGACCAAAAGAGGCTGCAGAGGGTTGTAAATTTAGTCAGCTCCATCTTGGGTACTAGCCTACAAAGTACCGAGGACACTTTTAAGGAGCACTGTCTTAGAAAGGCGCATCCATTATTAAGGACCTCCAGCACCCAGGGCATGCACTTTTCTCACCATTGCCATCAGGTAGGAGGTACAGAAGCCTGAAGGCACATACTCAGCGATTCAGGAACAGCTTCTTCCCCTCTGCCACCCGATTCCTAATTGGACATTGAACCCTTGAATACTACCTCACTTTTTAATATATATTATTTCAGTGTTTTGCATGATTTTTAATCTATTCAATATATGTATACTGTAATTGATTGATTTTTTTCTTCTTCACGATGTTGTGTATTGCATTGAACTGCTGCTGCTAAATTAACAAATTTCACAACACTTGCTGGTGATAATAAACCTGATTCTGATTCTGATGGCTTTTTAGAGCAGCTTGTGGTTGAACCCACTAGGGGATCAAATATTCTGGATAGGATGTTGTGCAATGAACCAGAATTGAATAGAGAGCTTAAGGTAAAAGAACACTTAGAAGTTAATGATCATAATATGGGCAACTTCACCCTGAAATTAGAGAAGGAGAAGCTAAAGTCAGATGTATCAGTATTAAAGTGGAGTAAAGGAAATTACAGAGGCATGAGAGAGGAGATGGCCAAAATTGACTGGAAAAGAACACTGGCAGGGATGATGGCAGAGCCATTGTGGTTGGAATTTCTGGAAGCAATTGGGAAGGCACAGGATTTTAACATCCCAAAGAGGAAGAAGTATTCTAAAGGCAAAATGACACAACTATGGCTAATTTGAAGCCAACATAAAAGCCAAAGAAGGGGCATACAACGAGTGGGAAGTTAGAGGATTGGGAAGCTTTTAAATACTAACAGAAGGCAGCTAAAAAAGTATTAAGAAGATAAAGGTGAAATACGAAAATATATTGGCATTAAGGAGGATACCAAAAGTTTTCTCAGGTACTTAGTGTGTAAAAGAGGCAAAAGTAGAGACTGGATTGCTGGAAAATAATACTGGAGAGACAGTGATGGGAAACAAGAAAATACGGGTGAACTGAACGCGTATTTTGCACCAGTCTTCACTGTGGAAGACAAGCGGTATGTTGGATGTTCCAGGTGTCAGGGGTCTTGAAGTGCGTGAAGTTACCATTATTAGAAGGAAGGTTATTGGGAAACTGTAAGGTTTGAAGGTAGACAAGTCTCCTGGACCAGATGGTGTACACCCCAGTGTTCTAAAAGAGATTGTGGAGGCACTAGTAATGATCTTTCAAGAATCACGTGATTTTGGTATGTTTCTGGAAGGCTGGAAAATCTCAAATGTCATTCCACACTTCAGTAAGGGAGAGAGGCAGAAGGAAATTATAGCCAGTTAGTTTGACCTCAGTGGTTGGGAAGATTTTGGAGTCGATTGTTAAGGATGTGATTTCGGGGTACTTGGAGGTACATGATAAAATAGTGACAAATCTATTGGAATTCTTTGAAGAAGTAACAAGCAGGATAGAAAAAGGATCTTTGGTTGATGGTTGATGTTGTGTACTTGGATTTTCAGAAGGCCTTCAACAAACCATGAGCTCATGGTATTATAGGAAAGATTCTAGTATGGATAAAACAGTGGCCAATTGGCAGGAAGCAAAGAGTGGGAATAAAGGGAGCCTTTTCTGGCTGGTTGCTAGTGACTAGTAGTGTTCCACAGAGGTCTGCATTGGAACCGATTCTTTTTACATTATATTTTAATGATTTGGTGATTAATGAATGGCTTTGTTGCAAATTTGCAGACAATTCAAAGATAGGTGGAGGGGCAAGTATGGCCTTATGGTGTTGTATATTCATAGTTGAAGTTGTATAAGACATTGTTGAGGTCTAACTTGGAGTAATGTGTGCAGTTTTAGTCACCTACCTACAGGAAAGATATAAATAAAGTTGAAAGGGTACAGAGATAGTTTACAAGGAAATTACTGGGTCTGGAGGACCTGAGTTATATGGAAAGATGGAATAGGTTAGTGCTTTATTGCTTCGAATTTAAAAGTCTGAGTGGAGATTTGATAGAGGTGTCTAAATTTAAAGGGGTATAGATACGGTAAATGCAAGCAGGCTTTTTCCAGGTGGGACTACAATTAGAGGTTATGGGTTAAGGGTGAAAGATGAAAAGTTTAAAGGGAACATGAGAGGGGGGGATGCTCCTTCCCTCAGATGGTGTGAGAGTGTGGAACGAGCTGCCAGGCCAAATGGTGCATGCAAGCTCGATTTCAATGTTTAAGAGAGGTTTGGATAGACACTAGCAATATGCCAGAGGTCTGTGAGAGTCAGGGAGAAGGAGTAAGTGCCATTGCTGTTACTAAGGGAAAAGTGTTAACTCCAAGGTCTTAAGGTGGATAAGTCACCTGAGCCAGATGAATTACACCTCAGAGTCCTGAGAGATGTTGCTGAAGAGATAACAGATGCATTGGTCATGATCTTTCAACAATCGCTTGATTCTGAATTGGTCCTGGAAGACTGCAAATGTTACTCCACTTTTTAAGAAGGGAAGACGGCAACAGAAAGGAATTTCCATTAGCTAAACTCAGTGGTTGGTTAAGTGTTGGAGTCTATTAGTAAGGATGAAGTTTCGAGGTACTTGGAGACTAATGGTAAAATAAATCAAAGTCAGCATGGTTTCTGTAAAGGGTTATCTTGCCTGACAAACCTGTTCTATGAGGAAGTAACAAGCTGGGTGGACAAAGGAGAGGCAGTGGATGTCACTTATTTGGATTTTCAGAATGCATTTGATGAGGTGCCACACTTGAGGCTGCTTAACAAGGTAAAATCCTATGGCATTACAGGAAAATACTGGCATGGATAGTGGAATGGCTGATGGGCAAGAGGCGGCGAGTGGGAGAAAAAGGGGCCTTTTCTGGTTGGCTGCTGGTGACTAGTGCTGTTCCTCAGGGGTCAGAATTGGGACCACTACTTTTCACAAAATTTGTCAAGTGATTTAGATAATAGAATTGATGGCTTTGTGGCAAAGTTTGCGGATGATATGAAGATAGGTGGAGGGATAGGTAGGCTGATGAAGCAATGCAATCGCAGCAGGACTTAGACAAATTGGAAGAATGGGCAAAAGAGTGGCAGATGGAATACAGTGTTGGGAAAAGTATAATCATGCATTTTGGTAAAAGGAACCAATGGAGAGAAGGTTCAAACATCAGGGGTACAGAGGGACTTAGGAGTCCTTGTGCAATACTCCCAGAAGGTTAATTCACAAGTTGAATCTGTGGTAAAGAAGGCAAATGCAAAATTGGCATTTATTTTAAGGGGAATAGAATATATAATCAAAGAGATAATACTGAAGATTTACAAGACACTAAGCAGTCCGCACCTATAGTTTTGCAAACAGTTTTGGGCCCCATATCTCAGAAAGGGTGTGTTGTCATTGGAGACAGTCTAGAGGATGTTCACGAGGATGATTCTGGGAATGAAAGGGTTAGCATATGAGGTGTGTTTGACAGCCTTGGGCCAGTACTCATTGGAGTTCAGAAGAATACATGGAGGTCTCATTGAAGCCCACCGAATGTTGAAAGGATTAGACAGGATGGGTGTGGAGAGGATGTATCCTGTGGTGGTGGTATCCAGAACTAGAGGGCCCAGCCTCAGAACTGAGGGGTGACCCTTTAGAACAGAGAGGTCAGGAGGAATTTTTTTAGCCAGGGAGTAGTGAATCTGTGGAATGCCCTGCCACAGACTGCAGTGGAGGTCATGTCCGTGCATATATTTAAGCTGGAAGTTGATTGATCATTTCATGATCGGTCAGAGCATCAAAGGATATGGTGAGAAGGCAGGTGTATGGGGTTGAGTGGGATTCAGGATCAGTCACGATGGAATGGTGGAGCAGACTTGATGGGCTGAATGGCCTAATTCTGCTCCTATGTCTTATGGGTCTACATGGATGATAGGGACATGTAGGGCTATGGTCTGGGTTCAAGCTGATGGGAGTAGGCGGTTTAAACGGCTCAGCAAAGACTGTACTTCTCTATGACTCTATGGCACAGATGCTGTCAGCATTTTGTGTGTGTTGATCCAAACATCCAGTATCTGCAGTCTTTCTTGTGGCAACAAAGGATATATACTCCAGGTGTCTGGCATTTGTGTTCTGAAGCTTTTGGACAGGATACCAGTGAACAATATTCAAAGGAGTTCTGTTAGTTGGGTCATGCTGTCATTATAAATATGTAATTCTGCAAATTTACCTGTCTATATTCCAAATGATAAAGTTAGTGATTATAGTCATTCAATTTCATTTATGTTATCTTTGTGCTTAAGAAGTATAAAACATTGTGTTGGGAGGTAATACTAGATTTTCTCCAGTGGAGCTGCTGTGCTTAATAAAGCCTTTTATATATCCCAGTTACGGTTTCTATGGGGCTCAGATTAGTCAGTCACAACAGGAACTCTCCTGGTAAACAGCAGCATTTCAAGATTAAAAAAGTGACATTAAACCAAGGAAAAAAATGATGTAAGGATGCTGAAAGTTAATTTTCTGAAGGCTTTGCCTGCTTTATAGAATTTCATTCTAAGAAACATTTGGCAGATTTGAATCGTAAACCAAGCTCTGAAGAAATGATGCCTGCATCGACTGGATGCAGCAATCTGTCATGCAGTGCCTTAAGTCTGTGAAACTAAAAGACAGACAGTAATTCTGTGTAAAAGAACACTAACCTGCAGTCCCACAGTCCCATAGCGTTCAATCATTTTGCCAATAACACCTGGTGAGCCTGTCCTGTGTGACCTTATTGTTCAAATATTGTGAGGTGCCTGGGTCTGACTGGCTCCTGTTACATCACCATGAGGTCAAAGACAATGGAATGGAATAAAGATATACACAGCACCTCATCCATTGGAAACTTGCAAACTATAAATTCTTCCAGATAATTTAAATGATTTTTTTTGTTTTCTATGAAAAACTGTTATGTTATCAAGAAGCCCTGTGTATATCTTGCAGTATCTAAGGTGTAATTTCTAAACTGAATGCTTATCATGCTTATATTGAAACGACATTGCTATGATTTTTTTTTCATATTCTCATCCAGTCTTTTGTTGCCGATTGGTGGGCTGGGGGTTTGAGCTTTGATGTTCTTGCTATTATCTTTCCATGTTGGTGATCTGTTAGTTTTATGCAAGAGAGGGGTTAAGGTGGGGGGGGGGGTTTGGGGGTTGCAAGTTTTTGTTTAGTTTTCTTTTCATGTGGGGTGGGGGGAGGATTGATGTCTGTCTTTCAACTACTTCTATGGTTTTCCATATTTTATGGCTATCTGGAGAAGACAAATCTCAGAGATGCACCCTGCATACATACTTTAACAATAAAATGAACCTTTGAACCTTTTAACTTATTATTGAAAATAAGATTGATATGTCAGATTTTGAGGGTAGGTGTTATGTATGAAAATGCTGTGAAGCAAACTGCTAAAAAATTAGATTGCATATATAACTTCCAACTTCAACAATGTATCAGGCAGACATACTGATGGTAATATTACTGCATTCATCCAAGCTACTTACGTTTATTTCCTATTGGTTGCACTGAGATCACTGTTTGGAGAGACATAGGAACGGGGTCATTAGCTCCCTCTCAAGCTGACTCCTCTCTCCTCACCCCACCAATATCAAGTATAATATACATGGGTGAATTAAATAAATCTTGGGAATTTCAGTAGAAAAACAGAAAATCATCAGAGGGGCCACTTCAATGGTGTGTTTGTGCAAGAAAAATCAGTTGCTGTGCCTGGCAGGCAGCTTCTGACATTGTGATTGTTCAGTACAGAGAAAGGTTCTATGGTAAGGACATGTGAAACTGAATGAAAGACAGTGTTGAACCTGAATTTTATAAAAGACGATGCTTCATACTGCACTCTGGTATATAATATTCTTTCCAACAAACCCACTTGGATAATAAGTGGAGTTGGCTATTTGTGTCAAATGTTATTAAAATAAATTAACTACAGCACCAATTTGGGGGAACGAAGTGCTAAATCTGATGTATGAGGATATGGGGTTGTATCTTTTGTCAGGAGTTCCTGTCAATGTTGGCTGATTATATTGGCTCCTTTACCTGGGAAAGTGTAGGGCTTAATTCCTGGTTTTGGCCCTCTGCCCACAATGGACAGATTGTGGAACAGATGCTAGACCTTTCCTTCTCCAGGCTTTAGAGCACTTTTTCAGAACATGCTGCAGTTTTTTTTAATCTACAAAGTCAGGGTGAATTCTGATTTCAGTGAATGCTCAGCTCTTCCAGCCACTGAATGCCCTAATAAAGGCAGAAACAAATTTCTACCCTGAGAGAAAAAAACAATTAAAGTTCACCGCAGGAATGAATTTTGAGTCTTTTCTTGCTCAAAAATCAGTCAAGGCAAAGCACCAACCCACTGAGCTTCCAGGAACACTTGAACTTTGAATTAGTTACTGATCTAAAACACCATTGCATGAAGATAAAACACCATTGCATGAAGATATTGTTGGAGGAAAAGTATGGCTGGTTATTTATAGAACCATGTAATTTTATGACATTGAAGTAGCCATTCATTTCATTGTCTGAACCAGCTCTCCGAAGAGCTTTTCATAGTCACATTTCCGTGTTTCTTCCCCCAGACGCATCTGATAACATTTTCTTTTTCAGTTATTTATTCATCCCTGCAAGTCCAAAGCTCAATTACCTCTGGAAAAGGATCAAAGGTTCATCTTTAATAACACACTAAACAGAACAGGCTCAGAGGGCAAAATGGACTTGTGATGTGACATCCTCATTGAGTCTGATTGTCCTCACTAAAGGAGAACAGTGTGCGATTTAAATGGCAAAAACACCTTTCACAAAATAATTTGCTGAAAGGCTGTTGACTGATTATTAGTGCAAGGGGAGTGCTTACATATTGCCTTCCATGGAAGGTTAGAATTTATCCTTTTCAATGAGTAAGCTCTCCAGGGGAGGTGCAGATTTTGGTCAATTATCTGAACCTGACACTGCTAAGTTCTTGCTGAAGCTGTTATGTGCTTTCGTGGTCAAAGTGGGGTAGGTGATTGCTGGTACTTTTATTTAGATTGAAACTTCTTGTGAGGCTGAGAGAGAACTACAGATGGCAGGCACAGTTCCCAAAAGATTTCTGGCCCACTGGATTCATTGTAGCTGCCCCGAGGACTGTCTCCTCATATGCCATCCCAGGCCTGACCTCTGGAAGGAAGATGATTTTGTATCATCCCAGAATGAACATGCTACAGCAAAACATCTTTCACCTACATTCTAATAGACAAGTATTGATTGGATCTGGATAGCCAAACAGCTGGAGAAACAGACACAGAATGCTGGAGGAACTCAGCAGGAAGGCAGCATCTATTAAGGGAAATAGCTAGTCGATTTTTTTGGGCTGAGATTCTATATCAGCAGAATCACCGAGATTTCCACCAAGATCTTCAGAACCTCCTCCAAGTAGCTTAGGCATCATACAGCCACGAGAATATGATCAGAGAAGCAGCCTTGACGTTTAACAAATGACTTCATAAACATTTGTTTGCTCTTTAGAGTTCGAAAGAGATTAAGCAGATGATTTTATAGAATTAGTTAAATGAATAGAAACAGGATGTTTCCTCCTATATCCCACAGACATACGGGTTAGTTGGATAATTAGTCACATGAGTGTAACCGGGCGACACAGGCTCATTGGGCCAGAGAGGCCTGTTACCATGCAGTATCTCTAAATAAAGTAGATAAATAAACAATTCTTTCTTTGACTACACTGATTGAATATAATTAAACAGCAAAAAAGTAAGTTATGTGCTGATATCAGAAAACTCCAGTCCTGATGAAGGATCTCAGCCAGAAACGTCGACTGTTTACTCTTCTCCATGGATGCTGCTTGGCCTGCTGAATTCCTCCGGCATTTTGTGTGTGTTTATTGGGTTTTCGGCATCTGCAGATTTTTGCTTGTTTCACAATGAGTGATTAGAGCTTTGAGCTATCACATAGAGCAATGGTTATAAAAACAATTGAAGAAACAACTGCATTACATTAGTTCTTTTCCTGAATGGTTTGATTTATGCATGGTAAGTTGCTTTACCTTGTGAAAGGAAGAATACATAGAGATCTTATGAATGTAGTGGATAGGTATCCAGGGAGTAGAATAAGACAATTAACTACTTGGAAGGATGTAGGTTAATTAAGGGCAATCAGAACAGATGTGTAAAATACAAGTTTCGAATAGCAAATTAAGCTGAGTTCTTTGAACAAGTAAATAAGGGAAATGAAATGGAGTGGATTCTGGGTTTCCAACTAAAAACATCGATGGGTGGCCCTTATTGAGGAGAGGAAATGAGGGATAAGTAGGAAAACTGGTCATTGGATAGGTTTAGTTTGGAGAAACATGAATAACTCTCCAAGCATCTAGACTACTACTCTTCTCAAATTAAATATCTTTGCTCTTGGCTAAAAATGACATTGTGGTAAAGGCAGAAGACCATTACATGGATGCTACACACACAAAATGCTAAAGGAACTCAGCAGGCCAGGCAGCATCTATGGAAAAGTTTAAACAGTCGATATTTCAGGCCAAGACCCTTCATCAGGACTGGAGAAAAAAGATGAGAAGTCAGGGTAAGAAGGTGGGGGAGGGGAGGAAGAAGTAAAAGGTAGTAGTTGATAGGTGAAGCCAGGAGAAGAGGAGTGAAGAGCTGGGAAGTCGATTGTTGAAAGTGTTGAAGGGCTGGAGAAGGAGGAATCTGACAGGAGAGGACAAAAGGCCATGGAAGAAAGGGAAGATAGAGGAGCACCAGAGGGAGGAGGTAGGCAGGTAAGGAGATAAGATGAGACATGGAAATGGGAATGGGGAATGGTGAAGTGGGGCCTATTAACATAAGATTGAGAAATCGATGTTCACGCTATTAGGTTGCAGGCCACCCAAACAGAATATAAAGTGTTGCTCCTCCATCCTGAGTGTGGTCTCATCACAGTAGTAGAGGAGGCCGTGGACCGACATGTTGGAATGGAAATGGGAAGTAGAATTAAAATGGGTGGCCACCAGGGTTTGCAGCATCTCCAGCAGGATTCTCTACAACTTTCACCAGTCAAACGGGATCCCACCACCAAGCACATCTTTTCCACCCTCCTCCCCACTTTGTGCTTTCCACAGTGATTGCTCCCTTTGCAACTCCCTTTTACGTTCGTTCCTCCCCACTGATCTCCTTCCTGGCACTTATCATTACAAGTGGAACAATTGCTACATCTGCCCCTACCCCTCCTCCCTCACTACCAAATAGTCTTTCCAGGTGAGGTAACGCTTCACCTGTGAGTCTGTTGGGGTCATCTGCTGTTTCCGGTGCACACGATGTGGCCTCCTGTATATAGGTGAGACTCAACATAGATTGGGAGACTGCTTCACCAAACACCTAGAAAGAGTGGAGTCACCCCGTGGCCACCCCTTTTAATTCTACTACCCATTCCTATTCCAATAAGCAACACCTTATATTCTGTCTGGGTAGCCCCAACTTGATGGAATGAATATCAATTTCTCAGACTTCCAGTAATTGTCCCCCCTCCCCGTCTCCTTCACCATTCCCATTTCCCTCTCTCACCTTATCTCCTTACCTGTCTATCTCCTTCCTCCGGTGCTCCTCCATCTTCCCTTTCTTCCATGGCTTTCTGTCCTCTCCTATAAGATTCCTCCTTCTCCAGCCCTTCAACTCTTTCACCAATCGACTTACCAGCTTTTTACATCACTCCTCCTCTTCTCCTGGCTTCACCTATCAACTACTATCTTTTACTTCTTCCTCCCCTCTGCCACCTTCTCATCTCTTTTCTCCAGTCCTGATGAAGGGTCTTGGCCTGAAATATCGACTGTTTAAACTTTTCCATGGATGCTGCCTGGCCTGCTGAGTTCCTTTAGCATTTTGTGCTTGGATTTCCCACATCTGCAAATTTTCTCTTGTTTGTGATTGAATTACATTAATGCTGTATTTCTCTCTAAGAGAGAGACTTGTAGATCCACTGATAAATTCCAGGTTAAGTTAAATGATGATAAGTAGGTGATGACTCATTTTGTGAATAAGGAGACAAATATACACCTAACTATAAAATGCTTTAAAGTGTGTAGGATTACAGTGATTGAGGAGTTTAAGCACTGCAATTTTCAGAACTTCATGCTTTTGAATTAGTTCAATAGTTAGTTAAACAACTGAAATGTAAAATTGCAGTCAATTTTATGTTCCTATTTGCCAGTGAAGATAATGAAACTCAACACCTGGAGAGATGTAGAATGGGCTGATTATCCACAATCACCCATTTGGCCTTGTCATACTTTAATGCATGTGAGCATGCATGCCTTCCTTACTTTGATCACAAGCAACAAAGAGAATAAAGAGAAAAGAAGATAAACTGCCAGAACAGCTGCATCTCTCTAACTACAATGGGCATAAATGCAGGCACCATACTTTCATGTCACATAGACTGCACCACTTTGTATGAGTTGTGTTGATCTTCCCCCAGTGCCCTACATCTCTTAGCATTAAATCTACTTCTTGGGCCTGGCAGACATAGACGCAACCTTAAGGAAAGCATGCCAGCATTTTCACTTCCTCGGGAAGCTGAGGAGTTTCAGTTTATCATTGAACACTCCAATCAACTTTCTCAGCTAGAGAGCTGAAAGTAGTCTGCTGCCAACGGCTACATGCTAATCTGGTAGAGCAGTCTGAATGGGCAGGGTGTAAGAAGCTGCAGAGTGTGGTGGACTCTGCCCAGTGCATCATGGGCACATCCCGCTCCACGGCTGGTAGTATCTACAGGGGTTGCTGAAGGGAAATAAGTGTAACTGAGACAGAAAAAAACAGCATATTCCTTGAATAGGGAGAAACTGGGAAGTGAGTCTGTCATTTCACAATTTGAGATTAAAAACAGAAAATACTCAACAAGTCAAACAGCATATGTGGAGGGAGAAATGCAGTTTCAGGTCAATCGTCTCTCTTTAAAACCGGTGAAGCATGAAGGCAAGCACATTTTAAATAGCAGATATGGGGAGTGGTGGAAGGAATAGAGGATGTATCCACAATAAGCTGGAGGACAGGAAATCAAGGTAACACAAATGGTCTGGCTGCTCTCTCAAAGAAGACCTCCACCTTTTTCATTGAGATATTGTGGGTTATGTTGGCAGATTATCGACGTAGAAATTTATAGCACAGAGACATTCAAACTATTACACTTCCTTGTGAATCTCTACTGCACCCTGTTGAGCTTAATTGTTCAGAATGATAACCAGAACTGCACATAATATTCCAGGTGCAGCTCATTCTACAGAAATGTGATGACCCAAACCTGGCTTTCAATGCTCTATCCCATGAAGACAAGTGTACCGTACTCCACCTTCATCAGGTTACCTATCAGTTTTGCTACTTTTGGAGAGCTATATACTTGCAGCCCAGGTTGATAGCTCTCCAATACTTCCCAAGATCCTGTCATTCACTGTGTATGTCCTGCCCTGGCTATCTTCCCAAGGCATCTTGTCCAAGTTAAATTCCATTGTCATTGCTTGGCCCATTTTCCCAGATGATGGAGACAGGCCAATGTATAATGGGATACATTTCTTTGTGCTGTAGTTTTCCATGGCTTTAATCTGCCAACGTAACTCATAACATCTCAATGAAAACAAAATCGTTCACATAATCCGTGATAGAGAAGTATCTTTTTATCATGTTAGAGGGATATTTCTAACATTTGACTGTACGTATCTATTACTAGAAAAAAAAGCTAAAGACAATGTCAGAAGAAATCAATTATGTTAGTTCATCTGGCAATTTTTGACAATATACAGAAATCTAGCACTAGCATGCAAAAGATTCAGTGACTGAAAGCAGGTAAAGCTAAAAAAATGGAAATTAAACATTATGCTTGGAATCATCAAATTGAGATTTCACAGAAGGAGACCATTCTGCTTATTGAGTCCCTGTGGAGCAATTTATTTAGTCATATTCCCCTGCTTATTTTAACATAACCATACAAATTATTTTCTCTCAAATGCCTTCGAATTTCCATTTGAAAACTAATTGAATGTGTTTGCCATGATGATCATAAATAGATGAGCTGCAAATCTGCTTAAAAATGTTTTTGTTACATTCGTCATCCAGAGTCTGATAAACTTATCACACCCACAGCCTTGAGGGAAATCTTTTATACTCCTAATGATGCTATTCAGAGCCATACAGTTATGGCTAATTAAGCAATAGGTTACAAATGGGTTCTGATTTCCATACTAGGGATATGTTAAATGCTAGAATTAGCAAGCAATTTCCTATTCTGTCCTCAAATTGAAAATGGAAGATCTGATTAAATAGTTTTATAATTACTGGTGGAAATGAAACAAAATTGTATAATACCCTGACTCTTCAGAAAAAAAATATATCTTGGTCTCTTACATTCAATACAACAGAGTATAAAGTAGACAATAGATTATGGCTTCATCTCACACTTGATGCACATCTGAGAGTTTCCTCTGACATCTTTGAACTGAATGGAACATACAAATGCTAGAGCTAATTCAAAACCACTATGAACTCCTTTGAAAAATGCAGATTTGGTAACTCAAAGTAAAATCAAACATAAACCTAGAAGAAAAAGTAGCAATCAACTCATAAAAACACTTTTCTAAGAGCCTGTGAAATATTGGGTATCAAACCAACTCATTGAAGTTTGGACATACATAATCTCTGATTATGTATGATTAGAACTTAAAATAATTATTGAAATTTGACCTGGATGACATTGATATTTAAAAATTAATATAATCAAATTAATTATATCATGAATATAATATAGAACATAGAACAGCATAGCTGCGTACTGGTTAGGCACAGGAGTACATTCAGCCAGAGACTCATTCCACTGAGATGCAACACTGAGCATCATAGGAAGTCATTCCTGTCTGTGGCCATCAAACTTTACAACTCCTCCCTCGGAGTGTCAGACACCCTGAGCCAATAGGCTGGTCCTGGACTTATTTCCACTTGGCATGATAACTTAATATTATTTAATTATTTATGGTTTTATGTTGCTATATTTCTACACTATTCTTGGTTGGCGCGGCTGTAACGAAACCCAATTTCCCTTGGGATCAATAAAGTATGTTTGTCTGTCTGTCTGTCTGTCTGTCACTGGACAGACTATATGCTGATTTATGTATACTGCATGTTTTCCTCCTGTATATCAAACATATCCTTCTATTCTCTTCATACTTTTATGTCTGTGTAAAAGCCTCTTTAACTCCACCCTTCTGCCTGATTCCCCAATAACCTAATCCAGGCACCTACCACCCTCTGCATAAAAAAACCTGACCCTTGCATCACCCTTAAACTCACCCCCTCCACCCAACCTTAGAGATTCATCCTCTGGAGTCTGATATTTCTACCCTGCGGAAAGATTCTGATGTCCACCCAACGTATGCCATTCATAATTTTTAAAACTTCTGTCAGATTTCCCCTCAGCCGTTGATGGTCTTGGGAGAACCACTCAAGTCCAACCTGGCCTTAAGGGGCATATCCTCGAACCCTGGTAAAGTCCTCCTGCACCTTTCCCTCAGTTTCCACATCTCCCTATAATGAGGTGACCAGATTCGTTGAGGCAACAATGTTCTGTTGGAATTCCTATGTATGAACTCTTGCTTCTGTCTCCAGTGTGACAGAAGGATCTTGCCAAGTAATGGACCCACCAAAGTCTGAACAGTGACATTTTGACATTGGTGGCTTGAAGAGAGGGTACCTTCAATTTTCAATGCATGTCCTGCCTCAACATTCTAAGAGTCCCGAGTCTACTTACCAAGCTTCTCTAGTCTACATCGAGTTTCTCTGGTATCCACTCCAAGCTTTTCAAGTCACAACTACCCAGGTTCCCAGCTTTGTAGTCACGTGACTCAGGTCTGCATAACAAATGAACACTTCAA
The DNA here is from genome assembly GCF_030144855.1 of Hypanus sabinus. Classification (NCBI taxonomy): domain Eukaryota; kingdom Metazoa; phylum Chordata; class Chondrichthyes; order Myliobatiformes; family Dasyatidae; genus Hypanus; species Hypanus sabinus. Next base: position 34,561,515 of record NC_082715.1, on the reverse strand, counting down.
GCAAGCTTATCAATTATTCAACAAATCAACCTTCAAGTCAATAGTGTAAATTCTGGAAGAACCCTACTCCAAAAGCTGATCCCTGGCTGGAGTGTGCAAATACACAAGTAAAGTAGCCCTATCAAGAACATTTTTAACCCCTTGATGAAAGTCGTGGTACAGACTGAGAAAATTGAACTTCCATGTGGAAAATTAAACAGATCTACAGAGCACCAGCTAGCTTAGCAATGAAAGAATCCTCTCCAAGCTGTCTTGATCTGTAAAATTGAGAGTATATCCTAATTGCCTCTGGAAAAATTGTGAAAGATAAAACACTGAACAAGATTTGAAAAGGTTCCTTCTCTCGGTTTCAGGTTTCATGGTTTCCCAAGGACTTTTCTCTATGATCCCAAGGTTTTCTCTTTTCAATCGTTTCCAAGGCTTATTCAATGTGTTTACGGCTTTTTAATGTCCTCCCCAGGTCTCCCTCTCAGCTCTGCCTGAGGATTCTTGATCTCACTCGAGGTTCCATGGTCTCTCAGTCTCTCTGAATCCCCGAGTCTCCCTGCCTCTTGAGTTTGCCAGGTCCCTCGAGTCATCCCTGGATCTTGAGTATTCAGCTCTTCCTGGGCCATCAGGTGTCAGCTATAGGGAGTGGGGTCCTGTAGTGACTTCTTCAGGCCTGTACAGGGCATGAGAGTATTGGGCGCTGAGGGTTTTAGAACACCTGAAATGGTTAATTGTTGCTTAAACTATTAATGGTTTAAGAGTTCCTTGTGTTTTTCTTGAGCGACTTGCTCTCTGTAATGCGGTTTCCTGGTGTTTTCTGTTTAAGTTTAAGTTTATTTTGATAGGCTCAGATACTGTGTTAGTTCTATTCTTGAAGCAGATGCCCAATTAGCTCCAGCTGGAGGGTCCCCATTTTGAGAATGATTTGTCTCACGGTGTCACTTGGTCGAGCTACCTCTTGTTTCTGTCTCTACATGGAAGTCTTTGGCTCTGATATTGACAGCGCACACCTTACCTACCAGCATCACTGAAGGACATTTTGGACAAGTCCCTCATTCGGGACTTCCAGCGGACACACGTCTGTGGCACCTCAGGGGCTGTAGAGAGGGGGGGCCCTGTCACAACCACAGATTCGGCAGCAGAGCAGATGCGGCAATTGTGCTCATGAATATGCACATGTCAGCTAAATATTATTTTATTATGATAGTATTTAACTCCATTCATTCTGTTATAGTATTTGTCGAGACTTGGACATGGACACAACAGTGCTTCGCTGTCTGCTTGCATTCCGCCTTGCCAGAGAAATTGACTGTTGAGTCAACTGACCCTGAAGACCAGCGGTATTTGTTTTATTCTTAGTTGTTCTTTTCAGCCGCAGTGTAGGTTTAGTTTACCATTTCAGAGCTTTGGCTAACGGCCCTGTTTGTCCTAGCATTTATTGTTTTCTTTTCTATTTAACACTGTTCGCATTAATATCTGTGAAATATCAACCCGCTTCAGTGTCTCTCACTCCCTGCTTGGGCCATATCTGAACCAGGTGATAAGGTTACATGGTCAGCACAACATTGTGGGCTGAAGGGCCTGTAATGTGCTGTACATTTCTATGTTCTGTATCTACTTAATAAGAAAGCACTCTAACATCAAAAATCTTTAAAACTCACCCACAGTATTTACTCAGTTTTTAATTTCAGCTGTCAATGGGAATTACTTATCTGAAGTGCTGGAGAAATTCACTAATAAGGCACACAGTAATTTTCTATTGATCTTCCTGTCTCTTGCCTTATTCAACAATAGCCTTGTTACTAAAAACAAACCTTTTATGAATTCATAAATTAATTAATCAACAAATATCCCTTGTTGCTGTTTACCAACATGAAATAAATTATCTTTAATTATTCATATTAAAAATGTCTAAGGAAAGTAAAACATTTGACTCAAAGACAAACCAGAGAGTAGTATGGTTGCCAAGTGAGGGAAATTGAGAGGTCTACTGTTGAAAACAATGGTCTTGGCTCAAGGACCAAGAGAGGCAGATTAATGTATAGTTCCTTTGAGTGTCAGCTGGTACTTGAAGGTAGAGGAGAGGTGTTAAGAATATACAGTAAGAAGCTGGGAATTACTTTTGCACTTTATGATGATCCTGGAATTGTGAGCAGATGTGAGGAGAGTTGATTGTAGAAGGATTCAACTGGGACTGCTCCGTGAACTTTCATAGTGGAGTCCTTCTTTGTTGTCTGGAAATATGGAAAGAACTCAATAAATATTTCAAGGTCCAGCCAGATCTCCGTGGCGAATGTTTAAATTGGTTGACTACTATATTGATTCAAATCAAGGGAGCAGAAAAGAGGGTTCGGTCAGAGTGAGTGAAAGCGTTAGGCTTGGTTATGTACAAGGCATCACAGATGGACCTAAGCTTGCGGTGGAGCAAGTACTCAGGAGCACTAATGAGTGGCCACACACTGAGAATGCTTAGTTTTACTTCAGGTGAGCACCTTTCAACTCTGGTCCCACCATGCAGATTGTGCTAGGAAAATGTTACAGCCTTTTCATTTTCTCATTCCCACAACCTCTCTCTGTGCCTAGATGGGTGATCTTTCATTGTTATGGTTATTATCCTATAGATTTAATGAGCATGCCCACAAGAAAATTAATCTCAGGGCTGTATATGGTGACAGAAAGTACTTTGGTACTTTGAGCTTTGAATCATCCAATGCCGTGTACTCACAGGAGTCTAATTCTTATTAGATTCCAGAACATGAGCAGCACCTGGAAGGGAAGAAGCAAAAGCTGGAAGGATGAACTAGCGGGGTTTGGGAAAAGAAGGCAAAGTCTGCCGAAGGTTCCTTCAGCAGCTTGTGCATTGCTCGGATTTCCAGCGTCTGCAGATTTTCTCTTGCTTGTGAAAGTCTGCTTCCTCTGTTCAAATCTCCTCAGGATTATGATTCAAACAGCACTGCTTTGGTTCTCTCTCATTGTTCTTACCAACGTGCTTTTCCTGTACCTCTACTGCAGAGCACGTGCACCAAAGGAGTAAGCATCCAGATTGGGTTGGATTTAGGATTAAGGAGGTGGAAATGGATGGATTCTTATGCCTGGATGGTGCCTTGTCAGAATGCCACCGTGATAATACTAATGTTCACCAACTTATCGCTGGCAAAATGTCCCTGATACTTTCACTTAGATGAAGAGATCCGAATGTCTCCCCATGCAATTTCACGATGGGATGTTTAGGCCTGTGAATCCCATGGCGGTCCTTTCTCACAGGCTCCACATGGCAATTTCTCTTGTAACAAGAATAAATGAAAGGGGACAAGGCGAATGGCTGAGGAGGATCTTACAAATCAGAGAAAAGGGTTGAATTAATAAATATAGTGGAAAAAGTGAATGGAAATAGTTGTTTTCAGGGATTTTAAAGAAAGATATAATTGTTATTTGTCACATGTATATTGTAACATACAGTTATTTGCATTGACCAACAGTTGGAGAATTGTGCCACCACACTGCCAGTGCCAACATAGCGCGCCCACAACTCATTAACCCTAACTCTAACCATATGGCTTTGGAACGTGGGAGGAAAGCAGATCACTCGAAGGAAACCATGTGTCCACAAGGAGAACGTCCAAACTGCTTATAAACAGCAGCGAGAATTACCTCTGACCAATGACTGCTGGAACTGTAAAATCATAAGGCCATAAGATATAGGAGCAGAATTAGGACATTTAGCCTTTTGAGCCTGCTCCGCTATTTCATCATGGCTGATCCAATTTTCCTCTCAGCCCCAAACTCCTGCCTTCTTCCCTATCCCTTCGTGCCCTGACTTATCTCAGCCTTAAATATCCCCAATGACTCGGCTTCCACAGCCACCTGTGGCAACAAGTTCTACAGATTCACCACTCTCTGGTTAAGGAAATTCCTTCTAATCTCCGTACTAAAAGGATGCCCCTCTATTGCGGGTACCCCAGACTGTGGTGGAGGCCAAGTCTGTGGGTATATTTAAAGTTGAAGTTGATAGATTCCTGATTGGTTGGGGCATCAAAAAATATGGTGAGCGGGCAGGTGTATGGGGTTGAATGGGATCCAGGATCAGCCATGATTGAAATGTGGAGAGGACTTGATGGGCTGAATGGCTTAATTCTGCTCCTATGTCTTCTGGTCTTATTCTGAGGCTGTGTTCTCTGGTCTTAAACTCTCCCAGCTTAGGAATCATCCTTTCCATATCAAGGCCTTTTTAGATAAAGGCCTTTATCAAGGCCTTTCAACATTCAATATGTGTCAATGAGATTACTCCTCATTCTTCTGAATTCCAGTGAGTACAGGAATTGTGCTTTGCTATTGTGCTGCCTGATTTAGTGACTTTATTTACTAGCATTAAATGTAAAATGTCCATCACTCACACAACAGTGATTTTTTTTTAAGAGTTCAGGCCTCTCACAGAGTAAAAGGAGCACGTCTGGATTCCTTCTCGAACCGGTAAGCTCACAGATTGCTTTGAAGGACAGGTTACCATCCTTGGGGAGAGACGTGGGACTTCTGCGAGACCAGCTCCTTCCATCTTGCATGGATATCGATTCTGGCGTTTTGCAGATGTCACTGACATCCAGAAGCCTGGGACGGCTGAGCTCAAATCATCAAGGAATGTTTCCTCGTCAATCTGCCTGAAAACCGACGGCTGCTGATGTCTCATGCTTTGCTGGCTGCGTGCACCAGCTGTCACTCATTGGTTCAGATGCTGTTGAAAGTGGCACGGGAGAAGTGGTGAGACATGTAGTTAAGCGAGCTGACAGCTGCAAGCCACTCTGACACTCACCCACTGTTTACACATCCTGTTGCTGCAGTGCTCAGCCAGAACAGGCTATTTAAAGACTACTCTGTAACGTCCATAATCATCCAATCACAAAGCCTTTTGCTTCTCTTTAAATGTCATTAAAGTGATTGGGGACATTTTATGTTCACTGACCTGCAAACTCCTGGCTTGTACGCAGAGATGGGGAACAAATTTTAAGCCCCAAAGCAGGCACTTGGATGCAATACTAATGATGACAAAGTAACATAGACAAAATAAAGAGAGCTGTAATCAACTTCCCTTCCTCTTGTGATTGTTAGATACTAAATCATGCTAAATTTGATGAATTGCATCATTAAAATTCCAATGAAACTGGAAGATGCTCCCAAGGTGTCCTCAATCAGTTAATTGGTGAAGCTATTGCTATTTTTCTTACCTGTAACTTCCTGTGACACAGTGTAATATTGTAGCCAATCTACTATCCATCTTTCCGTCATGTATATCTCCTTTTATTTCTGCTGTCTTCTCATTGGTGTTGCATCTTTGATCTATGCAGCATAATACGAGAAGGAAAAGAACTGTTGCAAATACTATAATAGTGATTAGGACAATATATGTTGGGGATTTACATCGGATCAGTCAGTACTCCTAAAGCAAGATGAGGAAGAGCCGTGGGCAATTTCTCCTTTTAAACCTGCTTCATTATGGTTACTGGGCACTGTATCTCACACTATCTTCCACGTAAGACCATAAGATGTCGGAGCAGAATTAGGCCAATCGGCCCCTTGAGTCTGCTCTGTCATTCCATCGTGGCTGATTTATTATCCCTCTCAACCCTTCTCCCTGTAACCTTCAACACCCTTACTAATCAAGAACCTATCAACCTCTGCTTTAAACATATCCAGTGACTTAGCCTCCACAGCTGTATGTAGCAATGAATTCCACACATTCACCACCGCCTGGTTATAGAAATTTGTCCTCATCTCTGTTCTAAAGGGACATCCTTGTGTCCTGATGCTGTGCCCTCTGGTCCTCAGCTCCCCCACTATAGGAAACATCCTCTCCACGTCTATGCTATCAATGCCTTAATAGGTTTCAATAAGGTACCCCACTAAATCTTCTAAACTCCAGTGAGTACTGGCACAGAACCAACAAATGCAACTCATACCTTAACACTTTCATAACCAGAATCATTTTCATGAACCTCCTCTGGGCTCATATCTCTTGGCTAGCAAAAGCTCAACTAAGATAATAAAGTTTTGATTACCCCAAAATATATTGCTTTTCATTGGAGAATATGCCACAACACTATCAATCTTTCTGTGAAGAAAAGCTTCCTGATATGTTGAATGAACAGGATTAACTTTAAGCTGAAATATATACATTTCTGGTTGATGCAGCAGCGGTTTAAGTTTCTGTTTAGAGATTTATTCATTTAACCAGCTACTACCTCAACACCATGACAATACTAGGTCAAAAATCATCTATAGTGGTAAAACATGAATATTGATTTCATAAATATCATGTTTAGCTAGATATTTTAAAGCTAGTGTGACACATAGGAATGTAACTCCATTTTACTAAATACAAGGGGTGATTGATAAGTTCATGGCCTAAGGTAGAAGGAGATGAGTTATATAGATCTTGTTACATGCATGTGCAATTCAAGTCTTTGAGTGATTATGCGAAGTTTGAAGTTAATAACTCATCTCCTTCTACCTTAGGCCACAAACTTATCAATCACCCCTCGTAAAATGTTCGGTGCAACAAGTTTCATTGATGTACTCATAACTGGCAAAGTTCAACCACAACAAATAAATTGAAAACTTTGGCGGTCGGAAGAATTGATCAGCAACCAGTCTATAAGGAATACTCAGTCAATGGGAGGATAGTTTTATGTTTAGTTTCTCACAAAATTGGGAAGATTGCAATGAGCAGTGGCATTATAAATACAGACATTTTAGAAGTCAAGCATACAAGGTGTCTGGATGTAGCATGACATGGACCTTAACATAGAAACATAGAAAACCTACAGCACAATACAGGCCATTTGGCCCACAAAGCTGTGCCAAACATGTCCTTACCTTAGAAATTACCTAGGCTTACCCATAGCCCTTTATTTTTCTAAGCTCCATGTACCCATCCAGGAGTCTCTTAAAAGATCCTATCATTTCTGCCTCCACCACTGCCACCGGCAGCCCATTCCACACACTCACCACACTCTGCATAAAAAACTTGCCCCTGACATCTCCTCTGTACCTGCTTCTAAGCACCTTAAAACTGTGCCCTCTCGTGCTAGCCATTTCAGCCCTGGGAAAAAGCCTCTGACTATCCACACGATCAAGGCCTCTCATTATTTTGTACACCTCTATCAGGTCACCTCTCATCCTCCATCGCTCGAAGGAGAAAAGGCCGAGTTCACTCAAACTATTCTCATAAGGCATGCTCCCCAATCCAGGCACCATCTTCGTAAATCTCCTCTGCACCCTTTCTATGGTTTCCACATCCTTCCTGTAATGAGGTGACCAGAATTGAGCAATTGACCAGAATTGCCAAGATTCTTTTCCATAGTGAATACTGAAGCAAAGTATTCATTAAGTACATCTGCCACCTCCTCCGGTTCCATACACACTTTTCCACTGTCACACTTGATTGATCCTATTCTCTCAAATCTTCTCCTCTTGCTCTTCACTTACTTATAGAATGCCTTGGGGTTTTCCTTAATCCTGCTCACCAAGGCTTTCTCATGGTCCCTTCTGGCTCTCCTAATTTCATTCTTAAGGTCCTTCCTGCTGTCCTTATAATCTTCTCGATCTCTATCATTACCCAGTTTTTTGAACCTTTTGTAAGCTTTTCTTTTCTTCTTGACTAGATTTTCAACAGCCTTTGTGTGCCATGGTTCCTGTATCTTACCTTCCTTTCCCTGTCTCATTGGAACGTATCTACGCGAAACCCCACACAAATATCCCCTGAATATTTGCCACATTTCCTCCTTACATTTCCCTGAGAACATCTGTTTCCAATTTATTCTTCCAAGTTCCTGCCTGATAGCCTCATATTTCCCTTTATTCCAATCAAACATTTCCCTAACTTGTCTGTTCGTATCCCTCTCCAATGTTATGGTAAAGGAGACAGAATTGTGATCATTATCTCCAAAATGCTCTCCCACTGAGAGATCTGACACCTGACTAGGTTCATTTCCCAATACCAGATCAAGTACAGTCTCTCCTCTTGTAGGCTTATCTACATATTGTGTCAAGAAACCTTCCTGAACACACCTAACAGTCTCCACCTCATCTAAACCCCTCAGTCTAGGGAGTTGCCAATCAATATTTGGGAAATTAAAATCTCCCACCACAGCAACCCTGTTATTATTACTCCTTTCCAGAATCTGTCTCCCTATCTGCTCCTCGATGTCCCTGTTACTATTGAGTGGTCTATAAAAAACACCCTGTAGAGTTATTGACCCCTTCCTGTTCCTAACTACCAACAACAGAGACTCCGTAGACAACCCCTCCATGACTTCTTCCTTTTCTGCAGCTGTGACACTATCTTTGATCAACAGTGCCACGTCCCCACCTCTTTTGTCTCCGTTCCTGTCTTTTCTGAAACATCTAAAGCCTGGCACTTGAAGTAACCAATCCTGCCCTTGGACTGTCTAAGTCTCTGTAATGGCCACAACATCATAGCTCCAAGTGCTGATCCATGCTCTAAGCTCATCCGCTTTATTCATAATACTCTTAAAAATAGAACTCTTCAGAAGCTCCAAGAATCAAATAGTTTGCACAGTGTAACATGTAAGATTTTCTCAGTCAGCCACCTGTAATGGTGCCAAAATTGACCGGAGCTTTGATAATTCAATTTACATTTCTGTGATATCTGATGCAAAAGAGGACATGAGGTAAAGACTATAAGGTGAAGTTCTCAGTACATGGCCCTTCTCAACGAATATGCGGTTCAAAGCCACTCTACAAGACCCTTATGATAGGCTCATCTGGAAGCTTAGAAGACCGCCAAAGGATACAGTGGGATATAGATCAGTTGCAGAAATGGTTGGAGAAATGCCAGACGGAATTCAATCTAGGCAATTGTAAGGTGTTGCATAGGAAAAATATGTAGGACCTTTTAACATATTAATGTGCAAATGGGATCTTGGCCCCAAGTCCAAAGCTTCTTAAAAGTGGCTGCACAAGACGATATAGAGGCATAGAATGCGTATGACATGACAGTCTATATTAGTCAAGGTACTGTACTGTGTTTAAGACTCAAGAAGTGAAGCTGCAGTTTTATAAAACTCAGTGTAGGTTGCATCTGAATTATTACATTCAATTCTGGTTCTGCATGATGGATGAGAAGCTATGGAATGGGTCCAGAAGAGTTTTAACAGGATGCTACCCGTAAAGGTTAGATAAACTGAGTTGTTTTCTCTGGAATGGTGGAGGCTTGGGGAGACCTGATAAAAGTTTATATGATTTTATAAAGACATAAAGACCCTATCTATGTCAGGCAGAAGAAATTAGTGTAATCAGGCATCATTAGTTTAATTAATTTAGCAGGTCAAAGGCCAAAGGTCTTGTTCCTATGATGTATTCTTCATATGTTCCATATTTCACATACTCCTCAGGTTATGACAGGGTTGAGTTCCTCAGAACTATTTGTTAGAAGTTTGACAGATTTACTAAGTCACCGGACACTGTTGCAAATTTCTATTGATGTAAGATGATGAGTATCCTGACTAATTGCATCATTGTCTGGTATGGGGGCTCCAATGTATAGTATTGCAAGACAATGCAGAGGTTTGCAGGCTCAGCTCCATCGTTGGCACAGCCATAAGGTAATGTTACAGCTCTACATAACCCTGGTTGATTTGACCACACTTTGAGTGTTGTGGTCAGTTCTGGTCCCCTCATTATTGGAAGAATGTGGAAGCTTTAGAAAGGGTGCAGAGGTGATTTACCAGGATGCTGCTTGGACTAGAGAGCATGTCATACAAAGAAGAGTTGAGTGAGCTAAGGCTTTTCTCTTTGGAGTGAAGGAGGAAGAGAAGTACAAGGTAACAGGACACATAGAACAATTGGAGAGCCAGAGTCTTTTGTCCCAGGGTGGATTTGGCTAATACAAGGGGCATAATTTTAAGGTGATTGGAGAAAAGTATAGGTGGGGGGGGATGTCAGAAGTAAGTTCTTTACACCGAGAAAGGTGGGTGCATGGAACACCCTGTTGGGGTGATGGTTGAAGCATTTAAGAAACTCTTAGATAGGCACATAGGTAATAGAGAAATGAAGAGTTATGTAGGAGGGAGGGGTTAGGTTGATCTTAGAGGAGATTAAAAGGTTGGCATGTTGTAAACCAAAGTGCCTTACCTGTACCGTGATGTTCTATGTAACCTTCTCCACCGTGAAGGAGATCTTCAAGAGGTAGTGCCTCATGAAGCATTCTCATCCTTCAAGGACACGCCCTCTTCTAATTATGACCATTGACGAGGAAGTACTCAACAATTTAGAATCAGCATCTTCTTCCCCACCTTCAGGCTCTAAATAGTCCATGGATCCACAAATTTTACTTTGTTATTCCTTTTTGTTATACTTTATTTATTTTGTGGTAATTTTATGCCTTTGCACTGTACTGCTGCTGCAAAACAACAAATTCTGTATCATATAAGACAGAGATAATAAACCTGATTCTGATCCTGTAATCCAACATCTTGCAGGACAGGAATGTGGCCATCTGAGGTCAATGTATTGTTAAACCAGAGTGTTGAACTCAACCATTCTGATTTCTCTGCAAGCTGGAATGATATTGCTGTGAACTGAGTTCCCACATGTCAGAAGATATCTTGAAGCAACTGACAAATCTGCCCCCACGGTCTCTGAAATGCCCATTCACATGCACAGACAGAACACATGTCAAGAGTTCATAATATGGAGGAGCCTGCACCTGCAGCTGTTGGGAATCTAACGCTAAGCACAGTTTCAGGGCCAGTCACCTGATCAAACTAATCAGGAACTAGTTTGTTTTGAAAGCCTGGGAAATGGATGAGCTGTAGGCAGCAAATCTATACTCACTGCAACAGAGTGACTCAAAGCTGAAGAAACTTTGGGCAGCCCAGAGTAGATCTTGGTGGAGGTGGTTAGTATGGAGTGTGGACTGCCAGGGAGCTCGCATCATCCTTATGAAGCCCAGAGGAACTCTGGTTATAATTTAAAACTTACCTTTGTTACTCTTCTGCTGGATCACACCAGTAGGTGAATCTGGTGATTAAACTGATTGAAGTTTCATCTTGGGGATCACAGTGGGAATGGAGTAGTAAGTTTTTTTCTCTCCATTTTAAGGGAGCTGCAACCATGGTTACACCCTGTTAAAATCTTAACACTGTCTGCTTAGGATTTCTAAAAGGTTTTATCACCTGCTGATTCATTTCAATAGTATATGTGGGACTGTTGTGTTCAACATTGTTTACATATAACTATATATCTATACTTGATAAGTACTTGTTTAGCTGTGAAGAGCTTTGATGTCCTTTCAGGTTTAAAATATACCATGTAGCTGCTCACCCCTTCCTTCTCATAACAAAATATCTAGCAACCAACCTTCTTTTTTGCTGAATTGCAAGCCATGACTTGGTAGATGTTTATTAGTGAGTCACTTTGCACCTTTGTGCTTAATGCTGCCAGCTAATAATGAGAACCGAGGATTTGTATAAGAAAATTGCCAGAGGAAAGGCTATTAAATGTATGCCTCAAAAAAAGATCAAAATATTTCCAAATTTAAGAAGAAATATAGTCTATTGAATTTTGTTAAGTGCAGAAGTAATTTGGCAAGGAATGTCATACTTCAATCAGGAGGCTGCTTGGATCAGCACCTTAAAGTAATGAGATTGACTGGGACTGGAAGATGCCCTGACCCTTCAACAGATGATGCAATTGACCCTTTGAATGCCAGAAGATAAATGCAAAAAAAATTCTTGTGCATGGTGCTGATGCTAACACCACACAAAATAATGCTTGCCCAAGCTACAGGTCTGAAAAAAAATTAAAAATAAACTTCAATTTAGACAATCTTATTATTCTAATTTTTCCACATTCTCTGCCATTTACCATTCTAATTTTCTCTTAAAACACTTTATTGTATTACTCTTCTAGCTAAATTAATCTATATAATTTATAGATTATATATCTAATCTATATAGATTAGATATCTATATAATCTGTCCTGATCACAATACTAAGATTCTAATATTTTAATAACTGACTTCATATTTTCTGCTTAACCACCATTTGAAAATAATAAAAAAATAGAAAATCTAGACAGAAGGCACAGGAGACTGAACAATTCAATCCAATGTGTGTGTGTTTTTTACATAGTGAAATAGGACACGGTTTCTGAATTATATCATAGCAAAATGCATTGATATATTCCATATTGCATTTGATAGTGAATTTATAGTTTCAATACATCTCTTTTCTCATTTTCATGGTTTTGTTAAAATGTATAACTATCTTTCATGTTCTGTTCTACAGAAACGTTTTTCCTGTTGAGTCCAGTGCTGACGTGCAATTAGGAATTGCAAGTTTGTGATTTCAGTACTTGTACCAGTATCACTGCAGATGGAGACTCTAGGTAATTGGCAGCTCATGTGGAATGACTGGCCCAATATCACAAAGATCAATGGACCTTACAGAAATTGATTGCTGATGCATTCTTATACTGATAAAAGTATCAACGTAATGAGGTAGAGTTCACTCTTACTTCAGGATTCCACAGAAAATGATTGACTTTTCCTCTTTGGACCTCCTAAGGCAATTGCTTGGTCTAATCTCAGTGGCATGGGATTTTGCTTGTAAACCTGGTGTGTGGGATGAGGAGGGGCTCAGAATAAACCACAACTGCGGAGAGAAATAGAACATTGAAAGCTGCCAAAACTCAGCCATTCAGGAACTATCAGAAGTTAACCAAACTATTAAAATTGTTAGTAAAAACTTTTAAAATAAAATGTATAAATAATAAAAACAGCTAAATAATTAAGATGATAAAATATTAACACTGATTGAGTTCCTGCGATGGGAAATGGAAAAGGTGAAAGGAGAGGCATAGTATCTCATGCAGCTGCGTGGAAAAGTGCCATTGACCGGGAAGCATTTGGTGGAAATGGAAAAGTGGAAGAAAGATTCAGTTTGGGACATGTACTGTTTTTGGATCAGAAGAAAGACATGAAGTTGCTACAGGTCCTCTTAGCGGCAAGTAAGAAATCAATCACCAGAAAGTGGCTAAATCCAATTAGAAGATTGGATTTATTTTATAATTAGAAGATTGGCATGAAATTATTTTGGAAATATTTAAAATGGAAAAGATGCCCTACTCTTTGAGAATTCAAAAAGAAAAATGTAATCAAATTTGGAATAAGTGGATTGAATTTATAACCCCAAAGCGAGCAGACTTTGGATGACTCTCCTAATGATATATACTGCTTTTTTCATCAACACAGTAATATTGCTAATGTAAGCACCCTTGGTTTGACTGTTTACTGTTTTTTTTTGAAAATATGGAATTAACACAAGTAAAGGAAAAGGTTTGAGAAAGGGGAAAAATATGGGAAAATTAAGTAAATAAGTACATAGGGATTGGATAATTATGTTTGGGGGTAGGAGCAAACACGAACGAGTTAGGATATAAAATCCTACAATGGTAGTTACATAGGGTTACATATAATATTTTGGACCAGAAGTAATGGTTCAGAAGAGATACATGGAATTATTACTAATCCACTATTATTACTATTTTTCCTAACAATTATTGTCATTGCTTAGTCTAATAAGGTGAAACTACAACTGCACATAATTATCTATTTAAGTGCCTTATTATTTTTATATTATCTCAATGTGTACTTATGAATGTATAAAAATTATAGATTAAAATTAAATTTAATTTTTTTTTAAAAGAAGAAAGATTCAGAAAGGGAATGGACCGTTCAGAACACTGGAAGGAGAGACAATGTGTTAATAATGGTGGAGGAGAAGCCATGATTAATGAGGAAGGATGGCATTTTAGAGGTACCTGTATGCAAAGTCATATTGCTGAAGCAAATATGACAGATACAGGTGGAGAAGTGAAGACAGTCCTTACAGCAGCAGAATAGGATGAAGAGCAGTCAAGAGAGCAGTAGAGAAATGAAAGGGTGAAGTTGGAGATGGGCACTGTGAAAGTGAGAGTATGGAAATGAGCTGAAAGTGTGATGTAATTTCTGAGTTCTGTGTGAATTTAGGAAGTGCCAGAATTCAGTCATCAAGGAATTGGGGGTGGTGCTGAGTACGACTGAAGCAGAGACTTCTCTTGTATTCCATGAAGTGACAGGCATAGTTCCACTGCAGCACCCATCTTTGGCCTGGAGAACGTGAATGCAGTTGATGGAGAAGTAGTTCACATGCAGAATAAGTTCAACTAGGCAACTGAATACATTAGTGAAGGAAGAAGTGGTGGGCCTTTTGAATATTCTGTTTGTGCGACAGAGTGTAGAGGGTTTGGACATTCTTGATGAAGAGGAGCTGATTGCTAACAGACAATCGACAAAAGTCTCAATGCAGCAGACGACTTCTAAAGTGTTGAGGATGTACGTAGGAAAGAACTGGACCAGCACAGAAAGAATGGAATGAAAATAGGATGAAATAATGGGTCTGCCAGGGTATTCCTGATCATTAATCTAAGTCAGAGGTAGAAGTGGGTTATGCAAGGCTGGACTTTGTGAAGGGAAGACCTTAGACCCTGTGAGACTGAGGTCTATACACCAGACTCCAACAGTGCTCTCCTCATTGGCAGGCTTGATGACAATGCCAGAATTGGTTCTTAGTGAACAGGATGTTGCAAGTTCAGAAGCGTGCTGAGAAAAGGGCAGTAGAAAAATCTGGGTGGCCAATATCCAACTGACAGTGAGAGAAAGTCAGGGCCCAGACAGAGGTTCAGCTGAATCGAGAAATATGGGTTTTCAGTCGAGGACAAGGAGTCCTGGCCGAAGAAATGGGCATAGAGGCAGACATGGCAGCTGAAGGGTTCAACAACATGTAGGTCTCAGAATTCATTATTCTGAGGCAATTTGGGGATGAAGTTGAGGGCTAATGATTTGGGATCAGAGAAGAGAAGGTCAGAAAGGATAGTGAAAACACGTAGGGGGTTGTACTGGTGGGGAGATGTGGCCAGCGGTAAGTAAGATCTGGAATAAAGGAATTCAAGGCCTATTGGTTCTTGTGATCTTCGACATCTGAAAAAAGGAAAATAAAAAGAAGAAAAAGAAAAAGAAAACTCTGTGGAAATCAAAAATAATTTAATAAAATGTCTTTGACCTAAAACATGAACTCAGTATTTTTCTTACAAATGTAGTTTGACCTGCTGCATATTTCCAGCATTTTTTTTAATATAGGAGGGAAAAGGTCTTTGTTTTGACACTGAATGTGGAGAACAATAAAGTGGAATTGTAGCTTTGAGAAAGTGTTGTTGCAAAGAGAGATCAGGAATGTCATTAATTTTAGATTTAAGGATGTGTTGAGAACACCACCTCGAGAAACACAAGGCTGTTTGAACAAAGAGGCTCTGAATTATGAAGGTGGGAATTTCAGTTGGAATCCACATGGGAAGTGTAAACTGGCCAGTTCTGTTGGAATGTTATCACCCTGTGCAATTAACTCTGTTATCTCACACAATTGTTGCTGTCTGATTTACTATTTCTAGCATTCTCTTTTATTTCAGATTTCCTGCAATTACAGTGTTTTTTTTATCTTTCTCCTTTCTCTCTCTCTCCCCCCTCTCTCTCTCTTCCTCTCTCTCTCCTGGCACCATCTTTAGCAGACTTATGAAAAGCTATGCATAAGTGAACAAAGCCTGACAATCAATGGCAAAAGAAGATAAACTGCCAATAAAGAATACTGAGAACTCGAGGTGTAAAGAGTTGTCAGGCTCCGCAACTTAGAACAAGCTTTACTTCTAAATTTCTGGTTCTGATGAAAGGTCATTGCCCAGGTATGTTCGATCTTCTTCTCTCTCCACAGATACTGCCTGACCTGCTGAGTATTCCCATCAGTCCCCGTTTTTACTTCAGATGGAAGGGTCTATTGTCGCTATGTCAAGCGTAACCTGGCACAGCTTCAATCAGCAGGTTTTCCAAAGTGTGTTCATGAAGAGTTCAGTGATGAGGTTTAATATCAGCTTGTCACTGCCAGCAAGTTCCCATCTTGTGCATTTTCTCATGTGCTTAGAAATACCGAAGCTGCTGGCACTTGTATGGGACAATGCTTGCAGTTCTACGCGGTAATGCCAGCAACCCGCTGCAAAGCCAAGCACGTGCTTCTGAGACAATATTCTTAGAAGCATTGAAGCTTGACACAAGGCTACTTAGACATAAAATGGATTTAGCACAGACAAATTGGTCTTGCTGGTCTCAGACTAAGGTATAATGTTAAGTAATATCCGGAATATAAAAATGTTCAAATCAATTTTCTTGCACTATGTTTTATATGGGAAGCATAGTAATTTTGAAATTAGGGGATTTTGGTATTCCTTCCAATAAGATAGCGAAGATTATTTTTATTTATTTATTTTTTAGTTGTACAGTGTGGAGTAAGTCATTCTGGCCCTTTGAGCCACGTTGCCCCAGCAACCCCCAAACCCCAATTAACCCTAATCTAATCAGGGGACAATTTGCAATTACTTATTAACCTAGCCAGTGTGTTCTTGGTCTGTGGGAGGAAACCGGAGACCGGGAGAAAACCTACGCATTCCATGGACGGATGTAGAGAGATTCCTAACAGAACGGCACTGGAATTAAACTCCGAACTCCGGAACACCCGGAACTGTAATAGCATTGCACAAACCGCTCTGCTATTGTTGCACCCAGCTGAGAAAGCTGATAAATCTTTTTTGATGAAATTACTGAACTCTTATATTTGAACTTCTGAGAATGTTGAGGGATCTGCAATATAAGCAAAGGGCACACTACAGATTTTGTATCCTCTCCCTCAGTTTCCGTTCATTCTACACTTGCTGAATAAATCCTGTGACTTGACCTATATGTACCCATGCACAGATCTCTCTGTTTGAAGATTTTATATTCTCTTCTGATCATCACATCTGGATTCACTCAGCATCTTAGTCCCTAAGAGACAATCCTCCACCTTCAAATCCGCAGCATGAAGCTGCACGCATGGCAAGACATCTTGGAACTACAGGCGTATTTGAATTTAATGCCATTCTGATCAAGGCTCAGGAAGCCATGCATCACAAGTGAGTATAGGTGCAGTGTGTGAGTGACAGGTAGGCTCCATGTCAGAAGTAATAAGTGGGAAGAGCAACCCACAGTATTTGTCTGTCAACTGATAGGAGCGCCAAGGCAGAATTGTCAGTGCGACCTACTGATTTATAAAGTCAAATGAACAGCCTGACACAAAATGAAAGGAGTAGCAAAATATGAGCAAGAATTACAATATCGGGAAAGGCTGGATTAAACAGCAACAACTTTGAAGTCTGATTCAAATGTGTAAATGCCTAATGGAAATTTTATCCTTTCCATAAAATTAATCATTTGGAGCAGGTGGGATTGAAAACAAAGCAAAAATCTTAAATATGGCACCAACCCACCTCACCCATCTCTGGTTTAAAGTGCTTCACCTCAGCCCTTCAAATTATCTTTCTTTCAGACCAAAATCATATCCTATCATTCCTGATCAGTCCATGGGATAACTGAAACTCTTTCACAATGTTGCATCCTTCCTCTATCATTTACTGCCTCATGTTCCACAATATCATTGACCTCCCCTAGCGATGAGAAACCCCTCCATTCTTATTGACTGCCGTCTCCACCAATATTAGAGAACTGCCCAATAGCTGAACAACTACTGAAATCCACCAAGTTCTGACCCTCACTTGATTACCATTCAGTCCTACTCACCCACAATGCCCCATTTGTTCTGGCTTCTGTGTACATCCTCAATTGTTGCTCCAGCAGTACTGGAAATATTATTGAACTCTACATATGAAGGTACTTCAATCATATGGTGTTAGAATCCTAGATTTATATACCATGAAAACAGGTTCTTCTGGTCCAACTTGTCCATACCAAGCAAGATGCCATTCAAGCTAATCCTGTAACTAAGCACTTGGCCCATAACATTCTAAACATTTTCTATCCATAACCCACCCAAGAGACTCTTAAATCCTTAAGCTCAATCAAGTTTTTTTTTCATATTTTTGTAGGAAACTTGGCACGTGCTTCCTCCAAGAGGACCATAATCTTGTCTTGGGGTTTGGAAGCTTGTGTGCCTTTGACTCATAGTAGAAGGAGATGAGTTATTAACTTCAAACTTTCTGCATAATCACTCAAAGAGTTGAATTGCATGTGCATGTAACGAGAGCTGTATAACTCATCTCCTTCTACCTTAGGCCACAGACTTATCAATCACCCAAGCTGTGGACACTTTCTGGAGGTCCAAGATCCGTATGCTCCATGACTGCTGGACTAAGTGTGTAAAGGTAGCAGGGGACTATGTTGAAAAATAAATGAGCTAGGTTTTCTAAAATTGACTCCCTCTTCCTTAGGCCACAAACTTATCAATCACCCCTCATACATTGAAACATTCTGTGGAGGGGGGTAAATGATGGGCATTTGAGTTGGGTGGTAGCTGCCTGTCAGCTTTTCCCAGCTGTCTTCTGACTTTGGACTCATGTTGAAGTTATGTTGGGGAACCTGCCCAGAAAACCTGGTGCCTAAGCAATATCGTGAATGAAAGTGAACAGTTGTGTGTTGTAGGTTTTTATTAATTTACACACGTTGGAAATAATTGGGTTTGGCAAAACATTTTTAATTGCTTGTGTGCTTTTCAGTACTTTTAAATATTTCCCTTGGGATGGTATTTAAGTTTGTGGTAATTTTATTTCATTAACTTCTTGATTAAATTTTGTAATTTTTGAATGCTACAGAATGCCAATATCATTCATGCTC
Source organism: Hypanus sabinus (assembly GCF_030144855.1). Classification (NCBI taxonomy): domain Eukaryota; kingdom Metazoa; phylum Chordata; class Chondrichthyes; order Myliobatiformes; family Dasyatidae; genus Hypanus; species Hypanus sabinus. Next base: position 34,542,763 of record NC_082715.1, on the reverse strand, counting down.
AATGCTTCTGGCGGGTTTGGCAGTCGGTGAAGTAGGAAGACTGCGTTAGCTTGCTATCACTTTTCATCTGTGGAGCTTGTTCTTGGTCAACTGCACTGCAGCACTTCCAGTAGAAAGGCCTTTTGGGGTAAGGGGCCTCAGTACTCTTGACCTGTCTGGAACTATGCAGGAATATATAACCTGGAAATTCTCAATAGCTGTGGATTTCACACAAACATGGGTGGAATGTGTGGGTAGCAGTAAATTCTATACCCTATTGTTCTTGAGTAATTTAATGAGCTTCCTTTCTGCCTCACTTAAATTTAAAATTATTTGAATATTCTGTGAGAGATCAATAGATCAAAGTGATTAATGCCCACAGTCATTATCATTATATAATTTAGATTTGCTCAGAGCCGGCTGTCTAATCCTCAAATGTGATATGATGACATTTCTGGAACAAAGCACACTGTTTATGCACTAGGCAGATGAATAGGTCTGAAGAGGAATTGATCTGGATGAAAAGCCATCACTGTAATTAACCTAATAACTTCGCTAATTTAGAGCTTTTCATAGTAATTATCTCGGTAACATGGAAGAATACCTCTTTTCTGCATTGCACCAAGATAGAATGATAAGCTGATTACAGTAACTCTGCATTGCCACTGAGACAGAATTGTTACTATTCAAACAGTCATGCAATAGCCCCAAGAAGTAAGATAAACTCCAGCAAGAAAGGATGTTTGTTGCATCAGTTTTAAAATTGAAATTTTTATCTCCAGGTATTTTATACACTCAAATATTTACTTGAATTGACACTGTTACAATTAGAACGTGACAGCATAATCATTACTGAGGCAGAAAGATGCAAGTTATTTTCTCTGCCTCTATTACCAATGATATTAATGTAGCTTCAAAGCTGTCAGAGCTGGAAGTGATCTGTAAGCACATTGCATTCAAAGAGCGTTGTGAATACTGCCACAAATGGTTAACTTTCCAGTGAAATTGGCTAAGGGACAGTGTCCGTTTCACACTGCAATTTCAGCTTCAGGCCTTAACATTTGATCGATGCCCGAGAGCCGTAGGGCAGAAAACCCAACAATCTGCTTTGTGACGTTTCTCAGGCAATGTAATTTAAAAGTTTCTCCTCGAGCAGAAGCAAAACTATAGATTTGAACAGCTGCAGAACACAACGATAATGATGTTTGAAAGTAATTTCTATTTTGTGGTTTTTTTCCTTGTGCAGGAAGAGTACTTGTAGACTGAGCTTGGGAAGTCAGCTGAAGGATTTGACGCTATATTTCACTGGATAGATTCTACAGGTCAGCAATGAATCTATTGAAATCACCCTGCAGTGTGCCTCAATTCAAGAATGGCCAATCTCCTGAAATTTTCCAGACAGATCATTGTGAATATCTGCAAGCTCAAAGTGAAAATCAAAGGGATCTGAACAGTTACGCAGAATACCATAAATATTTGAAGCTGGAGGAGCTTAGTAGCAGTGTTGAGGATTGGGAATTGGTGAAATTATTTTCGCCCTATAAGAAAAGCTGCAGCCCTTCAGTTATACAACTTCATTCACTCATTATGTGCCGTGTTGTGTGACGTGGACGATCGTGGTCTTTATAAGATGGGTGACCCCAGCCATTATTAATACTCTTCAGAGATTGTCTGCCTGGCGTCAGTGGTCACATAACCAGGACTGGCGATATGCACCAGCTGCTCATATGATCATCTGACACTTGCCCCCATGGCTTCACTTGAGCCCAATTGGGGGGCTATGCAGGTACTACACTGTGCCCAAGGGTGACCTGCAGGCTAGCAGAGAGAAGGAGTAACTTCTTTGGTAGAGACGAATCTTTTCTCCCGATAGAGACAGTGAGAAGAGAGCATGGCCTAGCTGGTGGGGGTCCTTGATGGTGGGTATACTTTCCTGTGACAGCACTCTGTCTAGATGTGTTTAATGATGGAGAGAGATTTACCTGGGATGGACTGGGATGTATCCACAACTTTGTGTCAGATTTTCCATTCAAGAACATTGGTGTTTCCATACCAGACCAGGATGCAACCAGTCAAGATACTCTCCACCACACATCTGTACGAGCTTGATGAAATACTAGATCATCTCTAATGATAACACTGAGGAATTTAAAGTTGTTGACCCTCTCCTCCTCTGATCCCCCAAAGAGGATTGGCCTGTGGACCTCTGGTTTTCTCCTCCTTGGTTTTGCTGACATTGAGTGAGAGGTTGTTGTGTGGCTCCATTCAGCCAGATTTTCAATCTCTCTCACATCTTCCAAAGTTCTAGCCATGCATTATAGTACCTGTAGTATTTCACTGATTCCAACTGCATTAGTTGTCAATGAACCATGTGCCAACACTCATAAGTTCTCCTCCTCTGGGACAGTTAGCTTATATTCCCCTCCTTTACGTATTGAATATTAAACCGGTGAGACTATTCTACATACATATAAAAACAGAAGAATAACTGCTATAGGTGTGTGGTAGATCGATTATCATGTAGATAGTTTATCATGTGCCTCTAAGTACCCTGAAACCACATCCTTAACAATTGACTCCAACATTTTTTCACCCACTAAGTTCAGACTGACTGGCCCGTAATTTCCTTTCTTCTGCTTCTTTCCCTTTTTCAAGAGTGGAGTGACATTTGCAATTTTCCAGTCTTCAGGAACCATTGCAGAATCTAGTGATTCTTAAAAGATTATTACTGGTGCTTACACAATTTTTTCAGCCACCTCTTTCAGAACCCTGGCATGTATATCATCTGGTCCAGGTGACTTATCTACCCTCCGACCTTTCAGTTTCCTAAAAACCTCCTCCCTAGTAATGGCAATGTCTTACACTTCTGACCCTGAACTTCTAGCATACTGCCAGTGTCTGCTATAGGGAGACCTTTCTTTTACATTTTATGTACCTGAACAAACTTTTGGTATCCTCTTTAATATTATTGATAGGCTTACTTTTGTATTCCATCTTTCTCTTCTTAATGTCTTTTCTATTTGCCTTCTTTTGGCTTTTAAAAGCTTCCCAATCCTCTGACTTCCCACTAAGTTTTTTTTCTATTATATGTCCTCTCTTTGGCTTTTATGTTGGCTTTGACTTCTCTTGCTAGCCACGGTTGTGTAATCTTGCATTTAGAATGCTTATTGCTTTTTGGGATGTATATATCCTGTGCCTTCTGAGTTGTTTCCAGAAATCCCAGACATTGCTGCTCTGCCATCATCCCTGCCAGTGTTCTTTTCCAAACCATTTTGACCAACTCCTCTCTCATGCTTCTGTAATTCCCTTCTCCTTCTCAAATTTCACAGTGAATTTGATCATGTTATGATCACTTGACCCTAAGGGTTCTTTTCCCTGAAACTTCCTAGTCAATTTTGGTTTGTTGCACAGCACCCAATCCAGAATAGCTGATCCCTAGTTGGCTCAACTACAAGCTGCTCTTAAAAGTCATCTCATAGGTATTCGAGAAGTTCCTCTTCTTGGGATCCAGCACCAACTTGATTTTCCCAATCTACCTACATATTGAAAATACCCATGACTATGGTAACATTACCCTTTTGGTGTGCATTTTCTATCTCCCTTTGAAATTTGTAGACCATAGAAACATAAAAAACCTACAGCACAATACAGGCCCTTCAACTCACAAGTTGTGCCGAACATGTCCCGACCTTAGAAATTGCTAGGGCGACCCATAGCTCTTTATTTTACTAAGCTCCACGCACCCGTCCAAAAGTCTCTTAAAAGACCTTATCATATCTGCCTCCACCACCGTTGCCGGCAGCCCATTCCACGCATTCACCACTCTCTGCGTAAAAAACTTACCACTGACATCTCCTCTGTACCTACTCCCCAGCACCTTAAACCTGTGTGGCAACCATTTCAGCCCTGGGAAAAGCCTCTGACTATCCACACAATCAATACCTCTCATCATCTTATACACCTCTATCAGGTCACCTCTCATCCTCCTTCGCTCCAAGGAGAAAAGGCTGAGTTCAGTCAACCTGTTTTCATAAGACATGCTCCCCAATCCAGGCAACATCCTTGTAAATCTCTTCTGCACCCTTTCTATGGCCTCCACATTCTTCCTGTTGTGAGGCAACCAGAACTGAGCACAGTACTCCAAGTGGGATACTATATAGTACCTATATAGTATATAGTATATATATATATAGAGTATATAGTCCTATATAGCTGTAACATTGCCTCTCGTCTCCTAAACTCAATCCCACAATTGATGAAGGCCAATACACTGTATGCCTTCTTAACCACAGAGTCAACCTGCACAGCTGCTTTGAGAATCTTACCATTAATACTATATTCTGCCTTCATATTTGCCCTACCAAAATGGGACCACATCCTTATTACTGTTTAGGAATCTATATATAGCCCCCATAAGGGTCTTTTTAGCCTAGCGATTCCATAACTCTAACCATAACACTTTCAACTCAATGTCACCTCTTTCTAATGATTTGATTTCATTTTTTTTACCAATAGAGTCACACCAGCCTCTCTGCCTACCTACCCGTCCTTTCAATACAAAGTATATCCTTGGACATTAAGCTTCCAGCTATAATCTTTTTTCAGCAATGATTTGGTGATGCCCACAACATCATACCTGCCAATCTGCAACTGTGCTGCAAATTTCACTCAGCTTTACTCACCCTAACTCAGAAATGTTCCCACAAACTGTGGACTCATGATCAAGGACTCTTTGTCTCATGTTCCTGATATTTATTGTTTATTTATTTTGTTATGATTTTTTTCTTTATGTATTTGCACAATTTATTCTCTTTTGCACATTGGTTGTTTGTCTGTCCTGTTGTGTGCTATCTTTCATTGGCTATTCTGTTTCTATGCATTTACTGTAAATGGCTGCAAGAAAATGAATCTCAGGGTTGTATATGCTGACGTTTATACATATACTTTGATAAATTTACTTCGAACTTTGAACAGCCCTGTACTAGGCACTGCACATCACTTCCGGAATATTGCTCATAATTTGTTCTCTGTAGTAATTCAGGCAGTGGGCCTGAGCTTTGGATTCAACACAGAAAAGACTGAATGAGGTATGTAGTCTGTTCCTTTCTGTGTAGACTAAGAGAAATACAAATATGTTGTGTGAACTGATAGGTTGTCAAGTGTTCATGCCATAAAGACTCACCAGGGCTCTGAAACTTGTGTTACAAACCCCATAACTGGGTCACTTACCAACAAAGATAGAGAGGTCCGTTGAAGTCTAATGGTACTATTTTTAACAGTATTTATTGATAAAGGGGCACAAAATAAGATCAATGCACACATACAGATAATATACGTCAACAATATTAAATCTAAAAGCGCGGGTATAATAATAGTCAATAAGAAATAGCTCTATCGTTGTCTAGGGGATAATGTATTGTCTGATGGAAATATAAAAGTCACTGTTAGTTCGTTCAAGCTGCAGCGTTTTGGGTTTTGAGAGAGAGACGGGTTAAACTTGCCCAGTTCTTGGATGATGCCAATCCTTCGAGTCTTTTGGGAGCTGGTTTCCCCGTTGTTAACTAAGAGCCGTTTTTCCATTGTAAGGGCACCGGTTTCCGGGGCAAAATGGAACCGAACGCATGTGGCCTCCCACCGGCTTCCACTATCACGGGATCGCTAGTGTTTCTTCTGGTGCGTCTGAGGGGCTGTTCCCACAGACCCTCTTTTATCCTGACTCCCAGGGTCTCAGATGTCAGTCAGGTTGGGATGATGCAATCTCTCCCTCAACCAGCCCACTTTGCCTGAGGGCTTCCACGTAGCACAGTATTGCAATACACAAGTTCGTCTTCAAGAGGCAATGGCCGTGTCCCGTAGCTTTATATCGCCGGGGGAACGAGACATTCCGCATGTCTCTCTCTCATTTCCTGGGTCTCCTGACCCAAATCAATAGTGATCTTGCGATTCTCACAAAGGAGGGAGCTGCAGGCATAACACTTGTTATCATCATGTAATCATGAACTTGCTTTCCAAGGTGCTAGAAGAATATGAGTAGAATATTAGTGCACTGTTGTGCTGTCATAAATACTGTATAAGTTAGACTCTTCTATGTTCAATGACAAACTTAGGAGCTACTTTTTTATCCAAGGAATTATGAGTGTTGAATTCTCTACCAATGAGGAGTAGATGAGGTAATCAAATAAATGCTTTAAAATTTAAGTTTACTAAGATCATTAGGGGGAAAGGAGGTCAGGTATAAACAGTGAAGGATACAAATGCAGAGGATAACTGCTTTAGGAGGGACCTGGACCACTGCTATGTACTTCTACATCATTCCACATAACTCTAGGCAGCCTCAGTTTGCTTTTGAATACTTCCAGACATCCACAGCATTTTCATTAAAAAGATTATTGGAAATGACTGAAGCTTTTTCAACTGTTGCAGCAGCTCTAATTTTCAATAGTTGCAGGAACCAGCAGGAGTTCCCATTCATCCCACATTCCCTAGATCCATTAGCTGACACGAACACTTGAGTGTCATCTGGGTTAGCTTGTGTCAGGCGGCATTCTATTAAAGGAGCATCATTGCAAATCTGCATGCTGCCAATATCCTCACCTCAGATTATTTATAATTTGGAGATTTAGCACATATCATACCCTAGTCCAGCTTGAAAGGTGGACAATTCTAAAGTCCCTGTGAATTAGACAACATTTTGCTGGTCCTATATCCGAGGCCATGCCAAGGGCTATCCTGATCTGAATGGTGCAATTTCAGATTGTTCTGCTTTATATCAATCTAATGGAGATCCACATATGTAATTTGAGAAATGATAGAACCATTTTTAATCCTAACTCCCAATTTCTTTAGCTCAGAGTGATTGTTACCAATATCATGTTTTACTTTATTCTCTCAACACCTTGGATTTAATTAGAGTACACCAATTCCAATTTTCCTTTTAGTATTTAAACATTCAATTTAACGTGAAGGAAAATTAGCATTAAATCAATATATTCTGGATAAATGATAACACAAAGCAATATTTGATCAGGAAATAATATAGAAATATGATGCTTCTGAATTAAAAAGGCCTTCATTAATTAAAAGGAATTAAAATACAATTCAGGGATTTTGAACTGTGGTTCACAGCTAGCTTTCCTCCATAGCATTTCTGCTGACACCTTCACGTGTGAATGAGTGGCAAGGGATGGTTGAAAGGAACCTATTTTGATGCTAGTTCTCGGATATGTGGCTACCTCATTAAGCTGCCTGCCAGAGAGTCAGTCACCACTTCATCACATTACTGATGAACACTGTTGAATGTGAATGAAATAGTCTCACTAAAAGGTGCCAATCAAAATAAAGCATTACGTTATTCATGAAGTGCACTTTTTAAAATTTTAAACATACTCAAGCAATTCAGGTGAGTAAAAATAGAAAATGCCAATCATTATAGAAGTGATCTAGGATAGAAGAACAGAGATCACTTGAGAGGCAAATGTTTGTCTTGTTCAGTTAAACAGCAAAAGGACTTTAGTCAGAAGGTTGGCCACACCAACACCAATGCAGCTGGCAGGACCACCGTACCAAACGCCAGGGTTTAATTTTGACTTTTTGCACTGTTTGTGCAGAGTTTGCATATGTTACTTGTCACAGCAAGGGTTTCCTCTTGGTGCTTTTGTTTTCTTACATATGCCAAATACGTGGTGGCTGGTGGATTGATTGGTCAATGTAGTTTGCCCCTAGAGTGTAGGAGAGTGATGGAATCTGGAGAGAAGATGGTGTGAATGTCGAGAAATAAAAAAAGCAAAGGATAAATGTCTTCTTCTTCTATTTCTTAAGCCTATCACCCCTTCTGGAGCATTAGCTGCTAACTGCAGCTTATTGGAATCTACCCTGGGCCAGTCTTTCAAGTTGCTCCCAGCGAAAGACATCTTCAAAGATCCTTCTTCTCCCAGGGATAAGATCTTTGGAGCTTCTATTGGCGTTTCTGTAGCACAGGGTTTTTACGGGATTGAGTAGTTAATTCTATGCCCAACCCTCCTTTTGCAGCTGGGCTTGGAACTGTTTGTGCAGCTAAGGCTAAAGCAGGAGATGGCAGTGACTCTCGACAATATTGTTATCTAGCTTATTGATTCACTGGCTCAGAGGAGAAGGAGGAGCAGAAAAGGAATAAAATCATTTATTTCTTCTCAAGATTGACTGTATTAGTAGTATAGTGAATAACCTAAGGCTTTTAGCCATTATCAATAGTTATTACAGTAAGGCAGTCACTGAGCCCTGAAATGCTAACAGCAGGTTAAATCTTGCCAGCACAAATATATCACCACAGAAACACTAATCACATTGACCAACACTTTGGCAATAGAACTTGGCCAACATAAATGGTCAATATATCTCTGGAGCACTGTAACCTACATTATATTAAAAATAGACATAAAAAAAAGATGAATTGAGTTAGGTTGCTTTGCTGGAATGAGCTGACGGTAACATTTCTTTGAAACGCTCTCCATCCTCTGCATTCCATTTGTTAATCACCTTAGCCTGCCTAATTCATTTCCCTTCTGTCAGTCCACCAGATCTAATGGGGTTGAATGAAGAATTCAGAAAGTTAATTTATGCCTTCCTTTCATCTGCTTTTAACAGCACTGATTTTAATGAAATGGAAGCGTATTCTGACAACTGTGATCACAAGTGTCTCTGAAGGATTGTGGAGACTGGAACATGGAGGGCAAATGGTACATGTCCAGGAGGTCATGTCCAGGGGATGGAACCAAGGGCTGAAACTGAAGAAGTGAGGCATGGAGTAGTGTTTTTTCTCCTCTTCGTGTCTTGTGGTGCATCGGGCAGTCACCTTGTTGTTTCTTTAGCATTTTACTTTTTTTACAAGGCGAGTTGCTAGCTTGATGCTCAACCCAGCATGGATGGAAAGTGTGCAATGAACTGGCTGGATTCGAATTCAGACCACTCTCCTTCAAGTTCAATATGGATGCCATGACGCCACTGGCCAGCACTTGGGGTAGTTCCATCGTGAATGGGAAATGATCTATTCCTGCTGCTGTTCTCTTGTGTTCTTATGGAGTGGTGATTAGAAAAAGATACTAAAACCCTGGTAGTCAAAGTCATGGAATTACTTAGTCCGGCTACTTAAAGTACAGCACAGTTTCTTTCATCATCACACAAAATGTTCAGTCTCATCACAGACAATGGAATGTGTGCTGTGAGTATTCAGCATACCATTCAGTTTAGGTAATGCAAGTTACTCAGATGCAATTCTAAATGCAATTTCTTTCACCAATCCAAAATGCATAACCGAAATTCTCAACCATAAAATGTCTGTTCTTGTGTAATAGAGGTTGAAGACAAGGTAACATTTCCAGCCATTGAACATTTGCAACAAGATAATTCAGCCTAACTTATGCACCCATGCTTAAGGATGGAAGAGGAAAAGAGCAGAAGAGACTACTTTTGTTTGACTGCCTTTTGCAGGTGCTGCTACAGATATTATTTGTCTCATATTGATGAGACCACACATAGACTGTGTGGAACAAAGTAAAACATGTCTGTGAACAGCAACACTCACAAAACGCTGGAGGAACTCAGTAGGTTAGGCAGTATTCAGGCTGAGACCTTTCTTCAGCACTGGATCGTGTGGATAGTCAGAGGCTTTTCGCCAGGGCAGAAATGGCTAGCATGAGAGGGCATAGTTTTAAGGTGCTTGGAAGTAGGTACAGAGGGGATGCCAGTGGTGAGTGTGTGGAATGGGCTGCCGGTGACGGTGGTGGAGGTGGATACCATGGGGTCTTTTAAGAGACTCCTGGACAGGTACATGGAGCTCAGAAATATAGAGCTTAGAAATAACCCTAGGTAATTTCTCAGGTAGGGACATGTTCAGCACAGCCTGTATTGTACTGTAGGGTTTCTATGTTTCTATGAAGGGAGAAGCCAGCAGAATGAATAAGGCGGGGGGAGAGGAAGGATGATTAGCTAGAAGGTCCGATGATTTCACCTCTTTCCAAATGTGCTATTATCACATCTTTGATAACCGACTCTAACATTTTCCCCACCACTGATGTCAGACTAACCGGTCTATAATTCCCCGGCTTCTCTCTCCCTCCTTTTTTAAAAAGTGGGGTTATATTAGCCACCCTCCAATCCTCAGGAACTAATCCAGAATCTAAAGAGTTTTGAAAAATTATCACGAATGCATCCACTATTTCTTGGGCTACTTCTTTAAGCACTCTGGAATGCAGACCATCTGGCCCTGGGGATTTATCTGCCTTTAATCCCTTCAACTTACCTAACACCACTTCCCTACTAAAATGTCTTTCCCTCAGTTCCTCCATCTCACTAGACCCTCAGTCCCTTACTATTTCTGGAAGATTATTTATATCCTCCTTAGTGAAGACAGTACCAAAGTAGCTATTCAATTGGTCTGCCATGTCTTTGTTCCCTATGATCAATTCACCTGTTTCTGACTGTAAAGGACCTACATTTGTCTTGGCCAATCTTTTTCTTTTCACGTATCTATAAAATCTTTTACAGTCAGTTTTTATGTTCCCTGCCAGCTTTCTCTCATAATCTTTTTTCCCTTTCCTAATTAAGCCCTTTGTCCTCCTCTGCTGGTCTCTGAATTTCTCCCAGTCCTCAGGTGTGCCACTTTTTTTGCTAATTTATATGTTTCTTCTTTGGACTTGATACTATCCCTAATTTCCTTTGTCAGCCATGGGTGCACTACCTTCCCTGGTTTATTCTTTTGCCAAACTGGAATGAACAATTGTTGTAGTTCATCCATGCGATCTTTAAATGCTTGCCATTGCATATCCATCGTCAACCCTTTAAGTATCATTTGCTAGTCTATCTTAGCTAATTTATGTCTCATACCTTCAAAGTTACCCTTCTTTAAGTTTAGAACCTTTGTTTCTGAATTAACTATGTCACTCTCCATCTTAATGAAGAATTCCACCATATTATGGTCACTCTTACCCAAGGGGCCTTGCACGACAAGATTGCTAACTAACCCTTCCTCATTGCTCAATACCCAATCTAGAATGGTTTGCTCTCTAGTTGGTTCCTCGACATGTTGGTTCAGAAAACCATCCTGCATACGTTCCAAGAAATCCTCTTCCTCAGCACCCTTACCAATTTGGTTCACCCAATCTTTATGTAGATTGAAGACACCCATTATAACTACTGTTCCTTTATTGCACGCATTTCTAATTTCCTGCTTAATGCCATCCTCAACCTCACTACTACTGTTAGGTGGCCTGTACACAACTCCCACCAGCGTTTTCTGCCCCTTAGTGTTATGCAGCTCTACCCATATTGATTCCACATCCTCCAGGCTAATGTCCTTCCTTTCTATTGCGTTAATCTCCTCTCTAACCAGCAATGCTACCCCACCTCCTTTTCTTTCCTGTCTATCCCTCCTGAATATTGAATATCCCTGGATGTTGAGCTCCCATCCTTGGTCACCCTGGAGCCATGTCTCTGTGATCCCAACTATATCATATTCATTAATAACTATCTGCACATTCAATTCATCCACCTTGTTACGAATGCTCCTCGCATTGGCACACAAAGCCTTCAGGCTTGTTTTTACAACACTCTTAGCCCTTATACAATTATGTTGAAAAGCGGCCCTTTTTGCCCTGGGTTTGCCTGCCTGCCACTTTTACTTTTCACCTTACTACTTGTTGCTTCTACCCTCATTTTATACCCCTTTGTCTCTCTGCTCTTGTTCCCATCCCCCTGCCACATTAGTTTAAATCCTCCTGAACAGCAGTAGCAAACGCTGTCCCTAGGACATTGGTTCCAGTCCAGCCCAGGTGCAGACCGTCCTGTTTATACCAGTCCCACCTCCCCCTGAACTGGTTCCAATGCCCCAGAAATTTGAATCCCTCCCCCTTGTACCATTTTTCAAGCCACGTATTCATCTGAAATATCCTCCTATTTCTACGCTGACTAGCACGTGGTACTGGTAGTAATCCGGAGATTATTACCCTTGTGGTCCTACTTCTTAGTTTATCTCCTAACTCCCTAAATTCACCTTGTAGGATCTCATCCCGTTTTTTACCTCAATCGTTGGTACCTAGGTGCACCATGACCACTGGCTATTCACCCTCCCATTCCAAAATGTCCTGCAGCCGCTCAGAGACATCCTTGACCCTTGCACCAGGGAGGCAACATACCATCATGGAGTCTCATTTGCGGCCAAAGAAACTCCGATCTATTCCCCTTACAATCGAATCCCCTATCACTATAGCTCTCCCACTCCTTTTCCTTCCCTCCTGTGCTACACAGCCACCCATGATGCAATGAACTCAGCTGCTGCTGCCTTCCCCTGATGAGACATCTTCCCCAACAGTATCCAAAACAGTATATCTGTTTAGGAGGGAGTTGACCCCAGGGGACTCCTGCACAACCTGCCTACTGCTACGCTGTCTAGTGGCCACCCCTTCCCTTTCTGCCTGTGTAGACTTCACCTGCAGTGTGGCCAACCCACTGAACGTGCTATTCACGACTTTCTCAGCATCACGGATGCTCCAGTATGAATCCAATCGCAGCTCCAGACGCTCAATGCGGTCTGCCAGAAGCTGCAGTTGGACACACTTCCTGCACACATAGTCGTCAGGGACACTGGAAGTATCCCTGATTTCCCCCATGCCACAGGATGAACAAACAAGAGGTAAGAGACCAGGAAGGAGAATAGAAGGAGGAAGGAGGACAGAAAAAAATACCGGATGGAGAAATTGATGTTCATGCCATGGGGATGGAGGCTACCTAGATGGAATATGAGGTTTGCTCCTCCAAACTGAGAGTGACTTCACTGTGGGAAAGAGAAGACCGTGGACTGACATGTCAGAATGGCAATGGAAATAGGAACTAAAATCGTTCATCACAGGGATGTTCCACTTTTGTCAGATGGAGCAGAGGTGCTCGATAAAGCGGTCACACAATTTACATTGGGTTACACCACTGTAGAGAAGGGTCTGTTGGGGAGTACTGGATACAACAGACAATGCCAACAGATTGGCAGATGAAGTGTTGTCTCACCTGGAAGGACTGCTTGGGACCCTGATTGGAGATGAGGGAGGGGGTGAACTGACAGGTGTAGCATTTCTACCCCTTGCAGGGATATGTGCCAGGAGGAAGGTGAGTGGGGAGGGGTAAATGGGCAAAGTAATGGTGGAGGGAATGATCCTAGTGGAAAGCAGAGGGTGGTGGGTGGGATAGGGAGGTAAAGATGTTTTTGGTGGTAGGATCCCATTGAAGCTGGCGGAAGTTGTGGACAATGATGTGTTTGATGCAGAGGCTCATGGGGTGGTAGGTGAAGATAAGAGGAACTCTATCACTGTTTAGGCAGCTGGAACATTGGGTGAGCATAGATGTCCAGGAATTGGAGGAGATGCACCTGAGGGCAGCATCAATGATGGAGGAAAGAAAACTCTTTTCTATGAAGAAGGAGAGCATCTCTGATATCCTGGAAACAGATGTGATAGAGACCAAAGAACTATGAAAAGGGAATGGAGAATAGACAGGATGGGAAGAGGTATTGTCATGATAGCCAAGGGAATCAGTAGGCTTATAAAAGATACAGAAAAGGCTTTTCTGTTGAAATCAATTGCTGCACATGCCTGGTTAGGTTGAAGATTAATTGTGCTCACTGCTGACCTAGTTTTACTTTACATGATCCTTCCTGTTGGAAAATACAAGCCGACACTGGGGAGATCCAATTCATGCAGAAAATAAGTGCAAAGTTGGAAGGAGATACAGAAGCCTGAAGGCACATACTCAATGATTCAGGAACAGCTGCTTACCCTCTGTCATCTGATATCTGAATGGACACTGAATCCATGAACTCTACCTCACTACTTTTTTATTTTTATTTTTGTACCACTTATTTAATTTAGCTATTTAATATACAGTGTATATATATATATAAAATGACTATATATTTCTATTATTTTGTATTGCATTGTACGGCTGCTGCAAAGACAATAAATTTCATGACATATGAAATATTAATTACTAAAATTTGGTATTAAACCTGATAACCGTATTCTGATTTTGATATGGATGGTATTCAGCGACTTTTCACTCTAAGCCTTGTTTGATTGCCACAGCTAAGCTGTAAGGAGTTGCTGGATGACGAAGCTCAGAATGAGGCTGGTGAATGGGTAGGCTAATGGAGGTGCTGGAAAGATGGCGCAAAGCCAATTAGTTGCTACCAGCTACTCCTTCTTCTGCAAACATTCTCCCCAAATATTTCAGGGGTTCTTGAGAGCATTTACTAACAGTCATTCACAAGACCAAAAGTCTGCATTAGGAAGCTGAAAATGGGATCTTTGAAAGAATATATGATCCTAATGTTATGATGTAAATGGTGTAAAACAGGAGATAGGTAAAACATTCAAAGATGAATGCCTACTTACAGACCTAAATTCCATCCATGGAGCCTTAGGTGTCAATGAAGCCTTGGCTCCTATTTGGCAGAGAATTCTGTTGTGGTGCATGTAAGCAGAGGGCTATATTATGCTCATATCATCTTTGGTCCCAGGTGGGAAACAATACTAATATTATGAAACAACTTAAACCCTATGCTGAACCCTGACCTGAACTAAATTCTGCATTTTATCTAAGTCAGGATAGTTTTTGTATTAGGATTAGGATTAAAGTTAGTTCTTCAACCTCCTAGGATGAAGGACCACAGTTGAAATGATAGACTAGAAAATCAAGGGCTACTTTCTTTGGAGAGAAAATGCCAAGAGGAAATTTGAGAGGGAGCTAAGTCTTTAGTGTGCAGCTTGGATAGAAACTGGAATGTACTGCCAGCAAATATGGTGGAGGAAGACTCTGCAATGGCCTTCAAGAGGGAATTCCAAAAGCAAAAATAGTGGAAACTGATAATGTTAGAAAAGTTCCAAAATTGGTAACTATAAAGTTGTGACTTTTACAGCATGAAGTATATATAAACTAGGGATTAGTTATTGCAATATTGTAATGAAATTATCATGATACCTTCACTGATATGTGAAATTTGGGCTTATTTTTGGTTAGGTGTTACAATATCAAGGTAGTTGCTTGTGGAATCAGAATCAGGTTTAACATCACTGGCATACGTTATGAAATTGTTTGCAGACAACAATACATTGCAAAACATAAAGGTAAAAAAGCTGCAAATTAAAATAGGAAGTATAGATAAATTAAATTAATAAGTGGGGCAAAATGAGAGGAAAATCATAGTGAGGTGGTGTTCATGAGTTTACTGTCCATTTGGAAATCTGATGGAGAACGGGAAGAAACTGTTCCTGAAATGTTCAGCATGTGTGTTCAGGCTCCTGTATCTCCTCCTTGATGATAACAATGAGAATAGGGCATGTCCTAGGTGACGGAGGTTCATAATGAAGCACGCTGCCTTTTTGAGGCATCACCTTTTGAAGGTGTCCTTGATGTTAGGGTCGTTGGTGCCCATAATGGAGCTGACTGAGTTTACAAATTTCTGCAGCTTTTTCTGATCCTGTACAATGGCCTTTCCATACCAGATGGTGATGCAACTAGCTTAAATGCTCTCCATAGTAAATATGTAGAAATTTGCGAGTGTTTTTGCTGACATACAGTCTCCTCAAATTCCTAATAAGATAAGGCCTATCACATACCTTCTTTGTAATTGCATTAATATGTTGGGCCTGGGATAGATCTTCAAAGACGTTGACACCTGGAAACATGGAACTGCTCACCCTTTCCATTGCTGATCTCTCAATGAGGAATGGTGTGTGTTCCCTTGACTTATCCTTCCTGAAGTCTACAATCAATTCGGTCACTGAATTGTACTTATATTTCTAAAAAGAAAGATGCTACAGTCAAAGGGAAACAAAGAAATCCTAATGGGAATGTTAATCATTTTGACAAACCATTAGATGCATTTAAATTTTCAGCTGTTATCTAACCATCTGCACTGAATCATTACATTGACTCGTCAATAACCTAATAAATTAATTTCAAGACCCTATCACCTTCATATTTCTGAAATGTGATATATCATAAAATCCATCAAAGAAAGCAAGCATAAAACCACAGTTATGAATTCATTTTCAATATTACAATAAAGTTGTGAAAACATATTTAGTATCTGACATTGTTGCATTTATGCATGTCAATCAAACAATCCTTCTTTAACTATCATTATTGCCTTCATAAGAAGGTAATAGTTGCTTATTTGTACCAGTGCACTAATTTTCCTTAATGAGCTGTGCATATAATCTTTCATGGCCATAACTGTCCAAATGTACATTTAATATTTAACATGAAATGTACAATGCTTTAGGGGGAAGAATTAACATTTATAAGTGTTTAGTTTTGGCCATTCCTCACAATTACTCTGACAAGAGTAACCATAAAATAATGCTGAGTGTGATTTTTTTAATGTATCATAAAATTGACAATTTGACTTTTTGGGAATAAATTATTCATAAGTTATTTTCTGATATTATCAACAATGTGATCATTGCTGGGACTCTATAGTTCAGGGTACAGATAGGCGATTCTGTGGGCATGAAAAAGAAACAAGGACGGTCGCTTGCCTCCCAGGTGCCAGGGTTCGTGATGTTTCTCAGCACGTCCACAGCACGTGGAACCATGACGTTGTGGCCGTTACAGAGACTTGGATGTCCTAAGAGCAGGAATGAGTGTGCCAGGCTTTAGATGTTTCAAAAAGACCATAAGACCATGAAAAATAAGAGCAGAATTAGGCTATCTGGCCCATTGAGTCTGCTCTGCTATTCAATCCTGGTTGATCCTTTTTCCTATCTCTTTAACTGGCATTATTGTCTTTATTAGAACAGAGAGAGAAGCAAAGGAGGTGGGGGAGAGGCATTGCCAATTGGGGATAATATCACGGCTGCAGAAAAGGAGGAAGTCATGGAGGGATTGTCTACTGAGTCAGTGTGGGTGGAAGTCAGAAACAGGAAAGGGGCAATAACTCTAAAGGTTAATTTTTATAGACCGTTCAATAGTAACAGGGATATCAAGGAGCATATAGGGAGGCAGATTCTGGAATGGACCAATAATAAGAGGGTTGTTGAGATGGGAAATTTTTACTTTTCTAACATTTACCAGCAGCTCCTTAGCACAAGAGATTTAGATGGAGTGGAGTGTGTTAGGTGTGCTCAGAAAGGTTTCCTGACACAATATGTAGATAAGCCGACAAGAGGAGAGGCTGTACTTGATCTGGTATTGGGAAATGAACCTGGTCAGATTTCTCGATGGGAGAGCATTTTGGAGATATAGACTGCAACTCTATCTCCTTTACCATAGTGCTAGAGAGGGATAGGAGCAGACAATTTGGGAAAGCATTTAATTAGGGTAAGAGGGAATATGATGCCATTAGGCAGGAACATTGGAGCATAAATCGGGAGCAGATGTTCTCAGGGAAATGCATGGCAGGAATGTGGCAAATGTTCAGGGAATATTTGTATGGGGATCTGCATAGGTATGTTCCATTGAGGCAGGGAAAGGATGGTAGATTAAAGAACGATGGTATACAAAGGATGTAGAAAATCTAGTTGAGAAGAAAAGAAAAGCTTACAAAAGTGTTCAAGTATTTAGGTACTGCTGGAGCTCTAGAAAATTACAAAGTTGCTAGGAAGGAGCTTAAGAATGGAATTAGGAGAGCAAGAAGGGGCCATGAGAAGGCCTTGGTGAGCAGAATTAAGGGAAACCTCAAGGCAGTCTACAAGTATGTAAAGAACAAGACAATGAGCCACGTGAGAATAGGACCAATCAGGTGCGATAGTGGAAACGTGTGCATGGAGTCGGACGAGGTAGTGGAGGTACTTAATAAATACTTTGCTTCAGTATTCACCAGGGAAAAAGACCATGGCAATTATGGAGATGACTTACAAGGGACTGAAAAGCTTGAGCTTATAGACATTAAGAAAAAGGATGTGCTGGAGCTTTAGAAAAACATTAAGTTAGGTAAATCACCGGGACCAGATGAGATATACTCCAGGCTACTGTGGGAAGCGTGGGAGGAGAACACTGAGCCTCTTGTGATGATCTTTGTGTCAGCAATAGGGATGGCAGATGTACTGGAGGATTGGAGGGTTGCAAATGTTGTTCCCTTGTTCAAGAAAGTGAATATAGATATAACCCAGGATATTATAGACCAGTGAAGCTGACTTCAGTATTGGACAAGATGTTGGAGAAGATCCTGAAAGGCAGGATTTATGAGCATTTGGAGAGACATAATCTGATTAGTGATAGTCAGCATGGCTTTGTCAAGGGTAGGCCGTGCCTTACCAGCCTGACTGAATTCATTGATGAAGGTAGAGCAGTGGAGGTAGTGTATAAGGATTTCAGTAAGGCATTTGATAAGGTTCCTCGTTCAAAGCTCCTTCAGAAGGTAAGGAGGCATGGAATCCAAAGAGACTTTGCTTTGTGGATCCAGAACTGGCTTTCCCACAGAAAGCAAAGGGCGGTTGTAGATGGTTAGTATTCTGCATGGAGGTCAGTGACATGGTGGTCCACAGGGATCTGTTCTGGGACCCCTCCTCTTTGTGATTTTTATAAACGACCTGGATGAAGAAGTAAAAGGATGGGTTAGTAAGTTTGCTGATGACACAGAAGTTGGGGGTGTTGTGGAAAGTGTGGAGAGTTGTCAAGGTTACAGTGAGGCATCGCTAGTATGCAGAACTGGGCTGAGAAGTGTCAGATGGACACAAATCCAGATAAATGTGGTTTTCATTTTGGTAGGTCAATTTGAAGACAGAATATAATATTAACGGTAAGACACCTGGCAGTGTGGAGGATCTGAGAGATCTTGTGGTCCATAGCCATAGGACACACAAAGCTGCTGTGCAGGTTGACTGTGTTGTTAAGAAGGTGTATTGTGTGTTGGCACTTATGAACCATGGATTAATTTCAAGAGCTGTGAGATAATGTTAAAGCTATACAAGACCTTGGTCAGACTTCACTTGGAGTATTGTGTTTAGTTCTGGTCACCTCACTACAGGAAGGATGTGGATACTATAGAGAGAGTACAGAAGAGATTTACAAGGATATTGCCAGCATTGGAGGGTGTACCCTATGAGAATAGGTTGAGTGGACTTGGCCTTTTCTCCTTAGAGTGACGGAGGATGAGAGGTGACCTGATAGAAGTGTATAAGATGGTGAGAGGCATTGATTGTGTGGATAGCCAGAGGCTTTTTCCCAGGGGTGAAATGTCTAACATGAGGGGGCATAGTTTTAAGGTGCTTGGAAATAGGTACCGAGGGAATGTTAGGGGTAAGTTTTTCCACATGGAGAGTGGCGGGTGTGTGGAATGCACTGCTGGCGGTGGTGGTGGAAGTGGATACAATAAGGTCTTTTAAGAGCCTCTTAAATAGGTACATGGAGCTTAGAAAAATAGAGGGCAATGCGCTAGGGAAATTGTAGGCAGTTTCTAGAGTAGGTACATGGTCAGCACAATGTTATGGGCTGAAGGGCCTGTAATGTGCTGTCGACACAGAAGTACTAGGGGGTAGGACAGGATGGGGATGCCACGGCATGTAAGGGGTAAGGTAGGTAGGGCTGGATCCCAGAGTTCAGACGAGGCAGGGGGATCCCAGAGTTCCAGGCAGGGCAGGAGGATTCCTCGTGGCGGGCCGCATGGATCCTGGGCAGGGCCACCTCCCAGGCAGAAACACAGAGGCCTGGGCCAGTCGCGGACACCTGGGCAGGAGTGGGGCACAACCCTTAGGGATCAATAGGTGGAAAGGGCAGAAACCCCCGCTGGCCAGCGGCAATCCGGCCAGACCTGCCCGACGGAGGTAACGGATAGGAAGGGGCAGGACCCCTGCCAGACAGTGGCAGTCCGGCCAGATCTGCCCAATAGAGGCAAGGGATCAGAAGAAAACTGGGTCCAAGGTGAGCAGCAGGACTACCATGATACACCAGTAAATTGGAAAAGGCAACCGACAGCATGGCAGTGCGAGGTAAGGCGAATAAGGCCCAACAGCAGGTCCAGCACACAGGAGAGAAGCAGGGAAACAAGACCAACTGGATAGAGCATATACAGAACAGGCCAGCAACCAGGGCAGAACAGGATACAGACAGGATTCAGAGCTGGTTAAATCAGGTTCAGAGGAGAACAACCCCACAACTAGGCTCAGTCCCCGAGCCCCTTATAAACACCTGCCCCCTAATAGGCAACAGGTGTACCTCCTTAAGCCAAGATGATCCAACAACTCCGTGTGACAGGAGGGCTGGCTGCAAGGCCCAGAGTCCGGAGTCCACGGACCGGAGCAAGACCCGGAAGGTGGGCTCCGGACCGGACCCCAACACAAGTCTACAAATGAGCTATCAAAGAAACACATTTCAGGCTTTCATTAACCTAGTCCTTAGTAGCAGTATAAGTACTCAGTAACACAGTGTGTGTCAACACATTAATCAAAGAAGTGTTCAGTTCACTTCTGTGAGCAGCACCCTTAGCCCAAAAATTGTGTTTGGAAACCCAAGTTTATTTCATTTTTCACCACATAACAAGATAATCACTCCTCCTGTACAGCTTTAACCTTCTGAGCATCTTCAGCCTTGACATTGAATTTCATCCCCACTTGGACCTGGAATTCTTTCTTTTTAGTTATCAGGCATAGTCATAGGTTTAGGGTTTATTCTCAGTCTGATGACAAAGGACAGAATCAAAGCTGAGCCTGCCATTCTGGACTAAGAATATGCTGCATTGTCTTTTCAGGAGAGGGTGAAAGATTCCTTGGTAGTACTTGGTAATGTTTTGACAGGTTAGTTATAACTTGACTGAACTCCTTCCTCAGCAAGGACCTGGACCCATTGCCATTTGCCTATTGCCACAATAAGTCAATGGCAGATGAAATCTCAATGACTCTCTACATGGCTTTAGACCACCTAGACAACACAAACTCCTACGTCAGGATGCTGTTCATCGACTATAGCTCAGCATTTAATACCATCACTCCCATAATCCTGAATGAGAAGTTGCAGAACCTGGGCCTCTGTACCTCCCTCTGCAATGGATCCTCGACTACCTAACCGGAAGACCACAATCTGTGCAGATTGGTGATAACATATCCTCCTCGCTGACAATCAACACTGGTGCATCTCAGGGGAGTGTGCTTAGCCCACTGCTCTACTCTCTGTATACATATGACTGTGGGGCTAGGCATAGCTCAAATACCATCTATAAATTTGCTGACAAACAACCATTGCTGGTAGAATTTCAGGTGGTGACGAGAGGGCGTACAGGAGTGAGATATGCCAACTAGTGGAATGGTACCGTAGCCACACCCTGGCATTCAATGTCAGTAAGATGAACTAATTGATTCTGGACTTCAGGAAGGGTAAGATGAAGGAGCACATGCCAATCCTCAGAGGGATCAGAAGTGGAGAGAGTGAGCAGCTTCAAGTTCCTCGGTGTCAAGGTTTCTGAGGATCTAACCTGGTCCCAACATTTCAATGTAGTCATATAGAAGGCAAGACAGTGGCTATACTTTATTAGGAGTTTGAAGAGACTTGGCATGTCAACAAATGCACTCAAAAACTTCTATAGATTTACCATGGAGAGCATTCTGACAGGTTGCATCACTGTCTGGTATGCAGGGGCTACTGCACAGGACCGAAAGAAGCTGCAGAAGGTTGTAAACCTAGTCAGCTCCATCTTGGGCACTAGCCTATAAAGTACCCAGGACATCTTCCAGGGAGCGGTGTCTCAGAAAGGCAGCATCTATTATTAAGGACCTTCAGCACGAAGGCATGCCCTTTTGTCACTGTTACCATCAGGAAGGAGGTACAGAAGCCTGAAGGCACACACTCAGTGATTTAGGAACAGCTTCTTCCCCTTTGCCATTCAATTCATTTAAATCTATTCAATATATGTAATTGATTTATTGGTTTATTAATTATTATGTTTATTTTATTTATTATTATTATTTTTCTCTCTCTGCTAGATTATGTATTGCATTGAATTGTAGCTGCTAAGTTAACAAATTTCACCTCACATGCCGGTGATAATAAACCCGATTCTGAGTAGAAAAGACGAGTTAGCCCTCATTTTTGGGTTGTAGCAATTGCTCAGCCATCACCACAGTCATCAATCTGTTCAGTAGCACATTGCAGTCAGTAGCAATCTGATTGCTGCATTTCCAATATTACAATAGTGATTATATTTCAATATCTCTGGCATTGGATTTTAGGCACTGTGGGATATTGTTAATGGCACATGGTAAATTTAAATTTTGTCTTTCCATTCTTGCTCTCCTTATTTTTGCAATAAAGGATGAAAACTCAGATTCCAGATACAGGGAGCCAGAGCCTGTTTCTACTGGCTGATGATATGTTTTGCAACTTCAAAATATTAACTAACTTAAAGGAACAAGGAGCTGGGAACGCAAGTCTAACATCATGTTTACTTTAAGTGACACATCACATGGTGGCATGATGATTTATGTATTTCATGTATTTTACATATCATAATGAAAAAACAAGAATGATTAATCAAACAAACATATATACTGTACAATATACACAAACATTACTAAAGTTTTAAATGTACAACACTCCTTCCTGCTTAGCTATAAACTCCATCTCAATATAGAATGCATCTCAATGTATACTATACATATATACAATAAGCTAAATAATACAACCACTATACAGACATCCACAGTAAATTTTAAATTGTGTCATTCAGGACTAAAAATTTAGTCATTGTGGAGGATTTCTTACTCTTGTAGGGTAATGTCTTTCCTGACAAGGGGCATCATTCTGCTTGGCAGGTGAGACTTGTGGCTGCAAAACAATCCCAGGTTCTGGGGCCTCCTTCATGATATCAGAATCAGGTGTATTATCACTGCATCAAGTGTCACGAAACTTGTTAACTTAGCAGCAGCAGTTCAAAGCAATACACAATATAGAAGAAAATAATAATAGTAAATTAGTTAATCAATTACAGTATATGTATATTGAATAGATTAAAAATTGTGCAAAAACAGAAATAATGTATTTAATAAGTAAGGTCGTGTTCATGGGTTCGGTATCCATTGTGGAATTGGATGGCAGAGGGGAAGAAGCTGTTCCTGAATCACTGAGTGTGTGCTTTCAGGTTCTGTATCTCCTACCTGAGGGCATGCCCTGGGTGCTGGTAATCGTCGGAGTCGACTCTGGGACTGCAGGAAGTGGTTCCGACAGCTCTGGACATCTTTCTTCCACTTTTCTCGGCTTTTCTCTTTGGATTTGCTTTGTTCCTAGATTCTCTTTTCTTAAGTTTCTGTCTTTCTTTTCCTGGCCTTTCTTTTTCTTCTGCTAGTTTCTTGTGAACATCTGAATTTCTTGCGAAATTAGGTCTCTTTTATCCTTTTCCATTTTCATAGAACATATGCTATCCTGCACTTTCTTTTCCTTTATCTTCTTTCTAGGATGTGCATCTTGATCATGGGACCATTTAGTTCACTGGAGTATTCGCTTATTAATCTTTCTATTGTTCGCTTTACAATTTGACCTGTCCTCTTGGTTTCCTCATTCACAACATCAGATGAATTCTGTTTTCATACCTCCATTGACTTCTTTCTTTTTGGCCTTCCATTCATCCAGCTGGGATTGGTCTTTCTGCCTACTTTTACAAGCAGTGTTTTGTCTCCCACGAAGTTCACTCAATAACCTTAATGCATGCAGTGTAGATTCTGGTTCTTTATAATCAGCAAAGCTGAATGCTTGCAACTTTTCTAAAGCTACTTGAACTTTTTTTTTCAACTTAGAACCATGCTACGTTTTACAAGTAACTGTCATACCGGGGGGGGGGGGGCATTGGAGTGGACCCAAAAGCAAGACACAGACACAGAACTACAGGTACAGGACTAGGCATTAAAAGGAAACAAGGAAAGTGGGGAAGAAAGGACACTGGACATGACACCGACCAGACGAGACAAGGATTCCGGGCCTGGGCTAGGACCTGACTAGGATAGGGAACCAGGACATGGAACTGGGGACGAGGAGCCAGGGGCTTGGGCTCCGAGCCAGAGACTGGACAAGGACCCAGAACCTGGGTCTTGACTCGGGCTTGGACTCCAGAACCCAACGAGGAGAGGACTTGGCTACAGGACAAGGAGAGGCACAGGATTGGACGAGAGACTCCTGGACAGGACAAGGGAATCCCAGCACCAGGCTGGCAAGGTACTCCTGTGCTGGGTGAGGGACATGGACACGATGAGGATACAGAGCCTTGCTCAAGTGAGAGACAACAGGACTGGATGAGAAACTCCTAGACAAGGGAACCCCAGCACAGGACAAGGGAACCCCAGCAACAGGCTGGGCAATGTACTCCTGTGCTGGGCAAGGGACATGGACATGATGAGGACGCAGAGCCTACAGCAAGACAGGGACATGGAACACCGAGCCAGGACCTCTCCTTGGATACAGGACATAGGGCCAGGACTCATTACACAGAACACCAAACATGACAAAACAGTTCCCAACACTAGGTAGTAGCAAGACAGCCAAACCTACCTAGTGAAAGCATGGACATGGACAGTTCCCAACACTAGGAAGTGGCAAACAGCCAGACCTTCCTAGCAAAGGCATGGACACAGACAGACAGTTCCAACAGGGCAAAGGCTCAGCTCCAGGCAGAAAGGCAAAGAGATACAGACAGGAGCAATCCAGCAGCCAGAAGCTGAATCCTGAAGCTATTTATGAAGCCAGCCCAAACAAGAATCAGGTGCCTCAACAGAAACTGGGGAAACCTGGAAAACCTGGAATAAGGAGCATGGACCGGACCATGACAGTAACTGCCCGGTTAACATATTAGAAGCTTCTTCAGATATGTTGCTAACAAAAACTGTTGTTTTCATCTGCTTTCATCACTCACAATTCCTCTGAGCAGCATGGTCCTTCTTTGGTCCAATACGCTTTTTAACCAGTGGAACAGAGGCTGACACCAGTACCAGTTTGCCCTCTGTTGGGCAATGGTTCATGGTGTACAGCATAGAGACAATTTGGCATCATCCAGTACCTTTTCTAAATTACATTCAGTTGACTCTGTTACACAATTTGTTTCAGCCATACTGGTTTTTGTTCTCATTGCCATTTTGTTCACACTCAATTTCATTACTGACTGCAACTCAACTGAGTTTCTGTCTGCTGTTTCCATTAATACAGCTATTTCAACTGCTCTTTAAAATGTAAGTTCTGTTCAGGTTGGGGCCATTTTTGAATACTTTCTTGTAAGATTCCACAAGCTAAATGATCTCTCGGTACATCATTATGTCCATCATTGAACTGACAATGCTTAATCTCTTTAGCTCAGCCATGTATGCCGAAAAGAATTCCCTTCTTTTTGATTCCACTTATGAAGCCTAAAGTGTTCTGCAATCAATATAAGTTTTGGTTCTAAATGTTCTTGCATTACTTACAAAATATCAGCAAAGCTAATTTTGGCTGATTTGGTTGAAGCAGTTAAACTTCAAAGCAAACTGTATGCCTTTAAATCCAAAGCACTCAGCAAAACTGGTACTTGTTTCTCATTGGCTATTCCATTTCTTTTAAAATACTACTGCATCCATTCTGTATACAAAGTCGAGCTACCTGTTGTGTAATAGAACATGCCAATCTTTCCACACAGACAGCTATTTCAGCTCTTTTCTGATGATTATTATCACCCAGAATGCACTGTTTATGAACCCACAAATTCTTCTGGTTTCTGCATTCTTTTTTAAACTCAATCATGCCTTTCCTTCCATGCTGTGCTGCTTTTTTAAAACTTTAACATCTTACTACACTTCCACAGGTAGGTAGTCAATTCAGGCTTGCTTTAAAAATGCCTCACTGCCACTGTCATGCCAAAACATTAAATTAATTAAAACAAAGATATGGGACTCTAAAGTGTAAGTCTAACTCCAAATCTGCTTTAAGCAAGATGCCACATATCACGTGGTAGCGTGATGACAGTAAGACCATAAGATATGCAATTCATATATTTTTGCATATAACCATAATGAATTATATAAACAACAAACAATGCTTTATCAAGCAATGTATTTACAAGATTACTCAAATATTACTGAAATATTAATTATGCAACACACCAGTCCCTAGTAAAGTTTGAAAACACCATGTGGTGGGGTGTGTGAAGGGAAGGGAAAGATCACAGTGGGAGAATGGTCTCCTCATTTCTTGTGATTCCACATTAATTTTAAACTGAAACATTAATTTTCAGCAGCGACCAATAGGTAGGTCACATATAGGTCTCCAAACCCAGAATGCTATCGCTCAATCTGATACACAGAAGTTAGACTGGAGATTACCAGTATGGGGAACTGTTCCTCTTATCAGCATTTGGACTCAGTTTGGCAGTAGAAGGGGCCAGCCACGGATATGTTATTACGGGAATGGGAAGCGGAGTTAAAATGGCCAGCCACTGGGAGATCCCGACTGTTTCAGCAGACAGAGTGAATGTACTCGCCGAAATAATCTCCCAATCAGCACCGCGTGTCACCAATTCAGAGGAGGCTGCACCAGGAGCAGTGGAAGCAATAAGTAACGCAGATGGATTCAATGAGCCAGCTCAGTCTTCACTGTACTCAGTGTAGGAAACCCCCTTGAGCCCTAAATAGGGACCTTACTTTCTCCTTAACATAATGTGGCCTAAAGCTTGTGCGGCTGATTTAGCGGCTGATAAACAGCCTGCACATTTTAGGATCAGGCAATCTACAAGGGTTCTTGTGAATCAGGAGATTGTCCCCACAATTTAACATTGTTCCTGTATATGTGACAAGAACCTATCTCAGTCCCTTGGTTTCTTGTACACATGTTAAGGTAGGCACTCTTTCTTATGAATAAAAGCTACCTAAGTTAGAGTAGCAGCTTTTGATTATGCAGAAAAATGCATGTCAGTGTGCTAAGAGTTGTTCACCGTTATTTATAGATATTTTCATTGTGTTACTGGAGGAGCTAATGAGCTCTTTCCAATAATATGGTAAGTGTGCATTGCAAGTGAAAGAGCAAATAGATGCTAACTTAATTGCCTATTTTTTTTGTTAATCTGGCTCAGTGAAGTCACTGGTGACAATGTATGAATAAAAAAGAAACAGGGATTGATGGTAGGGAGTGCTAAATGAAAGTGAGAATAAACAGATTTAACCACCTGATTTTCTATCTGGCTACAATCCTGAATCTGAAAATGAGTATTTTAGTACTGAAGTGTAACAATGCACACACAATTAAGTAAAGATGTGAATGGTGAATGGAACGTGGTTCAGATTAAGAAGCAGACGAGGAGAGGTTCAAATGGCTTCTGTAGGAAGTACAGGAAGGATCCTGGGAGATGGCATCCTGAGCAGGCTGTCAAAACCATTTGTCATGACGTCTGATCATCATAAATCACGAACAAGCACTGAGATGTTGCTTGGCTGGCAGTCAGAGGAACCCATCCATCAGGTGCTTTCTGTATGGTTTCGTTCTCACTCCCAACACTCGGTGCTCTCGAGACTATTACGATGAAAATGCCTTTTGGTAGATTGTGCATTTGGAAGGAAGGGTGTTGTATTGCGACCTGATGCAGCAGTATGGTTGTGTGAGAGGCTGCAGAGAGTAGTGGACTCAGCTCAATATGCCACTGGTAGATCCTTCCGCACCATTTGAGGTATGTTCATGAGGCGCTGCCTCAGGAAGGCAACATCCGTCAGAGAAGATCTGCACCATCTGGCCATGCCACCTGTTTACAGGAGGTATAGAAATGTGAAATCCCACACCCCCAGGTTCAAGACCAGCTATTTCCCTTCAATTGTTCAGTTCTTGAAGCACTGGCACATCCCTAATCGCTACCTCAGTACAACAACACTATGACCACTTTGTACTACAATGGTCTCTGTTTTGTTTTGTTCTAATTGTATTCTTTCTGTATAATTTATATTTGTGAATGATGTGTCTCTGTTGCTATGTGCCTGTGGTGCTGCTGCAAGTAATTTTTCCACAGCACCTGTTCATACATGTACACAGAAATCAACTTACCATTTTGTCTACATTTCTCACTGAATGGAAAGCAGCCAACAAAATCAAATACCCCACCCACCTCGGACATTCTCGCTATTCCTCTCTTCCACTAAGCAGAAGATACTGAAGCTGAAAGCCACCAGGCTCAAGGATAGCTTCTATCTCATTCTTATAATACTGTGAACTGGTTCCCTGGTGTGTTTAGATGGATTCTTGACCTCACGGTCTACAATCTACTTTATGATGTGCAGGAAATAGGCTGACAGTTCAAGTACTACCAGGCCATGCTTTATAGAATACAAGTTTTCATATATACTCAATATTTAATTGGTGGGCTGAATATTAAGGGGTTATTTTTAATTCAATTAACCATGATAATTATTTTCCATGCGAGGATCTACAGGTAAGTACATTACTAAAATAAATGTAAATTGAATTAAGTAGCATTTTATTTCTTACACTGTTGGGGTGAACTAGCGTAGGGGTTAGCACATTGCCTTACAGAGCCAGCAATCACTGAGAAGGTTTCAATTCCCACCACTGTCTGTAGGGAGTTTCTATGTTCTCCCCATAGCCCCATGGGTTTTATTCCATTGGCATCAGTTTCCTCCGTCGTTCCAAAGACACACGGTTGGAGTTAGTGAGTGTGCGCATGAGATGTTGGTGCTGACGCTGGTGAGCTGCCCAACATAATCCTCGCTGATTTGATTGGACACAAAATGGCACATTTCACTGTATGTTTCAATATTTCAATGTGCATGTGACAAATAAAGCTTATCTCAATCTTACTTACAGATAGAACGTTTCACATTGAAATCCCCGCGCTGTTGAAAATGGACAGTTGGTTCAAGGCTGATAGATCAGGGAAACAGTTCATTAAGTGTTGCTGATCATTCATTTACTCTTTTTTATGACCTGTCTTCCTTGTTGTGTTTTCTAAAGTGTTTTATACCATTTAGGATAGTAAGTACTAAAATATATTACATACTAGTGGCACTAATAAATTTAAAAATGTAGCTTTCTCTGTGTAAGATTCTCTCAGAACTCTGAGTTATTAGGGTAAAAATGTTCAGACTTAGTTTTGCTAGTAACGGTAACCACCAGGCCTCCAAGAGGACCATAACCTTGTTGTAGGGTTTGGAGGCTTGTGTGCTTCAATGACCCAGAGAGCAATGCTGGCTGGAGTCAGGGCTTTGCGCTTTAACTCTTGGTAGGGTCACCCATGCTAAACAGGTGAAAGGGTAGAGGCCAGACTAAGAGTGGTCCACCAGTCCTCCAGGTTTGTTACAGAAATAGCAATGAAGAATCCTATGGCCTTCATTGCTGCCTTAAATGGCAGTAACAGGCAGTTACTAACTAGTAACCACCAGGAGGCAATCAAGTGGAGCTAAATGGTGAAATTGAGTGCTCAGCACCGCACTCAGTACCAAAGAACCAAATCACCCACACGTGTAATATGTTTCTCCTCAGATCAGAGCTCCCAATTTATCTTTAGCTATCTAAACTCTTAGTTACCCTTACCATTCACTGCATATCGTATTTTGTTTCAAGCACACAGTCACATAACTCAGGAATTAGCATCGTCGCAGTTGGAAATTATCAATGAGGCATTTTATTATACTTGTAGGTAGCATTAAACATTTTGATATGCAAATAAAAAATCACCATCACAAATATTTCAAGTGCATTCCTAATCCAAATATTTCTTTTTGGTAATATTTTATGAAATGTGAACCATTTGAAAATGATAATATAACATGAAAGGAGTTTATAAAGTCATTTATGAATCACTTTTTCAGCCTTTGATGTGCCAAAGTATTTTGTAACTCTTCTTGAAGAGACATGACTCCAGGAAATGTGGTAACTACAGTAATTTGAATTAGTTGAGCATTGAATACTCCCATAAAACACTAATGACCAGATAATCAATTTTAGGCATATAATAAATATTTGCTAAATGATGAGGAATAAATTAGTCTTTTTCAAAATACGCCTTGTGCCTTATAATATCCACCTGAGAGTGTAGACTACACATTGGTTTAAATTTAATCAGAAAGGCAATATTCCAAAGGTGAAGATATCCTCAGGCTTCTTAATGGAAAAAGCAACAGCCTAAATTCTTGAGCTCAAGTCTTTTGATCCCTCTATCATGATTCAGAGATATTAACTGAGCCATATCTAACTCATAGATCTATATTTCCATTAGGATAGTCGATATCTTGGTACAGTTTTACAGGTACATTCTTCTCAAACTGCAGAATGGAATTGTGTTTCTATTAGTTCTTAGATGTGTGCCTCGGTAGCGTAGCATTTCGTGCAATGCTATTAGTGCTCGGGGCGTTAGAGTTTGGAGTTCAGTTCCGTTGCTGTCTGTAAGGAATCCGTTTCTCCCTGTGAACCCATGTGTTTCCTCCGGGTCCTCTGGTTTCCTCCCCCAGTCAAAAGATGTACCAGATAATAGGTTAATTGGTCATTGTAAATTGTCCTGGGTTAAATAGATGGGCTGCTTGTCTGCACATCGGGCCAGAAGGGCCTGTTCTGCACTATATCACTATATAAAATAAAAATGTGCAGCTATACTGAGGCTACCTAAAAGAACTACAAAAATAATTCTTCAAATGATCATTCTCACATTATATCTCAAAGTTCGAAGTTCAAAGTAAATTTATTTTCTAAGTATGTATACAGTGTGTCACCAAATACTATCCCGAGCTTCATTTTTTGCAGGCATTCACAATAGAACAGGGAGGTACAATAGAATCACTGAAGAACTGACAAGCAGCCAATGTGCAAAAAAGGCAAACTGTGCAAGCAGAAGAAAGAAAGAAACAATATTATTAATAAATACTGAGAACATGAATTGTAGAGTCTTTGAAAGTGTATCCAAAGTTTGTGTCCAATGATCAGTTTAGTGCTATGATGATGATGATGGCATCCGTCTGCCTTGAAGGACAATGGAGGATGCATGATGGGTCAGTCCATTGTAGAGCTGCAACACCTGCATTGGCGTATAGTCCAATTTTGGAGAGGCAGGCCTTGCTGCGGTTTCTTCAAGCGAATGTTGTGCTGGGTGCTGATGTCGATGCTTACCTTTGATTTCCACTGCTCTTTCTCTTCATGCTTGCTCCTCTTTACACCTGCCTCAATGGTCTGTCTCCAGCTACCATGACTGAAAATGTCCACGCTGCTTCAGGAGCCTGACGGTTGAAGGGTAATAACTCTTACTGAAGCTGGTGCTATGGACCTGAGATTCCTGATGGTAGCAGAGAGAGGAGAACATGGCCTGGCGAGCGGATGTCCTTGCTGAAAGAGGCTGAGTTTCTGTGCCAGCACTCTCTGTAGATGTGCTCGATGATGTTCTTTACTATTCTTGGACACTGTTGTTTCATACCAGGCCATGATGCCACCAATCAGGACACTTCCCACTCTGCATCTTAGAAGTTTCAAGCCAAATCTATACAAACTTGTATAAGGTCGAGGTGCTGCTGCGTTTTCTTTGAAATGGCATTTATTTGCTGTTCCCAGCACAAATCCAAAAACTTAAAAGTACCGACCCTCTCCACCTCTGAGACCCTCATAAGCGCTGGCTCATGGGCCCCCAATTTCTTCCTTCTATAGACAATAATAAGCTCTTTGGTTTTGTGAGAGGTCGTTATTGTGGCACCATTCAGCCAGCTTTTCAATAACCCTCCTATATGCTAACTCGTCACACTAACTCAGCTTCATAATGCAAGCAATCTAGTCAATGGCACATGAGATGGGTTATACTCCTTGGTCTTGTGAACAATTATAAGGATTTGTGTCTAGTGTAAATTATATTGCTGTGTATTTTTTACTTCAACTCTCATTCTAGCATGAAAACAGCCACAAAACAAAGCTAATAATTGCTTAAGCAACACACAAAGAAACGGAAGGAACTCAGCGGGTCAGGCAGCATCTGCGGAAGGAAGCGGATATTCAATATTTCTGGTTGTACGCTTTCATCTGGAGTGGAAAGAGAGGGAGACAGCCAGTATAACACTGTGGGGAGGAGGGATGGAGCAAGAGCTGGTGGGTGATTGGTAGGAGGGTAATGACTGAAGGGAGAGAGGGAATGATGTAAGAAACTGGGATGTGATAGGAGCTTCCAGTAGAAGTGGTAGAGGCAGGTTTCATATTGTCATTAAAAAAAAACTGGATAGGTATATGGACAGGAAAGGAATGGAGGGTTATGGGCTGAGTGCAGGTTGGTGGGACTAGGTGAGAGTAAGCGCTCGGCACGGACTAGAAGGGCCGAGATGGCCTGTTTCCATGCTGTAACTGTTATATGGTTATATGACAAAAGGTTGAAGATGGAATCTGATGGAGAGGACAGTGGAACATGGAATAAAGGGAAGGAGACGGGGATCGGAGCCAAAGGGCAGGTGGATGGTGGGCAGGTGGAGAGGGTGGGAGGGGAAAGAGATAGTGTGATGAGAACTAGTTGGATCAGGAGGAAAGAAACAGGGGAAAAGGACAAAGGGGAGATATTACCATAAGTTAGAGGCCAACACCTTGTATTCCTTCTTGGTAGTCCCCTTCTGACAGCAGGAACAACAAATAAACAGCTGTGATTGAGAAGATATGGTAGAGAGTGTGTCGCAAAAACTTTAACCACTAGTACATGGAAATAAGAGTGGACAACAAAGTGACACTGTGGAGACAACAGACAATGGCTAGCAGGGTCTGGCCTCAAAAGAATTGCCTCTGAGCTACAAAGACACTGCAGTCAGGAAAGAGGAACCTGGTCAGTCACTAAAAGACTTGCAGATTAATCATTGAGACAGTTTGCAGTCAGGAAAGAGGAACCTGGTCAGTCATGAAAAGACTTGCAGATTAATCATTGAGACAGTTTGCAGTCAGGAAAAGTCATCCAACAAGTCACCTGAAGGTGGGCATTACTAAATTACCAATCATAAAGACAAGAGATTCCACCAATTCTGGAAATCTTGAGTAACACACAACAGGTCAGGCAGCATCTACAGAAGAGAGTAAGGAGTCAGTGTTTCAGACTGAGACCCTTCATCAGGACTGGAAAGAAAGGGGGTAGAGTTGAGAATAAGAGGATTGGAGGGAGAGGGGAAGGAGTACAAGCTGGCAGGTAATAGGTGAAAACCGATGTGGGGGAAGGTGGCTGACTGGGTGAGGGGGAATGAACTGTGATGCTGGGAGGTGATAGGTGGAAAAAGTAAAGGGCTGAAGAAGAAGGATAGGAGAGGAAAGTGAACCATGGGAGAAAGGGAAGGAGGAAGGGCACCAGAGGGTGATGATCGGCAGGTGAGGAGAAGTGATATCAGAGCATTGACTATCAAAATGGCAGTGGTTGCAGTGGGTTAAAATCATACAGAGTCCTTAGTGAGAGAAGATATTGACAGTTAACCTGTCAGTTGTTGTAACTATTTAACTTAAATAATGATATATCACCACAGAGTAGAACTTCCTGATATATGTTATTAGATACATTTTTGGGATAGACTGTGGTCCAGCCACCAATAACTTATTCCCATGGTGGTGTAGTGGTTAGTACAATGCTTTGCAGTACCAGCGACCCGAGTTCAATTCCCGCTGCTGCCTGTAAGGAGTTGATTCGTTCTTCCCGTAACCGTGTAGGTTTCCTCTGAGTGCTCCAGTTTCCTCCCACATTTAAAAGATGTACCCATTGGTAGGTTAATTCGTCATTACAGGCTGTCCCGTGATTAGGGTGGCTTTCAATCAGAGGACTACTGTGTGGTGCAGCTCGAAGAGTGAATTCCGCACTGTGTGTCAATAAGTAAGCAAGTAAATAAATCAATGCAGGGAGGCTTAACGGAGGTACTTGTTCCACAGCAGTCAGATGTGTTCTTCAAGTAAATAAAGTGCACCTGATTTCTTTTTAATCCTCTATTTAAATATGAATCAGGACAATGGTACTACATTAATAAGGATTATGACTATCATTTCTCTATCTGTGCAGGCTATGAGACAGTTTAATCATATTTTGAACTAATTTGAAAGTACATGAATGCCTATAAATTATCACCGTATCACTGCACATGCAGCCATCCCCCTCTGTCATTTGCATGCTGTCATTAGCCTATTTTTAAACAGAATGCAAAATAACATCATGAGAATATAATTCAATAATCATACAATAACACTGATTAATTTCCAGGCTATTTAAATGAACAATTTAGTCTTATGATTGAAAAGTTTATGGGAGTAGGTGATCAACAGATTGGAAATAAAAAGGATGAACATTTCTGTATATTTTAGCTTTTTAATCCATCTATACAAGCTTTTCCCGGCCAAAATCCCTTATTTTATTACTGTTATAGATACTGTTATAGATGAGGTATCAACAGCAGCTAACTAATGAGAATATATTGCCATTCAGCTAACCATTAATGTCAAGGCAAAAATGAATTTAATACAACAAAACCAGAAATGGATTTAATTAATGTGACCATCAACAGGTAAAACAGCATTAGCTGCCAACACTAAGCATTGACTAGCAAACAGATCAGAAGCAATGTGGGCTTCGTTTGATTGCCTAGTAGTTGATCACTGTACATGCATGAATACTCCGTTGAGAAGTCCTTACATTGGCTTGTCATCTTGAATCTCAACATGGTGGTAACACTTAAAACAATTCAGTTTTTTGAACATTTAATCGGTATCTTCATCACGATGAATCTAGCAATCTAAATAGATCAGGACATAGCATTGGAAAGTGCAAATTTCCCCTCACTGAAGATCTGCCTAGCCTTTTGAAGCTAGAGAGTAGCTGCAATAGCAAAACCAGTGAACTGCCTTCAACTGATTATACAGAAACACAATTTCCCATTCAATGAAAATTGCATGATTTTCATGCATAAATATTTTTAAAATATGTAACTCCAAATTAAACACCAAAGGAAGAACAATCTCCAGCAAAATGTGAGATCTTTCCCATGAAAAATGAAAACTCCTTCCCACGTAAAAGAGACCCCCAGACACAAAACTATGAAAATGCCCTGTGCCCAATCCCATCTCTTCAGTATATACTGAAATTCCAAATCCCTTTTACAGTTAAATCTGGTCCGTTCCAATGCATAAAAATCTAAGACACCCATAGGCATCCATATCTATTGCATATAAATTAAAATCTGCACACATAAAATATCTAAATACCTAATACCTATGAAAAGTGGAATTCTCTGTACTTCCTGCCTAATAGTATCAATGAGAAGAGGACATGATAAATTGGTAAATTGGTTTATTATTGTTAGATGTACCGAGATACAGTGGAAAACTTTTCTTGCATACCATTTCTACAGATCAATTAATTTAAATAGTGCATTTGAGGTAATACAAGGCAAAATAATAAAAGAGTGTACTAGGTATGGTAGTGTTATAGGTACAAAGAGCAGTGCAGGTATCCAATAAGGTGCAAGGTCATATCAAGGTAGATTATAAGGTCAAGAGACCATTCTTATTGCAGTAGACCTAGATTGTGGGGATCCTTGATTAAGGGTGCTGCCTTCTTGAATTAGCATTTCCCATAGATGTCAATAGTAGGGAATGCTGTGCCCATTCTGGACTGGGCAGTGCCCAATGCTTTCTGCAGCCTCTTGTGTTCCTGTGACTGGACTTATTAAACCAGGCCATGATGCTAGCCATCAGGATACTTTCAACAGTGCATCTACAGAATTTTGTTAGAGTTTTCAGTGACATGCCAAACCTCCTTGAGCTTCGAAGAAAGTAAAGACGCTGACACACCACGGTTGAGCCAGTTGCTGGATCCTTGTCAGGTCATTAAGGAATTTGAAGCTGCTTACTCTTTCTACTTCCAATGCATCAAAGCAAACTGTTACGTGGTCTTCCAGCTTCCCAGCTTCCATTTTCTCAAATCAAAGATTAGCTCCATGGTTTTGGTAAATTGAATGTAAGGGGTTGTTGTGGCACCAAATGTCCTGTCTCACACTTGTAAGCTGACTCATGACTGAGCAATGGTGGCTCAGCACCATCTTTTAGGTACACTTGTGTTGATGGCCAGTGAGGAGGAGATGTTATTGCTGATCTATACTCAGGCAGTCAAGGATTCAGTTACAAAGGGAGGTACAGAAGCCCAGGTCTTGGATTTCAGTGATAAGTTTGGATGGGTTAATAGTGCTGAATGGCAAGCTGTTACCACTACCGTTGCCCAGGTAGTCCAATACAGAGGATAAGCCAGTAAGATAACCTCTGCTGTTGATTTGTTGTGGCAATAGACAAATTGAAGGGGATCCAGGTACTTTATGAGGCTGGAGTGATTTGTGTCATCGCTAGCTTCTCAAAGTATTTCACTATGATGATTTTCATACTATTCATGGGCAATGGTAGTCCAGCATTGGTTATTTCTTCAGCAGTTTGATCGGGGCACGACTGCACAAGCACATGGGTGTCAGCCAGTGAGAACAGCGTGAAGAGTTTAAAAGGAGACAGCTTTATAGAGTGGGCGTAGAGTAGAGGGAGACAGGATAAGAAGGCCTTGGTTCAACGGGGCTTCGGCGGTAACGCATCGAGGCGAGGTAGGTTGCCTGTGTCGAATACAGTCAGGATGAATGTGTGTGTGGCCGGTGCTCTGTGCTCGGTGTCACATGTGCGAAGTCCTGGAGCCTCCCAGCCTCTCGGACGGCCACATCTGCACCAGGTGCATCGAGCTGCTGCTCCTCAGGGACCGTGTTAGGGAACTGGAGATGCAGGTCGATGACCTTCGTCTGGTCGGGAAGAGTGAGGAGGTGATAGAGAGGAGCTATAGGCAGGTAGTCACACCGGGACCACGGGAGGCAGATAAGTGGGTAACAGTCAGGAGAGGGAAGGGTAAGAGTCAGACCAATAGAGTGCCCCTGTGGTTGTTCCCCTTAACAATAAGTACTCCTGTTTGAGTACTGTTGGGGAGTACAGCCTACCTGGGGGAAGCAACAGTGGCTGCACCTGTGTCACAGAGTATGTCCCTGTGGCTCAGAAGGGTAGGGAAAGGAAGAGGATGGCGGCAGTGATAGGGGACCCTATAGTTAGGGGGTCAGACAGACAATTCTGTGGATGCAGGAAGGAAACTCGGATGATAGTTTGCCTCCCAGGTGCCAGGGTCTAGGATGTTTCTGATCGCGTTCATGATATCCTGAAGTGGGGAGGAGAACAGCCAGAGGTCATGGTACATATTAGTACCAATGACATAGGCAGGGAAAGGGAAGAGGTCCTGAAAGCAGACTACAGGGAGTTAAGAAGAAAGTTGAGAAGCAGGACCACAAAGGTAGTAATCTTGGGATTACTGCCTGTGCCACATGACAGTGCGTGTAGGAATAGAGTGAAGTGGAGGATAAATGCGTGGCTGAGGGATTGGAGCATTCAAGTCAAGTCAAGTCGCTTTTATTGTCATTTCAACCATAACTGCTGGTACAGTACACAGTAAAAACAAAACAACGTTCCTCCAGGACCCTGGTGCTACATGAAACAACACAAAACTACACTAGACTACCTGAAACAACACAAAACTACATTAGACTTCAGACCTACACGGGACTACATAAAGTGCACAAAACAGTGCTAGACAGTACAATAATTAATAAACAAGACAATAAGCACAGTAAAGGGTAAATTACAATATAATAATAAATAGAACATAGAAAACAGAACATAGAATAGTACAACACAGTACAGGCCCTTCGGCCCACAATGTTGTGCCAACCCTTAAACCCTGCCTCCCATATAACCTCCTCACCTTATATTCCTCCATATACCTGTCTAGTAGTCACTTAAATTTCACTAGTGTATCTGCCTCCACCATTGACTCAGGTAGTGCATTCCATGCACCAACCACTCTCTGGGTGAAAAACCTTCCTCTAATATCTCCCTTGAACTTCCCTCCCCTTACCTTAAAGCCATGTCCTCTTGTACTGAGCAGTGGTGCCCTGGGGAAGAGGCACTGGCTGTCCACTCTATCTATTCCACTTAATATCTTTTACACCTCTATCACGTCTCCCCTCATCCTCCTTCTCTCCAAAGAGTAAAGCCCTAGCTCCCTTAATCTCTGATCATAATCCATACTCTCTAAACTAGGCAGCATCCTGGTAAATCTCCTCTGTACCCTTTCCAATGTTTCCACATCCGTCCTATAGTGAGGCGACCAGAACTGGACACAGTACTCCAAGTGTGGCCTAACTAGAGTTTTATTGAGCTTTATCATTACCTCGCGACTCTTAAACTCTATCACTTGACTTATGAAAGCTAACACCCCATAAGCTTTCTTAACTACCCTATCTACCTGTGAGGCAACTTTCAGGGATCTGTGGACATGTACCCCCAGATCCCTCTGCTCCTCCACACTATCAAGTATCCTGCCATTAACTTTGTACTCTGCCTTGGAGTTTGTCCTTCCAAAGTGTACCACCTCACACTTCTCTGGGTTGAACTCCATCTGCCACTTCCCAGCCCACTTCTACATCCTATCAATGTCTCTCTGCAATCTTCGACAATCCTCTACACTATCCACAACACCACCAACCTTTGTGTCATCTGCAAACTTGCCAACCCACCCTTCTACCCCTGCATCCAGGTTGTTAATAAAAAACATGAAAAGTAGAGGTCCCAGAACCGATCCTTCGCCCTACCATTCTTTATATTCCTCACCGGGATAAATTTATCCCTAACCAACTTAGAGAAGTACACAGCATCGGTGACCAGCAAGTGCATTGATGATGTTACTCTGTCCAAGACCATCACTATTCGCCCTAACCAGAAGCCGTGGATGACCACGGAGGTGCCTGCACTGCTGAGGACCAGTGACTCCACCTTCAGAGCAGGAGACAAGGCAGCTCTAACAACAACGAGGGCCAAAATGTCCCGGGCCATCAGAGGGGCAAAGCGTGCACATGCCCAGTGAATCTTCAGGCACTTCCAGGACAGCGGCGACACGCGGCACATGTGGAAGGGCATCCAGGACACCACCAATTACAGGACAGCATCACCTGACTGAGCAGCTAATGCCTTCCTCCCAAATGCACTGAATAACTTCTATGCCCGGTTTGAGGCGGAAAATGACGTGGCGGCGAGGTGCTGTGTCTCACCGTGGCCGATGTGAGAAGAACGCTGTGCAGGGTCAACCCATGGAAGGCTGCTGGACCAGAGAACATCCCTGGTAGAGTGCTCAGAGGATGTGCAGACCAGCTAGCAGATGTTCTCACTGACACCTTCAACATCTCCCTGAGCAGCTCCACCGTTCCAACGTGCTTCAAGGCCACCGCCATCGTCCCTGGAAGGACTGTCTGGGGCCCTGAATGGTGGTGAGGGAGGAAGTGTAAGGGCAGGTGTAGCACTTGTTCCGCTTACAGGGATAAGTGCCAGGAGGGAGATTGGAGGGAAAGGATGGGGGGGATGAATGGACAAGGGAGTCGTGTAGGGAGCGGTCCCTGCAGAAAGCAGAAAGAGGGAGTGAGGGAATGATGTGCTTGGTAGTGGGAGTCCAGGTGAGGCGACACTTCACCTGTGGGTTGCCTGGTTTGGTATACTGAGTCCGGTGCTCCCGGTGCAGCCTTTTATATATTGGTGAGACCCGACGTAGACTGGGAGACCATTTCACTTAACATCTATGCTCAGTCCACCAAAGCAAGCAGGATCTCCCAGTGGCCACACATTTTAATTCCATTCCCATTCTGATATGTCTATCCATTGCCTCCTCTACTGTCAAGATGAAGCCACACTCAGGTTGGAGGAACGACACCTTATATACTGGCTGGGTAGCCTCCAACCTGATGGCATGAACATTGACTTCTCTAACTTCCATTAATGCCCCCCTCCCCTTCTTACCCCATCCCTGATATATTTAGCTTTTCTCCCCTCCTTTTCTTCTCTCTTTCTGCCCATCACTCTGCCTGTTCTCCATCTCCTTCTAGTGCTCCCTTCCCACTTTCTTTCTCCCTAGGCCTTCCTTCCCATGATCCTTTCCCTTCTCTAGCTCTGTCTCCCTTTTGCCAATCACCTTTCTGGCTCTCAGCTGCATCCCACCCCCTCCGGTCTTCTCCTATTATTTTGCATTTCCCCTCCCCCTCCTACCTTCAAATCTCTTACTATCTTTCCTTTTGGTTAGCCCTGATGAAGGGTCCCGGCCCGAAACATCGACAGCACTTCTCCCTTTAGATGCTGCCTGACCTGCTGCGTTCTACCAGCATTTTGTGTGTGTTGCTTGAATTTCCAGCATCTGCAGATTTCCTCGTGGAAAGCTGAGCCTGCTGGGCCTGAATATCTCCATCTGCAACTGGATCCTAGACTTCCTGACTGGGAGACCTCAGTCTGTCCAGATTGGGAACAGCATGTCCAACACCATCACACTGAGCACGGGGCCCGCTAGGGCTGTGTGCTCAGTCCACTGCTGTTCATTCTGCTGACCCACAACTGTGCTACAACACACAACTCGAACCACATCATCATGTTCGCCGATGACACAACCGTGGTGGGTCTCATCAGCAAGAACGGCGAGTCAGCTTACGGATAGGAGGTGCAGAGGCTAACGGACTGGTGCAGAGCCAACAACCTGTCTCTTAATGTGAACAAAACAAAAGAGATGGTTGTTGACTTCAGGAGGGCATGGAGTGACCACTTCCCGCTGAACATCGACGGCTCCTCGGTAGAGATCGTTAAGAGCATCAAATTTCTTGGTGTTCACCTGGCAGAGAATCTCACCTGGTCCCTCAACACCAGCTCCATAGCAAAGAAAGCCCAGCAGCATCTCTACTTTCTGCGAAGGCTGAGGAAAGTCCATCTCCCACCCCCCATCCTCATCACATTCTACAGGGGTTGTATTGAGAGCATCCTGAGCAGCTGCATCACTGCCTGGTTTGGAAATCGCACCATCTCAGATCGCAAGACCCTGCAACGGATAGTGAGGTCAGCTGAGAAGATCATCGGGGTCTCTCTTCCTGCCATCACGGACATTTACACTACACACTGCATTCACAAAGGAAACAGCATTATGAAGGACTCCATGCACCCCTCAAACAATCTCTTCTCCCTCCTGCCGTCTAGGAAAAGGCTCCGAAGCATTCGGGCTCTCAGAACCAGACTATGTAACAGTTTCTTCCCCCAAACTATCATACTCCTCAATACCCGAAGCCTGGACTGACACCTTGCTCTACTGTCCTGTTTATTATTTATTGTAATGCCTGCACTGCTTTTGTGCACTTTATGCAGTCCAGTGTAGGTCTGTAGTCTAGTGTGGCTTTCTCTGTGTTGTTTTTTTTTATTACGTAGTTCAGTCTAGTTTTTTGTACTGTGTCATGTAACACCATGGTCCTGAAAAACGTTGTCTTATTTTTACTATGCACTGTACCAGCAGTTATGGTCGAAATGACAATAAAAGTGAGTTGACTTGACTTGACTTAAATGTAAATGTAAACAATGTAACAATGTTTAAGCAGGAATTGAGAAAGAAATGAGCAAAGATTGCAAAGGGAGTGGAGTGGTGTTCAGGGGTGTGTGTGTGTGTGTGTGTGTGTGTGTGTGAGCGTGCGCAGAGGGCAGGGATTCAGATTTCTGGATCATTGGAACCTGGTGGCGGTGGTGGAGGCGGATACGATAGGGTCTTTTAACAGACACCTGGGTAGGTACATGGAGCTCAGAAGCATAGAGAGCTACGTGTAACACCAGGTAATTTCTAAAGTTCGGCACAGCATTGTGGGCCGAAGGGCCTGTATTGCGCTGTAGGTTTTCTATGTTTCTATGTTTCTGTACCCTTTTGACAACAGTGGGAATCTCAGACTACAGCAGTCCATGAATACGCCAACCAGTTGGTCTGAAAATATCTTCAGCACTCTGGCAGGTATGTTTTTCAGATGTTCATCCTCTTGAAGGACAATCTGATTTTGACTGTGGAGACTGAGATTACAGGGTCATCAGGAGCTGTGTATTATACATTTGAAAGCATACATGAAAGGCACTGAGTTCACCTGGAAGTCATGCTTTGTTACCGCTTGTGTTATCTTTCTTCACCTAATGGTAGGTGATAGAATGTAGTCTTCCACAACTGTTAAGCATTCGTCTGTGACTCCTGTTAAGTCTGGAATTGTCTCTTTGACTTAGTAGAGTCTTCCAGATCATATCTCTTCCCCTGTCCTAGATACCACTAATCTAGCCTTCAGCAGATTAGTCTGCATTGTCTGGAACCATCTGGATCACCCCAGGGCTTCTGGTTGAGGAAGGCTCAGAATGTTTTGTGGGTACACATTTGTCCATGCAGTTATTTATAAATGATGAGGACTGGCAAATTCCTAAACATGGCACGGTCTGCTGACTCAGAGCAGAAGGGCCAGAGTTGCATCCTTCATCCAGGAGTGATGTGCCTATGCAGGGTTGATGGCAATTAATAATTCACCTTGAATATACATCGATTAAACCAGAGCAGTAAGTTCTCATGATACCTGAGAATTTTTCCTTCTGCATTGATTGCTTCCTGTATTATCAAAGGGCTTTAACATAGATTTGAAAGAATTCCAAGGATGGTAACATCTGATTATTGTTCAGTTTTCCATCAGCATTTAATGTACTTAAGCCTCCGTGAATGTTACTATTCCTAACTGACAGAGCCTGTTATTTTCAGGAGCAAGTGAAAGCCTATGCTAGACACTTCAAAAACAACAACAAAGCATTTATTTATATACTGCCTCCAACATAATAAAAACCCCATAGGTCATTATTGAACATGCCTTGGGCTGGACCTTTCCAGTGTAGTTGTGTAAAGAGTTTATCAATTATGAAGCTAAGCTGCCAAGTTGTTTAGAATATACAGGTATTAATAAAATTAACATATTATCAAAATTAATAAGAAATGAATCCCTAATGTTTTATTTCAGGGG
This sequence comes from Hypanus sabinus, assembly GCF_030144855.1. NCBI lineage: Eukaryota > Metazoa > Chordata > Chondrichthyes > Myliobatiformes > Dasyatidae > Hypanus > Hypanus sabinus. The sequence goes on along the minus strand of NC_082715.1, from coordinate 34,499,948 downwards.
AGAAGTATACTAAACCATGGTAAACAGTTTAACTTCTGGTGTCAACTGAAAGCCACTTTACAAATTTATAAATTTTGATAAATATTTAATAAAATGTAGATTCTCCACTTTGATCAGTCATGTTGTGCTTGGAATAGTGGACTTCTTCAAGGAAGTGTTGAGCACATCTATGAATTATTTCCTTTGTCCACATGCTCATCTCTTCTCATGACAGAGCTCGAAATAAAGTGTCTGTTTCAGGCTGTCTTGAGTAGAGCTGTACATCTGGATCACAGTGAAACCTTGCACAAAATGGATCACCTTACAGACTTACCTGGCTGTTTTTTCTGTAAAGAGACTGCATTTCTAATATTGACCGCATGCAGTCCCCTCAGAACCCACAGAGCCGTCACTTTCAGTCCTGACAAATTGGCTCAGAGAAATAGTTCGCTGACAGAAAATGGCTAGATATCTGACATTATGTTGCCTGTTGAAAGCCAGTACTTAGTCTTAATATAAAGCTAGATTGTAGAAAAAATCCCTGGCAGTTCTGCACTTTACCCTCGTCAACACAATTATATGTTAGAAGGGGAAGACTGAACAGTATTTTATTTAGCAGCATGATTCTCAAATGGTAGTGATGCAGTTTTTCCAACTTATCAGTCATCAAACAAGGAGTAATGCACTGCAGAGACTGTGAGTCTTCACAACTGTATTTATAGGAAGAGGGATGGAAAACGATCTAGTGAAATTAGTGCATTTTATAGCTTGTTAGAACTCTTAGGAAATCAAAGTGCAAGATGAAGCCTGAAAGGTGAAAATAATGGTGATTTACTTTTATCCTCTGAGGATTTCATTTCAAAACCTGTCCAGGCTAATGGGATGAAAGCATTCTCTCTTGACCAGTTATGGATACCTCAGAGGAAATCAATTTGAGCCATTTCAGCACATTTTCTGATGGTTGAGAATGTGTGGCATAGCATTTGACAAATCAACATTAAATATTTAAGCTAGGTAGCTAGAAGAAAGGCTGTTGCACAGAGTTAAGAATTAGGAGTACAGGAACACCAGATCACAGTGATATAAACAGGTCAGTAAGTCACGCAGCTTACTGTACCATTCTATAAAACTGCAGCTGAGCATTGATTTGGATCTTTTTTTCAATAATATTTTACACCCCTTGGATAAGAGAAACCTCCAATTCTCAGAATCGAGGTTAATAACTAACCTGACCTCAATTACCATTTGTGGAGGGTGCACTAAACCTCTGCTACCCTTGGCTCATAGAAGTGTGTCAAAGAAGCAGCTTAGATGTAATATTTTTGGCAATGTCACCAAGTGTGCCACATGTTACTACTATAAAAAAATTTCCAAAAATCCTTTTGAAATTTACAGCAAGAAGCATTGGGCACACAGCTGTTCAACTTTTGCCTGGTACATGAGTAAGCTTTAGTTACAGAGTTACAGAGCAATACAGCATAGAGAAAGGTCCTTTGGCCCATCTGTCCAATGCTGACCAAGATGCCCCACCCAAGCTAATTTCATTAATTAGCATCTAGACTCTAACCTACTAAATATCTCCAATCCATCTAACTGTCCACAGTCTTTTAAAAATTGCTATGTAGTTGCCTCAACCACTTCCACTGGCAGCTGATTCCACATAAGTAGCAGCCTATGTGGAAAGGAAAATGCCCTTGTCAGCTAGAACCAAGTTGTCCACAGATTATTTGTTCTTGTGGATAGCGGAACAAGGATAAATCCTGAAATTGACAATTTTGTCACAAATGGTAAAAGGAATACACAAAACATTTGTCACCTACCTACAGGAAAGATGTCGACAAGGTTGAAAGAGTACAGAGAAAACTTGCAAGGATGTTGTTCGGTTTGGAGGACCTGAGTTATATAGAAAGATTGAACAAGTTAGGACTGTATTCCTTGGATTGTAGAAGATTGAGGGGAGATTTGATAGAGGTATTCAAAATTATGAGGAGTATATATAGGGTAAATGCAAGCAAGATTTTTTCCACTGAGGGCGAGTGGGACTAGAACTAGAGATTATGGGTTAAGGGTGAAAGCTGAAAAGTTTAAAGGGAACATGAGTGGAAACTTCTTCACTCAGAGGGTTCTAACAGTGTGGAATGAGCTGTCAGCGCAAGTGGTGCATGTGAGCTCAATTTCAATGTTTAGGGGAAGTTTGGATAGATACATAGATGGTAGGGGTATGGAGGGCTATGCTCCTGGTACAGATCCATAAAGACCATAAGACATAGGAAAAGATTTAGGCTATTTGGCCCATCATTTGGCCCTGGCTTCCACAGCTGCCTGTGGTAATAAATTCCACAAATTCACCACACTCTGGCTAAAGAAATTTCACTGCATCTTTGTTTTAAATGGACATGCCCCTCTATCCTGAGGCTGTGCCCTCTTGTCCTGGACTCTCCCACCATGGGAAACATCCTTTCCATATCTACTCTGTCTAGGCCTTTCAACATTTGAAAGGTTCCAGTGAGATTTCCACCCTTATCCTCCTGAATTCCAGTGAGTACAGACCCAGAGTCATCAAATGTTCCTCGTATGATAACCCTTTTATTCATGGAATCATCCTTGTGAACCTCCTCTGGACCCTCTCCAATGCCAACACATCTCTTCTAAGATGAGGGGCCCCAAACTGTTCTCAATACTCAAGGTGGGGCCACATCGGTGCCTTATAAAGCCTCAGCATCACAGCCTTGCTCTTGTATTCTAGGCCTCTTGAAATGAATGCTAACATGGTATTTACCTTCCTCTTCACCAACTCAACCTGCAAGATAACCTTTAGGGTGTTCTGCACAAGGACTCCAAAGTCCTTTTACATCTCAGTTGATGCAAAGGTTGACGGGAATAGGCAGCCTAAATAGTTTCAGCATGGACTAGATAGGCCGAAGGGTCTGATTCTGTGTTGTATTTCTCTATAATTCTGTGACTCTTTTGTTTAAAAACTTGCTGAATTAAATTCCCTTTGAGACAGCTGAAGGAACACAACAAACAGAGTGCATGATAGAATCAAGCTGAAAAGCTTGATTTTGACTTCAAAGGTACTGTTGCATGTTCAAAGTCACATTTATTGTCATGTGCATGAGTACATAAATGCAGAAGAGAAAATGAAAAACTTTCTTACAGCAGCATCACAAAGCATTATATGAGCTGCACTCACAAGATTCTTACAAGAACATGATCAGAACAAAGCTATTGCCAAAGTTTCTATTTCAGATGTCAAGCTTTTTATTTATGTGTTAGAGTTTAATTCACCTTCATTGCCAATTTGTACATGAGAATGGTTTCTCTGAAGCATCATTAGCTCTCTTAGTCGTAATGACATGCCATTATGATACCAGGCAAAGTCTTGCTGGAAAAAATAAGTGTGTTAATGATGCAAACTTTTATTAAAGTACAAACCTGCCTGAAGGCTCAGAAGATGAAGAGGCACAAGCTGCACAACTGCTGCTCTGCTTTGCACCGTATTCCTTCCCATTGTGGTTAAAAATCTGTTGGGTCTATGTGGTAGGTTAACTTTCCCCAGAAGGTTAGTTCCGGTGTTTAATAGTATAGCTACTGATTTAGCAATGTGTTAAACAATTGTTCAGGGAAGGCCAGGCAACTTGTGTATTGCTCATTTTCTGTGATATTTAAATTAATGTAAATTTTTATTGATTTATTACATTTATATTTTTTCACTCTTAATCCATTTTTTCTTCCCTCATTTTATTTCTTTATTTGATTCAACTCAAATTGGCACTCCTTCTCAATCAGAACACCAGTTCTCTCACCAGGCTTAATTCTCAGTTGTACCTGATACGGTGGTGAGGATCATTTCTGACCTCTCAATGCCTTGGGGTTGTTCCTTCGATTTTCAAGTAGCCTGCCAACATTTTGTGGTTCCATGGGTAAAACTAAATACAGGAGCTTGTTGTCTTGACTGTCCCAGGAAGTGAAGTGGTCTGGCAAACACCAGACCACAGGTGATCGATCCAAGAACCCTCCCTTGATTCACTCTGACAGTCCTTTGATGGTTTCGTTTGACTGAGTCAACTGGTGTAGGGGGAGGTGGCTGTGCCAGCACAAGAGAGCAGAAATGGAAGCTGAAGATGTGTTGAGAAGTGGAGAGAGTGCATGGAGGTTCCCTATAGACCAATTGTCAACAATGATGCTCAATCTGGCTGAATGCTGAACCTGTCATTAATCAGGCCTCAATAATCAGCTTTCATTTTCAACCAGCTATGATAGAAAGGCTCTTATCTCTGAAGGGTGCTGAGAATCTATCTCAGAACTAATGGGATATGACATGAAAATTGTGACTCCAACAATCTCTGATACAATGCACTTGAATTTATAATGCAGCAATTCTATACTGTATGTGCCATCAATTGACTCCTGAGATGTGAAACATTGGACAGTTCTGAAGGCTTGTATTTAATTAGTTTCATTACTGGTTTTGACTGTCTAAAACCACCACGGCTGTATAAGCTGTTACGTCTCAAAGCAAATTTCATAGGTATTTGTGTCAAAAGCATTAGTAACACGAACTTCTGAGAGAATGCAATGTTGGCATTCAATTCAAGATGACTAGAAAATAAAAGCAAGAATGTGAAGACAAGAGGTCCAGAGTAACATACACAAAATTCAGAAGGTCCGGCAGCATCTATGGAATGAATGAAACTGCTTAACAAGTTAAAAGTCCATTGGTATTACAGGGAAGATTATAGCATGGATAAAACAGTGCCAGAGGCAAAGAGCGGAAACTAAGGGAGACTTTTCTGGTTGGCTGCCAGTGACTAGTGGTGTTCCACAGGGTGCCACTTCTTTTTACGTTATATGTCAATGACTTAGATGATGGAATTGATGGCTTTCTTGCAAAGTTTGTGGACGCCATGAAGATAAGTGGAGGGGCAAGTAGTTTTGAGAAAATAGAGAGACTACAGAAGGACTTAGCCAGATGAGGAGAATAGGCAAATGGAAGTTGGGAAGTGCATGGTCATGCACGTTGGTAGAAGTAAAGGAGTAGACTATTTCCTAAATGGAGACAAAATACAAAAATCTTCTTCAATCAAAGGTGATCAGAGTGTGGAATGAGCTGTCTGTGCAAGTGGTGGATGTGAGGTTAATTTCAACATGAAAGAGAAATTTTGACTGGTATGTGGAAGATTATGGCCCAGGTGCAGGTTGGTGGGGCTAGGCAGATTAGTGGTTCAGGTGACATGCTGTAGCTGCGTGATGAGGGAGCTGGTGGACCCCATTGTGGTTCCTGGTGACCACATCTGCAGCAAGTGTTGGTGGCTGGAGGAACTCAGGCTCAAAGTTGATGACCTGGAATCTGAGCTCAAACACTGTGGCACATCAGGGAGGGAGAGCTACCTGGATTCTCTGCTTCAGGAGGTAGTCATGCCCAGTAGATTAGCTGCCTCAAATTCAGTCTGCGGTCAGGGACAAGAGGGTGTGTCTGCGAGTGAGGCGGGGAGTGGGATCCCAGATTCAACGCTGGACGAGCCTCAGCACTTGAGCTTCTCCAACAGGTCTGAGATTCTTACTCCTTGTGTGGATGAAAGTGAGGGCTGTAGGAAGGATGAGCAACCTAACTGTGGCACCGTAGTTCAGGGTGCCAATCAAGAAGAGGAGGAGAAGAGAACTGTAATGGTAATTGGGGATAGTATAGTCAGGAGAATAGACAGAGTTCTCTGTCGTAAGTAGAGAGCATCCTGAAGGTTGTGTTGCTTGTCTGGTGTCTGGGTTTGGGACATCTTATCTGACCTGCAGAGGAATTTGCAGTGGGAGTGGAAAGATCCAGTTGTCGTGGTCCATGTGCATACGAGTGACATGGTAGAATGAGGAAAGAGGTTCTGCTGAGGGAATTTGATCAGCTAGGGACTAAATTAAAAAGCGTAACCAAAAAGGTGATGATCTCTGGATTACTACCTAAGCCATGTGCAAATCGGCAGAGGCCAAGAAGATTAAGGAGTTAAATGCATGGCACAAGGATTGGTTAGGCAGAAGTGGGTATGAATTCATGGGAAATTGGCACCAGTAATGGGAAAGGAGCGAGCTGTACCAATGGGATGGGCTTCACCTGAACCGCGATGGGACCTGGATCCTATTGAATTGCATAACTACAGCTGTGGATAGGTCTTTAAATTAAATAGTAGGGTTGTGGGATTAACAGATTGGAGAAGTATGGGTAAAGTAAAAAAAATGTGTGGATAAAGGTAAAGTAAAAGCAAAAGATAAAAAAGAGAAAAGTAAGAGTGGAGTGAAGAAAAGTCAAGTGCAAAAGAGTAAAAAATTATAGGATTTTAAAAGCACAATGAGGGTAAAGGCACTTTATTTGAATGCCCTTGGTATTCGAAACAAATTCAGTGAACTTGTAGCACAAATTAGTACAAAGGAGTATGATTCAGTGGCCATTACAGAGACGTGGTTGCAGGGTGGAGAGGACTGGGAATTCAATATCCAAGGATATCAGGTAATACGGAAGGATAGGCAGGGAGGTGGGGTAGCGCTCTGAATTTAAAGTGAGATCAGGGCAATAGTGAAAGACAATACAAGATCTAAGGAGCAGAATGTTGAACCCATCTGGGTAGAGATTAGGAACAATAAAGGGAAAAAAAAAATCACTGGTGAGAGTTGGCTATCGGCCACCAAATAATAACATTACAGTGGCATAGGCAACAAACTGAGAAATATCTAAGGTATGTAAGAATGGAACAGCAGTAATCATGGGGGACTTTAACTTGCACATAGAATCAGGTTGGTCAAGGCAGTCTTGAGGAGGACTTTATAGAATGCATCCATGATGGCTTTCTTGAACAGCATGTTACTGAACCTACAAGAGAATGTGCTATCTTAGATATGGTTCTGTGCAATGAGGCAGGTAAAATTAGTGATCTTGTAGTTAGGGATCTCTTGGAAAGAGTGATCACAGTATGATTGAGTTTCTCATACAAATAAAGGGTGCAATAGTTTGAACTAAAACCAGTGTATTATGCCTAAACAATGGGTACTACAATGGGATGAGAGAGGATTTAGCTAGTGTACGCTGGGTCCACAGACTATATGGTGGGACAGTTGAGGAACAGTGGAAAACTTTCAAAGAGATTTTTCACAGTGCTCAACAAAACTATATTCCAATTAAAAGCAATGACAGTAAGGGTGGGGAAAGCTAGCCTTGGATAACTGAGGAAATAAAAGAAAGTATCAAACTAAAAGCTCGTGCCTATGAAGTTGCCAAAAGTAGTGGGAAACTGGAAGACTGGGAAAACTTTAAAAGCAACAACGAACCTCTAGGCGAGCAATAAAGAAAGGGAAGCCAGATTACGAAGATAAACTAGCGCAAAATATTAACATGTATGGTAAAAGTTTTTTATAATTTTATAAAGTGGAAAACGGTGGCTAAAGTGAACATATGTCCCTTGGAGGACGAGAAGGGGGAATTGATATTGGGTAATGAGGAAATGGCAGAGGCTTTGAATGACTATTTTGTGTCAGTCTTCATGGTGAAGGACATGTCTAACATGTTAAAGAGAGATGTTATGGATGTGATGGGAGGTGAGGACCTCAAGACAATAGCTATCACTAAAGGGGTAGTGCTGAGCAAACTTGCGGGCCTGAAGACAGATAAGTCCCCTGGTCCTGATGGAATGCATCCCAGGGTACTGAAACAAATGGCAGAATTTATAGCGAGGCTTTGGTGATAACTTACCAAAATTCTCTGGACTCTGAGCAGGTCTGGCAGATTGGAAGATGGCGAATGTCATGCCACTGTTCAGAAAAGGAGTTAGGCAAAAGGCAGGTAACTATAGACAAGTTAGTTTTACATCTGTAGCATGGATTCAGCAAAGGCAGGTCCTGTTTGACAAACTTACTCGAGTTCTTTGAGGATATAATGAGCACAGTGGATAAAGGGGAACAGATGGACATTATTTACTTGGATTTCCAGAAAGTGTTCAATAAGGTGCTGCACAAAAGACTTATCCATAAGATAAGGACGCATAGAGTTGGGATACATGGGTGTTACTCTGGTTAGCAATCAGTGGTGAGTGGTGTGCCACAGAGGTCAGTACTGGGCCCGCAACTGTTCATGATATACATTGACGATCTGGAAGAGGGGATGGTGTGTAGTGTATCAAAGTTTGCCCATGATACTAAATTGAGTGGAAAAGAAAATTGTGTAGAAGATATGGAGAGTCTGCAGAGAGATATAGATAGATTAAGTGAGTGGGCAAGGGTCTGGCAGATAGAGTACAATGTTGGTAAATGTGAGGTCATCCACTTTGGAAGGAAAACAGAAGAGCAGATTATTATTTAAAAGGTAAAGAGTTGCAGCACTCCCCTGCAGAGGGGCTTGGGAGGGCTTGTACATGAATCACAAAATGTTGGTTTGCAAGTGCAGCAGGCTATTAAGAAGGCAATTGGAATGTTGGCCTTATTTGCTTGAGGGATTGAATTTAAGAGGGAGGTTATGTTGTGCCAGTGATGCCAGTGATGTTGTGGGGGTGGAATTGGACTCTCTGATGGTGATGTCTGAAAAGAGGATGCTGTCCAAGTTGCATGCCATCTTGGACAATGACTCCCATCCACTCTATTATGTACTGGCTAGGCACAGGAGTACATTCGCCAGAGACTCATTCCAGCCCCTTGGTATGAACATCGAATTCTCCAACTTCCGGTAATTCCCTCCCTCTCCCTTCCCCCATCCCACCTTCATTCTGTCTCCTCTTCTAGCTGCTTATCACCTCTCATGACTCTGTCTTCTTCAACTACCCATAGTACTTTCCCCTTAGATTCCTTCTTCACCTCTCCTGCCTATCCCCTCCCTGCTTCCCCTCCCCCACCCCTTGATCTTTCCTCTGATTGGTTTTCCACCCTCCCCCCACCTTCTTTATAGGGCCCCTGTCCCCTCCTTCTTTTGTCCTGATGAAGGGTCTAGACCCGAAACGTTGACTGCTCCTTTCAACGGATGCTGCCCGACCTGCTGAGTTCATCCAGCTTTTTTGTACGTCTTGAGGAGAGATTGAGTCACCTGGGACTGTACTCGCTGGAATTCAGAAGAATGAGAGGAGATCTTATAGAAACATAAAAAATTATGAAAGGGATAGATAAGATAGGGAAGGAAAGTTGTTTCCACTGGTAGGTGAGACTAGAACTAGAGGACATAGCCTCAAGATTCAGGGGAGTAGATTTAGGATGGAAATGATGAACTGCTGTTCTCATAGAGTGATGAATCTGTGGAATTCTCTGCCCAGTGAACTAATGGAGGCTACTTCAGTACATATATTTAAGACAAGGTTGGATAAATTTTTGCATAGTAGGGGAATTAAGGGTTATGGGGAAAAGGCAGGTAGTTGGAGATGAGTCCATGGCCAGATCAGCAAAGATCTTATTGAATGGCAGAGCAGGCTTGACGGGCCAGATGGCCGACTCATGCTGCTCCTTTTTCTTATATTTTTATGTTTTTATGGTACAGACTAGATGGGCCAAAGGGTCTGTTTCTGTGTTGTTGTGTTCTATGACTCAAAAGAGCCTGTTTTAGGGTTCTTCCAATAACTTGAAGAGCATTGGTAATTCTGTCATGTTTAATGCAATATCAGTCAATTTCTGTTAGCTTTATGTATCAACAGGAAACAAATTATAATCTGAACGTTTCATAACAATCTAGCCAAGAGCAAAGTGTCAGTGTTTACATCAGCCAATCATGTGGCAATGCAAGGAAAGGTCTGAAAATTACTTGTTCCAGCAGTAATACAGTTTTCATTTCAAGAAGACACCTTGATTCACTGATTTCCATATTCATGAAGTTTCATTTAAAAATTCTCTCAAGGGAGCTGAATGTCAACTGAAATCTAAGTTCACATTCACAGAGAGCACTTGTTGACCTTGAACTTATGAATCAGCAGATGGCTTTCCACCCCTCTTTCAATGCAGCAACCTTTAAATTGAAGTTGAACATGTCTGATAATACAGCACAATTGTTTCAAAAGCTCCTAGAATGAGTTGTCCAATTGAACTGTGCAATTGAAGGTGGTATAGGAACCAGCAACACTCAATTAACCTGACTCTTTTGACAAAGCAGTTGAATAAAATCTACAAAAACAACTGACTAAAGTGAGGAATTCGATGGGAATTAAGAACCACAGAAGTCTGTAGATTAGCTGCTAATAAAGTCATAAATCATACATGTTATTTTTGGTGTAAAATAGCATTATAGCACCCTGGAGTTTTCTCTTCCAGTTTACAGCTTGCTGTTTGGGTTTGTTGCTAATTACACCCATTTTTTTTGAAGCTCTTGATCATCTGGCCTAAAATCTCCTTCCAAGGCTTAGTATGTTGTTCTTGTTTGTTTACGGTTTTATGAAGCACCTTGGGACATTCTTGCTATATTAAAATTGCTAAATAAGATAAGCAGCTTTATCTTTTCCTGCCCCCCCCCAACAAACTCCCTTTTTTTTCTCTCTCCCGTCTCCGTGAGAAAATATGTTTTCATTTATTTAGTCATTGGTGAGGAAGGCAAATACAATGTTAGCATTCAGTTTGAGAGGACTAGAATATAAAAGCAAGGACGAGGTGCTGCAGCTTTATTAAGCAACAGTGAGGCTTCACAGAGTATTGTGAGCAGCTTTAGGCCCCTTATTTAAGAAAGGACATTGGAGAGGATTCAGAAGAGGTTCATGAATGATCCTTGAAATGAAATGTTTATTGTATGAGGAGTGATTGATGGCCCTGGGCCTTTAGTCATTGGAATTTAGACGGGATCTCATTGAAACCTATCGAATGTTGAAAGGTCTAAACAGAGTGGATGTGAAGAGGATGTTTCTTATGGTGGGGGAGTCTAGGAACAGAGGGAAAAGCCTCAGAATAGAGGAATGTCCATTTAGAATGAAGAATAGGAGGAAATTCTTTCAACAAAGGGGTTGTGGATCTGTGAATTTGTTGCTACAGGTGGCTGTGGAAGCCTGGTCATTGAGTGTATTTTAATACAGATTCTTGATTAGTCAGGATATGAAAGGTCAGGAGAAGGCAGGAGAATGGGGTTAAGAGGGAAATGGGTCAGCCATGATGAAATGGCATTAAGAGTGAATTGTTTCCTTTAAATAGACAGGTCCCAATTTATGAAAACTTACCTTTTAAATTAGTTAATGACTCTTTTATTTACTTAGAGATTAAAATCACAAAAAACCATAAAGACTTATTTAAGGTTAATTTTGTACCCTTAATTGATCAGATTAAATGCTTGTTTACTAAGTGGTCACCATTACCTTTATCTCTGATAGGTAGGATTAGTACTATTAAGATGGTTATTTTACCTAAGTTCTTACATATTTTTCAAGCGGTACCAATTTTTATTCTGAAATCTTTTTTTACTAATGTTGATTCAAAAATTTCCTCGTATATATGACAGAATAAAAATCCCAGGTTAGGTAAAATATACTTACAGAAGGCAAAGAAGGAAGGTGGATTAGCATTGCCTAATTTTAGATTTTATTATTGGGCAGTTAATATTAGATATTTGATATGTTGGTTGTAAGATTGGGATGGATCTTTTAGCCCTCATTGGGTGAGCCTGGAAATTAAATCGGTACCAGGTTTTGCACTGGGTTCTATTTTGGGGACTTCTCTCCCTTTTGCTCTTTTTAAATTGCCGAAACGAATTGACAACCTGATAGTTAAACATACTTTACGTATGTGGTTTCAATTTTGGAAATTTTTTGGGTTGACTCAGTTTGTTTTAAATATTCCTATTGTATCCAATTGTTTTTTCCACCCTTCAATTATAGACCAAGCTTATTCGGCTTGGAAGACTAAGGGATTACTACGATTTTCTGATTTATTTTTGGATAATTGTTTTATGTCTTTTGAGCAATTATCTAATAAATATAATTTGCCTAGATTTCATTTTTTTAGATATTTACAGATTAGGAATTTTTCAAATACTGTACTTCCTACTCTTCCAAATTTTGTGTCTTCAGGTATTTTGGAGAATTTGTTTGAATTAAACCCCTTTCAGAAAGGGCTTATATCAAAACTTTATAACATAATTGTGAAGATACATTCAGAGCCCCTTTATAAGACAAAAAATGATTGGGAAAGAGAGCTTAACCTTAGTATTCCTATTGAGAATTGGGATAGAATTCTTCAATTAGTTAATACATCATCTATATGTGCCAAACATTCATTAATACAGTTAAAGGTCGTACATAGGGCCCATATGTCCAAGGATAAATTGGCTCATTTTTATTCCTATATAAATCCTATTTGTGATAGATGTCAATCTGAAATAGCATCTTTAACTCATATGTTCTGGTTGTGTCCGCTTTTGAAAAAATATTGGAAAGATATTTTTGATATTATCTCTGCGGTATTGAACATTGATTTACAACCTCATCCTATTACCTCAATTTTTGGTTTATCAATGATGGACTCACTTCATTTATCTTATTCCGCCTGTCAAATGATTGCTTTTCTTACACTAATGGCTAGAAGATCTATTTTGTTGAATTGGAAGGAAATTAATCCTCCTACTGTATTTCATTGGTTTTCTCAAACTATGTTATGTTTAAGTTTAGAAAAAATTAGAAGAGGTGTATTTGACACTTCTACTAAATTTGAAAAGATATGGAGACCATTTATTCAATATTTTCATATGTAATAGGACCCTGTTCCAGGCCTATTTGATTTTCCAGTTTTGCTTTCATATATGTCAAGAGGATCGGTGTTGACGACACTGATGATTTTGTATTTTTGTGAGATATTATAAACAGCCCTTTTCTTTTTCTTTTCTCTCTTTTTTTATTTTCTCTTTTTTCTTTTTAGTTTTTTTTCTATTAGTTATTAGATTTTTAGATTAGTTTTTGCATAATGAATTTTTTTTCTTTTTTCCTTTTTCTTTTTTCTTTTTATTTTATATTATGACACACCTAGGTTTGCCTTGTCTATTTGTATATTGTTTCTTTTACGATGTGGGAATACTCATTTATACTGTAATCATTGTTTTTGTAATCTTTTATAGTTAGTTGAAATATGTATGTTTGTAATCCCATTATCTATGTACCAATTTTATTTTGTTGTTATTAATAATGATAATAAAAAGATGGAAAAAGTTTTAAAAAAAGGAAATGGCAGAGTAGACTCAATGGGCTAAATGGCCTAATTCTGCTCCTATTTTTAATGGTCTTAAAGTCTTTTAGTATCTTATCTCATTCCTAACTTTTTTCCCCAAGTACCTCGCAGCCAAAGAATTCTTCTGAAGTGTAGCTCTTGCAGATTATAGGTAAATTATAACTGTTGCCACAGTGGGAAGTACATTAGATAGTCAACTTGCATAACTCAACCAAAAGCATGTTAATCACCTCTTTAATACATTTTTCTGAATATGGTACTTATTTATATAAGCAATGGTTTTGAGTTTTTGTTTATTTGTTTATTGGCAAACATGGATTGACAGAACCTGTGCTTCAAGGCAGGGCTTTGTCATGTTTTCTGCTCTCCAGTGAAATGGGGAATGTGGTAAGTTGCACAAAGAGAGCTAATGATTACCCTCTATTTCCTCTGAAATGGAATTAACTTCTCCATATGCCTCAATACCCTATAGCTCTTTCTGGTCATCCCTCTGCTTCCTTGAAAAAAACCCCAGCCTTTCAATTTTTCCTATTTTTATAACCTGTCACTTCATTAACAGAACAGAGAACCTAGAACATTGCAGGCTCTTTGGCCCAAAATGTTGTGCTGACCATTTAACCTACTCAAAGATCTGTCTACCTCTTCCCTCCTTCATTTTTTTCATCCACTTGCCATGATGATTCTGTAGTTTTGTTGCCGAATGGAGACCAGAGCTAGAAGCCGACATAGAATGTAAACCAGGTCCCATCATAATGTAACATAACTGCTCAGCTTCTTAATTCTACCTTCCTAGAAATAAACCTGGGGGTTTTATTTATTCATAATGCCTTCTCATTAAGCAGTCTAATAACTTTTATTGATTAGTTCAGTGACTTGTATAGTTTTGCCCCAGTTAGGAAGAACTAGAACATCTTCACACTCTCTTCTGGAGCCCAGAGCATTCTTCAGTGCTCAACATCTTCAGACACTTCACTACACTGAAAACTCATTACACCTCCATGCCCATCCCTCACCCTCCACGTTTACCTAGACTCCAGGATAGATGTTTGCCAATAACAGGAGAAATGCAGCAGTAGCAAATGGCAAATAAACATAAGATTATATTAGGAAATGATTGAGATAGCTAGAAATATCAGCAGCCTGTTCTGTCTCAAAATTGTTACTGTTACTTAAAGGGTGTAGTTCCTGGGAATAATCTTCAAAGGAGTCAATATGTCATCTTACTCAGCATCCAGTACAGAACTATACAGCCAATAAGGTCATGGGATCAAACTCCAATTGGGGTAGATGATTATGAGACCCTGAAAGCTGCAAGAGACAACCTCACCAGGACTGTGGTCTGGCTGTGAAAGCTCAATGTCAAGAAAATACTTTCAGGCATCTGAGAACATTACTTTTTGGATAACTGTTACTAAAACAAATGCATATGGAAGAAGGATAAAAACAAATAAAAATTAGTTGTTTAAATTTGCAGATTAACAGGAGCTGTGATGTTTGCTTACTTAAATACAGCAATTTGAAATTCTCATTTTGGCATGCATTTAATGAAAGAAATTATTCTGCTGATGGCTCAGCCATAAAGCACATATATATTGATTATCATCTGCGCACATCTCTCATTGCTAATAACTTCTTTTTGAGTTAGTAATAAATGGTGTAAAGCATCCATGATGAAATTGTGCTTCCCTGATGATCAGTTTTAATTTGATTTGGACTATTTTGTGCTGAAAGTGATTGATGACACTGCAGAAATATGATTTTGAATTCTGCCTTCTGCTGGAGGATATGTGCTCATGTGTTCCAACTAGTAATTGAGAAAAATACATTTGACCCACAATGATGTGGGCCAGGATATATTGCCCTTATGATACAAAACTGAATGACAATCATTTCACGATGGCACTCGGGAGTCAGAGGTTTACCAAGACTAGTCATTTGTTGAGAAATTAATATTTGTTGACAATTCACGCTTGGATTTTTTAAATTTCATCCTTTGAAAATGCGTGTGCTAATCAATATCATGAGAGACTTCTGTTTATCAAAATCTCAGAGTCTGTGGCTGGCAAGCAGTTTGTACACTGGTGTCCCGATGAAAAGCCAAATGGTTACTCTGTGGACTCTGGTTACAAAACTGCCTTCAGCGCATCCTCATTGTGAGATATCGCTAATAGCTACATCTGGATTTCTCTGTTTATCTGTGCATGCACAGACGCTCAGAGTTGCTGCCAGATTTAGAGTAATTACAATGAACCAACAGTTTCACTGCACAGATTCTGAGTCAGAGATTTCTACTATCTAAGTTGTTTGCATACGGTGAGAACATATTCATGTTTCTCTTTTGTAAGCATCTTTCATTGCTTATAATTTAATGTTCTATTTCTAAATGTTATAAATTATGGTGATAAAACCTGAAAAAAAATTAAAAGAGCCAGTCAAGTGCAGAGTATTTCATTGTAACACACACAAAATGCTGGTGGAACACAGTAGGCCAGGCAGCATCTATAGGAAGAAGCGCTGTCAACGTTTCAGGCTGAGACCCTTCGTCAGGACAAACAAAGGGTCTCAGCCTGAAATGTCGACAGTGCTTCTCCCTATAGATGCTGCCTGGCCTGCTGTGTTCCACCAGCATTTTGTGTTTCCTGAATTTCCAGCATCTGCAGATTTCCTCATGTTAGTATTTCATTGTAGTCCAAATTGTTTTGTAGATGGAAAGGTTTTAGTATTAGGAGTTGAATCATTTGTCACAGGGTTCCTTATGCTCATCATAGCTGGCACTGATAGTGGGATAAGCTCCCAATGGCATGCATCTCAAATAGCCTCTGACAACCAAGTCCAGCTCCTAGCCTTCATGTGTGGCTTAGCTACCAAGCTCGGTGGAACCATTTCTACTGACTGGAACAAGGGGAAAAAGCAGATGACTGGTGCCTTAAAACTAGTTGCTTTAGGCAGATGGGGCACATCAGCTGTTGGTGGCAGCATGTCTAGGAGAAGGAAATCTCTGATTCAAACTTCTGCTGCCGTGCGGCTATATCCACTCAAGAGGGGAGGCTTCAGGAGTAAACCCAGAGATAAGTCTGGAGCTGGAGTCCTTAGGGCAGTCCTACGTTAAGTTCAATGCTGACCGGAAGCTGTGATGCTGCAGGTGCCAAATTGTACCGGAGTCTCATAAACACCAGGAAGTCTGCAGATGCTGGAAATCTAAAGCAACATACACAAAATGTTAGCGAAACTCGGCATCTGTGAAAATGAACAAACAGTTGACATTTCCATCCGAGACTCCTCTTCGGAACTCGAAAGGAAGAGGGATGATGCCAGAATAAGAAGGTGGGGGGGGGGGGGGGAAGGGGAAGGAGGCTGACTAGAAGATGATAGGTGAAGTCAGTTGGGTGGGAAAGGCTAAGGGCTGGAGAAGAAGGAATCTGATGGGAGAGGAGAGTGGACCATAGGAGAAGGGGAAGGAGGAGGAGAACCAAGGGGAAGTGATAGGAAGGTAAGAAGAGGTGAAAGGCCAGAGTAAGGCATTGAGAAAGAGGTGGGGGGGGAGGGACAAATAAATTACTGGACAGGAAATTGGTATTCATGCCATCATATTGGAGGCTACTCAGATGGAATATAAGATGTTGCTCCTCCACCCTGAGGTTGGCCTCAACGTGGCAAAAGAGGAGGCCATGGACCGACATGGTGGAATGGAAATGGGAATTGGAATTAAAATGTTTGGTCACCAGAAAGTTCTGCTTAAGGCAGATGGAGTTCTCAATGAAATGGTTCCCCAATTTACAACAGGTCTCACCAAAGTAAAGGAAACTGCTTTGGAAGCACCAGACACAATAGCTGACCAACAGATTTGCAAGTGATGAATTGCTTCACCTGGAATTAGGGCCTTGAGTGAATGTGAGGGAGGAGGTATACAGGCAGGTGTAGCACTTAGGCCACTTACAGGGATAGATACTGGGAGGGAAATTAATGGGGAATGGAATTGTGGAGGGAGTGGTCCCTTTGGAAATTGGGATGGGAGGAGGGGGGAAGATATGTTCAGTGGTAAGATCCCTTTGGAGATGGTGGTGGAAGTTGTGCAGGATGATGTGTTGGATTCATGGAATGGTAAGTAAGGACAAGAGGAACTCTATCACTGTTAAGGCAGTTGGAGGATGGGGTGAGCATGGTTGTTTGGGAAATGGGGTGATGGCAGCATCAATAATGGAGGAAAGGAAATCTAGTTTTTTGAAGGAGGAAGACATGCCTGTTTCCCTGGAAAGGAAGGCTGCACCCTGGGAAGAGGCAAAGGAACTGAGAAAAGGGAGTAGCATTTTTACTGGAGATAGGGTGAGAAGAGGTACAGTCAAGGTAACTGTGAGAATCGGTCTCTGCCTTTCCTTTGGGTTCATCAGTTGTGTGGAAGGAGGGAGCTTGCTACAAGAGCAAAAGCTTGCTCACCATATTGTACTGCCTTGGCTTGTGTATGATATTGACAGCTGGGATACTACATCTATGGTTGACCCCAATCAATGGAAGGCCTCTGTTATCATAGGGTACCCATTCTTAGAACATAGAATAGTACAGACAGTGCAGACCCTTGGCTCACAATGTTGTGCTGACTTTTAACCTACTCTGAAATCAATCTCACCCTTCCCTCTCACAAGGCCATCCATTTTCATTTCATTAATATGCTTATCTAGGTTCATCGACCACCTTCTAGCTTGTCCTCTTTCCTCTTCCCCCACATTTTTATTCTGCCATCACCTCCCTTCCTTTCCAGTCTTGATGAAGGGTCTCAACCTGAAATGTTGACTGTTTTTTCATTTTCAGAGATGCTGTCTGACCTGCTGAGTTCCTCCAGCATTTTGTGTGTGTTGCTTTGGATGTCCAACATCTGCAAAATCTCTTGTGTTTATGCCTAATAGTTGCTTTAATGTCCCTAATGTATCTGTCCCTACCATACCCTGGAAGCTTGTTGTGCATACCAACTACTCTTTGAGTCATTTCAAGCTCTTGTAACCATTAAGTTCCTTAAGGCTTTCATAGCCACTACCTATTAAATCCTCCCAATGGGGTGCATCTCAAATAGCTTCTGACAACCAAGTCCACGTCCCGGCCTTCACATGCTACTAAGCCTGGCAGAACCGATTCTACTGACGGAAGAATGGGTAAAGGCAGGCTACTGGTGCTTTAAAACCAGTCGCTTCAGGCAGATGGAGCTCAGCAGCCATGGTTGGCAACTCGTCTACAAGAAGGAAAACTCTGATCTCAATCCTCCACTGCCTTGCAGCTATACCCACTCATAGGGAAGGCTTTGGGAGTTAAGAGCCTGAAGAAGGATCCAGAGCAGGAAAGCCTCAGGCCGCCCTATGTTGAGTTTAATGTTGACTGGCAACTCCTGCGATGCTACTGGTGCATACGTTGGGTTCATCAGCTACGTGGAGATGGGGGTGGGGGCGGAGGCTGCAGAGACAACAACTTGCTCTCCATATCATACTGCCCTGGCTTGCATATTAGGTAGACAGCTATGATGCAATATCCATGGTCAACTTCAACCAATGGAGGGATATTCTGAGAGTGCAGAATGAGCTGCTAGCACAAGTAGTGCATATGAGCTTGATTTCTATGTTTAAACAAAGTTTGGATTGGTTAATGGATGGTAGCAGTATGGAGGGCTGTGATCTCGATGCAGGTCAATGGAAATAAACAGCTTAAATTGCTTTGACATGGACTAGATGGGCCAAAGGGCCTGTTTCTGGGCTGTGCTTTTCTATAATTCTATGATTCTAAGTTTTCTTTTGAGGAAAATATCATCATTCATGAATATCATATCATATGAGTAAATATCACAAGTATTCAACTTCATAGAAACATAGAAAATAGGTGCAGGAGTAGGCCATTCGGCCCTTCAAGCCTGCACCGCCATTCAGTATGATCATGGGTGATCATCCAACTCAGAACCCTGTACCTGCTTTTTCTCCATACCCCCTGATTGCTTTAGCCACAAGGACCATATCTAACTCCCTCTTAAATATAGCCAATGAACCGGCCTCAACTGTTTCCTGTGACAGAGAATTTCACAGATTCACCACTCTCTGTGTGAAGAAGTTTTTCCTCATCTCAGTCCTAAAAGGCTTCCCCTTTATCCTTAAACTGTGACCCCTCGTTCTGGACTTACCCAACATCGGAAACAATCTTCCTGCATCTAGCCTGTCCAATACCTTTAGAATTTTATATGTTTCAGTAAGATCCCCCCTCAATCTTCTAAATTCCAGTGAGTATAAGCCTAGTCGATCCAGTCTTTCTTCATATGAAAGTCCTGCCATCCCAGGAATCAATCTGGTGAACCTTCTCTGTACTCCCTCTATGGCAAGAACGTCTTTCCTCAGATTAGGTTCCTCAGATCATGATACTTGTGTTAGATTTGCCTGGTGCAGTTAGGCTGCAGATTAACCAATTATCTATCAATTATTTTTATGTTTTTCTCATAATATGTGCAAATTACCTTTATTGTCTCAGTACACAATGGCATTAGAACTTCTGAAAAAAAAAACACATTACCAGAAGTTTAGAAATTAAGATACAGAAATCAGCCACATAATATTCTAGAAATAAACTAAATTACACCCCAGAGAAAATCATTAGGTTTTAAGGCAATGTTGAGTTTTCCTTGGAGTTATCCAAAAAAAAAAATTCATTTAATGTGTCTTAATACAATGGGAAGCTCAGCCTGCTTTTTTATCAGAATGTTGCAGAGTTTCAGCACAGTTGATGGTTGTCTAGTCTGCTCTCATCTTTTATCTGCAAGTGGAACAATAGTCTTCTTCCTTAAATTTATCAAGGACTGACTAGGACAGGGTTTCTCAACTGGAGTTCTGCTAGAGATCATGATTTTAAAAAGAAACATCTTTTTTTGAATTTTGCCCAACGCGCAATGCTAGCGCTCGGAGGAGTGGGCAGTGGCTGAGCAGCCCCGTTAACAAACTCGTTACAGGTCTCTCAGCCCAGTACGGCAGTGCAGGAGGACGGAGTTTATTTGGTTGAGTCCATGCTCAGTTTTTGACAAGTGTGTGAAAGTAAAAGTGAGAAAGATTCATCTTTACAGATTTTTTGGTAAAATTAATGTACTATTTAAAAAATTTTATAATCAGCAGTTCTTAATCAAGGCAGAGTTGTACAATTCTGCCTTGACTCTGCTTTGACCCCAAATCCGCTTGTCGCAACCAGACCTCCGCCACGACTCATCTCTGCTTGCCATAACCGGGCCCCACTTGCGCCTCTGCCTCCACTTGCCCCGACCACCCTCAGCTCACCTTTCCATTGCTGTGTTGATTATTAGCAGGAAAGTGAGATGGACTCCATTTTCTGACTGTTTTCAATGGTGCTAATTGCTTTCCATTAGTGAGTGAAGATAAGGCCTTGCGAATGTTACACACCTGGTGACAGGTAGAATCACAATCTATTTCTCAAGATCACATGTATATCTACTGGCAGTTACTAAACATCCTAACCAGTGGGATAGAATGAAAACTTTGGATGTTTTTCAAATGAAAATCTAAACCCTGCACTTTCAGGTTTTACTATTGACTAATTTCTAATGACACAAAAGTAGATGCTCCCGCCCTCTCCCTGTAACCTTTGATGCCTTGATGAATAAAGAACCTGTCATCCTCTACCCTAAATGCTCCCTGCAACTTGGACGGCACAGCTGACTGTGACAAAGAGTTCCACAGATTTACCACCCTCTGGCTAATGAAATGCCTCTTCGTGTCTGTACTAAGTGGACATCCCTCAGTTCTGAGACTCTGGTCCTAGACTCCCCCACCATAGGAAACATATTCTCCACATCCACTCTATCTAGACCTTTCAATATTCCATGGGTTTCAATGAGAAACACCCTCAATCTTCTAAACTCCAGTGAGTAATGACCAAGATCCAACAAATGTTCCTCATATGTTAACCCATTCATTCCTGAAATCATTCTCATTAACCTCCTCTGGACCCTCTCCAAAGCCAGCACGTCTTTTTTTAGATAAAGGTGCAAAACTCAGCCAGATGGTTTGAGATGAGTCTATTTTAATGCAAGGAGTATCATAAACAAGGCAGATGAACTTAGAGCGTGGATCAAAAGATGGAACTATCACATCACAGCCATTACAGAGACTTGAATGTCTCAGGGGCAGGAATAGCTACTGAGTGTGCCAAGCTTTAGATGTTCAGAAAGGACAGCAAGGAAGGCAAAAGAGGTGGGGGAGTGGCATTGGTAACCAGGGATAGTGTCATGGCTGCAGAAAAGGAGGAAGTCATGGAGGGAGTGTCTACTGAGTCATTGTGGGTGGAAGTCAGAAACAGGAAGGGACAATATTTCTACTGGGTGTTTTTAAAGATGCCCCTTCCCCCAGCAGTAAGAGACATCAAAGAGCAGATAGGGAGGCAGATTCTGGAATGCTGCAATAATAATAGGTTTAAAAGAAACACAGAAACATAGAAAACCTACAGTACAATACAGGCCCTTCAGCCCACAAAACTGTGCTGAACATGACCTTACCTTAGAAATTATCTAGGGTGACCCATAGCCCTCTATTTTTCTAACCTCCATGTACCTATCCAGGAATCTCTTAAATGACCCTATTATAGGGTTGTTGTGGTAGGTGATTTAAACTTTCCTAATATTGACTGGCATCTCCTTAGTGCAAGGGGTTTAGATGGGGTGGAGCTTGTTAGGTGTTTGTTCAGGAAGGTTTCCTGACACAATATGTAGATAAGCCAACTAGAGGAGAGGCTGTACTTGATCTGGTGTTGGGAAATGAACCTGGTCAGGTGTCAGATTTCTTGGTGGGAGAGCATTTTGGAGATAGTGATCACAACTCTATCTTCTTTACCATAGCACTGGAGAGGGATAGGAGCATGCAATCTGGGAAAGCATTTCATTTGGGTAGGGGGAAATATGATGCTATTAGGCATTGGCGTGTGACCAAGTGGTTAAGGCATTGGTCTAGTGATCTGAAGCTCGCTAGTTCAAGCTTCAGCTAAGGCAGCGTGTTGTGTCCTTGAGCAAGGCACTTAACCACACATTGCTCTGCGACGACACTGGTGCCAAGCTGTACCACTCCTTGCCCTTCCCTTGGACAACATCGGTGGTGTGGAGTGGTGAGAATGCAGCCTTCTTGCAGCATGGGCAACTGCTGGACTCCCATACAACCCTGCCCAGGCCTGTGCCCTGGAAACTTTCCGAGGCACAAATCCATAGTCTCTCAAGACTGATGGATGCCTATATAGAAACTTGGGAACAGATGTTCTCAGGAAAATGCACGGCAGAAATGTGGCAAATGTTCAGGGAATATTTGCATGGCATTCTGCATTGGTATGTTCCATTGAGGCAGGGAAAAGATGGTAGAGATAATGAACCATGGTGTATAAAGGATGTAGGAAGTCTAGTTAAGAAGAAAAGCTTAAGAAAGGTTCAAAACACTAGGTGCTGTTAGAGCTCTAGAAAATTACAAGGATGCCAGGAAGGAAATCAAGAATGCAATTAGGAGAGCCAGAAGGAGCCATGAGAAAGCCTCAGTGAGCAGGATTAAGGAAAACCCCAAGGCATTCTGTAACTATGTGAAGAACAATATGATGAGCCGTCTGAGCATTGGACCAATCAAGAGTGATAGTGGAAATGTGTGCATGGAGTCAAAGGAGGAAGCGGAGGTACTTTGAATACTTTGCTTCAGTATTCACCAAGGGAAAGGACCTTGGCAATTCTGGGGATGACTTACAGTGGATTGAAATGCTTAAGAAAGAGGAGATGCTGAAGCATTTGAAAGATATTAAGTAAGATAAGTCGCTAGAACTGGATGTGATATACCCCAGGTTACTCTGGGGAGTGAGGGAGGAGATTGCTGAGCCTCTGACAATGATCTTTGCATCATCAATAGGGACAGGAAAAGTGCCAGAGGATTGGAAGGTTGCAAATGTTGTTCCCTTGTTCAAGAAAGGGAATAGATATAACCCAGGAAATTATAGGCCAGTGAGCCTTACTTCAGTGGTGGGCAAGTTGTTGGAGAAGATCCTGAGAGGCAGGGTTTATGAAAATTTGGAGAGTCATAATCTGGTTTGGGATTGTCAGCATGGCTTTGTCCAGGGCAGGTTGTGACTTACAAGCCTGATTGAATTCTTTGAAGATATAACAAAACACATTCATGAAGGTGTAAACCAATAAATCATCAGCATAAAGAGAAATCTTATGAATTATATCATTCACAAGAATTCCATGAATATCTTTAGCTTCACAAAGGGCAATAGCAAGAGGTTCTAATATTAAATTAAATAGCAAAGGACTTAATGGACAGCCCTGAATTGTTCCCCATGAAAGCTGAAAAAGGGGAGTCTACAATTATTAGTAACAACAGTAGCAATAGGAGTTTTATATATCATTCTAATACAATTATTAAAATTAACACCAAAGCCAAATATCTCTAAGACATTGAATAAATATTTCCATTTGACTCGATCTAATGCTTTTTCAGCATCCAAAGAGACGATGCATTGTGTAGTTTTAAAAGAAGATGAATATATAATAATAAATAATCTCCAAACATTTGAAAAGGAATAACGACCTTTTATAAATCCTGTTTGATCTTTAAAAATAATTTTCCCCAAAAATTTTCCAACTGATTGGCCATTATCTTTGACAGGATCTTAGCATCAACATTCAATAATGAAATAGGTCTATATGAAGCACTATCAGTAGGATCTTTATCCTTTTTAAGAATTAAAGAAATAGAAGCCTCATAAAAAGTAGAGGGTAAATCACCTTTCACAAAAGAGTTCTTAAGCATTTCCAACATATATGGAGAAAGCAATTTTCCAAATTTTTTATAGAATTCTACAGGATAGCCATCAAGTCCAGGAGCCTTACCAAATTGCATTGAAAAAATAGCTTTATAAATTTTGGCTTCAGTAATTTGAGCATCAAGAGTTTTTTGATCCTCAAAGGAAATTTGAGGAAAAGCAACTTTTCGTAAAAAAACATTCATTTTAGAAGAATCCACTGGAAATTGGAAATTGAAAGTTCAGTATAAAAATCTTGAAAAATCTTGTTAATTTCTTTATACTCCCAAGCCAGAGTGCCATCTTTCCTATGGATTTTCAAAATTTGCCTTTTAGCTCTGGCTGTTTTTAATTGAGATGCAAGCAGTTTGTTATTTTTATTGCCAAACATATAAAATTGACTTTTTAGCTTAAGGAAGTCACCTTCAATAGGATGAGTTATTAATAAATTATATTGTGATTGAAGTTCCACCTTTTGTTTAAATAAGTCAATATTAGGGGAGATTGCATAAATATTATCTAAATCTTTAATTTGTTTTGAAATCTCTTCTAATTCTTCTTTAGTCTGTTTTTTAAGCTTAGCTGAATAAGAAATGTTCTGTCCACATAGAAGTGCTTTAAATGTATCCCATATGATTAATTTAGACATACCCCTTATATTGGTTTACATATCTAATCCTGAGGAATCTATTCCTGCCTTGCATTATTCAATGAATTTGGAGATTTTTCAGGATATAAAATGAATTTTAATAAAACTGAACTGTTTCCTTTAAATTAATCTGTTTCTATATATCTGATAATACTCCTTTCAAAGTTATGGATTCCTTTAGATATCTAGGCATTATAATCACTAAAAAATATAAGGATCTTTATAAAGCTAATTTTATTCCCTTGGTAGATTCTATGAAGTATTTATTTAGCAGATGGAACCCATTTACGTTTTCACTTGCTGGCCGCATACATATAGTTCAAATGATGATCTTACCAAAATTTTTATACTTATTTCAGAATATCCCTGTTTTTTTGACTAGGAAGATTTTTGATTGAATTGATTCTATTATCTCATCTTTTATTTGGAATGATAAAAGACCAAGAATTGGTAAATGTCACTTACAAAAATTGAAAAAGGATGGAGGTCTTGCTTTGTCTAATTTGAGAATGTATTACTGGACTGTTAATGTGCGATATATGTCCTTTTGGTTATTTATACTGGGTTGATAAGAACGAGCGGCCAATTTGGGTAGATTTGGAATTGAAAGGTGTGAAACAATTTTATTTAACCTCGTTATTGGGAGCTGCTCTACCTATACAACTAGCTAAAGTTGCTAATTTAAATTTATACCCTGTGATTAAGTGTTCTTTACAAATTTCCGTGATTTTTTTAATCTTAAAAAATTTAAACTTTGCAGTTTAATTTATCAAAACTATTTTTTAAACCTTCTTTAAGTGATCTAATTTTTTTATTTTGGAAAAATAAAGGTATTAATTCTTTTTTGGATCTATTTAAAGAAGATAGACGGATGTCCTTTGAACAATTAGTTGATAAATACTCTCTTCATATTCACACTTTTTACAATACCTTCAAGTTAGGCATTTCTTACAAAAATATTTAAGTAATTTTCCTTGCATTTTAGAAGCCGACTTGTTAGATACTATTATGAGTATGAACCCTTTGATGAAGGGTTCCATTGGAAGAATCTATAATTTATTATTACAATGGGATAAGTGCCCTTTCTTTAAGATTAAACAAGATTGGGAAAAGGAGCTTAATTTGACTTTTATAGCGGAGGACTGGATGCGGATCTTGAAGTTGGTTAACTCTTCCTTGATTTGTGCTAGCCATACATTGATTCAATTTAAAATTGTACATCGCTACTATTTGACAAAGGAGAGATTGTCTAAAATCTTTCTTAATGTTGATAGTTACTGTGATAGATGTAAAACTGAGACAGCCATACTGACACATATGTTTTGGTCTTGTTCTATATTGGAACAGTTTGGAAGTCAGTTTTTTCTACAATTTCTAAAGCACTTAAAATTAATTTACAACCTAACAAATTAACTGTGCTTTTTGGAATAATACCTCAAAATATTCATGGTATTTCTTTATCTGACCAACATATTATTGTGCTTGTTACATTGATAAGCTAGGAGGGCCATTCTGTTGAAGTGGAAGGATACATCGGCTCCCACTCTGTCACAATGGTTCTCTCAAGTGATGTAATGTCTTAGTTTGGAGTAAATTAGAAGTCGAGCCTTCAAACCTATGTTTGATTTTGAGAAAAGATGGGGTTCATTTGCTCATTATTACCATTTGAGTTAATTGATAGATTTTCTCCACGATCTAATTGTAAATTTTGGTATGATTTTTTTTTTGCCAGCGGTTTGATGTTTATCTTTAGAAGTATGATGTATGGCTCCGGGGTGGAACATCTAATGGGTCTTTTTTTTCCCCTCACTTTTTTCTTGCTTTAGTAGGGTTTTTTTTTGTGTCACCATTTTTATCAATTCTTAATATTGTTTTATTTTTCTCTTTTGAGACATTGTAAGTGTTACTTACTTTGATGTACTCTTGTATTTTGGATAATAATCATAATCATAATCATAATAAAAAGATTTGAAAAGAAAGAAGATAGAGCAGTAGATGTTGTGCATATGGATTTCAGTAAGGCATCTGATAAGTTCCCCCATGCAAGCCTCATTCAGAAAGTAAGGAGGTATGGGATCCAAGGAGACCTTGCTTTGTGGATCTAGAACTGGCTGGCTCACAGAAGACAAAGAATGGTTGTAGATGTTCCAAATTCTGCATGGAGGTCGATGACCAGTGGTGTTCTGCAAGGAACTATTCAGGGTCCCCTCCTCTTTGTTATTTTTATAAATGACCTGGGTGGGTTACTAAGTTTGCTGGTGATACAAAAGTGGGCGTTTTGTGGATAGTCTGGAAGCAGGACATCGATAGGGTGCAGAACTGGGCTGAGAAGTGGCAGATGGAGTTCACTCAGGTAATTGTGAAGTAGTTCATTCTGGTAGGTCAAATTTGAAGACAGAATGTAATATTAATGGTAAGACTCGTGGCAGCATGAAGGATCAGTGAGATCTTGGGGTCCATGTCGGAAGGAAACTCAAAGCTGCTGTGCAGGTTGACCGTATTGTTAAAAAGGTGTATGGTGTGGTGGCCTTCATCAATTGTGGGTTTGAGTCCAAGGGCTGTGAGGTAATGTTAAATCTATATAAGATCTTATTTAGATCCCACTTGGGAGTCTTGTGTTTAGTTCTGGCCTCCTTAATACAGGAAGGATGTGGATACTATAGAGAGAGTGCAGAGGAGATTTACAAGGATGTTGCCTGGACAGGAGAGTATGCCTTATGAGAATAGGTTGAGCGAACTTGACCTTTTCTCCTTGCAGCAATGGAGGGTGAGGTGTAATACTTACACGACAGGCTGGTATATGTCTAGGGGAAAAATTCCAGCCACTCGCCAACCCCGCCTCCCCATACACAGGTGCTGTGGAACACAAGTTAATGCAGCGTCACACACACAATATCAAGCTAACACCAGATACAGTTATAGAATATACTTTAAGGATTTTACTAGAACTAAAATGATTTCTAACAATACAGTATATATGAAGGAAAAGAAAAGAAAGTAAAAGGTGCCAAAACTTATCAGAGTTCAGAGTTCAATCTAGTACACATCATTGGAGCGCAACCATCGAACCGTTCGACCACCCTTTGCTTTTCTCCACTCTCCACGTCCTTGCACCTGGGACGACCCGAGATGATCGACCGAGCAGTGCGGCACATGTCCACCTTCTTCGGCGTCTTCTTCCCCACTCCCAAAAAGACCGCAAAATCCCAGCTCCCAGACCCACAAGAAAAAAAATGACATCCCATTGGTTAACAAATGAATACAATCCCATTATCAGCAATTCTAAAGCTAAACAGGCTGCGAGAAGCTTCCAGAATGCTCTGCAAGACAACACTCTCTCTCCATTTAGCATAACAAAGAAGCAGTTTTACTTTTAACAAACAAAGAAGCCATTTTGATTAACATACGCAGTACAGAGGTGACCTGATAGAGGTGTAAAAGATGACGAGGGGCATTGATCATGTGGAGAGCCAAAGGCTTTTACCCAGTGCTGAAATGGCTAATATGGAGGGACATAGCTTTAAAGTGTTTGGAAAAAGTTGCAAGGGTGATGCCAGAGGTAAGTTTTTCCACACAATGAGTGGTAGATGCATGGAATGCACTGCCAGTGATGGTGGTAGAGGTGGATACAATAGGGTCCTTTAAGAGACCCTTAGGTAGCTAGATGGAGCTTAGAAATAGAGGTTTATGTGGTAGGGAAATCTAGGCTGTTTCAAGTCATGTCAAGTCAAGTCAACTTTTATTGTCATCTTGACCATAACTGCCGGTACAGTGCATAGTAAAAATGAGACAACGTTTTTCAGGACTATGGTGTTACATGACACTGTACAAAAAACTAGACTGAACTACATAATTAAAAAAAACACAGAGAAAGCTACACTAAACTACAGACCTACACTGGACTGCATAAAGTGCACAAAAACAGGCATTACAATAAATAATAAACAGGACAGTAGGACAAGGTGTCAGTCCAGTAGTGAGGAGTTTGATAGCTTGGGGGAAGAAACTATTACATAGTTGTGAGAGCCCAAATGCTTCGGAGCCTTTTCCCAGACGGCAGGAGGGAGAAGAGATTGTATGAGGGGTGCGTGGCGTCCTTCATAATGCTGTTTCATTTGCAGATGCAGCGTGTAGTGTAAAAGTCTGTGATGGCAGGAAGAGAGACCCCGATGATTTTCTCAGCTGACCTCACTATCTGCTAGTGATAGACCTCACTATCTGGAGTAAGTTACATGGTCAGCATAATATTGTGGGCTGAAGGGCCTGCAATGTTCTAAAACTGCTCACAATACTCCAAATGCAGTCTGACCAATGCTTTTTAAAGCCTCAGCATTACATCCTTTCTTTTGTATTCTAGTCCTCTCGAAATGAATGTTAACATTGCATTTTGCCTTGCATGAACTCAACCAGCCAATTAACCTTTAGGGAATCCTGCATGAGAACTTCAATTTCTCTTTGTACCTCTCATTTTTGAATTGTACCCCTCTTTAGAAAATACTCCATGTCTTTATTCCTTCTGCCAAAATGTATGACTATCCACTTCCTTACACAGTATTCCATCTGCCACTTCCTTGTCCATTCTTCTAACCTGTCATTTTGAGGGAATCAAAAAGTGCTTTGTTTCAAAGAACAGGACTTAGAAGTAAGAAGTGGAGTAAATAAGCCACCACCCATTCTGCTGTTTTGGTGAGAACGGTATCAAATCTCTCGTTTCTGTTCTGTCATGGTGTATGGGGCCCAGCCTATGATAGGAGATTTTAGACTCCAGTCTGATGTTAATGTACTGTTATCTGTAAATGCTGCAGGTCATCGAAACTTTCTAAGGTAATTTACTCACTCTGCCAGAGTTTGGATGCTAGAACTGAAGAGGACCTCATCTGATTATCTTGGGCTTCATGCTGTAAGTCTGCTGCCATAAAAATGTGACTTGTTCGGTTGTAAAGTTGTAGCCCATTCACTCTATATACTTCAAGCTGGATTTTAATTTATCAGTTTCCTCACTGACACAAATTACAAGAAGGTGAATGACCTCTGGCTACTTGGAATCTTGTGGCAATGTATCATAATGAATCTGCTTTGTGAAACCAACAAGCTGCATCTATTTATTTTCGTTGGTCTAGTAATCACTGCAAGAACCCTTGGCTGACATACTAGTCTTACTTTGCCATGTATGATTATGATTAATATAGAGCTTTATTTGAACACATTTTAATTAAGGTGCTTGTCTAAATTTCATAAACCAGTTGTGCTGTATTTCAGTTTCTCTTGCAAAACTTAGCTCCCTGTTTTTTTCTGTTAATTTACTCTGTTTAATTTAAAAAGGATTGGGGGAGAAAGAGCAACCTAATGCTCCCCAGAGCATTAGCGTCAAATGCATTGCTCAGAATGTGGGAATGACTCAGCAAGTCTGGCAAGACCATTGAAACAGTTCTCACCAGGCTCCTGAACTAGCATGGATAACTCCACTCACCTCAACTCTCACAACCTATAGACTCATTGCCAAGGACTCTAAAACTCATATTTTCAGTATTATTTATTTACTTATTAGTATCATTGTTTGGTTTTATTTTGTATTTGTGTAGTTTTCTTTTGCACCTTGGTTGGTCGCCAGTCTATGGGTGTAGTTCGTATGTTAAGAAAATGGGAGGGGAAGGAGCACAAGCTGGCAGCTCCTTCTTCCCTTCCCCCCAATTTCTCATTCTAGCTCCTGACCCTTTCAGTCCCTTTCAGTCCCGATGAAGGGTCTCAGCCCAAAATGTTGACACTTTATTCCCTTCCATAGATGCTGACTAACTTGCTGTTTTGTGTGTGCTGCTCTGGATTTCCAGCATGCGCAGAACCTCTTGTGTTATGTATAGTCCAAAATAACACTAACATGGACAGAAGCTTGTCTAACTGGTAGAAAGCAAAAAGTGAGAATAAAGGGGGCCTTGCTGAAAAGTGGCCAGTGACTACTGGTGCTCTACAGGAGTTGGTGTTGAACGCACTACTTTTAATGAGATAAAAGACAATAGACAGTAGATGCAGGAATAGGCCATTCAGCCCTTCTAGCCAGCACTGCCATTCACTGCGATCATGGCTGATCATACACGATCAGTACCCCGTACCTGCCCTCTCCCCATATCCCTTGACCCCGCTATCTATAAGAGCTCTATCTAACTCTCTCTTGAATACATCCAGAGACTTGGCCTCCACTGCCTTCCAGGGCAGAGCATTCCATATATCCACCACTCTCTGGGAGAAAAAGTTTCTAAGATCTGGGTGACGGAATTGATTGCGATGTTGACAGGTTTTCATTCGAACATTGATAGAGAGCCAGGTAGTGCTAAGAAGGCAGGAAGTCTGCAAAAGGACTTGAACGGATTAGGAGAATTGGCAAAGAAATGACAAATGGAATATAGTGTAGGGATGCATACAGTTGTGCACTTTTGTAGAAGGAAGAAAGGTGTACATCATTTTCTAAATGGGGTACCGATTCAAAAATTAGAGGTGCTAAGTGTCTTGCGTGATTTGTGAAAGATTAACTTGCAGGTTGTGTCAGTAATGAGGAAGGTTAGTATTCACTCTGAGGGGACTGGAATATAAAAGAATGGACAGCATGCTTCAGCTTTCTAAGGTGATGATCAGACCACATATGGAATAGTGTGAGCAGTTTTATGCCCCATATCGAAGGGTGGGTATTCTAGCATTGGAGAGGGTGTAGAGGTGGCTTATGAGAATAATACTGGGAATGAAAGGGTTAACGTGCGAGGGGCATTTGATGGCTCTTGGCCTGTACTCACTGGAGTTTAGAAAGCTGAGTACACTAAAACTTATCAAATATTAAAAAGCCTGGAGGGAGTGATTGTGGAGAGGATATTTACAGCAGTGAATAGTGTAGGATAGGAGAACACAGCCTCAGAATAAAACGAAATCTCTTTATAACAGATAGTAGGAGGAATATATTTAGCTGGAGGCTGGTGGATCTCTGGAATTCACAGAAATCTGTGGAGGCCATCTCATTAGTTATACTTAGTTGAGGTTGATAGGTTCTCAATGAATAAGGATGTCAATGGTTATGTAATTAAGGCAGGAGAATGGGTTGAGAGGGAAAAGTAGGTCAGCCATAATCAAATGGCAGAACAGACTCAATGGTTGAATGGGCAAATTCTGCCCCTTATATGTTGAAAGTTCCAATAGCATTGCAAAGCGAAACATAGCCCGACATCCCAGCCAGACAATTTTCATCACATTCTTTGGAGAATATTGAAATTATTGTGAAACTTCATCCCTTTCTTCTTTAAAAAATATCAATTGATTAGATTATGCCTGATCTATACCAACATTCGGGAAGTGTATGGGCAGGCACTTTGGTAGAAGAAACAAAGAAACATAGAAAAGCTACAACACAATACAGGCCTTTTGGCCCACAATGCTGTGCTGAACATTTATTTACTTTAGAAATTACCTAGGGTTGCCCATAGCCCACTATTTTTCTAAGCTCCATGTACCTATCCAGGAACCTCTTAAAAGACCCTACCATATCTGTCTCCACCATGGTCACCAGCAGCCCATTCCACACACTCACCACTCTCTGCATAAAAAGCTTACCACTGATATTTCTGCTGTACCTACTTCCAAGCACCTTAAAACTGTGCCCTCTCATGTTAGCTATTTCAGTCCTGGGAAAAAAATCTGGCCATCCACACAATCAAAGCCTCTCATCATCTTATACACCCCTATCAGGTCACCTCTCACACTCAGTCGCTCCAAGGAGAAAAGGCCAAGTTCACTCAACCTGTTATAGGGCATGCTCCCCAATCCAGGCAACATCCTTGTAAATTTCCTCTGCATCCTTTCTATAGTTTCCACATCCTTCCTGTAGCGAGGCGACCAGAACTGAAAACAGCACTCCAAGTAGGGTCTGACCACCTCACTTGGAATGAAAGGGTTGACTAGTTTCTAAATGGAAAGAAAATACAAAAAACAGAGGTGCAAAGGGGCTTGGAGCCCCTGTGCAGGATTCCCTAAAGGTTAATTTGCAGGTTGAGCCTGTGGTAAGGAAGTGAAATGCAATGTTAGCATTCATTTCAAGAGGACTAGAATATAAAAACTTTGACAAACTTCTATAGATACACAGTGGAGAGCATACTTATTGGTTGCATCATGGCCTGGTATAGAAACAGTAGTGCTCCTGAATGGAAAAATTCCATGGAAAGTGGTAGAAAAAGCCCAGTCCATCACAGGCAATTACTTCCTCACCACTGAGTGTATTTACATGGAGT
The DNA here is from genome assembly GCF_030144855.1 of Hypanus sabinus. Lineage (NCBI taxonomy): Eukaryota > Metazoa > Chordata > Chondrichthyes > Myliobatiformes > Dasyatidae > Hypanus > Hypanus sabinus. Next base: position 34,467,116 of record NC_082715.1, on the reverse strand, counting down.
CCTGCTACAAGAAAGCAGCATTTATCATTACCATCCAAGCCAGCTCTCTTCACACTACTACCATCATGCAAGAGCTTTATGTCCCAAACTGCAGGTACAAAGGTGTAAATTCAACAGGCTCCCGAAGTGGATAACTTCAATCACCACTACTCTGAAGTGATTTTACTATCTACCGTCAAGGACTCTACAACTCATGTTTACAGTATTATTTATTTATTTTTATTTGCATAATTTGTCTTCTTTTACACATTGGTTGTTTGTTAGCTTTTATTTATGTACAGTTTAGTTTTTATAAATTCTATAGAATTTCTTTATTTTTCTGTAAATGCCTGCAAGGTTATGCATCTCAAGGTGGCATATGATAACATGCTCATTGCTTGATAATAAATTTTATCTTTGACTTTGACCTTTGATCCAGAAGAAAATATTTTAATGTACATTGAGAAACAACAGAAACCATGGACATGGTAAAAGCTTAAGTCAGCTTTGAATATGGGATTAAGTGATCTTTGATTTAAATGTCATGTTATTGATGAGAATGTGATTGGTATATTAATATTTTAATAGAACCTTACTTGTGTTGAGCTTGACTTCAGGGTTTCTGATTTAGTCTTAATGGTTTGCTAAAGTGGAATGGAAACCTTGGCATTCTGCTCTCTGAGTAGTTGAGGGCAATGGCAGGAGGAAGCAGCCTGCACCTGACTTATTTTAGTGTCGAAAAGGCTCCATGCACCAGCAACCACACAATCACTGGTGGAAGACATCTGATTCTCAAGGAATGGACACACCAAGATTTCCTGGGCTTCATTCACCATTGCAGCCTCCATCAGGGGCATTGAGAATGAGCCCCCTTAGTTTTGGGGTTGAAGACCTGGAGTCAAAATCAGAATCAGGTTTATTATCACTGGCATGTGACGTGAAATTTGTTAACTTAGCAGCAGCTGTTCAATGCAATACATAATAAAAAATAAAATAAAAATAATAATAATAAACAGGTAAATCAATTATGTATATTGAATAGATTAAAAAATGTGCAAAACAGAAATACTGTATATTTAAAAAAAGTGAGGAAGGTGTCCAAAGCTTCAATGTCCATTTAGGAATCGATGGCAGAGGGGAAGAAGCTGTTCCTGAATCACTGAGTGTGTGTCTTCAGGCTTCTGTATCTCCTACCTGATGGTAACAGTGAGAAAAGGGCATGCCCTGGGTGCTGGAAGTCTTTAATAATGGATGCTGCCTTTCTGAGTCACTGCTCCCTAAAGATGTCCTGAGTACTTTGTAGGCTAGTGCCCAAGATGGAGCTGACTAGATTTACAACCTTCTGCAGCTTCTTTCAATCCTGTGCAGTAGCCCCAACCCCCATACCAGACAGTGATGCAGCCTGTCAGAATGCTCTCCATGGTACATTTATAGAAGTTTTTGAGTGTATTTGTTGACATGCCAAATACCTTCAAACTCCTTATAAAGTATTGCTGCTGTCTTTCCTTCTTTATAACTACATTGATATGTTGGGCCAGGTTAGATCCTCAGAGATCTTGACACTCAGGAACTTGAAACTGCTCACTCTCTCCACTTCTGATCCCTCTATGAGGATTGGTATGTGTTCCTTCGTCTTATCCTTCCTGAAGTCCATAATCAGCTCTTTCATCTTACTGACGCTGAGTGCCAGGTTGTTGCTGCAGCATCATTCCACCAGTTGGCATATCTCACTCCTGTATGCCCTCTTGTCACCACCTGAGATTCTACCAACAATGGTTGTATTGACAGCAGATTTATAGATTGCTATTTGAGCTATGCCTAGACAGACACTCACATGTATATACATTACTATTTTCATGGTACCTCTGTATGACTCTACAACCACACTAGGAGTGCTGGGCTTCAGAAAGCACAACATTTTGAATTAAAATTTCTATTTCATTAGATTTCGGCAATAACATTGTTTGACCTAATTTTTCTCTTAAATAAGCCCTTAATTGAAAGTAACAAAATAAAGTGTTGTTTGATATTTTATATTTATTCTTTAATTGATCAAATGACATTAATATACCTCCTTCAAAACAATTCCCTATATATCTAATCCCATTTTGAATCCAATTATATAAAAGTTGATTGTCCATTGTGAAAGGAATAAGTCTATTTTGAATTAAAGATCTCTTTGCTAATAAAGATTTTTTTGTCTCATCATCAACATTTATCTTATTCCATAAATCAATCAAATGTTTTAATATAGGAGATTCTTTCTTTTCCCGTATCCATTTAGATTCCCATTTGTATATAAAATCTTCTGGTACGTTTTCTCCTATTTTATCTAATTCTATTCTAATCCATGCGGTTTGCACTGGCAGTAGCCAAAAAAGCTATTGCAGTTACTTGGAAATCGGATACACATTTAAGTATAGATTCTTGGAAGAAAGAAATCTATGGTTGTATTCCATTAGAAAAAATTACTTATAATTTAAGAGATAAATATGAAACATTTTTGAAAATTTGGAGCCCTTATTTACAAAAGACAGGATTAAATATATAGATGCTCTGAAGATGAAACAATTGGTTATTAGGGGAAAGAAATAAATATACATATTAAAGTTATTATGAATTCCATGGAGCATGTGGAGATCTTCCAACAACCAGGCATTTCTTTCTTTCTTTCTTTCTTTCTTTCTTTCTTTCTTTCTTTCTTTCTTTCTTTCTTTCTTTCTTTCTTTCTTTCTTTCTTTCTTTCTTTCTTTCTTTCTTTCTTTCTTTCTTTTTTTTTCTATAGGGCAGTTAGGGGGGAGGGGTTAAGGGGAGGGGGTATGGGTTATATACATTGTTTTTTCATACTTTGTAACCATTTAAAAATGCAATAAAAAAAGTTAAAAAAAAATAAAGCACAACATTCATGTTCAGTTGTACACGCTCATTACTATGACACCACCCTCTCCATTGCATCAAGGCTGAAATCCTTAGAGAAGGGAATTACTCTACTCATTAAAATGTTTAAACTCCTTGAAATAAGATGATTTGGTAGCTCTAAATGAGGACTGAAATTGATTAATTATGTTTCTAAGTATTTAAATTGATAATTCTATGATTAAGCAATAATAATTTAAAAGTTGTTCTCCCTCTTGGTTGTAAATATTTTAAATACAATTAACTTGCATAACTTTGTTCATGCATAATCCGGTTTAGAACTAAAGTGGGCTGAGATCACACTACGCATCAATGGTTCAGTACTCAGCTGAACTTCCAAGTACAATACTGAATAAAACCGGCCATCCCGGAGATAGCTTTGCTTCTTGACTTTGCCTGAGTTAGCAAAGTTCAGCAAAAATAGGAGAAGGATATCTAAATCTGAATTAAACCCATTCCAGTTAAATATTCGGTAGGTTGTTTGCCGCTACTATGCACTGATATTGCCTAATGTACATATCAGATGTTTTCTCAGATATATTGCCTACAAAAACTGTTGTAGTCGAACCACTGCTTCCATTACTTCCACGATTCTTCTGAGCAGCATGGTCCTTCCCTGTTCGAATATGCTTTCCAACCAGAGGCACAGAGACTGGCACCACCACCCACTATCCTCTGTTGGGCATCAGTCCATGGTGTTTGGCATGAAGACAATTGCGGTATCATTCAGTACCTTTCTCAATTCACTTTCATTTGATTTTATTGCAGGGGATGTGGCATGTAAATAGTGGATGGATCACCAATCAAGCTGTAGTTGTTTCAGTCAATCTTGCCTCCACAATATTAGTCTGTTGTGGGGGTGGAACTGGACTCTCTGACTGTCCAAGGGTGCTGTCCAAGTTGCATGCCATCTTGGACAATGACTCCCATCCACTCCATAATATACTGGCTAGGCACAGGAGTACATTCAGCCAGAGACTCATTCCACTGAGATGTAACACTGAGCATCATAGGAAATCATTCCTGTCTGTGGCCATCAAACTTTACAACTCCTCCCTCGGAGTGTCAGACACCCTGAGCCAATAGGCTGGTCCTGGACTTATTTCCACTTGGCATAATTAACTTATTATTTAATTATTTATGGTTTTATATTGCTATATTTCTACACTATTCTTGGTTGGTGTGGCTGTAACGAAACTCAGTTTCCCTCGGGATCTTGCATCAATAAAGTATGTCTGTCTGTCTGTCTGTCTGTTTTACCATGTATAAGCTGAATGTGGCTTGTTGGTTGTTGTATTTTACAGCTATGGATGTCATTCCCCCGGGAGTTATCTTTTACCCAGTATAAATTCTTAGTTGAATATCTGCAGGCTTCACTTTGGCATCTTTGAAATGCCTCTCAAGCTCATTTTGTGGAAAGACTGAAACAGCTGAACCAGTGTCTAATTCCATTGTAATTAATTTGCCATTCACTTCTGGTGTAAGTCATATTGCTTGTCTCATGCTAATTTTCACACTGTAAATCTCAAAACGATACAATCCTGTGCCATTCCCATCATTATCAATTTTTTTATCAACATCATGCAGATCAGTGCTCTTTCTGAAACTCCAACTTGACCTTTTAGCTTTTTCCTTCCCTGAACAGTTCATTTATTTCTGTCTTCCCGACATACACTTTGTATGTGTCCTACTTTGTTGCAGTTTCTGTAATTCTTGTCTTTAAATTTGCATTTGTTTTATATGGTCGGCTGATGGCACAGTGACATCAGTGCCGGACTCCGGAACGGAGGTTCCCCAGTTTGAATCCAGTTGGGCTGTTCCTGAGTACGCTTTCCATCTGTGCCGGGTTGAGTGTTGAGCTCGCAACTCGACCTCGAGAAAAGAAAAAATACTGCAAGGTGTCTGTGTGAGGAGTGGCGCGCCACACAGTCTATCGTTCCGCACCTTGTAAGGCATGAAAATGCCCAACACTGGCCGATCAGGCCTGAGTCAACGTCATCATCATCATCACTATAATGGTAACATGATTTGTTCAGCCAGACCAGTTTCTGTGTAGGTGTTACAATTTTATTCATGCTCACTTTCATTCCTGACTGCAACTCAATTACATCTCTGTCTGCGGTTTCCATTGAAACAGTGACTTCACTACTCATTTCAGTGTCAGTTGTGCTTCAGTTAGGAGCCATTTTTGAATGTTTTCTTTTAAGATTACACAAAAGTAGAAGATCTCTCAGTGCATCATCAAGCCTATTACTGAACCGACAATGCTCAGGCAATCTCTTTAATTCTGCCAAAAACGCTGAAATGGACTACCCTTCTTTTTGTTTCCATTTAGGAAAGTCAAAGCAATGGCTTTGATTATAAGTGTTCTTGCATCATTCTTGCAATATTAGGAAAGCACAGGAAGATGAAAGGGGTGGAATGTCACAGTGGACAGTGGTCAGGTCCCCAGGACTGAGTCTGGCTCCGTAGCTCAGAAGGGAAGTAGGGAGAAGAGGTCAGCTGTGGGATATGAGGTTCATTAGTTGGGGGACAGACAGGAGGTTCTGTGGGTGAGATTGAGATTCCTGGATGGTATGTTGCTTCCCTGGTGCCAGGGTCCGGGACATCTCCGATTGAGTCCTTAGCATTCTTAAGTGGGAGGGTGAACTGCCAGAGGTCATGGTCCATGTACAGTAGCTACGAATGACATGGGTAGGACAAGTGGTGAGGTTCTGCATAGAGAGTTCAGGGAGTTAGGTCCTAAGTTAAAGGGCAGGACCTCCAGGGTTGTGAATTCAGGAGTGTTACCTGCGGCTTGTGCTAGTGAGGCCAGAATTAGGAAGATTATACACTTTAATACATGGCTAAGAAGTTGGTGTCAGGGAGAGGGCATAAGATTTTTGGATCATTGGGCTGTCTTATAGGGATGGTTTATACTTGAACTGGAGGGAGACTAATATCCTAGTGGGAAGGTTTATTAATGCTGTATGGTGGGGTTTAAACTAGAGTTACAGAGGGATGGGAACCAGAGTGCCAGAATAGTTAGTGGAGAGGTTGTGGAGCTAGATGTTGATAAGACCTCAGACAAAGTAAGGAATCAAAAGGTTGAGCATGGTGCGACTCGGTCCAGCTGCTGGTGAGACAGTATCCTGGCAAAAACTACACTATGAAGACAAAAGAACACACCAAGCAAATCTGCAAAAAGGTTATTGAAAAGCACAAGTCAGGAGATGGATACAAGAAAATTTCCAAGTCACTGAATATCCCTTGGAGTATGGTTAAGTTAATCATCAAGAAATGGGAAGAATATGGCACAGCTGTAAATCTGCCTAGAGCAGGCTGTCCTGTAAAAAAAAGGGGACTAGTGAGGGAGGCCACCAAGAGACCTATGGCATCTCTGGAATAGTCACAAGCTTCAGTTGCTGAAATGGGAGAGACTATGCATACAATAACTGTTGCCCGGGTGCTTCATTAGTCACAGCTTTATGGAGGAGTGGCAAAGAGAAAGCCATTATTGAAAAAACTCAAATGAAATCTTGGCTAGATTTTGCCAGAAGGCATGTGGGAGATTCTGAAGATGGTTCTATGGTCTGATGAAACCAAAATTGAGCTTTTTGTCTATCAATCTAAACACTATGTTTGGCATAAGCCACGCATTGCACATCATCAAAAACACGCCATCCCTACCATGAAGCAAGGTGGTGGCTGCATCATGCTATGGTAATGATTCACTGCAGCAGGCACTGGAAGGGTTGTGAAGGTAGAGGGTAAAATGAATACTGGGAACTCCTGGTGGAAAATCTGATGCAGTCTGCAAAACAACTGTGACTTGGGAGATGTGTTTTTCTGCAAGACAATGACCCCAAGCATAAAGCGAAAACTACACAGGAATGGCTTAAAACAACAAAATTAATGTCCTAGGGATGGCAAAGTCAGTCTAGACCTTAATCCAATTGAGAATTTGTGACTGGACATGAAAAGGGCTATTAACTTGTGATCCCCATGCAATCTGACAGAGCTTGAGCAGTTTTGTAAAGAAGAATGGGAAAAAATTGCAGTGTCCAGATGTGCAAAGCTGATGGAGACCTATCCACACAGACTCAAGGCTGCAATTGCTGCCAAAGGTGCATCTACTAAATAATGACTTGAAGTGGGTGAGTAATTATGCAATCAATTATTTTGTGCTTACTAATTATAATAAATTCAGACCAATTTGTAGAAACTTGGTTTCACTTTGACATGAAAGAGTCTTTCTTTTGATGAAAAACTGGTTCCATAAGGTTGTTATAGCCAGGTGGCTATAGCCTCATTCTCATATCATGTCTCAATTCTAATCTCAGATACTCCAGCACTTGTGTCCTAACCATTCTTGCCTAGCTCTCTTATAACAGTATGTTTGAGCCTACCATAGACTCAGTGGGATATCAAAGCCTCTTGTCAGTTACGGCCTGCCACAGTAAGAAAATTTCGAGACAGAGCCTGGAGATGCACAACCTCCAGGTCGTTGTGTGCTAGCTATTGCAAAGAGGAAGCCAGAGTCGCTCAGGTGGGACTGTCGGTCGCTCTGTAGAGGCATCTTCCGACCCTGGAGAGATTCGGTGGTGACTCACACTCTTTCTGCGGCTTCTTCACTCAATGTTCGCTGAGTTTGAACTCCAGCCATCCCTGTTCCCTGTGGAGCAGGGAAAGCTGGCCTTCATGATCCCTCTCGACCACCAGCCTCTCCCGAGACTGGTGCCCAATGAGGAGGCAGGTTTTTGTTTGGGGTAACCTGGAGCCTTCAGAAGATCCAGTCCTGCCTCCAAGGGCAGACAAGCTGGCTCCAGTCAACAGGAGCGTGTGAGTTCTGACCCTGTCTGGTCAGGGCTGTGCTGGAACTAGACAGAGAGAAGGAGGGTCTTTAGTTCAGGAACAAGCCAAGGAGGTAGACACCTCGGATGTCAGAATGGATGCAATGTTGTCTCACTAGATACCTTTGGACAATAAACTGCACCCAGGTGCAATCTTCTCCAGGTGGCACACCCAGCATAGGTAAACTACGGCGCTGGCAGTAGAGAGCTGCTTGTGGTCAAGTTGGCTTTGGAAGAATTGCCTCACTGGTTTGAGGGGGCCAAGAACCCTGTTATTGTACGGACAGATCTCAAGAATTTGGTTTGTATTCAGTAGGTCAAAGCACCGAACTTCAGGCAGGCCAGGTGGTCCCTTTCCTTTAACCACATCAATGTCATCCTGACCTATCGACCGGGGTCAAAGAATCAGAAACTGAATGCCTGATCTCATCAGTTCAATGAACCTGAAAGAAGGAAGCAGTCTACCACCATTTTGCCCCAACCTAGGACAATAGCACCAATTCACTGGGGAATCGATACATTTCTTTGCAAAATCCAGGTGCAAGAGGAGATTTGCACAACAGTCCTCCAGGTAATCTATTTGTCCTAAGTTCCACCAGACCTTGGGTAGTTCAATGGGGAGCATACATCAAGAACGACTGCTCACCCATGGATTTCCAGGACAATCGAGTTCATTAAAAGAAGGTACTGGTGGCCTGGAATGGCGAGAGAGGTCTGACAAGTAGGCATGTGAGATTGGCACCAGAAAAAGGAACACCGCACACAACATCAAGGGTTCCTTCACCGTCTACCTGTTCTGGACAGTCCATGGGTACACATCTCCACAGACTTAGACATGGGTCTTCTGCCTTCTAAGTGAAGACCGTCATCATGTAACTGTGGATCATCTTTCGAAGACCTGCAAATTCATTGCCTTGGACGAACCACTATCTGCAGTGGAGAAGGCCGAAATTGTCCTGTATCAACTCTTCAGGATCCATGGATTTCCTGTGGACATTGCGTCGGATTGTGGTCCTTACTTCACGTCATGCTTTTGGAGGGTGTTATGTAAGCTGATTGGGCAACAGTGAGTCTTTCTTCTGGATTTCTCCCACAGTCCAATAGCCAGGTGGAGCAGGTGAAGAAGGATACAGAACTAGAGAGCACAGCCTCAAAATTGAGGGATGACCTTTTAGAACAGAGGTAAGGAAGAATTTTTTTTTAGTCAGAGAGTAGTAAATCTGTGGAATGCTCTGTGGTGGAGGCCAAGTCTGTGGGTATATTTAAGGTGGAAGTTGATAATTTTCTGATCGGTCAGAGCATCAAAGGATATGGTGAGAAGGCAGGTGTATGGGGTTGGGTGGGATCCAGGATCAGACATGATGGAATGGTGGAGCAGACTCGATGGGCGGAATGGCCTAATTCTGCTCCTATATCTTATGGGCCTGTGATATGCAATGAACTCTAAGATGCCTGGCCTCAGAAAAACCGGAAGAGCGGTGTGACCATTTACAACATTCTGCACACAGAATGTCCCGGTTCAAATGCCTATTTTGGTATTCTTCGACACTGTTTCCTGAGCAGGAGGCCGAGGTTGTGGTTCCTGTGGCCGAAGATCTCATCTGACGCCACAGGGAGAAATGGATTAGGGCGAGGGAGATTTTGTTGGCCACTATCCAGAAGGCTAATCACAAGAGATGACAGGAAGCAGCTTTACAGCCTGGGCAACAGATCTGGCTTCACAAATTTGACTTGAACTCCGCAATTAGGAATAGATTGGTGATAGAAAAATAATGAAGCCTGGAAGTAAATTCAATGTACTTCATCGATTGATTGAGAGATGTGAAGTGCTATTTACTTACCATTTCATCAAATTTCTAAACTCAGATTCTAATACAGTCTCGATTATTTTTGGAATAGTGTGTCAATTGCCTGCAATGCTTTGAGCTTTGCTGGCCTCTTTTGATGTTGATCCTGTAACCTGAACATTGTCGATTTCCTTTTAAGAACAAGGATAAGCCTGATCAAAAGGTTTTGAGCTGCTATTGATCAATGAAAATGTTAAATCTTGTACTGTTGTTTATAGTTTTATTCTAAAAAGCACAGATCCAAAAGTGCATTTACTGAACTTTTTATTAAGTTTTCCAGTGATGATTGCCAGCCTACTCTAGTGGAGACTTCCCAGTAATTACCTTGTCATCAAAAATAGCTACCATTTAGAGTGTTCTCAAGTGCACAATATTTTATTTTACATGCATTTTGTTGCAAACCTCTTCCTTCAATTCCATATTCCCCACATTTCTGAATTTGGAGTTACTAATGAAACAATGTTCATTTGATTACATGGAACTCATTTTCTGTGCAAAAAACAGTAGACTCAAGACCCAAGGCTCAATTTCAAGTCTGCCAAGGACTTGCTGCAGATTTGTTTCTGTGATTGCACCCGTCAGAGAATAAATGAGGCAGAATTTCAAGCCATTAATATATTTTCAAATCTGTTACGAAGTTCTTTGATTTATGATGCAGGAATTTACTTTGAGAATTTCAAGCCCAAAATTATTCAATCACCAGTAACTCTGTTTGGAATTTCACTTTCTAGGTGTAAATCTTATTCTCTGAGCAAATTCATTTTCTTTTACTGTTATGCAGAGTTAAAGAACTAGAGTGATCAATGTCTAGGGGAAGCTGAATTAGTTTCAGAACATTCCTAATTTTAAGAGATTGTGAAACCGGTTTACGAAGGAATAGTTCTTTGGAAAAGATACTTCTCTATGTCTGGAACTGAGTCCAAATCTGCTGGCTTTTTCATAAAAATCAACATAGCAAGAAAATTGAAAGCTGTAGATATTCCTGAAAAGTAATGATTTTGCTAATGGGCCTTTCTCAAAAGCATTTATTTTGTTACATTTATTGACGAGAACTCAAAGGGATTACCTAATGATCTAACAGCAAGAGTTCACATTCCAACTTGGCAGCTGAGGAATTTAAACTAAGATCATTCAATTAAAGCCAGGATTTAAACTAGTATCTATAACGGTAGCATAGAACTATGAACTGGGGCAAAAACCCATCTGGTTAACTTATCTGAAGGAAATTTTGCCTCTGATTGACATGTGATGCCTGTGATGAATGTGAATTCCTCTGACATCTGAAGTGATTGAGCAAGCCATTGAGTCGAGCATTTGAGGATGATCAGTAACTGTGGTATGAACAGTAATTAATGAATAAAAAAGTGATGTAGGTCGTGTGAAAGGTTTTTATGGCTTGACAAGACACACAGTGTTCTCAGCCTCAGTACACTTATCCTGTGGGAGGGACTAATGGGAGAGAAATCACCAGACTCTCCCATGAATTGACTGAGAGATGGACTGGGTTCAGCAGCGATGGCTTCGTTTTCAGATTGCTTGCTAACAGTCATTTCTATGAACAGTCGCAGGATGACTGTCAAGAGCTACTTTCCAGGGAGCAGGGAGGAGCATGACCACAGAGATAAAACATTAGCTCAGAAACATTCAAATTACATTTATGGATTTGGTCATTCAGTGGCACATTACTCAGACCTAATTAATGAAAAGTTGGAACAACAGCTATTGTTTAAGCAAATCAAAATTGTATCATGAAATCACTGTACTCACAAATGCAATTTACTGCTACCAGAAATTTGATGCATATGGTAATCAGCAGTCTGCTCCAATTTTCATGATTAGTACCACAGTCGGAATTCAGAACAGAGGCGCTGGTATAAAAATAACAATTGAACTTGCTTGTCCTTGAAGCAAGAATATGCATTTAAAGTAGTTTTGGACTGAAGTGATACCCTGGGGAGTGACAAAGTTTAACAGCATTATTAACTGCCTTTCCTTAAATCAAAGCGTAGAGCAATGGATTGACAAGAATTCTGTCGGGAGGCTATGTTTGTAAAGTTGTATCATCTTTTCGCAGGATTCACGGGCACATATTCACTGAGTCAGTTTAAGCTGAATGCTGCTGTTCACCTACGAAGTTTGAAAGTAGTATTATGTTATAGTATTTCTTTCACATGTTGATCTGTATGATGGGTGATTAGGGCATGGGAGTTACTCTTCAGCAATGATAAGTACTGCCATGCAATGGTGAAAACCTGTCTATGGTAATTATTTACCTGTTGCGATTGTTGAAGCGGTTTTAATGATATTTTGCTGGGTAATAGGAATGCACTACACTTGAGCACCATTGCTTGATGCCAATATGTGGAGAGATACAACTTTGAAGTCTTGATCTTAGATGTACTTCAGAGGGATTGTGAGAAGGAAACCCCCAGGAGAATTGAGAAACTCATCCTTTGGGTTTCTTGCTATCCAGTGAGTCCCTCAGTCACGTAAGATATTATATTATCAGTGACGTAAGATCTCATATTACCAGTAATGTTTTCTTGCAAAGCTCTAGTGATGGCAGAGTTTTGATGGACTATCCTCCTCACAGAGCACAGATTCAGCACTTTAGTTATATTTTTCAGGCAGTCCCACACTAGTAATAGGGTTCCAACCTTGAGGATAATTAGAAAAGTTCTAGTTAAATCGCAGGTGCCTCTCAGAGCATAGCCTAGCAGACTGCCTCAGGTGCAGAGTTGAGACAATTGTCTGTAAGTTTAGTTGACTGATACTGGGACAGACATTAGTCAGCTGCCTCCAGGGTAGGTTCTGTTTTGTGGTAATACATTTCGAAATTGAGTTTCTAGGTCATGAATCTATCAGGATTTGTGAAACATCAACACCTTCTTTCGTGTTCTGTCAACTCAGTTCTGAAAATCTCTTCTTCACCAACCTTTCCAAAGTTTTCTTACAATCAAATTGTAGAACTGAACCTGGCTGTTTTATTTTCTGCTGAAAAATTTGTTTATTTTTCTTTATTGAGATAGTGTTGAAAAGGCCCTACCAGCCCTTCAAACCATGCTGCCCAGCAAACCCCCCCCCCCCCCCACCATCTCAACTTAATCCTAATCACAGGACAATTTACAATGACCAATTAACCTACCAACCAGTACATCTTTGGATTGTGGGAAGAAACCAGGACACCCAGAGGAAACCCACGTGGTCACCAGGAGAACATACAAACTCCTCATAGGAAGCCGCAGGAATTTGTATCTTCTTACTGTGATCGCATGAGTTTCCCCTGAGACCTCCAGTTTTCTCCCACATTCCAAAGATGTATGGTTAGGGCTAGTGCATTGCAGGCATTCTACACTTGTGGTGAAAGTGTGGAGACAGTTGAGGACTGCCCTCAGTCCAATCCTTGACTGTTGATGCAAAACAATGCACTTTATTGTATATTTCAACATGTGACAAATAAGCTAATCTCTTTAAAAATCTTTTCTCCAGGCTTAGCTGATTGGCATGTTCAAGTTTAATTGTCATTCAACCATACATATTTATATAGCAATATAAAACAGTGTTCCTCTGGGCCAAAGTGTAATTCACAATACATATAGTCACACAAAGCACTCATAATTATGATAGCACATACAGTCACAAAACAAAACAAATACAAGGCTCTAAGTGGCAGGGCCTGAAGATTCCACAAGAACAAGCACACAGCACTTCTTCATCTCATGCTGGATCAGCCGTAGACGAAGGCAAATCAGTTTGAAAAAGGATCTAGTGCTTTCCTGGCATATATGATGAATAAGTTCTTCTTGGGCTTCCAGACAGGTATAGGTTTTGATTCTAATCAATGTTTTGATGACCAACTCTGCCACCTTGATCAGGGATGATGCATCACTCCCTATACTTTCCTCCAAAAACATTAAAATATACCCTCTGATATTAGCCACCTGCAAACCAGGGGGGGGGGGGAGCACAGGTTCTTCACTTTATCTATGTCTTTTATAATTTTACACACCTCTATCACATCGTCTCTCATCCTCCTTCTCCAAAAACCTGGCTTGCTTAATCTTACTTCATGCTCCTTAATTTAGGCAGCATCCTGCTAAATTTCCTCTGTGCCCTCTCAAAGCTTCTACATCATTCCTATAATGAGGTGACCAGAACTAAACAAAATACTCCAAGTGTGGTCTAATCAGTGTATTATGGAGCTGCAACATTACCTCGCGACTATCAAATACAATCCCCAAATAAACGAAGGCCAACAAACTATGCACCTTCTTAACTACCCTATCAACTTTAGTGGCAACTTTGAAGGACTTGGTCCCCAAGATCCCACTGTTTCTCCACAGTGCTAAGGATCCTGCCATTAACTCTGTACTCTGCCTTCAAGTGTATCACTTCTCACTTTTCCGTAGTGAACTCCATCTGCCACTCTTCAGTTCAGCTCTGCTTCCTATCAATGCACCATTGTAACCAATGACAATCATCTACCCTATCCACAACACCTCAAACTTTTGTGTTATCTGCAAACTTATTATAATTATGTGTAGATCAAGTTGATTGGTCTCAAACAACAGCCATCTTTGAATGAAGTGTAACTTGAACCTTGAGAGTGGTTTCCCTTTGATGCTCATTGACTTCACATTTACCCGAGGCTCCTTGATGCCATACTGGGTGCTGCTGTGATAAGAAAGGCAGGCACTCTCACCTCTCCTCTAGAATTCAACTCACAGTTCATCTTTAGAGCCAAGTTATTCTTGCAAAATCCAACTGGACACTGCTGAGCAGGTTACAAAGAATAAAAGCAAATAGGAGAAGTAATCCATTTTGCTTTTATTAGTGTGTGCTAATCTTCAATCTCACAACCTCATTCCAGCTCCCCCTTCCCCTTGATGCCTTCTGCACTTTTATGCCAGGGTAGTTATACCTCCCTTCCCTCCTACATTAAATATATTCAGCAACTAGACTTACACTACCTTTGGTGGTGGAAAATTCCATAAGTTCAGTACCCTTCATGTGAAGAAATTTCTCCTTTTTGTGTCCTAGATGTCTTGTACATATCCTGAGAATGTGAACCTTGATTCCAGAATCCTCCTTCATCCCTACATTCTTTTAGCCAGAGGGAACACCTTCCTGCATCCGATCTGTCAGAATATCATTTGTTCCAATAAGATCTCCTCCCATCTTTCCAAGTTACAGTGAACACAGGCCATGTCAACCCAATCTCTATTGCTGGGAGAATACTGCACTCCTAGACCAGATGTACCTACCACAATTAAGCTGACGTCTATGAAGTCAAACAGGGATTTATTCCTTGTATTATATTCATTCAATATTTTCCAAAGACTTAAAATTGCAGCCATTTGGTCTTTCAGAACTCAGCCAGATTTGTGATGATGCAGCTGATACATCACTGCTGAATGGACATTGATGCCCACACCCAAGAAACACAACAAAATAGGAGCTGTGGGTAATATGGCTCCTTGGGCCTGCCTTGCCATACAATATTTTAATATTATTGCCTGATGTATGCAGGACTCAGATCTCCTCCTCTGTTCCAGTTCCTCATTTGTCTGATCTTTCAAAAATGTATCTCTCTTGAATTCATTATCACATCATGTCCTTCTATTTATTCCTGTGCCATGGGCTACCTTGGATATTTTGCAAGTCACCTCACCTAGGCCATTAATTTAACTACTGTAGTAAATATCGGAAGGCCAAGATTGATCTCAGGGGTATTCCTCTAGTTACTTCCATTCAAATAGAAAATAACCCATTTTTTCTAACTCTTTGTTTTTATTTGACAGCCAGTTTTCAATCCAGGGCTTTCATGCTTCCTCCAATACCATGAGCCTTATTTTATGCACCAGTCTTTTATGAGGCTTCTCTTGAAAGCCTTTTTGTAAGCAAAATGTAGCACATTCATAGGCTCCCCTCTATTGACTCTCACTGTTACATCTTCAAAGAATTCGAGCAAATTTGTCAAACATGATTCATTTTTCATAAAACCATGTTGACTTGGTTTGAACACATTAAGTTTTCTAAAGGATTAATTAGTTCCATTTTGACTATTGACTTCAGCATATTGGAAACAAAAGATTTTAAACTAATCAACCTATACATCTCTTGCATCATTATCAAGAGAACGATATTTGCTGTTTACTAATCTTCCAGTACGTTTCTAGAATATAGTGAGTTTTGAAAAGCTTCAGTCAATGTGCTTTCTCTACAGCTTCTTCTTTTAAAACCCTTGAGAGTAACTCATCGGGCACTGGTGATTTTTTTTGCCTCCAGTTCCATTGTGATTCAGATTTATACAAGTTCTTACATGTTACTTGAAATAAGCCCATTGTTATAAAATACTGCAACGTAGAAGCTGGTTCTTTAGTCCATCTAGTACCATTGATCTGTACTTGGACCATACTCCTTCCATCCATGTACTTGCCCAAAACAAAACACCCAGACACAGACACAGACACGCACACGCACATGCACAATGATGGAGAAACTCAGCAAGTCAGGCAGCATCTATGAAAATTAATAAACAATTGATTTTTCTGCCCGAGACTCTTCTTCAGGACTGGAAAGGAAGAGGGAAGATGCCAGAATAAAAAGATGGAGGAGGGGGGAAGGAGGATAGCTAGAAGGTGATAGATGAAACCAGGTGGGTAGGAAAGATAAAAGGCTGGAGAGCAAGGGATCTGATAGGAGAGGAGAGTGGACCATGGGAGAAAGGGAAGGAAGAGAGGGTCCAGGAGGAGGTGACAGGCAGGTGAGAAGAAGCAAGAGACCAAAGTACAGAATAGAAGAATGGAAGGGGAGGTTATAGGAGAGGGCCTATCAACTGCTTCTGGACTCACTGCTCCTTCCTTTTCTCCTATGGTCCACTCTCCTCTCCAATCAGATTCCTTCCTCTCCAGCCCTTTATCTTTCCCACCCAACAGAAGGGTCTTGACCCAAAATATAGACTATAATTTTCCATAGATGCTGCCTGGCCTGCAAAATTCCTCCAGCATTCTGTGTGTGTTGTTTGGATTTCCAGCATCTGCAGATTTCCTCTTGTTTGTGATCTTTCCTACCCATCTGGCTTCACCTTCACCATCTAATTATAAGATCATAAGATACAGGAGCAAAATTAGGCCATTTGGCCCATTGAGTCTGCTCTGCCATTTCATCATGGCTGATCCAATTTTCCTCTCAGCCGCAATCTCCTGCCTTCTCCCCATATCCCTTCATGCCCTCACCAGTCAAGAATCTAGCAACCTCTGCCTTAAATATACATAAAGATATGGCTTTCACTGCTGCCTGTGACAAAGAGTTCCACAAATTCACCACTCTCTGGCTGAAGAACTTTCTCCTCATCTCCATTCTAAAGCGATGACCCTCTATTCTGAGGCTGTGTCCTCTGGTCTTAGACTCACCCACCATAGGAAACATCCTCTTCACACTCATTCTATCTTTCACCATTTGATAGGTTTCAAAGAGATCATGCCAGATCTTCTGAATTCCAGTGAACATGAACCAAGAGCTATCAAACAAGCCATTCAATCCTGGAATAATTTTTGTGAATCTCCTTTGAATGCTGTCCAGTTTCAGCATATCCTTTCTAAGATAAGGAGGCCAAAACTGCTCACAAAACTCCAAGTGAGGCCTCCAAGTGAGTGCTTTATAAAGTTTCAACATTTGAAACATTTGTCAATATTTGATAAATCTTATTGAATTTATTGAATTTTTTGAAGAGGTTACGAGGAAAGTTGATGAAGGTAAAGCAGTGGATGTTGTATATATGGGCTTCAGTAAGGCCTTTGACAAGGTTCCGCACAGAAGGTTAGTTAGGAAGGTTCAATCGTTAGGTATTAATATTGAAGTAGTAAAATGGATTCAACAGTGGCTGGATGGGAGATGCCAGAGAGTAGTGGTGGATAACTGTTTGTCAAGTTGGAGGCCGGTGACTAGTGGTGTGCCTCAGGGATTTGTATTGCGTCCAATGTTGTTTGTCATATACATTAATGATCTGGATGATGAGGTGGTAAATTGGATTAGTAAGTATGCAGATGATACTAAGGTAGGTGGTGTTGTGGATAACAAAGTAGGTTTTCAAAGTTTGCAGAGAGATTTAGGCCAGTTAGCAGAGTGGGCTGAATGATGGCAGATGGAGTTTAATGCAGATAAGTGTGAGGTGCTACATTTTGGTAGGAATAATCCAAATAGGACATACATGGTAAATGGTAGGGCATTGAGGAACTCAGTAGAACAGAGTGATCTAGAAATAATGGTGCATAGATCCCCGAAGGTGGAATCTCATGTGGATAGGATGCTGAAGAAAGCTTTTGGTATGTTGGCCTTTATAAATCAGAGCATTGAGTATAGGAGTTGGGATGTAATGTTAAAATTGTACAAGGCATTGGTAAGGCCGAATTTGGAGTATTGTGTACAGTTCTGGTCACCAAATTATAGGAAAGATGTCAATAAAATAGAGAGAGTACAGAGAAGATTTACTAGAACGTTACCTGGGTTTCAGCACCTAAGTTATAGGGAAAGATTGAACAAGTTATTCTTTGGAACATAGAAGATTGAGGGGGAGGGAACTTGATAGAGGTATTTGAAATTATGAGGGGGATAGATAGAGTTGATGTGGATAGGCTTTTTCCATTGAGAGTAGGGGAGATTCAAACAAGAGGACATGAGCTGAGAGTTAGGGGGCAAAAGTTTAAGGGTAACACGAGGGGGAATTTCTTTACTCAGATAGTGGTAGCTGTGTGGAACGAGCTTCCAGTAGAAGTGGTAGAGACAGGTTCAGTATTGTCATTTAAAGTAAAATTGGATAGGTATATGGACAGGAAAGGAATGGAGGGTTATGGGCTGAGTGTGGGTCAGTGGGACTAGGAGAGAGTAAGCGTTCAGCACGGACTAGAAGGGCTGAGATGGCTTGTTTCTATGTTGTAGTTGTTATATGATTATAACAATTACTGTATATCCTTGCTTTTGTATTGTAGTCATCTTGAAATGAATGCTAACATTGCATTTATCTTCCTCACCACAGACTCAACCTGCAAATTAAACTTTAGGGAGCCTGCACAAGAACTCCAAGTCCCTTTGCACCTTAGTTTTCTGTATTTTCTCTCCATTTAGTAAATAGTCAACTCATAGAACCATTGAACCATACAACACTACAGCATAGTACAGGCCCTTCAGCCCTCCATGTTGTGCTGACCCATATAATCCTTAAAAAAAGTATTAAACCCACACTACCCCATAACCCTCTATTTTTCTTTCATCCATGTACCTGTCCAAGAGGCTCTTAAATACCCCTATTGTTTTTGCCTCCACCACCATCCCTGGCAAGTCATTCCAGGCACTCACAACCCTCTGTGTAAAATATTACCCCGATGACTCCCCTAACCTTCCCTCCCTTAATTTTGTACATATGCCCTCTGGTGTTTGCTATTGGTGCCCTGGGAAACAGGTACTGACTATCCACTCTATCTATGCCTCTCATAATCTTGTAGACCTCTATCAAGTCCCCTCTCATTCTTCTACGCTCCAAAGAGAAAAGTCCCAGCTCTGCTAACCTTGCTTCATATGACTTGTTCTCCAAACCAGGCAACATCCTGGTAAATCTCCTCTGCACCCTCTCCATAGCTTCCACATCCTTCCTATAATGAGGTGATCAGAATTGAACACAATACTCTAAGTGCAGTCTCACCAGAGATTTGCAGAGTTGCAACATGACCTCTCTACTCTTGAACTCAATTCCCCTGTTAATGAAGCCTAGCATCCCATAGGCCTTCTTAACTACCCTATCAACCTGTGCAGTGACCTTGAGGGATGTATGGATTTGAACCCCTAGGTCCCTTTCTTCATCCACACTCTTAACTAACTGACCATTTGTGGTGAACTACATATACCTGTCTGGACACGCCCCCTGCTGACTACTCCTGTGACTCCTCCCACAGATCCCTGTATAAAGATGATCAAGGCCTGAGCCCGGCCTCTCAGTCTCCAGGATGTAGTATGGTGGTCACTCACTGTTTGTTCCTTCTTCCAGTCATTAAAAGCCGATATCTCGACTTAAGTCTCAGAGTGAGTTATTGATGGTGCATCACCATTAATCCTGTACTCAGTCTTCTGGTTTGTCCTTCCAAAATGCATCATTTACACTTGTCCAGATGGAACTCCATCTGTCATTTTTCTGCCCAACTCTGCAGCCTGTCTATATCCTCTTGTAAACTTCATTAACCTGCAGCTTCATCCACAACTCCTCCAATCTTCGTATCATCCGCAAACTTACTCACCCATCCTTCCGCCTCTACATCCAGGTCACTTATAAAAATCACAAATAGCAGGGGTCCCAGAACAGATCCCTACAGCATTCCACCCTTTATTTTCTTTGACTAAAGTGCATGACCATACACTTCCTGACACTATATTCCATCTGCTACTTCTTTGCCCGTTCTCCTAATCTAAGTCCTTCAGTAGCCTTTCTATTTCCTCAAAACTACCTACTCCCCCACTTACTTTCATACCGTCTGCAAACTTTTTAACAAAGTCATCAATTCTGTCATCCAAATTGTTGACATATAATGTAAAAAGAATCAGTCCCAACACAGACCCCTGTTGAGGAAACAATGCTGACCATGGTCTATTTCATCATGTGCCTCCAAGTACCCTAACACCTCAACCTCAATAATCGACTCCAACATTGTCCCAACCACTGAGGTCAGACTAAGTGGCTTGTAGTTTCTTTTTTCTGTCTTTCTCCATTTTTGAAGAGTGGAGTGCCATTTGCAATTTTCCAGCCTTCCAGAACCATGACAGAATCTAGTGATTCTTGAAAGATCTTTACTGATGCCTCCATGATCTCTTCTGCCACCTCTTTCTGAACTCTAGGTGTACACCATCTGGTCCAGGTGACTTATCTACCTTTAGACCTTTCAGTTTCCCAAAAACCTTCTCTTTATTATGGTATCTTCAGATACTTCATGTCCCCTGACAGATGGAACTTCCATCATTCTGCCAGTGTCTTCCACTATGAAGACTGATGCAAAATGCAAAATACTTATTCAATTATTCTGCCATTTTCTACTACCTCTCCAGCATCATTGTCCAGTGGTCTGATATCCACTCTCACCTCTCTTTTACATTTTATATATCTGAAGGAACATTTGGTATCCTCTTTAATTTTATTAGCTAGCTTACTTTTGTATTCCGTCGTAACCTTCCGAGTGACTTTTTTAGTTGCCTTCTGTTGTATCTAAAGGCTTCCCAATCTGCCAACGTCCACTAATTTTTGCTTAATTATATGCCCTCTCTTTGGTTTTTATCTTGGTTTTGACTTCTCTTGTTAGCTGTGGTTGTGTAATCTTTCCTTTAGAATACTTCTTCCTCTTTGGGATGTATATATCTGCCTTCTAAGTTGCTTCCAGAAATCCCAGCTATTGCTGCTCTGCTGTTATCCCTGCCAGTGTTCTTTTCCAATCAATTCTAGCCAACTCCTCTCTCATGCCTCTGTAATTCCCCTTACTCCACTGTAATACTAATACCTCTGACTTTAGCTTCTCCTTCTCAAAGTTCAGGGTGAATTCAGTCATATTATGATCACTTGCCCTTAAGGATTCCTTTATCTTAAGCTCTCTTTTTTTAAAAAACTTTTTTATTGAGTTTTCAAATAATTACAGAAAGAAAAAGAAAATATGTATATGTACCCTTCCCCCCTCCCCTTAACCCCTCCTCCCTAACATCCCTATAGAAAAGAAAAGAAAGAAAGAAAAAAAAACGGAAGTGTGCCTGGATATTGGAAGATCCCCACATGCTCCATGGAGTTCATGATAACTTTAGTATATATATTTATTTCTTTCCCCAAATAACCAATTACTTTATCTTCAGAGAACCTATATATTTAATCCTATCTTTTGTAAGTAAGGGCACTAAATTTTCAAAAATGTTTCATATTTATCTCTTAAATTGTAAGTAATTTTTTCAAGTGGAATACAGCTGTAAATTTCATTCTTCCAACGATCTATACTTAAGTATGCATCCGATTTCCAAGTAACTGCAATAGCCTTTTTGGCTACTGCCAGTGCAATTTTTATAAATTCTTTCTGATATTTATTCAAGTTGGGTTTTAATTTTATCCCTTCAATGTCACCTAATAAAAATAATATTGGATTATGTGGAAATTGTGTTCCAATAATTTGTTCCAATAAAACTCTTAAATTTGTCCAAAAAGGTTGAATTTTATAACAAGACCAAGTAGAATGTAAAAAAGTACCAATTTCTTGTTTAAATCGGAAACACTGATCTGATAAATTTGGGTTTAATTTATTTATTTTTTGTGGTGTAATATATAATTGATGTAAAAAATTATATTGCACTAATCTTAACTGGACATTTATTGTATTTGTCATACTGTCAAGATATAATCTTGACCAATTTATTTCTTCAATTTTAATATTCAAGTCACTTTTCCATTTTTGTCTTGACTTATGGACTCCTTGTTTAATTGCCTGTTTTTGAATCAAGCTATACATACAAGAGATAAATTTTTTAGTCTTTCCTTTTTGAATTAAAGTTTCTATTTCATTAGATTTCAGCAATAACATTGTTTGACCTAATTTTTCTCTTAAATAAGCCCTTAGTTGGAAATAACAAAAAAGAGTGTTGTTTGATACTTTATATTTATTCTTTAATTGATCAAATGACATTAATATTTAGCCAGTAAATGGTATAAAATATTTAGGTATAAGAGTTGATAATGATATAAAGAACTTATATAAATTAACTTACTTACCATTATTGAAAAAAATTCAAGAAGATCTTGATAAATGGATGGTATTACCAATAACACTAGTAGGTAGAGTAAATACCATAAAAATGAATATATTCCCTAGACTACAATACTTACTTCAATCACTACCAATACAACTACCAGAAGTTTTTTCAAGAGTTAAATAAATATGTGAGGAAGTTTCTTTGGAAAGGTAAGATGTCAAGAATATCATTGGAAAAACTGACATGGAAATTTGACCTAGGAGGGTTACAACTTCCAAATTTTAAGAATTATTATAAAGCAAATCAACTTAGATTTATTACATCTTTTTTTGAGAGAGATAGACCGACATGGATTAGAATAGAACTAGATAAAATAGGAGAAAATACACCAGAAGATTTTATATATAAATGGAAATCTAAATGGATACGGGAAAAGAAAGAATCTCCTATATTAAAACATTTGATTGACTTATGGAATAAGATAAATGTTGATGATGAGACAAAGAAATCTTTATTAGCAAAGAGATCTTTAATTCAAAATAGACTTATTCCTTTTATAATGGATAATCAACTTTTATATAATTGGTATCTTAAGCTCTCTAATGAATTCTGGTTCATTGAACAACACCCAATCCAGAATAGCTGATCCCCTGGTGGGCTCAAACACAAGTTGCTCTAAAAAAACCCATCTCATAGGCATTCTAGAAATTCCCACTTCCATAATCCAGCACCAACCTGATTTTCTCAATCTACCTGCATATTGAAGTATCCAATGACCATTGCAACATTACCTTTTTTGCAGGCATTTTCTATCGCCCATTTTAACTTGTAAGTCACATTCTTACTACTGTTTGGGGATCTGTATACAACTCTCATCAGGGTCTTTTTACTCTTGCAGTTCCTTAGCTCTATCTACAATGATTCAACACTTTCTGACCCCATGTTACCTCTTTCTAATAAATGTATTTAATTTTTTTACTAACTGAGCAACATCACTCCCTTTGCCTTCTTGCCTGTCCTTTAAATACAATGTATATCCTTGGACATTAAGCTCCCAGCTATGTTTCAGCCATGATTTAGTGTCAATCTGCTACTGTGATGCAAGTTCATCTACCTTATTCTGTGTACTGTGTGCATTCAGATACAACACCTACAGTCCTGTCTTCACCCTTTTCGATTTTGTCCACCTTTTACGTTGCAGCTCATCCTGTTGACTGCAATTTTGCCCTATTAACAGCCTCTCCTCACTACACATTGCCTCTCTTTGCAAACCAGCTACCTCATCTTCAGCACTATCATTTGCCTTTCCTATGATGCTTCTTGCATTGAAATATATGCAGCTCAGCACACTAGTCACACCACGCTCAACTTTTTGACTCCTAACTTTTTCTGAGGTCTTACCAATCTCTGCCTCCACAACCTCTCCACTAACTGTTCTGGCACTCCTGCAACTCCAGTTTAAACCCCAGCATGCAGCATTAACAAATCTTCCTGCTAGGATATCAGGTGAAATTGTCCCTCCTGTACAGGTCCCATCTTCCTTCGAAGAGAGCCCAATGAGCCAAAATCCTGAAGCCCTCCCTAACTACACCAACTCCTTAGCCATGTATTAAGCTGTATAATCTTCCTAGTTCTGGCCTCATTAGCACATGGCACAGGTAGAAATCCTGAGATCACAATCCTGGAGGTCCTGCTCTTTAACTTAGTACCTAACTTCCTGAAATCCTTATGCAGAACCTTGTCACTCGTCCTACCTATGTTATTGGTACTAACTATTCACCCTCCCACATGAGAATGCTGAGTATTCCATTTGAAATATCCTGGACCCTGGCCTCTGAGAAGCAACATAACATCTGGGAATCTCCGTTCTTTCCCACAGAACCTCCTGTTCATTCCCATGACTAGTGAATTTCCTATCACTACAGCATGCCCCTTCTCCCCCTTCCTTATCTTATTT
Source organism: Hypanus sabinus (assembly GCF_030144855.1). NCBI lineage: Eukaryota > Metazoa > Chordata > Chondrichthyes > Myliobatiformes > Dasyatidae > Hypanus > Hypanus sabinus. The sequence goes on along the minus strand of NC_082715.1, from coordinate 34,442,820 downwards.
CCCTTCCGCCTTCCCCCCACCTTTTTATTCTTGTATCTTTCCCCTTGCTTACCAGTCCTGAAGAAGGGTCTCAGCCAAGAAACGTCAATCGTTTATTCATTTCCATAGATGCTGACAGACTTGCTGAGTTCCTCCAGCATTTTGTGTATGTTGCTTTGAATCTCCAGCATCTGCAGACTTTCTGATGTTTATCATGTACTTACCCAAACTTACTTTAAATGCTGCAATTGAACCTGCATCCACCACTACTGCTGGAAGCACGTCCACACTCCAACCACCTTCTGAGGAAGATGTCCTCCCTCGGGTTTCCCTTAAACATTTCACCTTTCAACCTCAACCTATAAACTCTAGCTTTATCCAACTTCAGTGGAAAAATCCTGCTTGCATTTACCCTATCTATATCTCTTACAATTTTGTATACCTCTATCAAATCTCCCTTCATTCTCCTACACTCTAGGGACTAAAGTCCTAGCCTAATCAAACTTTCTCTGTAATTCAGATCTTCATCTTCTATCTTAGGAATATTTACAATGTCCTCCACAGTGATGAAATGCCAAAAAATTGCTTTAACATCTCTGCTATATCTGTACTTCCTGTTATTTAATCACCAGCCTCTCTCCACAAATACCTTAGTCACGCTCTTCCTTTTCACATACCCATAGAATCTCTCACTGTTCTTTTGATTTCAAACACACATTTTCTCTCAGAATCCTCTTCTCACATTCTTACGAGCTTTTTAGTCTTTTGTGCTGTTCCTTAAAAAAACACCAGTCTACCACTGGTCCTCGCTAATTTGTATTCCTACTTTTCAATTCAACATTTTCCTTGACCTTCTTTGTTAGCCATGGAGCCTGCTTTATATTTCTGTTGCAGTGTTATGGAGCAGCTGTTTGAATATTTGACACTGTTCATCTACTGACCAACGTCTTAGCTTATTTATCCACTTTACTCTAGACAATGCCAGCTTCAGCATAATTCAGCAATCAGCATAATTCTCCTTAATTCCATTGAAGACTGTAATCTTGGACCTGGAATTTTCTCCTTTAAACTGGGATTTAATCATATTGTGCTCACTACTTCATAAGAGTTCTCTTATCAATCCTTCCTCATTACACATGACCAAATTTAAAACATTGTGTTGCCAAAAGCATTCAATAACCCACTCCTCCAAGAAGCACATACTGATGTATTCCACAAATTCTCCTTCTGTGATACCCTCGCCAGTTTTGTTTCTTGAATTAAAATCTCCCATCATAATTAGAGTTCCCTTCAAATACAGTTTGCATTTGACATTTCCTGATTTATGGTTTGCCCTACTGGAAGGCCAAACTTCACGAAAAATTGCTTTAGCTTCTCTGCTATTTCTTTGTTTCCTGTTACTATATTACCAGCCTCTACTAACACCTTAGCCACATTCTTCCATAGAATCTCGAACTGTTCTCTAACTGTCTACTTTCTGCCCATACGGACTCCACATCATGATCCACTGCATCTATATAGTGATGCAGTCCCACTCCAGAATCTGCCTTGATCAAACATGGCATTCTGCTGTCCTTCCCTTTTGGTATATACTCTGGAACATTGCATCACATGGAACGTCCTGGTCACCCTGCCACTAGGACTCCCTGCTGAAGGGTTTCATCCTGAAATGCCGACTGCTTTTTTTTTCCATAGCTGCTGCCTGGCCTGCTGAGTTCCTCCAGCATTTTGTGTGTGTTGCTCGGATTTTCAGCATCTGCAGATTTTCTCTTGTCTATGAAAGAAAGAGAAACCAGAAGCACATGAACAATCTATAAACCCCATCAATTAAACCTTGTCCAAGTCCCAAGACTCTGGCACCATCATCCGGCAGCATTGAGTGAAGGGGGGGGGGAGGGAGAGGGTGAGAGGGATCAAATGCAAGGAACTTTTTACACGAAGAGCGAGGAAGAGAGAGAGAGAGAGAGAGAGACTGGTCACTCACAGGCAGATGGCTCTCATCTTCATTGATTTCAATCTTCCTCCATGCTTTAATCAGCAAGACCAGCGAGAAATGGAGTCGATCATGGGCTCGAGCCCCGCTTCCAGGAGGAGCCTCATCAAACTCCCTCGGAAATAACAAAACAGACAGATGTGCCCAAGTACATACCATCAGACTGTTGATCACAGACTCCAATTGTAGCTGAATCATTTTTAAAAGCAAAAGAAGTAAGGTAAGTAAAAGAAGTAACTTTGCAAAATGCCTGAAGCGAGTCACCTTTGGTTGCTTTGTTCAGTAGTGCCATCTTCTCAACTATAGAATGCCATCTAATCTTTCCTGAAATGTTCCATCACATTCTGGTGTCCCCCACACTGGCACTTGAGTGAGTCTGGTCCACTTTATAAAGCACACTGTAGTGTAGAAGAGAGCACAGTTATGGAGAAGGGATGCATTGAAGCATAGACAATAGCATAAAAAGTTGGCACAACAGCATTATGGTTACAATGTCAAGAAGCTGTTTATTAGCTATAGTTCAGTATTTGACACAATCTTTCCTACAGTTCTGATGGAGAAGTTCCAGAATCTGGGCCTCTACACCTCCCCTCTGCAACCGGATCCTCTGCCTTCTAACCAGAAGATCACAATCCATGCTGATTGGAAATAACTTCTCCATCTCACTGACAATCAACACTGGTGCCCCTCAGCAATATGTGCCTAGCCCACTGCTTTGCTCCCTCTACACCCATGACTGCGTGGCTCGGCACAGCTCAAATGCTATCGATAAATTTGCTGATGATACAACCATTGTTGGCAGAATTTCAGATGCCGACCAGAAGACATACAGGAGTGAGATGAATGGTATCATAGCAATAATGTTGCACACGATGTCAGTAAGACCAAAGGACTGATTGTCAACTTCTGAAAGGGGAAGAAGTTCTGAAAGGGAACACACACCCATCTCCACAGGGACATTAGAAGTGGAGAGAGTGAGCAGTTTGAAGTTCCTGACTGTCAATATCTCTGAGGATCTAACCTGGACCCAACATATCAATGCTGCTATAGAGAAGGCAAGAATGCAGAGCCAGTCAGCACTGATCAAAATAACAATGAAAAAAAAAGGTTATATCGCTCAAATTTCTATCGATGTACTGTGGAGAGCATCACAATTGGCTGTGTCATTGTGTGGTATGGGTCAAGGGGCGACTGCGCGGGATCAAAGTAAGCTGCAGAGAGATGGAACTTTAGTCAGCTCCATCATGGGTACTCGTCTCTGTAGTATTGAGGACATCTTCAAGGAGTGATGCCTCGAAAGGTGGCATCCATCATTAAGGACACCAACACCAAAGTCATGCCTTTTTCTCATTGCTATCATCAGGAAGAAGGTACAAAGCCCTAAAGGCACACACTCAATGATTCAGGGAAAGCTGCTTCCTCTCTGCCATCCGATTTCTAAATGATCATTGAACCCATGAACATACCTGACTACTTTTTGTATTTTAGAAACATGTAAGCATAGAAAATCTACAGCACAATACAGGCCCTTCAGCCCATAAAGCTTTGCCAAACGTGTCCCTACCTTAGAAATTACTAGGCTTACCCGTAGCCCTTTATTTTTCTAAGCTCCATGTACCTATCCAAAAGTCTCTTAAAAGACCCTATCGTATCCGCCTCCACCACCATTGCCGACAGCCCATTCCACACAGTCACCACTCTCTGAGTAAAAAAAACTTACCCCTGACATCTCCTCTCCCCAGCACCTTAAACCTGTGTTCTCTTGTGGCAAACATTTCAGCCCTGGGGAAAAGCCTCTGACTATCCACATGATCAATGCCTCCCATCATCTTATACACCTCTATCAGGTCACCTCTCATCCTCTGTCGCTCCAAGGAGAAAAGGCTGAGTTCACTCAACCTATTCTCATAAGGCATGCTCCCCAATCCAGGCAACATCCTTGTAAATCTCCTCTGCATCCTTTCTATGGTTTCCACATCCTTCCTGTAGTGAGGCGACCAGAACTGAGCACAGTACTCCAAATGGGGTCTGACCAGGCTCTTAAATAGCTGCAACATTACCTCTCGGCTCCTAAATTCAATTCCACAATTGATGAAGGCCCTGCCCCCCACTCCAATCCCTCAGTCACGCATTTATCTTCCACCTCATTCTATTCCTATTCTCACTGTCATGTGGCACAGGCAGTAATCCTGAGATAACTACCTTTGAGGTCCTGCTTCTCAACTTCCTTCCTAACTCCCTGTAGTATTTTTTCAGGATCTCTTCCATTTTCCCACCTATGCCATTGGTACCAATATGTACCAAGACCTCTGGCTGTTCTCCCTCCCACTGCAGGATATCTTGGACACGATCTGAAACATCCAGGACCCGGGCACCTGGGAGGCAAACTACCATCCAAGTTTCTTTCCTGCGTCCACAGAATTGCCTGTCTGACCCCGACTATAGGGTCCCCTATCACTACTGCCTTCCTCTTCCTTTCCCTACCCTTCTGAGCCACAGGGTCAGACTCTGTGCCAGAGGCACGGCCACTGTTGCTTCCCCAGGTTTTTTGTCCCCCCCAACGGTACTCAAACATGAGTACTTATTGTTCAGAAGGACAGCCACAGGGGTGCTTTCTAGTACCTGACTCTTCCCCTTCCTCTCCTGACTGTTAACCACTTGTCTGTCTCTCGTGGCCCCGGTGTGACCACTTGTCTATAACTCCTCTCTATCACCACCCCCCTCTCCCTGACCAGATGAAGTTCATCAAGCTGCATCTCCAGTTCCCTAACTCAGTCCCTTAGGAGTTGCAGCTCGACACACCGGGTGCAAACATGGCCGTCCGGAAGGCTGGGAGACTCCAAGACCTCCAACATCTGACACAGAGCACAGAAACCCATCCTTACACACATACTACTTCCTTCCCACAATTATCACAGGTAAAACCTATCTTGCCTCATCCCGTTACCGCCTAAGTCCATTGAGCCAAAGCCCTATCATTCTGTTGCCGCTCACTCTGCTGCCCGCTCTGGATGCTGCCCGCTGGATATGGCGGTCTTCTTCTTAAACCTTTCCCACTCTACTGGCTGACGTCACGTGCCTGCACAGTCTTGTCTCTCTTTTACCTTGAGTAGTAAAACTACTTTCACTATTTTTTCACTATTTTAATATGTATATACATTGAAATTCAGTTTTTTTTCTCTCTCTCCTTTATGATGTATTGCATTGTATTGTTGTCACAAAGTTAACAAATTTCACAACAAATGCTAGTGATATTAAACCTGATTCTGATTCTATGGTTAAGGTGCAGGTTAATGGGATCAGGCAGATGCATAATTTGGCACAGAATAGATTAGTGAAAGGATCTATTTCTATTCTGTAGCATTCTATGACTCTGATTTGAATCAATAAAGAACACTTCAACAGTATAAGGTTACAAATCAGATTATTATGATAATAACAAAGCAACATGTCCAACTGGGACATTAGTGAAGCAAGAAATCATTAAGAGTAATAAGGCAGAGTCTTGTGTCATTCTGCTGATCAGGGACTCCTCAGAGACTGTCGATGGCTGGCTCAAAGACATAGCTGGTCCTGGCACTAGTCATAATCCCAGTCCAAGGAGAAGCTAAGGAAACCTCCTGCTAAAGGTTCTCAGCACAAAAAAAAATCATGTTTATTTCCCTCCATAAATGCTGTGTGACCTGCAGAGTTCCTCCAGCGTTTTACACCATAAGGCATTGGAGCAGAATTAGGCCATCTGGCACATCGAGTCTGCTCTGCGATTCAGTCATGGCTGATCCTTTTTTCCTCTCCTCCTCAATTCCAGTTCCTGGCTTTCTCCCCATAACTTTTGATGCCATATCCAATCAAGAACCTATCAATCTCTGCCTTAAATACACCCAACAATCTGGACTCCACAGTTGCCTGGGGTAACAAGTTCCACAAATTCACCATCTTTGGTAAAGAAATTTCTCTGCATCTGTTTTGAAAGAGCACCCCTCTATCCTGAGGCTGTGCCCTCTTGTCCTAGACTCTCCCACCATGGGGAACATCTTTTCCACATCTACTCTGTCTAGGCCTTTCAACATTTGAAAGGTTTCAATGAGATTCTCCCATCATACTTTTAAGTTCCAGCGATTACAGGCTCAGAGTCATCAAACATTCCTCGTATGATAATCCTTTCATTCCTGGAATCATCCTTGTGAACCTCTTCTGCACCCCCTCCAATGCCAGCACATCTTTTCTAAGATGAGGGACCCAAAGCAGTTCACAATACTCAAGGTGAGGGCTCACCAGTGCCTTATAAAGCCTCAGCATCACATCCTTGCTCTTGTATTCTAGAACTCTTGAAATGAATGCTAACGTTGCATTCACCTTCCTCACCACCGACACAACCTGCAAGTTAACCTTTAGGGTGTTCTGCACAAGGACTCCCAAGTCCCTTAGCATCTCAGATTTTGTGTGTGTTGTCTAAGGAGAAGCCTGAAGCCCATGCTTGTATGGTTAATAAGACATGTACATGTACAGGAGTTTGAGGAGACTTGGTGTGTCACCAAAGTTTTGATAAAATTATGCAAAAATGTGAAGGGTATCGATAGGGTAAATGCAAGTAGGCTTTTCCCACTGAGTTTGGGTGAGACTAGAACTAAAGATCATGGGTTAAGGGTGAAGGGTGAAATGTTTAAGGGAAATATGAGGGGCAACTTCTTCACTCAGCGGGTGGAGAGAGCGTGAAATGAGCTACCATCACAAGTCGTGGACATGGTTTTAATTTCAACATTTAAGAGAAATTTGGATAGGTACGTGGATGGGGGAGTACGGAGGGCTCACAAATTTCTACAGATGCACTGTGGCCAGCATTCTAACTGGCCGCATCACAGTCTGGTATGGCGGTGCTACAGCACAGGATCAAAGTAAGAGCTGTGAAGTTAGTCAGCTTTCTCATGGGGACGAGCCTTCGTAGTACAAAATCTGCAGATGCTGAAAATCCAAGCAACAAACGCAAAATGCTGGAGAAATTCTATAGGCCAGGTAGTATCTATGGAAGAGAGTAAACTGTCAACATTTTGGGCCAAGATCCTTCATCAGGACTGGAAAATAATGTGAGAAGTTAGAACAAGAAGGGGCGGGGGCAAGCGCAGCACTTGCTCTGCTTTCAAGAATAAGTACCAGGAGAGAGATCTGTGGCGAAGGATGAATGGATAAGGGAGTCATATAGGGAGCGATTCCTGTCGAAAGTGGAAAGTAGGGGTTGGGGGCATGGTGGGGAGGAAAAGACATGCTTGGTGGGATCCCGTTGAAGATGGTGGAAGTTACAGAGAATTATGGGCCGGATGCAGAGCCTTGAGGAGTGGTTGGTGAGAACAAGTGGAATGCTATCCCTGGTGATGTGGCGGGAGGATGGGCTGAAGGCAGACACGCTCAAAATGGAAGAGATGGGGCAGCGTTGATGGTGGGGGAAGGGAAGCCCCTTTCTTTGAAGAAAGAGAATATCTCATTAGTTCTGGAATAAAAAGCCTCATCCTGAGGCAGATGCAGTGGAAAAGGAGGAATTGAGAATTGAGGAAAAGATGGTGATTTTACAAGTAACAGAGTGGGAAGAGGTGTAGTCCAGGTAGCTGTGACTATCAGTGGGTTTATAATAGACATCAGCAGATAAGCTGTCTCCAGGGATAGACAGTGAGATTGAGAAAGGGGAGGAAGGTGTCCGAAATGGACCGGGTAAATTTGACGGCAGGGTGGAAGATGGAGGCAAAGTTGATGAGATCAGCATGGGTGCAGGAAGCAGCATCGATGTAGCATAGGAAAATTTTGGACGTGATACTGGTGTAGGCTTGGAACATAGATTGTTCCATGTAGCTGACAAACAGGCAGGCGTAGCTTGGACCTATGTGAGTGCCCATGGCTACAGCTTTTGTTTGAAGGAAGTGGGAGAAGCAGAAGGAGAAATTACTGAGAGTTCTACCAGACGGAGGAGAGTGGCGGTGGAGTTGAACCACTTGGGGCTCTTATATAGAAAGAAGCAGACAGCTTTAAGACCCTCCTGATGGGAGATGGGGGTGCATAAGGGACAGGATGTCCATGGTGAAAATGAGATGGTCAGGGCAAGGGAACTTGAAGTCAGTGAAAAGATCCAGAGTGTGTGAAATGTCACGAATGTAGGTAGATAGGGAATGAACCATGGGTGAATAAAACAGAGTTGAAGTATGCAGATATAATTTTTGTGGGGCAGGAACAAGCTGATACAATGAGACAGGCAGGTTTGTGATAGGACCTTGTGTAGGAGGGAGAAATGAAATGCAGGGTAAGGGAACTATGAAGTTGTTGGCAGTGAATGGGAGATGCCCTAAGTTAATAAGATCAGTGAATGTGCGAGTGACAATAGCCGGGTTCTCCTTAGTGGTGTCCTGTTCGAAGGGTAGGTAAGAGGAGATGTCAGAGAGTTGTTGCATGGCCTCAGCAATGTAGAGGTCAGCCTGCCAGACTACTACAGCACCCCCGTTAACTGTGGGTTTGACGGTGAGGTTAGGATAGTGTGTAGAGAGTGGATAGCAGTGTGTTTGGAAGGAGTGAGCTGAGAATTGGAGAGAGGAGTGGTAAAGTCACTCCTCTTGGTGGGGACTAACCCAACATCTTCAAGGAATGAAGCCTCAAAAAGGCAGCATCCATCAATAAGGACCCCCATCACACAGGATTTGCTGTCTTCTCGTGTTACCATCAGAACAAAGTACAGAAGCCTAAAGGCACACTCTCAGCGATTCAGAAACATCTTCTTCCCCTCTGCCATCTGACTTCTGAATGGACATTGAACCCATGAACACTACCTGTTTCTTGCACTACTTATTTAATGTAATTATTTTTTTATGTGTGTGTCTATATATATTTACCACAATTCACATTTTTCCCCGCTATTATCATGTATTGCATTGTACTGTTGCTGCAAAGTCAACAAATCTCAACACAGGCTGGTGATATTAAACCTGATTCTGATTCCGTAATGCTTCACAGAAGCAGCTGTAAGTTTGGGGTTTAATTCCCACTTCTGTCTCTAATGAGTTTGTACTATCTCCCTGTGACCATGTGGATTTCCTCCAGGAGCTCCAGTTTCCTCTTCAACAATCCAAGGACTTCTGAGTTAGAGTTAGTGAGTATGCTATGTTGGCATTGGATACACAGTGACACCAACGGTCTGCCCTCTGCACATCTCTGACTGTTAGTTGTTGACAAAACCAACATAAATAGCTCTCTGTTTTGACGTACATCTGACAACTAACTCTAACCTCTTGCTCTTTTACTGAATCCCAGACACAACCCTGAAAATACACAGCTTAAATTCAATCTGACTATCCATATTCTGATAGAAGAATCCCTCACTATTAACACTCGCTTACTTTGGAAGGTTATTCTCCTCACACTCCCATCAATATCTGCCTTCAAAGTTGCTTTGGGCACTCTCGTTAGTCATACTGATCCAACACTGCAGAGGCTTCCTTCTGCTATTACATGATTGTGTTTCATAATGCTTCATCAAAGTTCCATAACAGCACTGCAGGGGTCTTCTTGCAAGCATGTTCCGTTATGTTTATGTAATTTTCCAACTAAGTCGTTGAGCGGGACTAACTGTGCATAAAATCCTAACCCAATAAACAGCAGCACCACTTGGCTTCCAGCACACGAATGCCTTACTCCAGTGTATCACTTGCACTTAATGCATTAAAAAATGTAGGTTAATAATAGTAGACTACAACATAGTTAAAACTTGCAGACAAGCAGAAAAAATAGAAAGTTTCTTTATAAAACTTGATTTTAGATGCATGAGATTCATGCTACTGTAATAAAACTAATGATGCTTCAGTACTTTGTATATTGTGGTGGTTTGACAGTAACATAGGGCCTGATGGTTTAGCACTGTCATGAATGTGCTGCAACTCTGAGGGGCTGAAGGGTACAAAGTCGCCCCCTCCTTTTTGAGAATCGCCAGATCACTATTAATTCAGGTCAGGGACCCAGGAAATGAGAGAGAGACACACAGAATCCACAAGGTTTGGAATGTGTCCTGGCCTCAGCGAAGCAAAACCACTGATAACGGCTATTGTCTCTTGGAGACGGAATTGTGTATTGAGTACTGTACTATTCCTTGAAACCCCCCAGGGGACGAACAAAGTGGGCTGGTTGAGGGATTGCATCATCCCAACCTGATTGACATCTGAGACCCCGTGAGTAAGGATAAAAGAAGGTCTGGGGAACACCCCTTTAGATGCACCAGGAGAAACACTAGAAATCCCGTGACAGCGTTTAATAGCGACAGCCGGTGGGGGGCTCGTGTGTGTCCTCCCTTGCCTGGGATTGGCGGGCTCACCACGGAAGAACGGCTTAGCTAAAGGAGAGGCCACAAGTGAACGGCCACACCAACGAGACTCCGATGGATCAAAATCATAAATGGAAAAGCCGGCAAGTTTTTCTCCAAATCTCTCTCTCTCTCCAACCATTGCCACACAGCGGTCCCCAAAGGCTGCAGCCTGCATGAACTGAGTGAACTTTATATTTCCATCGGACAATACATTATCCCCTAGACAGCGATAGAGCTTATTTCTTATTGATTATTATTATACCCGCACTTTTAGATTTAGTATTGACGACATATATTATCTGTATATTTGCATTGATATTATTTTTGTGTATTTTTACTAATAAATACTGTTAAAAATAGTATCATCAGACTTCAATGGACCTCTCCATCTTTGCTAGTAAGTGACCCAGTTACGGGGTTCGTAACAGCACATTGAGTAGATTGGACATGGGTACAGAAATACTGAATTAGTATGCAGAGCTTAACTGGAGAATACTTCGTAAAACCATACATTCAGTGACCACTTTATTAAGTACACCTGTATACTTGCTCATTAATGCAAATATCTAATCAACTAATCCAGTAGCAGCAATTCAATGCATAAATGTATGCAGACGTTGTCAAGAAGTTCAGTTGCTGGTCACACTAAGCATTAGAATTGGGAAGGAATGTGATCTAAGTGACTTTGACCATGAAATTGGTGTCAGACAGGGTGTGCTTGAAACACAATCATATACAGTGTTATGCAAAAGTCTGGGCACCCCTGGTCAAAATTTCTGTCACTGTGAATACCTAAGCGAATAAAAGATGACCTGATTTCCAAAAGGCTAAAGTTAAAGATGACACATTTCTTTAATATTTTAAGCAAGAATACTTTTTTATTTCCATCTTTTACAGTTTCAAAATAACAAAAAAGGAAAAGGGTCCGAAGCAAAAGTTTGCGCACCCTGCATGGTCAGTACTTAGTAACACCCCTTTGGCAAGTAACACACCTTGTAAATGCTTTCTGTAGCCAGCTAAGTGTCTTTCAATTCTTGTTTGAGGGACTTTCACCCATTCTCCCTAACAAAAGGCTTCTAGTTCTGTGAAATTATTGGACCGTCTTTTGAGATCTATCCACAGATTTTCGATGATGTTTAGGTCAGGGGACTGTGAGGGCCATGGCAAAGCCTTCAGCTTGTGCCTCTTGAGGGAGTCCATTGTGGATTTTTGAAGTGTGTTTTAGGATCATTATCCTGTTGTAGAAGCCATCCTCTTGTCATCTTCAGCTTTTTTACAGACTGTGTGATGCTTCTGTCCAGAATTTGCTGGTATTTAATTGAATTCATTCTTCCCTCTACCAGTGAAATGTTCCCCGTGCCACTGGCTGCAACACAAGCCCAAAGTGTGATTGATCTACCCCCGTGCTTAGCAGTTGTAGAGGTGTTCTTTTCATGAAATTCTGCACCCTTTTTCTCTCCTAACATACCTTTGCTCATTGCGGCCAAAAAGTTCTATTTTAACTTCATCAATCCACAGGACTTGTTTCCAAAATGCATCAGGCTTGTTTAGATGTTCCTTTGTAAACTTCTGATGCTGAATTTTGTGGTGAGGACACAGGAAAGGTTTTCTTCGGATGACTCTTCCATGAAGGTCACCACCACTCCAGAGTCTGCTAAATCTTCCTACGAGCAGTTCTCTGGGAAAGTTTTCGTGGTCTTCCAGACCTCAGCTTGACCTCCACCATTCCTGTTAACTGCCATTTCTTAATTACATTACAAACTGAGGAAACAGCTACCTGAAAATGCTTTGCTATCTTCTTATAGCCTTCTCTTGCTTTGTGGGCATCATTTATTTTAATTTTCAGAGTGCTAGACAGCTGCTTAAAGGAGCCCATGGCTGCTGATTGTTGAGACGAGGTTTGAGGAGTCAGGGTATTTATAAAGCTTTGAAATTTGCATCACCTGGCCTTTCCTAATGATGACTGTGAACAAGCCATAGCCATAACAAGCTAATTAAGGTCTGAGACCTTGGTAAATTTTATCTGAGAGCTCAAATCTCTTGGAGTATCCAAACTTTTGTATGGTGTTCCTTTCCTTTTTTCTCTCTAAAATTGTACAAAACAAAAATAATACACTAATCTTGCTTAAAATGTTGAAAAGAATGTTTCATCTTTAACTTTATGAATTTTGGAGATCATTTCATCTTCTACTCACTTAACTATTCACAGTAGCAGAACTTTTGACCAGGGGTGCCCAAACTTTTGCATGCCACTGTATTTGTAGAAGGAATGAAACACAATCATATATCTGTAGAAGGAAGCCTATGCAGTGTTGGTTGAGTACATCTCAGAAACTGCCGATCTCCTGGGATTTTCATGCATAACAGTCTCTATAGTTAATAGAAAACGTTGTGAGAAACAAAAACAATCCAGTGAGCATCCGTTCTGTGGATGAAAATGCCTTATTAATGAGAGAGATCAGAGGAGAATGGCCAGACTGGTTCAAGCTGACAGTAACTCTGCAAACCACATTGCAATCGTGATGTGCAGAAGAGCATCTCTGAACACACAATGCATCGAATCTTGAAGTGGTTAGAGCAGCAGATGAGCATGAAAATACAGAAATACACTGGATAATCACTTTATTGGGTACCCCCTGTATGGGGATTAAGGAGAAATGACAGAAGGAAGGACGTGAAACTGATTTGGCATTTAGGGAAACATGAAAGCTTTATTCAAAGACATTGTGACCTCAAGTATTGAAAACACCAAATTCTGGTATTCTGGTATTAAAATACGTGATGCATCATCACGCTACTGCGTGTTGCAGGCATGCCTTACTTAAAGTAAATTCAAAATAGACTCGTACTTCCAGACTCCTGTTATCTTCCTTTGAAGTAGTTTAATGTTTTGAAGTTAGAAAACATAATATTGGTGACGAGGTATTTTAAAATGAACCTGAGATGGCTACCGACCTATTGAAAGTGCAGCGAGATGTTCAAAATAAAATAAAACACAGCGAGGAATGGTCAAGTTATAAAAAGCATGTGTTCTTCAGAAGGAAAGGCATGATAGACTTTTTAAAAAAATAAGCAAACAGAACAACTCATGGGTTTATAAAGGGTTAGTCTCAGGTGATGAAAATCAAACATAAAAAGCAGAAATGGTTGGCTACGTTGGAAAGATTGATAGTAATTAGCTCTTGTATACTGAACAGTATTAAGATTCAATTGAAATAGCCAATGAGAAGCGAGTACCAATTTTGCTAAGTGCATTGGGTTTAAAGGCATACAGTTTGATTCAAAGTTTGATTACTCCAACCAACCCAGCAGAAATGAACTTTCAAAGTAATGTGGGTATTCTTAGAACCAAAGCCATTATTAATTGTAGAATGCTTTCATAAGCCAAATCAAAATAAAAGGGAAATCAATTCCAGCATATCAGGCTGAATTGAAGAGATTAGCATTGTCAGTTTGGTGGTTGACTTAATACACTGACAGATTGTTTAATATGTGGAAGTTTACAAGAAAGATGTTATAAACAGCTCTTAACTGAAGCACAACACATTTAAAAGAGCAGTCAAAATCACTGTTTCAATGTAAACTGCAGACAGAGATGCAGTTGAGCATGAACAAAATTACAGCATCTACCAGAAACCATTCTGGCAAAACAAATTGTGTTACTGTTGTGGCAGGGGTTCACATGCACTAAACAAATGCAGATTTAAAGGCAAACCTTGCATAAAATGCTACAAAAAGGGACACATTCAAGGATCACATCAGGCAAACAAAATTCAATGGACTGCACAGGGAAGAGAAAAAGAAAAAAAGTTGCAGTTTCAAAAAGAGCACAAATCTGCATGCTGTTGACGAAAAATCTGATAATTATGCGAGTGATACAGGACCATGTAGCCTTGAGATTTATAATGTGAAACTAACAATAGACACACAATATGGCTTACAACAGAGTGAATGACAAATCAGTTAAAATGGAAATGCCTCTGCTATTTTAGTCATTCCAAAAAACGAGTTTGTATGGCATTTCAAAGATACTAGAGTGAAGCCTGCAGATATCCAACTGAGAACTTACACTGGAGAAAAGATAACTCCTGTGGGAATGACATCCATAATGGTGTAATACAAGAACCAACAAGCCACATTGAGCTTGTACGTGTTAAAAACAGAAGAACCAGCATTGTGCGGGTGTGAATGGATGAAACAACTACAATCTAATTGGAGATCCATCTATCATTTGCAGACAACATTCATTGCAAAGAAGCCATTTGAAAGCAAATTAAGAAAGGTACTGGATAATACAGCAACTGTCTCCACGCTGAACATGTGAACAGAGGACTAGCAGGTGTTAATGCCAAAATTTGTGTTTCCGGTAGGAAAGCATATTAGACTAAGGAAGGACCATGCTGCTTAGAGGGATTGTGACAGTGATGAAAGCAGTAGTCTGACTGCAGCAGTTTTTGTCAGCAACATAACTGAGAAAGCTTCTGGTATGTTAATAAAGCAGTTACTTGTGAAATGTGGCTTGGCTTTAAGCTGAAAGAAATTAATTTAAATATAAAGAACCAGAATCTTCTCAGTGTGCATTAAGATTATTGTATGAACTTCAAGTGGGAGACAAAAAGCTGCTTGTAAAAGTAGATGCAAAGACCAAAGCTTAGCTGGATGAATGGAAGGCCAAAAAGAAATGGAGATACGGAAAGAGAGGATTTATCAGATGACATTGTGGATGAGGAAATCAAGAGGAAAGATGAGACCATAAAGAAAGCAATAGAAGGATTAATAAGAGAAAACTCCAGTGAACTAAATGGATCTTCCCAAGATCAAGATATAAAAACTAGAAGATAAAGGAGGGAAAAGATGGAGAGAAAGAATGCGAATGAGAAAGAGAAAGATATGAAATGGAAAAGAAGGGGATCAATGTACTGTAGATCCAGACAGAGGAGAGGAGAAGAAAGGTGTCCAGGGCTGTCAGAACCACATCCTGCAGTCTCAGAGTCAACTCCTACAAGTAAGTAGTAAGGATGTGGTTGACAAATTACAACGTGAGATAGAAAATGCATGCCAAAAGGGCAACGTTACAATAGTTATGGGGATTTCAATATCCAGGTAGATTGGGAAAATCAGGTTGGTTCTGAATCCCCAGAGGGAAAATTTCTAGAATGCCTATGCAATGGCTTCTTAGAGCAACTTGTGGTTGAGCCCACTAGAAATAAGCTATTCTGGACTGGGTGCTGTGCAATGAACCAGAATTGATTAGAGAGTGTAACCTTCAGGTTTTGTCGGCTGTGTAAGTCTAGGGAAGACAATCTCTGGCCCCACAAAATGTGTGAGATTGAGGTGCAAAACCTCCTGTTTGTGTGGATGCTGCGTGATGTCATACCCTGTTACAGATCAGTACCCCGAAATAACAGGCAGTACACCATAAGCAACTAAATGATTTAGCTTTATAATTCTTAATTTGACTAAAGGGTTAGTGAAGTAAAACAAAAAGAAAGGGGCCCATTTTAATAAAACAGTCTAATATGCACAAGCTGGAGCTCACAGATTCATGGATGGAGAGGGTTCAAAGGAGGTTCACGAAAATGATTCCAGGATTGAACGGCTTGTCATATGAAAAGCCCCTGATGGCTCTGGGCCTGTATTCAGAAGAATGAGGGGTTTCCTAATTGAAATGCATCAAATGGTGAAAAGCCTTGATCGAATGGATCTGGAGAGGATGTTTCCTATCGTGGGAGGGTCGAAGACCAGAGGACACAGCTTCAGATTAAAGGGGTGTCTCTTTATAGCTCAGATGAGGAAGAATTTCTTTAGCCAGAGAGTGATAAATATATGGAATTCATTGCCACAGGCAGCAGTGGAAGCTACATCTTTATGTATATTTAAGGGAGAGGTTGCTAGATTTTTGATTTCTCAAGGAATGAAGGGATATGGGGTTGGGGGGAGGCAGGAGATTGGGTCTGAGAAGAACAATGGATCAGACCTGTTGAAATGGCGGAGCAGACTCGATGGGCCAAATGGCTTAAGTTTACTCGTATGTCTTATAGTCTAACTACCATGGAGGAGGCTCCACACCTGACATTATTTCAAAGCAGAGTGATCCTCATTGTTGAGAAAAACATTATTGGACAAGAGCAAGAAATCTCCCACAGCAATTAAATCTTAAAGTCTGAAAGGAATAATTTAAGATTTACTATGCTGTGGGTATTTGTATACAGTTGTTGTGTTATATATAACATTCTGTGTATTTAGTAGAGATACATCTTCTGTTGAATTGGAGTTTATAGCTAAGCAGGGAAGAGTGTTGTGTACTTCATATTTCAATAGTATTTGAGTAATCTTGTATATATATTGGTTGACTGAGCCTTCCTGTTTGTTTCAATAATTAATAATTAATAATTAATTCATGTATAAATACATGAATTATATTTGCCATCACGTGATATGTGCGTGCCATGCTTAAAGTAAATTTGAAATGACACCGGCATTCCCCAATTCCTGTGTCTTCCCTTGAATTAAAAAACTTAACAATAGCCATACATACAATACCCAATGTAGGTTTGATCTGGAATGTAGGTCAGTAGATTGATGCTACACTTTGACCATTGTTCAGGTAAGGTTCAAGGTTCATTTATTATCAAAGTATATATTCACTATGCATCTCTGAGATTTGTCTTCTCCAGACAGCCATGAAATGAAGAAAACCATGGGATCCATTCAAAGTAAAACATCAACACGTGCAAAAAAAAAAACAAGTTGAGCAAACCGTAGCAAGAACATCAAATCCCCAAGCCCCAAATGCTCCCTTGCTCAAAAATAGCAAAGAAATCTTTCAAACAGCAACAAGAAAGAATAAGCAAAGACATGGACTATAAAACACAAAACTGAAAGAGTCAAGATGAGCTACCGTCCAATCCATAAATCGTAGACCCAGAGTTGGGTATCATTCTCTGATGGCATCTTGGGAGCGAGAGAGAGAGATCACCCGAACGCAAGGCCTTCGCTCAGGAGCAGTGAGACTGTTACACACAGAGTCCTTCCTCCAGCAGCAAGCAAGAGACTGTCGGACACAGACACCCTTCCCCGGCAGCAAGCGAGAGACGGTCAGAAACAGACACCCTTCCCCAGCAGCAAGCGAGAGACTGTCAGACACAGACACCCTTCCCCAGCAGCAAGTGAGAGACAGTCAGATACAGACACCCTTCCCCAGCAGCAAGCAAGAGACTGTCAGACACAGACACCTTCTCCAGCAGCAAGTGAGAGACTGTCAGACACAGACACCTTCTCCAGCAGCAAGTGAGAGACTGTCAGACACAGACACCCTTCCCCAGCAGCAAGCGAGAGACTGTCAGACACAGACACCCTTCCCCGGCAGCAAGCGAGAGGCTGTCAGACACAGACACCCTTCCCCAGCAGCAAGTGAGAGACAGTCAGACACAGACACCCTTCCCCAGCAGCAAGCAAGAGACTGTCAGACACAGACACCCTTCCCCAGCAGCAAGTGAGAGACTGTCAGACACAGACACCCTTCCCCGGCAGCAAGCAAGAGACTGTCAGACACAGACACCCTTCCCCGGCAGCAAGTGAGAGACTGTCAGACACAGACACCCTTCCCCAACAGCAAGCAAGAGACTGTCAGACACAGACACCCTTCCCCAGCAGCAAGTGAGAGACTGTCAGACACAGACACCCTTCCCCAGCAGCAAGTGAGAGGCTGTCAGACACAGACACCCTTCCCCGGCAGCAAGCGAGAGGCTGTCAGACACAGACACCCTTCCCCAGCAGCAAGTGAGAGACTGTCAGACACAGACACCCTTCCCCAACAGCAAGCAAGAGACTGTCAGACACAGACACCCTTCCCCGGCAGCAAGTGAGAGACTGTCAGACACAGACACCCTTCCCCGGCAGCAAGCGAGAGGCTGTCAGACACAGACACCCTTCCCCAGCAGCAAGTGAGAGACTGTCAGACACAGACACCCTTCCCCAACAGCAAGCAAGAGACTGTCAGACACAGACACCTTCCCCAGCAGCAAGCGAGAGACTGTCAGACACAGACACCCTTCCCCAACAGCAAGTGAGAGACTGTCAGACACAGACACCCTTCCCCAGCAGCAAGCGAGAGACTGTCAGACACAGACACCCTTCCACGGCAGCAAGCAAGAGACAGTCAGACACAGACACCCTTCCCCAGCAGTAAGCGAGAGGCTGTCAGACACAGACACCCTTCCCCAGCAGTAAGTGAGAGGCTGTCAGACACAGAGACCCTTCCCCGGCAGCAAGTGAGAGACTGTCAGACACAGACACCATTCCCCAGCAGTAAGTGAGAGACTGTCAGACACAGACACCCTTCCCCAGCAGCAAGCGAGAGACAGTCAGACACAGACACCCTTCCCCAGCAGTAAGTGAGAGACTGTCAGACACAGACACCCTTCCCCAGCAGCAAGCGAGAGACAGTCAGACACAGACACCCTTCCCCAGCAGCAAGCGAGAGACTGTCAGACACAGACACCCTTCCCCGGCAGTAAGTGAGAGGCTGTCAGACACAGACACCCTTCCCCAGCAGTAAGTGAGAGACTGTCAGACACAGACACCCTTCCCCGGCAGCAAGCGAGAGACTGTCAGACACAGACACCCTTCCCCAGCAGCAAGCGAGAGACTGTCAGACACAGACACCCTTCCCCAGCAGCAAGCGAGAGACTGTCAGACACAGACACCCTTCCCCAGCAGTAAGTGAGAGACTGTCAGACACAGACACCCTTCCCCAGCAGCAAGCGAGAGACTGTCAGACACAGACACCCTTCCCCAGCAGTAAGTGAGAGACTGTCAGACACAGACACCCTTCCCCAGCAGCAAGCGAGAGACTGTCAGACACAGACACCCTTCCCCAGCAGCAAGTGAGAGGCTGTCAGACACAGACACCCTTCCCCAGCAGCAAGCGAGAGACTGTCAGACACAGACACCCTTCCCCAGCAGCAAGCAAGGGACTGTCAGACACAGACACCTTCTCCAGCAGCAAGTGAGAGACTGTCAGACACAGACACCCTTCCCCAACAGCAAGCGAGAGACTGTCAGACACAGACACCCTTCCCCAGCAGTAAGTGAGAGACTGTCAGACACAGACACCCTTCCCCAACAGCAAGCAAGAGACAGTCAGACACAGACACCCTTCCCCAGCAGTAAGCGAGAGACTGTCAGACACAGACACCCTTCCCCAGCAGTAAGTGAGAGACTGTCAGACACAGACACCCTTCCCCAACAGCAAGCAAGAGACAGTCAGACACAGACACCCTTCCCCAGCAGTAAGTGAGAGACTGTCAGACACAGACACACTTCCCCGGCAGCAAGTGAGAGACTGTCAGACACAGACACCCTTCCCCAGCAGCAAGTGAGAGGCTGTCAGACACAGACACCCTTCCCCGGCAGCAAGTGAGAGACTGTCAGACACAGACACCCTTCCCCTGCAGCAAGTGAGAGACTGTCAGACACAGACACCTTCTCCAGCAGCAAGTGAGAGGCTGTCAGACACAGACACCCTTCCCCAGCAGCAAGTGAGAGGCTGTCAGACACAGACACCCTTCCCCAGCAGCAAGTGAGAGGCTGTCAGACACAGACACCCTTCCCCAGCAGCAATGAATGAGAGGCCAGAGATGGCAACGAGTATTTGCTCACCATCCACAGTCAACCGGCTGTCTCAGTCTTCCTCAATGCTTTATTCGTCGAGGTCGGCATGAAATGGAGTCACCCTTGGTTTGCACCCCATCTCTTAAGCTTGCAAGCCTCATGGCTGCTCACCCCATGGGATCTTCATGCAAACAGCAAAGTGCCAGATCATTCAATCAATCATCCAACAGTACCAGAAGCACATTTAAAGTAAAAAGAAGAAGCAAGAGGAACGGTTGATTGCATTGAAAATCTACATTATGCCAAGCATGGAAAATCAATGGAAATATCACTGAACATCAACAAGTTTCTTTCAACCATTTTCATTCCAGTGAATGGCATTCTGTGAGCAATTGGCCCTTGCACTTGTGACTGGAAAATTCTGCAGGCGATTGTCAACTTGAAATCTTGAAATTATTTTTATGTTTTCAATTATTAACATCTAGTTCAAATAGAACAAGCATGATCTAAAAGCAAGAGAATCAAAGGAACTTCCAAGACGAATGTATTGAACACGTTTTTATACGTTTACACACTGATTCAGTCTGCAATACCAATTTCATTGCTTTATTCCTAACTAGTAATTTTAGGGTTTTCAGAAAAATTAAAATTTACAGAGCATCTATTCAACAAATAATGAATTCTCCCTTCTATCGATTTACTTCTATCACTCAGAATTCAGAAATGCTACTTTTTCTGCCCTTCTACTTGACCTGTATTCACTGGGGTTAATAAGAATGAGGGGGAGGGTTCTCATTGGAACCTATAGAATGTTGAAAGGCCGAGATAGAGTGGATGTGGAGCGGGTGTTTCCAATAGTAGAGGAGCCTTGGACCAGGGGCACAACCTCAGTGTACAAGGATGTCCGCTTAGAACAGAGATAAGAGGAATTTCTTTACCCAGAGGGTGATGAATCAGTGGAATTCATTGCCATAGAAGCCAAGACGTTGGGTATATTTAAAGTGGTGGTTGATAGGTTCTTCATTTGTAAGGGTGTAAACAGTTGTGGTATGAAGGATGAAGGCACGAGAATGGGGTTGAGAATAGCCATTTCAAATCATTCCTGTTTAACTTCTAAATATAGTTTCAGAATCACAATGAAATTACGTTTTGGAATATGGAACTTTTGTAACCAGAAAGATGAAAATGAACAAATATCATTTGGATTTTAAGTGTCTTGGAATGCTTTAATTTCTTCTTGAAAAACATTTAAATTTACTGTATCAGACTGAAGAAAGAACTGTCTGTTTGCTGATGCCTTGTTAATTTCAATGTTGTCATTTTTCCCACACAATAACATTGTCTGCAATTCTCCAAAAGGAGTTAAAAATTAAGAAAAAAACAAATAAGATAAAACTATTTTGACTATTGAATATTCTTTTCTCAAAGACGTTCCTAACCTTTTCAGGGGTTCTTCAGACTACTTACTTTCTGCACATTTTATTCTAATTGATTGATGTTAATGGTTGAGAAAGGATATTCACCCGATTTCTTCCCAATTACCAGAACTCAAGGGCATGATTTATAGTGATTAAAGGACCTGGCATTCCTTTCAGCTCTCGTGTTAATGTCTGAGAATAAATTGTCAGGATGATTAAGTGCGCAGCTGAATTATCTTCAGCATTGTGATTATTTTTGTTCTCTAAAACCCACAGAGGGGAGATACTAGTTTTTTTTTAAGAAAATGGATCGAAAACACATCCTAGGTCCCCTATCATTGTTGATATGTGTGGTACCCTTTCTGTGATAGAGGGTAGAAGGTCTGAAATTGCTTTATGTTGTGTGACTGATTGCTACATATTATAAGTACACATAACAAATTCTCATTGTTACTTCAAATTGACAATAATTCTTATTCACATTACATTGCTTAATGAAAATCTTGGCTTTCATTAGCAGTCTTGGAAGACCTTAGGTAAAATGATGATGAACAAATATGATGGAAATTGGGCAGTTCAATCTGCTCCTTTATTTTTTAGAGCCCATTCACTTCTTTCCAGAGATGACAGGTATCTCTAATCAGTTTGAAAGTTATTATTAATAAGAGAGATAATAATATTTATTATCATTCATTTTTGAAGACAGGGTAATCAAAGTGAAATAGCTATTTACATAGAAATTATGTTATTGAATATAAACTATAGATGAGACTATTTGAAAAATTTACATGCAAAATTTCTGTCAATTACAAGGTGTTTGAAAATTAAGTTACTTGAATACATAAATGGCTTGTTAATGCCATTTCATATTTGTAGCCATTTTTCTTTCAAATTAGCTTAAGCAAAATATGTTGCAAATCCCATGACTTAGCTAATGTTTAGGAAGTATAATTACCTGTGTTTTACTGAAATTATTTTCTATAGGTTCTCCCTGTATTTCCATAATAATTGGAAGAAAATAGGAATAAAGAATGGACAAAAATGGCTGATTATTATTAATGGCTGATTGGACTCCTTGCACTGTGGCCGATACCAAATCCTTCCATACATGATAATACTGCAGTCAAAATGTATCATCAATCAATGTAATAATCTTCTTTCATGGCTGAAAGTAGATCATAATTGGGAACTTAACATGCAAGGATGCACATTCTAACAAAAAGACTATCAGGGAGGCAGAGGTGGTGGGGTGGCTCAGCTGGTAAAAAGTGAAATCAAATCCTTAGAGAGGAGTGACACAGGATCAGAAGATGAGGAATCGTTGTGGGTAGGGTTAAGAAAATGCAAGGATAAAAAGACACTGATGAGAGTTATGTATCTGAGACCTCCAAACAATAACAAATTAAAATGGGAGATAGAAAAGGCATGTAAAGAGGGCAATGTTACAATAGTCATGGGGGTTTCAATATGCAGCTAGGTTGGGAAAATCAGATTGGTGCTGGATCCCAACAGAGGAATTCGGAGAATGCCCATAAAATGGCTTTTTAGAGTAGGATTGTGGTTGAGCTCACTAGGGAAAAAGCATTCCTGAATTGGGTGTGTATAATGAACCAGATTCGATTAGGGAGCTCAAGGTAAAAGAACCCTTGGGAGGCAGTGATCATAATATGATAGAATTCACCCCACAGTTTGAGAAGAAGATAAAGTCAAATGTTTCAGTCTTACAGTGGAATAAAAGGCATGAGAGAGGATCTGGCCAAAGATGATTAAAAGGGGGCACCAGCATGGATGCCAGCAGAACAGCAATGGCTGGAGTTTCTGGGAGAAACTAAGAAGGTGCAGAGTACCTTAGAAGGTACATCCCAAAGATGAAGGATTATTCTAAAGGCAACCATGGGGAACAAAGTTCAGTCAAAGACAGCATAAAAGTAGAAGTGAGACCATGTAATATAGCAAAAGCTAGTGGGAAGTTAGAGAATTGGGAAGTTTTTAAAAAACAACCGAAGGCAAATAAAAAGCCATAAGGAGAAAAAAAGGATGAAATGTAAAGGCAAGCTAGCCAATAAAGAAGTTATCAAAAGTTTTCTTTCAGATACATAAAGAGTAAAATAAATTGGATATTGGATGCTGGAAAATGATGATGGAGAGATAGAATGGGGGATAAGGAAATGGTAGACAAACTTAAAAAGTACTTTGTGTTAGTCTTCACTGAGAAAGACACTACCAGAATGCCGGAAGTCTGAGATTGTCATGGGGCAGGTGAGTGTAGTTCTATTAATAAGGACAATGTGCTTGGGAAGTTGAAATGTCAGAAGTTTCAGACAAAATGGATTATTATCTTCAAAGAGGTAGCTGGAGAGATTATGGAAGCATTAGAAATGATCTTTCAAGTATCACTAGATTTTGGAATGGTTCCAGGGAAGTGGAAAATTGCAGATGTCGCTTTTCAAGAATAGAGGGAGGCAGAAGAAAGGAAACTATAAGCCAGTTAGCTTAACTTCAGTGGATGTCCATTAAGAAGGATGAAGTTTCGGGGTATTTAGAGGTACTTGGTAAAATAGGCCATATTCAGCATTGTTTCCTTAAGTGGAAATCTTGCCTGATGAATCTGCTGGAATTCTTTGAGGAAATAACAGGCAGGATAGCAAAGGATATGGATGTGGTTTACTTATGTTTCCAGAAGGCTTTTGATGTGGTACTGCACATGAGGCTGCTAAACAAGATAAGAGTCCATAGTATTACAGGAAAGATACTAGCATGGATAGAAAATTGACTGACTGGCAGGAAGCGAGACATGATAATAAAGGGGGCTTATTCTGGTTTGCTGCCAGCGACCAGTGGTGTTCCGCAGATTTCAGTATTGGGACAGCTTCTTTTCATGTTATATGTCAATGACTGGATGATGGAATTGATGGCTTTGTGACCAAGTTTGCGGATGATATGAAGATAGGTGGAGGGGCAGGTAATGTTGAGGAAGCAGGGAGTCTGCAGAAGAACTTGGAGTTAGACACATTGGGAGAATAGACGAAGAAGAGGCAGATGGAACATAGTGCAGATGTGTATGGTCATGCACTTTGCTAGGAGGAATAAAAGCATATACTATTTTCCAGACAGGGACAAAATTCAAAAATCAAAGGTGCAAAGAGACCTGGGAATCCTTATGTAGGATTTCTTGCAGTTTAATTTAAAGGTTGAGTTGGTGGTAAAGACGGCATATACAATGTTAGCATTTGTTTCGAGGTGACTAAAATATAAGAGCAAGGATTTAATGCTGAGGCTTTAAGATCATTGGTCAGACTGCGCTTGGAGCATAGTGAGCATTTTTGGACCCTTTATCTAAGAAATGGTGTGCTAGCACTGGAGAGGGTCTAGAGGAGGTTTACAAAAATGATTCCAAGAATGAAAAGTTTAAAGTATAAGGAGCATTTGATAGCTCTGACCTGTGCTCACTGGACTTCAGAAGTGGGGGGAATCTCATTGAAATCGAATATTGAAGGTATCGAAAATTGAAATGACTAGATAATGTGAAAAAAAGTGTTTCCTATAGTAGGTGAGTCTAGGATCAGAGGGCACAGCTTCAAAATGGAGGGATATCCATTTAGAACAGAGATAAGGATGAATTTCTTTAGCAAAGAGAGTGGTGAATCTGTGGAATTCATTGTATGGATGGCTGTGGAAGCAAAGTCATTGAGTATATTTGATGTGCAGAGGTTAGGTTCTTGTTTAGTCTGGGCATCAAAGGTTACGGAGAGATGGCAGGAGAATAGAGTCAAGAGGGATAATAAATCAGCCATAATGGAATTGTAGAGAAGATCGGATAGGCCAAAAGACCTAATTCTGCTGCTATACCTTATGGTCTTAATGATAGTTTAAAAAAATTACTATTAGTTTCAATGAATTAAATTGATGGGCTATAACCACACAAAATTCATACTTAATTTATAAAAAGTTTTTGCAATTAAATTAATTAAGGCTCTTTAGCTGCCAATCTTTTCCATTCATGGGAGTGGGTTTGCAATGGCCATCCTGGCTTGGATTCAGCTGACACTTTCCCAACATGACAGACATGCAGAAATTTATGCTGTTCTTTTGGAAATGATGAGGAATTTGCCCGCACAGCTGAAATGCCTCCTAGGTGCCATTTTGCTGAATGGGAGTCTGTTCAATAGCTTCTGCTCAAGACCAGTCCAGTTGCAGGCATATAGCAGGCAGATTCACATGGAAGATGGCATATTCTTTTTCTCTGCGCTGTCTAAGCCACTTATTTTTTACAGCATTAGCCAGTGCTGTTAATTTCTATTCCCCTACCAAAAGACCTTAAGTTTGATCACAATAAAAGAAAATGTGTCAGTAAATATAAATGTTCCATGTTTACAGCTTTCAAATGACTTGTTAATTGCAAGCATTTTCAGTACTGGTGACTGCACTAATGAGTGTTCCATCATGAAGTTAGAATTTCATAAATTCTGGGCATTACTTTCATAATAGCACTGTGGTAAGGAAAGGTCATTAGAAAAGAAGAATTTCATTGGTATATTTAGTACTGGACCCTTTGAAGTAGAATTATTAATAGCATAGGATGGACGATTAAAGTCATTTGGAAAGTCACACAATTGGAATGATATATGACTTCACTTTTTTTTTCTATTGTGACCTATTGTGTAACTCTTTATCAGATTTCATTAACATGATCCACTTGTTATCAGCTTCAGTGTGAGAATTACCAGTAATTGGAGCAGCAGATCGGTATTTAAATTCTACTCTGTTTATCATTGTTTACCAGCACACCAAGCACTGTGCTCTGAGAAAGCTGAGATGTTGGCCTATGAAATAACAACCGTAACTTTTGATGGGATCAGGGTGTGTATTGGCACCGAAGTTGCAGTGTTCTCACGAGGTTGATCAGGGAGTGTTGGTATCGTCCCTCTGCTCTGCTTCATCATTGGAGCAGGCTTCCATGTTCAGTGCATTGCCAGACGTAGAAATTAGAGAAGGGGAACAGAGGCTTTTGTACATCCTGCCCAATGTAACCTTAGGTCCCACACTGCTGGGTTCGGGAACAGTTATTACCCTATAAACATCAGGCTCCTGAACCGGATGACTTCACTCACCTCAACTCAGAACTGATTCTACAACCTAAGGACTCTCAACTCATGTTCTCATTATTATTTATTTATTCTTAAATACATTTGTCTTCTTTTACACATCGGTGTTTGTCAGTCTTTGTTTATGTATAGTTTTTCATACATTCTATAGTACTTCTTTATTTTCCTGTAAATGAACCTGAAAATGAAAAGGGTAGTACATGGTGACATACAGTATATGTACTTCGATAATAAATTTAAAAAAGTACTGCTCTGTACCTATGATCGTTTGTACGATTTATTGTCAATTCCTCCCTGTTCTGTGCAGATATTCAGAACAACAGAAGACTTGGGTCATGACTGCTCTTGGTATCCTAAATGTTTATAAGTAAGAATGACTGCAGGAGCAGGCACCAAAAGAAAATCAGGGCGCAGTCGTTTCTCTGCCAATATGCATTGCTGCCGTCAATTATTGTGCTTCGTTTTAATCTGTATTACACCCTACCTAATACAATGGAATGTTTCAAAGGCCAGAAATGTTATTAATTATTAATGATAATAAAGTAAATCAAAGTATAAAGAAATTTAAAATTAAACAAACGGTGAACCAGCCGTGAACTGTAAAGGTATTTTTATCGAGCCCAGAATTAAGGAGGTGGAATTTCAGTGAACAATTTTGGATAATTTCCTCGAGTGAAATGGAAGTGCCATTCGATGTATGGCAGTTATAATAATGATAACAATAAAAACAGAATTGGCCCGCGGATGGCATAATATTCCTGCAGGTCTGTAGACACTTGTTAGATTTTTAAAAATAAATCTTGCCCCTGATTGGAATTGGCTTGCTATCATCCTGGCAAGAATGAGAGGATTATAGTGACCCAGAGAGGTGCCATGAAGCTTCCTAGTAGTATATTAAGGTAATGGCGTACTGTATGTCATGAAATTTGTTGTTTTACAGCAGCAGTACAGTGCAAGACATAAAAATTACTATAGGTTACACAAATAAGTAAGTCGTGCTCAGTTTGGGATCCTAATGTCCTCCATCTCTGGAGATCTACCACTTGGATGAGCCTCCCAGAGGGGATTTTGTCAAAGGCCATGCTGACGTCAATCTAACTACATCGACTGCACTGCACTCATCGATACAATTTATCTTTTTAAAAAATTCCATCAAATTGGTCAGACTCTCCCTTACAAAATTATGTTGATTTTCTTTGATTAATTCCCATTTTTTTGAAATGCAGATCAAATCTTTCCTTCAGTTTTTTTTTCCTTGCTGGTCTTTTTTTACAACAAGTTTTGCCGCTTACTCTTTGACATAATTTATTTGAACTTTAGAAGTAGAAAGAAGTTTGAGTTCGAGTGCACCTTTGTGATGGGACACAAGCCGCATCTGCTTATAAGATAAATGACCATCTTCTCACAGTCTTAAGTCTTTTCTCTTTCTTATGCAGGCCTCACGGTTGAGAAAGAATTGCTTCCAATGTGTAGGATCTGAAGTTGCTGATAAGAACACGGTAATGCCTGTGGTCTCTGCCAAAATTGGGACGGAAGGCACTTCACAGACCTTGTGGACCAATGATACATGAGTGCTGTGTTCTTTCTGCTTTGTTGCCATATCAGTGTGCTCTCAAACTGACTCTGTTTTCTGTGTCATCTTCTCCTGCAACATGAGTGGTCAGCGCTTCTAAGCCTTTTAAGAAGACTTTGAACATGTCCTTGATGTGTTACCTCTCTGCTCTGCCCTGACCGTGGTCTTGATAAAGAAGTCAGAGATCCAGTTGCAGAGTGAGGTAAGTTCAGTGGTCTTGACGACTCTTCATCGTAGGGCATAATAGTGTTGAATGCTAAGTTGTAATCGATAAACAGCAGCCTGATGTATGTTTTGCTATCATCTAGGAGCTCCAAAGCTGATTGGAGAGCCAGTGAGATTGCTTCCACTGTAGACCTGTTGTGGCATTGAGAAAAGTACAGCAGGGCCAGGTTCTTTCTCAGGCGAATTAATTCTAGCCATGGCCAACCTGTCAAAGCACTTCATCACAATAGATGTGAGGGATATTGGGTGATAGTCAATGAGGCAGCTCACCCTGCTCTTGTGGGGCACCAGTGTGATTAATGCCCTTTTGAATCAGGTGGGGACCTTCAACAGCAGCCATGTGATGGTCTAGAAGTAGAGTGCCTGTTTGAGAGTGTCGTATCAGACTTGTAAATGGGTCATTAACCTCAGAGGATTCTGACATTGACTTGTTTATCGTTCAAGTTTAATTGTCATTCAAATGTACACAAATACTCATGAATAGAGTCAAACGAAACAGCATTTGACAGTCCTGCCAGTCAATGAGGAAGATTCTGTAGGCAAATGTGGGTGGTATTTGGCCCATCCTTTGACCAGTCTGCTGTTGGTAGTCCATAACTCTGAAACATGCCGGAGGTTGACGTTGCTGCTGCCTGGTAGACCATGAGCTCTGTGCAGGATTTCTGGTTTTGATCTTCACTCTTGTCCTCAGATAATTATGTCTTTTCCATAATTTGGCACTAATTAAAGATTCATTCCTAGAGATTAGGGGGTGGTTGATGTGCAACCTAATTTTATGCTTCTCATAAGAACTACCCTTTGTGGCAGAGTGGAGGAATTGTATTCTGCATCTGTCTGTGTTATAGCAAACTAGCATGCTTGATACTGACAACAGCTGACATACTGACATAAGCATTAATAATACTCAGCTTGACAAACAAAAAAAAATTGAATAAAAACTGTCTTACATTTGACAGTACAATACGTTTTAAATGTATTTTAGATGCCATTTGACTATAGGTGAGCCCATCAATGAATTATTCAGTTAAAATATTTAAAAATTTACATTGAGAACGGGAAGTGAATAAGAATGAATAGGAATGGTAAAACTATTGATATTTTCTCCTTGGTCTTCTGCCTCTCATGAAAGTAATTATTACCCATTCTAATTAGTTCAATTACTCTATTCACTAGAAAGCCTCTAGAGAAGTGTGGTCATTAATGTGGTTATTTTGGATAACCTGCATTAATTAAAACAGATACTTTAAGATTCTGTACATACAAACTCAAAATAAATTATTGTCAAACAGCAGGAAGAAAATTGCATTGTGAAGAAATTAAACCAGGATTTTGCTAGACAAAGATAAATGTCCATTTGCAAATCGTGGGTAAGCACTCACCTCCTGTTGCAAAACAAGAGTATTTTAAGAATGCTTGCTTCAAAATCTGTCTTTTCTAGTCAGTTTTAAGCTGTTTTCCTACATTTTAGCCAGTATAAACACAAGGATGACAATGCAAAAGAAAATACTCAGGAAAATTAAATGAAGAATCCAGATTTACTCTCAGAATTAGAATCAGAATCAGAATCAGGTTTAATATCACAAGCATATGCAATCAAACTGGAGAAGCTAAAGTCAGATGTATCAGTATTACAGTGGAGTAAATGGAATTACAGAGATATGAGAGAGGAATTGGCCAGAATTGATTGGAAAAGAACATTGGCAGGGATGACGGCAGAACAGTGATGATGGCTGGAATTTCTGGAAGCAATTTGAAAGGCACAGGATATATACACCCCAAAGAGGAAGAAGTATTCTATTGGAAAGATGACCCAACCATAGCTAAAATGAGAAGACAAAGCCAACATAAAAGCCAAAGAGAGGGCATATAATAGTGCAAAAAAAAATAGTGGAAGTTAGCAGATTGGGAAGCTTTTAACTAGCCAATAATATTACAGAGGACACCAAATGTTTCTTTAGACAAATAAAGAGTAAAAACAAAAGAGAGGCAAGAGTGGATATCAGACAGCTGGAAAATGATGCTGAAGAGGTAGTAATGGGGGACAATGAAATGGTGGACAAACTGAAAAAGTATTTTGCATCAGTCTTCACTGTGGAAGACATGAGAAGTATGGTGGAAGTTCCTGGTGTCAGGGGTCATGAAGTGTGTGAAGTTACCATAACTAGGGAGAAGGTTCTTGGGAAACTGAAAGGTCTAAAGGTAGATAGGTCACCTGGACCAGATGGTGTACACCCCAGGGTTCTGAAGGAGGTGGCTGAAGAGATCGAGGAGGCATTATTAATGATCTTTCAAGAATCACTAGACTCTGGAATGGTTCCAGAATACTGGAAAACTGCAAAAGTTGTAGCACTCTTCAAGAAGGGAGAGAGGCAGAAAAAAGGAAACAATAGGCCAGTTAGTCAGTGGCTGGGAAGACATTGGATTTGATTATTAAGGACGAGGTCCGAGGGTAGTTAGAGCCACATGATAAAATATGATTTTTCTCAAGGGAAAATCTTGCCTGACAAATCTGTTGGAATTCTTTTATGACGAAACAAGTGGGGTAGACAAAGCAGAATCAGTTGATGTTGTATACTTGGATTTTTAGAAGGCCTTTGACAAGCTGCCATGCAGGAGGCTGCTAAACTAGTTACAGGAAGGATTATATCATGGATAAAGTAACAGCAGGAGGCAGAGTGGGAATAAAGGGAGCCGTTTCTCGTTGGCTGCCGGAGACTAGTGGTGTTCCACAGGAGTCTATGTTGGGACCAATTCTTTTTCTATTATATATCAATGATTTGGATGAAGGAATTGATGGCTTTGTTGCAAAGTTTGCAGATAATATGAAAATAGGTGGAGTGACAGGTAGTTTTGAGGAGATAGATTGCAGGTGCCGGAAGGGTTGGTTTGCATATCTCAGAAACTGAGAAAAAAAGAGCAACCGTTCTGTGGGAGAAAATGCTAATGAAATAGGTCAGAGGAGAATGGCCAGACTGGTTCAAGCTGACGGGAAAGTGACAGTAACTCAAATAACCACTCATTACAACAGTTGGAGTGCAGCAGAGCATGCCTGAATGCACGTGCCCAACCTTGAAGTGGGTGAGTTATAGCAGCAGAAGACCATCAACAGGAGGTACCTATTAAAGAGGCCAGTGAGTGCATTCTATCCTATGTGTAATGTGCTGTAAGGTTTCACTGCTAATGTAATGGCCGCTCTGTAATGTTCCACTCCTAAGTTAATGGTTTCTCTGTAGCAGCAGTGTTTGGGTTATGACTAGAGATAACGGCGCCTTTGGAATGTATGTCAGCCTATGAAAGGCATTTTGTTCTTTCTTGTGGGCCTGGGAGCAGGGATTTTGCGGTCATTTGCGTCATTTGTCAGCAAGAGATGAAGAGAGAAGACGTGAATGGAGAGAGTTGGTAGACCATCAGACGGAGTGGACTTGGAGTGAGGGTCCGACGGTCAGCGATGCTTGGAAGGGGTCAACTGGGAGGGGGTCGAATGGTCAATTCCATGTGCTTCACTGCGTTTTTTAGACTGTTTAATTAAAATAGGCACTTTTTCTTTTCATTTTCTTTACTAACCCTATAGTCAGATTAAGAATTATAAAGTTCAATCATTTAATTGCATATGGTGTACTGTCTGATATTTTGCGGTTTGGATTTGTAACCGGGCAACACATCACGCGACATCCACACAAACGAGATTTCTCAGTTTGGCCGGGCCAGAGGCTGTCTTCCCCTAGACATGCTGGCCGAAACTCGGGGTTGCATATGTGCTGTACTTGGTGCCCATTTCCAACTTAGCACCTATTGCAATTAAATAGTGAACTGAGCTGATAGCTGTTGCCTTCAAACTTCCAAACGTTATTTTCATTAACTTAAAGGATTCACTATACACACCGCATTCTGAATATTTTCAAGCATCATTCGTAATAATGAAGTTTTGGAAATACCTTCATGCTGTCTTCTGTCAGCTCTCAACCTCACAAGGTATTTTTCTCCCAAGTTTGGTATGATGTCCCTTCATGACTCATTGCTGTTTTGAAATTAGGCATGCTGAATTAAAACTGGTGAATCCAGTAAAGCCACTAGAAAAAGTGGCTGAGTAATCAACTATACAGATTTTGCAAAGAGGCATGGAAATGCACTGTACAATTAATCTATGACCATTAAGTAGTATACAGCCAGCAAGCCAGCTCTGATTTACCTGTTTAATGCAGTAATTTCTGTATAAAACCATGAGGTTCATTGCAGGCACAAACCATCAAGGGGCTAGTACTGTTACAAGCTCACACTTGAAGTTGGTGAGCTCCTGTACATTGTTGTAGTACATTGAAGTACATTATTGCTGGAACAGTTGCTGAAAGATCATTCTAATGTAAATGTGCCTTCAAAATGGTTGAGCATGGAAAGGAGCAGAAGATGCCCTGTACCCTTACTTCTGGAGATCATCGGGACACGGGATGGAAAGGCAGTGGGACATGCCACTCTGGCTCCTCGTTACCTCTTCTCCTCACCTCTCCCAGGTGCTCCTCCTCCTTCCCTTTCGCCCATGGTCCATTCTCCTCTCCAATCAGATTCATTCTTCTCCAGCCCCTTTACCTTTTCCACCGATCACCTCCCAGCTTCTTACTTCATCATCCCTCCCCACCTACCTGGCTGTACCTATCATCTTCAAGCTTGTACTCCTTCCCCTCCCTCTACCTTCATATTCTAACATCTTCTCCCTTCCTCTTCAGTTCTGATGAAGGGTCTTGGGATGAAAGATTGACAATTATGATTTTGCTCCAGAACATCATTGTAAGATAACCATTGCATTCAATTTCTCAACCTCTGGTCTATTAAAGTCAATAATGAACATTCCTAAACAAAATACAGGTCTTAGCTGTTAGTATGTTACAGGTTCAGTGCAAGTAACAGGGGGAAATATTGCTGCCATTTGCTCACATCACCAACTTTGGCTGATTGATGTCTTGGCAGGACAGAGTAGGAGAACAAGGAAGCAGATGTATTGTGACATTTGATTAGTTGATTGCCTGTTGTATCTGACAATGACAGACCTGTGCAGTTTTTCTGTTGTGCCTTCCAAGGTGGCTGTTGATTCTAAATTGTGAGCAATAGGCAGTCTTTGAGTTGGTTACAGGGCCTGTCTCAATTTCTCTTCCCTGGTGAAAGTTCACCATAAAGTAGCTTTCTGGGGATTCAGGAATCCTTCATATATATGACCTGCCTTGGCCACTGAAATTGTGCTTTTATGATCCTGGCCCCTGCCCTTTCATTGTGTGGATGTGAAACCCGAACTGTACACTGAAAACACCTCAAAATGCTGGAGCGCTTCCACATGCCTATTCTGCAGTCGATCATTGGCATCTGAGTCACAAAAACCTAGTGGTATTGTGATTGAGATTACTTATCTCATAAGATGGTGGAGCATTCGACTCCAGCAGCTTCTACAGAGTCAACAAAGGGTACTGTTCTTTCCAAACCTGTGTTTTATGATTGCAAAATCCAGCTAGACATTAAGGATTTCAAGTACTGCAGGTCCACCCCGTCAGCGAGTTACTCACTGGCAGAGAAACTGAAGGAACGGGACTCGGTGAAGATCATGCATCAGAGAGGCTTCAGAGGGGTCGTGCAGTCTAGTAGTGAGTGATGGTCTTAGTCACTTCTCCTGTGATCACAAGGCCTTTTTGCACATTGTTAATGTGCCATGTTGCAAGTCCGATTCACTGGCGGACAGCAGGGGAGCTGCATGGCCTCCATCGCAGCGAGGACTGGACCTCAGGCCGCAGTATCACCTGCTAACAGCCGTCAGGAGAGAGAAGTCGGTGCCGGGGTTGTGTAGTGCAACATCCAGGCTGGAGCCAGTGCAGCCCACCCCCATGTTCACTTGCCAGAAGATAAGCTATATTGTGGTTGACTGCAGATTTATGGACTCAGGACCTGGACTTTTTTTTTCTAAGGCTGTATTTTACCATTAGCTTTACGTGTCTTCTATCTTGTATGAGCTATGTGTGCTTTATTTAAATATATTTTTATTGAAGGAATGGCAGAATACAGGATACATAATAGATTTCATTTTCCTCCATTTTTCTTTTATACCTTATCCCTAAACAAACCTCCCTTGACCCTCCCTCCCCAAACATACCATGGCAGCTAATGTATTTACAAAACAACAATTCAGAAATACAAGTACGGACATTTCACAGCCATACTCCCACACTACTTCAAGATGAAGGCCCACACACATCCACAAAATGTCAGATGATCCAGAATATACTCATATTACAATTCATCAGCCACCCTGTGAGGGGACAATGGACAGCCTTGGCTTAATGAGAAATAGTCAGATCGAAAATAATTTGTCTGTACACACGCTAAAGGCGAGTGATATAATAGCTTAACCCAGGCTACAAATATTCTGCCAAATCCAAATTTCTCCAAAACATTAAACAAGTATACCCACTCCACTCTATCAAACGCCTTCTCCGCATCCAAGGAGACAACAGCCTCTGGACTTAGAGAATCACTGGGTGAATAAACCACATCAGCCAGTTGATGGATATTAAAAAAAGAATGGCAATTTTTAATAAAACCTGTTTGATTATCTGAGATTATCTTGGGAAGGGGGCATTCTAAATGGCACGCAAGCACTTTAACCAAAATTTTCACGTCCACATTCAAAAGTGAGATGGGGCGATATGTTCCACATTGAGTCGGGTTCTTGTCCTTTTTAAGAAGAAGTGAAATAGATGCCTGTGAAAGAGTAGCGGGTAAGGAACCGTTCTCCAAAGATTCCTGAAACACTTCTGGAAGAACCGGTATGAGCTTATCCTTAAATTTCTTACAAAATTCTATTGGATACTCATCAGGACCTGGGGACTTACCACTCTGCATAGCCATAATGGCATTATTAATCTCTTCCTGCCCAAGAGCCTGATCTAAATTCTCCACCTCCTCTGGTTCAAGATTTGGTATTTCCAAATTATCTAAAAAATGTTCCATATTTGTTATGTCTGAGGGAAACTCTGAGGTATACAGGGAGGAATAAAAGCTGCAAAGATGTTACTAATCTCTTTTGGATTGCTTGTCAAGTTTTGGTGCATGTCTCTTATCTGAAGAATAAGTCATGATGCAGTTTGACGCTTCAACTGATGGGCCATAAGCCGGCTCACCTTGTCACCATATTCATAATAGAGGGCGCATGTCTTAAGAATTAATTGTTTTGATAGGTTTGTAGATAGAAGATTAAACTTTGCTTAAAAATCAGCCCGGCTTTTATATAATTCCGCAGTGGGTGCCTTAGGATATTGCCTATTCAGGTCCAAAATAGATTGCGATAACACTTGCATTTCCTTCCTACGCTCTTTATTGGCATGTGAAGTATAATATATTATCTGACCCCTCAAGTAAGCTTTTAAAGTTTCCCAAAGTAAAGAGTACGATATTGACTCAGTTTTGTTGGTCTTGAAGAATGTGTCAATGTTAGCTGATATATAACTACAAAATTTCTCATTGGAAAGCAAAAGGGGATTAAGTCTCCGCAGAGGCTGTTCTCTAATATTTAAAGGAAAACATAGGTCCAGTTTCACAGGCTAGTGATCAGATATAACTATAACAGTGTACTCAATTTGTCTAATCATTGGTATCAAGGAGGTATCTATAAAGAAATAGTCTAGCCTGGAATAGGAGTGGTGAACATGAGAAAAGAAAGAGAGTTGCCTTACTGATGGATTCAAATATCTCCAAGGTTCGATATAACCATTTTGTTGCATAAACATCGAGAAGGCCTTTGCCATACCAGAAGATGTTCCTCTACAGTTGGACCTATCAAGCAGTGGATCAATAGCACAGTTCAAATCTCCTGGAAAGATTAGCTGGTGTGTATTCAGGTTAGGTATTAATGACAAAACCTTATTTGCAAAGTGGACATCGTCCCAATTAAGGGTATAAATATTTACCAAAATTCAGATTCAGTTTCAGATTCGGTTTATTGCCATTTAGAAACCACAAATGTAATGCAGTTAAAAAATGAGACAACATTCCTCCAGAATGATATCACAAAAGCATATGACAAAACAGACTACACCAGAAAATCCATGTAATGTTTGGCAATCCCCAATCCAGAGTCCGGAGAGGCTACTGTGTATTAATATCGCGCTACCGTCTTAGCGCGTTCCCCGGAAAGGAGCTCCAAATCCACCAGACAAGCAAGACCAAAAGCTAAAGCTACAAGACCTGCACAAAACCACATAGTTACAACATATAGTTACAACAGTGCAAACAATAGCATAATTGATAAAAAAACAGACTATGGGCACAGTAAAAATAGTCCAAAGATGTTAAAGGACTATAAGTTCAAAACAAATCACCACACAGTTTCCACAAGTCCCCAGGGTCCTGACAGACTCACCATCCCACGCTGGCAGCAGAAGGGAATACACCCGCTATGGACTTCCACAGCGCCGCCCAACTCAGCCTCGCAGATGCAGCAGACAATGAAAATTCCGTCGAATCCAGCCTCTCAGACGCAGCACACACCGAAAGTGACCTGACTGCAGCGGACTCCGAATCTGTCAAACCTCCGAGCCGATGACCATCCCCTCCAGCACAGCTTCTCCGAGCTCCATCCTCTGCCGAGCATATTAAGATGGACCTGCCAACGGCCATCGGCAATGCGACCCCGAGGACTGGGGGCCTGTTCTTCCCAGCAGAGACCCGGATCTCACAGCAGCAGCAATGAAGAAGGTCTTCCTGGAGATTTCCCGATGTTCCTCCATGCTCCCATGTCCATTTTCAATCGATTATGATTACGCACGGCATCCCACTTCACAAATAACAGATAATCAGCTCCGGAGTGGACGCTGCAAGCTGCGTCGCACCGCTATCTTGGAAATAAATGACAGGTATTTGAAAAAGAGATCCAAAAACTGTAATAAAGAACCATTAGGGTCACTGATTACATCAGATGGTGTAAACTGCATTCTTTTGGTAATTAATATTGCCACCCCCCTGGAGTTACTATTAAATCTGGAATGAAAAACCTGACTAATCCATGCTTTACGGAGTCTATTATGGTCTTCCACTCTTAAATGTGTCTCTTGTAGAAATAGTATATCTGCTTTTAATTGTTCCAGATGAGAGAAAACTTTAGCTCTTTTAACAGGACCATTGAGCCCCTTTACATTCCAAGAAATAAACCTCACAGAGTGGCCTCCATCAGCAGCACTCATGTTAACCACATCAAAAGACACACAGGGCCCACAATCCAAAACAGTGCGAGGGCACAAGCTGCACACAATAACACATGATGAGAAGTAAGTCTGGCCAATCCGTAACACACAAAAGAATAAGCTGCCTTGGTAATCACCCAAAACATACCCCCCACCCCTTTACACAAACAAGAAGAAGCAATTAACCCCTGAAACCTAGATCTACCTGCCCAACTGAGGATGATCACAGGCATTACCAAACAAAAAACTTCCAAACCGTTCCCCATACAACCAAACTTTCAATCTAATCTAGGGTGGCTCCCCTCCTTAGAATTTATACCAACTCTTATTCTACCTTTAATATATATAGGCTAAAGATAACACAGGTCAAGCAAAGCATTAAAAACACAAAAAAACTAGGAAACTAAATGCCAGGCATACAAATCCCCAATATTTACATTTTGCTGGTTGAAAGGTTTTGCTCATCAGATTCCGCAGCATAGCAGTTTGACCTGATCGCGTTCCACAAATTAAACCGGAAAAAAATGAACAAAGAAGTGAATTGCGACAATTAACAGTTTGCGTCGGCAGGAGGACCCTTCAATGCTGCATGAATAATCTTTAAAAAAAGTCATTGGTCTTCTCGTTCTTCTTCTCCCCAGCGCGAATGGTGAAACTCTTTGGCCGCCTCTCATGTATTGAAATAATTCTTTTTACCTTCATGGATGACCCGGAGCCAGGCAGGATACAAGAGGCCGAACCTGACCCCTTTCCTGTAAAGCAGGGATTTCACCTCCTTGAAAGCTGCTTGTTTTTTCCTTAGCTCTGCACTAAAATCTTCATGAAAGAACACCCAATGCCCGTGGAAATACAGCTCCTGCTTCCGTCTACTGATGATGCGCTGCTTATCTTGAAAGAAGTGAAAGAGAACCAGGAACGTTCTTGGTCTCGTTTGCTTGGCTTCAGGGACGCTGGATGGTTTAGGCCCGACTCGGTGAGCGTGCAAAAGCACGAGAGGCCTCGGCAAGAAATTTGTCCCCAGCACTTCGTCAAAAAAACTCAGTCATAAATTTAACAGAGTCTGAACCTTCCAAGTTTTCAGGAATGCTGACTACTCTCAAATTGGATCTCTGTGACTGATTTTTGAGGTCATCTAGCCTCCCTTCAGAAATGCGTTTTCGCTCTGCAGCGCTGCAATGGCGGCTTCGGTGCTCGACAGTCGGTCACTATAATCATTCAGGCCATCTTCAACCTTACGAATGCGTTCGTCGTGCGACTGGTAATAAGACGTAATTTGTTCCATGGTAGCATTCACTGGTGGCAAAGCACCTTCAAGTTCTCTTTTTAGGGCAGGATGCACCGCTTGCATCAGGTCAGTAAGAAGTACTAAGCAAAGCCTCTCCAAGTCATCAGGTAGCGCAGGTCCAGCAGCGTGCAATGGCGCCATTACTGTAACATCAGCTTTCTTACTTGAGGCTTCGCTATATTTATCCCCAGTTTTACTTTGAAGGTGCATTTTGTTTGCCATGTCAGTGTCTAGCAACGTCTCGGGTTGTTCACAATGTTGAACATTCAGTTATCTCGCGCATACGGCAAGATAAACAGGTAGATTTTCAATAGAAATCAGGAGCCACACGTACATGCACCTACTCACTCCATGCTCAACCCAGAAGTCGAGCTATGTGTGCTTTGTGCTGTGTGTGACTGTCGGTGTTGTGTTTTGCACCTTGGCCCCGGAGTGATGTCTCATTTGGCTGAATTTATGGGTATTGGTGT
This sequence comes from Hypanus sabinus, assembly GCF_030144855.1. Taxonomy (NCBI): domain Eukaryota; kingdom Metazoa; phylum Chordata; class Chondrichthyes; order Myliobatiformes; family Dasyatidae; genus Hypanus; species Hypanus sabinus. The sequence goes on along the minus strand of NC_082715.1, from coordinate 34,403,610 downwards.
AGAGTTGAATGGCAATTGAACATGAATTGCAGTGCACATATATCATGTACATTAGTTATTATGTTCTACCTCACCCAGCTGAGCTTTGATATTGAATGCTCATTTTTAACAGCCCTGGTAATGGGGGTGGGGGGGGGTGGGTGGAGGGAATGCAACATAAGAATTCTGATAGGCGTTAAACTTGTACAGAGTTGCAGAGTGCTTTTCTGATTGAGGGGATGGACCCTTGCTGAATATATTATAGTGAGCCCAAATACTAGCTCAGGAATGGTCTCCATGAGTCCAGCAAACAAACTCTATACTGCCCAGGTTTGGTTCACATGAACTCTATCACTTAACATAGATGCAATTTTATTTCTATCAAGCTTGAGCTCATCTACTTAAGTTACAACATTTTCAGTAACTGAATTTTTCAGAGTTACTGAAAGAAAATGAAGAGTGAGTGAACAGGCACTGCACAGGTGGGATGAAGAGAACTTATTACAGAACTTATGTTGCCGAGTGGGTGGGTGCTTACTGTTGTGTCAGATTTCCTTATCAGACTGACAGATTGAACTTTGAACAGATTAAATTTGATGGCTCCTTAAAGTAGGCAGGATCTGGTGATCAGATCAGACCCATTCAGCTGAAAACAGGTAACAAGCAACTTTTTACTTCTGCCTGGTCAATATGCCACAATAGCCCACTCTGCTGAGTGGCAAGGATCCCAAGAGTACAAAAGCCCTGGATTTACTTAAAACTAGTCCACACAACTTAAAGTCGGCTGATACTTCAAAGACTAGAGCTTGAGATAGTTTTCTGTGAGGCTGCCTTTAAAAGTAGGGATTCCCCCTCACTGTGCTTTGCTGAGCATTAGATGGGAGAATGACTCCCTGAACATCCAGCTGGGAGACTTCCAGTGAGGCTGGTGATGAGGGTAGTCAGGGAGAGTTGCAGAATGTGTTCAGCCATGCTTGGGAGGGGATAATTTGAAGATTGAAGTCCAAAATACAGCAGTGGTAACACCTCTTCACTGAATACGATGTGACACCACAGTTCACCAACCGAATATCGCTCCAGTGGTCATAAATGGCCTGCAGCCCATTTCCCTCACTATTACAGTATCTGGTGTGACAGGCAGCTTCCAAACAAAAAAAACAAGGCTGCAGATTGCAACCAGGATTAAAAGCACCATTGTTCCACCTCATTGCCTTTTCGCCGTCTACAGGAAGTAAAAATGCTAAATCACCAGCCAGAAAAGCAAACAAATTATTGGCATTGTGAATAATTCTTGAAGGAGCACTGGTTCAGAAATAATAGCATCAGCTGCAATAGCTGCAAACTGAAAGGAAACTGTGAATAGAAATGATTTTTTTTGTCAGTCAGAATCTAATTTGGTGCTGCTGAATTGGAAGACAGTAATGCCAATTGTTTGCTTTGGAAGGTAGAGTGGAAGTGATAATGAGAATACAAGTGATTGATTCCTAATGTGCCTGGTGCCTATTCTCCTTTTTATGTTTGGAAGCAGTTCATCAGCTATGCCAGTTCTTCTGCTGTCAGACCTGCTCCATTTATATTTCAGACAGGTTCAGCAAGAGCAGTAAAACTGCAAGTGACATTGTAACAGGCACTCGGAAGTGTGAACAGGAATCGAAAGCAGCTCTGACCGCACCGACTTATCTCTGCGCAAAATACAGTCTTGAATTTTCCATTAAATTTGGGATTTGCACGGCATTTGTAAGCGGCCTCTGCAAAGCTCTAAATTGCCTTGCCCGAGATGGTAGGGAATGCACATAATATATAACTAGTTTAGCACGAAGTAGGAAAGGCGTATCTTATGCATGTCATTCTCAGTGGGTGTATTTCCTAATTCAGGATCCACATCAGTGGTAATTGTACAAGGCATTCGCGAGGCTGCATTTGGAATATTATGTTCCGCTTTAGTCAGCCTGCATTGAGAAAGAAGTTGTTAGCCTGGGAAGAGTGCAAAGATTTATGAGGATGCTGCCAGGACTCAAGGGACTGAGGTTAAACAGGATCATACTTTTTTTTCCCTTGGAGCAGAAAAGAAGGAGGGGTGATCTTACAGAGATGTTTAAAATCATGTGTGGTAGAGAGCAAACGAACGGGCACTGTTTCTTTCCCCCAGAGTTGGAGAATGAAGAACTAGAGGGCAAAGGTTTTTGTTGAGAGGGGATAGATTTAATTGGAATCCGAGGGGCAACCAAATCACCCAGAGGGTGGTCCATATATAGTTTGAGCTGCTAGAGGAAGTGGCAGAGACAGATACATTGACGACAGTTAAATGGTACTCAGACCAGTATATGAATAGGAAAGGGTTAGAGCAGGGCGTTCCCAACCCTATAGACCCCTACCATTAACCAAGGGTTTGTGGACACCAGGTTGGCAGCCCCTGGTTTAGAGGGTCATGGACAAAATGCAGGCAAATGGGACTAGTGGGAATCTCATTGAGTGTGGACCAGTTGTTTAAAATGTGCTATTATGGCCATTATTCCATTATGGATTTACTGAGTATGCTTGCAAGAAAATTAATCTCAGGGTTGTATATGGTGACATATATGTACTTTAATAATAAATCTACTTCGACCTTTTGATCCCTGACTCTGTGGCAGGCATGGGAAAGCATTCCCTTGTTCAGAAAGTTTACTTCATAACTTAATCAGGGTCACTGCCATTACAGTGTCTGGTCAAATGCTCATGACCTAGATTGTGCTGAAGGAAAGTAATTCCACATAAAAGCTGTACCGTATATTAATTGTGATCAACTCACACCTTGTGCTGAAGAAGCGATATCCTGTGAATTCCAAGTTGCTTCATTACTGGCAAATTTGCACCTGTTATCTTTTAGCTTCACTTCCCCATGATTCACATAAAGTTGTTGCAATTGGACTTTAGTTATCAATTAAAGTAATTATAGAAAAGTGTTTAGTAATGAAGATCATAATTATCTTTTTTAAAATTCTGTAAAAGACCTCATCCAACCAGATGAGATGTGAAACCTTATTACTTCAATTGTTAAGAAATTAAGAACATCTAATACTAATTCTAACTGCAAGTGTTCCTTTTTTCTCCTTTTTTTCTGTTTCTTAAGCTCTTACCCATATTTCCCTTTCTGAACCTAATTGGATTTTTACTATGTTTTATTTCCTGTGCTCTTTTATTTTCATTGATGAAAGAGATCCAGTCCATTCCACATTCCAGCAAAGACCCAGACTGGCTGCTGTCCTCACTATCAGCTTTTTGAACCAGTGCATGGACAAAAACATCTCTGACACTTTAAATGTGCATTACACAGTCTGTCTAATAAGGCAGACCCAAGAGCTCCATTATAGCAAAATCTGGGTCAAAACCTGGATAATCTTTGAATATTGTCCAAATATAATAGTCCAAAGTAGGCCAATTGTCTATACTAAAAAGTAAAAGGAGTTATTTGTCCTTGGTGTGCAATGGACGCATTACATTCAGAGTATTTCAAACATTTCACTCACTTCCAATAAACATTTGGTTAATTGACTCCAACAGAAGCATATTACCATTTCCAGACGTCACTCTGTTTACCACTTCCCATCTGAGTGAGGAGTTTCTGGTAGCTGGGTACTATGATCCAAACCTAATCTCCAGAATTTGCAGTTGAATCTTAAAGACAAATAAATTAGCTCAATATGTAATACAAAATGAATAAACAAAAATATAAAACAATGTACTGAAGGATCAAAAGAAACAGTTCTTTCATATTAGGTAGACTAAGGAGAAAAGAACAATATGGATAATGGGGCAATATAAAAAGACTAACAAAGTTCTAGAATTCTTATTTCTTCATCATTTTCTACAATATTAGAAATTAATGTTTATATTACAGTGAGTAGTACAAACATTAATGTAGAACAGCAATGGTTGATGTCAATCTCATATCATACATACAATTCTGTAGCCAGTTTTCAGTACAGTATTAACAAACTGACCAGTTCAGAGTGCAGAGAATTCCATGGAGTTGTAGGTTACACAAAGAGTTAAATTAAACTTCTGAGAGGAACCATTTGTCAGTAAGAATTGAATGGCCATAAAGATCCTCTTTTATAGATATTCTAAATCTTGATTCCAGGTTCCCTTTCCCTAATGGAAAAAGCCTGTCTGCAAAAAGAAATTTATATTGCATTGGCAAGAAGTGACAAGAAAAAAAAGCTCTTTTAGCACTAAACCAGATTTCTTACAATTAAAACAACTAAAAAGGCAAGGTTCTCAAGGATTACTAGTGATTGGCAATTAATGGTGGCTCTGTCAGCTTTGCCCATACCCCATAAATAATACATAAAAATATATCTCTGACAGTGCCAGATTAACCTAGTAGCAAAAGTAGCATATACTACAGGCCCCGCATTTTCCAGGGCTCCGCCCGCAAGCTGCAGTCTGGTAAAATAGACATCTCACCGTATTCTCACGATGATCTGGCAATGCTGCTGTTTTCATGTCGGGGGAGCTGCATGCTACATGGTATGTGTATGTAGGCATGTGTTGGCTCCTTACTGTGTGTCGTGGTGACCTTTGTGCTATCTCCCATGCTCCCAAGCTGCTGCAGTGTGCGCTGTTACGCCGTTGGAGGGTACGCCGTCGCAGTGAGCCTGCGACAACGGATGCGCGACTCAGCAGTTTTTTGTGACCTAGTTCATGATTCCTCATTTTTTTCCTGATTTTAGGTAGTCCGAACCAACTAGGGAACATAGAAGATTGGATTAGACTGTGAGTTTCAACCTGTGTTTCCCGATTGAATTGAGTTTCAATAAGCACCTAAAGTTAGATAATTCTCAGAACACTGTTCCTAGTCGGTTGTTGAGTGCACGTGATCCACACACGCTCATAGCCACAACAATCACATAAATTTGTTATTGTTCACTAGTCTTTGTTGATACTGCTACTAAGCTTTTGTAAGTTGCTTCCTGATATTAACTCATATTGGGACGATCTGGAAGAAAGTCTTGATGAAGAATTTGTGCAGTTTACTGAACTGTTGAAAACTGATCTTGCTTCTCATATTGGCACCAAACAAGACCTTGTAGAGTGTCAGTTGTACCATTTGCTAACTGACAATTCTTTGGAATCATGTTTTCTAAATGTAGAAAATGCCTGGCACATCTATTTGTCACTCATGGTTACTAACTGCAGTGGAGAATGCTCATTTTCAAAACTGAGAAGGATTAAAAATGAACTCAGGAGCACCATGGGTCAAAACAGATTGAACAATCTCACTCTAATGAGCATTGAACATGAACTTTTGCGCGAAATAGACATTTCCAGTATCATCAACAAATTTGCTCATGCTAAATATAGAAAATGTAACTTTTAAATTGTAGTTTTGTTACTTTTGACATTTGAAATTGATACCTACATGTAAGTAATACTATTACTGAAGTGTCAGATATTTGTCCTATTATCTGGCTGTATAGCAAATGAAAAAATTGATTCACTTGACTATGCAAGTAAATAATTTATGTTTCAATACTTATATGCATATTTTAAATTTAGGGCACCTTTATAACATGTGCTACAGGCCCCGCACTAGCTTAATCTGGTCTTGATCGCTGACTATTAGCAAGGAAGTTCTAAACCCATCTTTGCCAATACTTATTTTCATCCAGTTAAACCATATCAGAGATTGGTTAGTCATTTGCAGAGATATATAAAATTGACTCCTACATTACAATATTGAATGTACACTCAGTGGCCATTTTAGTCTGTGCACTTGAACATGGGCTTGTTAAAACAAAGATCTACTCAGCCAGTCATGAGGTAGCAACTCAATGCGGACATGGCCAGGAGGTTCAGTTGTCATTCAGACCCAATATTAGAATGGGGAAGAAATGTGATCCAACTGACTTGGACTGTGGAATGATTGTTGGTGCCAGATGGGGTGGTTTGAGTATCTCAGAAGCTGCTGATCTCCTGGGATTTTCACACACTGTCTCTAGAGTTTGAGGAGAATGGTGCAAAAAAAAGCCAAAAAGAACATCCAGTGAGCAGCAGTTCACATTTCTTCTCATTAACATTTTGATGAGATCAGAAGAGAAAGGGCTGACTGGTTCAAGCTGACAGGAAGGGTGACAGTAATGCAAATAAACATGTATTACAACAGTGATATGCAGAAGAACATCTCTGAATGCACATCATGAAGGACCTTTAAGAGGATGGACTACTGCAGCAGAAGACTGTACTGGGTTCCACTCCTGAACCTAATAAAGTGGCCACTGTGTATATTACAAGGATTTATTTGGCTCCTGGGTGCTTTGGAGAACCCTGTGGTCATGAAAGGCAACAAATGAATAGTTTACTTTAGCTTTTTACCAGTGTAAAATGTGAAGGATCAAACAAAAACAAAATGTTTTTAATGACGTTTTACTCTAGCTTTGATTGGCAAGTTCTTTTCCTTGCAAAGCAGTCAAACCACATGTTCCCCCTGCATTCATTGTGTTGATCAGCCAACGCATTTCCAACTGCATTAAAAACAATAAAGACAACACTTCAGAATTATTTAACCAAATATAATGTGCTTTGCCATTCCAACCATTGTGAAAGATGCATGGAACCGAACTTGAGCAATCATCAATAAGCATCTGACCTCGTGATGGAAGTAATTCATGAAGCAACTGAAGATACACATTGCCTGAGGAGCTTATGTGCAGAGCTGATTAACATTCAACAATACTTTGGTGAGGTATGTCTCCAATGAGTAGTTTTCCTCATTTCGCATTTTTGGCTTTAATTTAATAAAGGCTCCTTGATGTTCTTATGTTCAAAGGCTGCCTTGATTTGCAGATAAATAGAATTCAGCTTGTTCGTCCACATCTGGACAAAGGCTTTAATAATGTTAGATTTATGTTTGCAGAGATACAATGATTTGGGGAATGAATTGAAAGAGGCATTGGCTACAGGAGTGTTGAGTAAAATGCCTACGGGTACAGACGTTGATCCTGAATTTACACAATAATGAAAGAAGAGAATTTTATAGAACAATAATCAATCACCATATAGATGCAAACAAGACCAATAGAACAAAGAAATTCAAAGTGTTCTGGGGATTCCCTGCAAACCTACTGTCTTTTCCAATGACTTTTGTTGCTTTCTGTTCTGTTGTAATTACCAATCCAATATTTTAAATTTCACTACTTTAAAATTTACAATTATTTTGTGTTTTCAAAAGGAAGAAGTTAGTTGGGAAATTTTTAGCAGGCTTTTTGAGAGCTATTGATCTAGTCTCATCAATGAAGATAAATTATTTTTCACCATAAGAACTCATCTAGATCAGCAACATAAACATTATGGCTACAAGAACAGGAAAAGAGAAGGTGTCTATCAAAGGTTCCACAAAAGTTTTTACAACCATCCACAAAGCACAAGCGTGCAATTGAATTGTTTTCTTTTGGATGAATAAGTGCAGTTACCACAATCGAGAAGACTAAGGAATTCATTATGGACTTCAGAAGAACATGAAATGGTCCTCATTGAGAGGTCAGCAGCGAAAAGGATGAGCAGCTTCAAAATATCGAAATCTCAGTGGATTTAATTTCTGCCCAATACAGTGATGCAATGTCAAAGAAGTCATGCCAGTGGCTATAATTCATTAGCAGCTTGAGGAGATTTTGTATGTCGTCAAAGACTAACTAATTTCTACTGATGTACCACGGAGAGAATTTGACTGTTTGAATCACTGCCTGATACAGAGGTTCCGGTGCACAAGATGAAAAGATGTAGAGGATGGTAAACTCAGCCAGCTCCATCATGGGAACAAACTTCCCCGCCATTGAGACCATCTTCAAGAGGTTGTGCCTCAAGAAGGTGGTATCCATCATTAAGGACCCTCACCATCCAGAACATGCCCTCTTTTCGTTACTCCCACTGGGGAGCAGGTACAGTGAAGACCCAAACCCAGCAGGTTAGGAACAGCTCCTTCCTTTCCAATACCAGGTTTCTGAATGGTCCATGAATGTTACCTCAGCATTCCTCTTTTGCACTAGTTTTTTTTTAATTTATTCTAACTTATAGAGGTCTTTATGTCTTGCACTGTACTGTTGCTGTAAAGCACCAAATTCCACAACAGAAGCCCATGATAATCAACCTGATTCTGATTATGAAACCTTCAGATTGAAGCTTGCCAGGTCATATAGGACAGTGCAGTGACTGTTTATTTCTTACTCCACCAGCCTAAACATACATAAATTAAACGTACAGAAATTCTCTTCAGTGCACAGTATCTGGAGCATGTACAACCTACAAAATTCACTCCAATTACTCATCCCAGATATCCTGAGAGCATTATTTCTTCCCACCCCACCCCATTCTCCCCCCAAACTAATGACCTTTACAATCAAGAAAAAAGGGACATCAGAGGGCGAAAGAGACACCAAGAAAAAGGGATATCAAAGAGACAACAGCAGGAACCCCCCAGTTGCGATTGTGAACAAAGTCATTGAGAGACTCTGAAGCTGGTGATATGCCATAGAAGTCTTTATTCATCACAACAAACAGGCATCATTCTGCAGATATTCTAGATGGATGCTCACAAACCCAAAGGTACATCACTTTTTTAATATCCTTAAGATCAAAGCTAACAGTAGTAACAACTTCAATAGTAACATTGTCATTGTTTACTTCAATACTTTGTGTTGACAAACGGTTCCTTTGAGAGATACATAGTGGAAGCATGTCATATTTGAGAAAATACCTCTGAAGGTCCAAACGCCTTTGGGAGAAACTAATTAACACTGATAATCTAAAACTTTTTGACGGCAGAAAGGCAGACACCCAAAAATAATGTTAGCACAGTCTCTGAGTACACAAATATGATAAGTACATAAAAACTACTAATTGCCTATACTGTGATCATGTTTGATATGCTAAGTGACAACATCCGTCTAGACGGCCAGTTGGGACTCAAGTCACAATGGATAGAAAAAGAAGGGGGGGGGGAGAGGGCAATTTATTTTAATGGAAGGAGAAGTTGATATTCATGCCATCAGGTTGGAGGCTACCCAGAGTATAAGGTGTTACTCCTCCACCTTGAGAGTGGCACAAGAGGAGGCCATAGACTGACATTTCAGAATGTATGGGGATCAGAATTAAAATGTTGGATCACCAGGATGTTCCACTCTTAGTGCCCCTCCTCCTTCCCTTTCTCCCATGGTCTACTTACCTCTCCTATCAGATTCCTTCCTTTCCAGCCTTCTACCTTTCCCGCCCAGCTGGCTTCAACAATCACCTTCTAGCTATCCGTCTTCCCCTCCCCCCACCTTTTCGACTGTTTGTTCTCTTCCATGGATGCTGCCTTACCTGCTGAGACTTCCTCCCAGCGTTTGGAGTGTGTTGCGTTAGATTTCCAGCATCCCAGAATCTCTTGTGTTTATGATTTAGCAAAGTTGATGCAAGCCAGTTAACTCAAACTCATTGTTTTAACACTTGGCTTTTACATTTTCTGTGCTTTTAATTTCAATGTACAAAAGACTAAAGGCTAATTGCAAACTTACCGAAATTGTTTCAAAGTTCAAAGTATGTTTACTATGTACAGCCTTGAGATTTGTCTCCTTACAGGCAGATACAAAACAAAGAAACCCAACTGGACCCATAAAAAAGAATACTGTCAAACACCCAATGTGCAAAAAAAAAAAAAAATTGTAAGTAAGCAATTGGCATTAATAAATAAAACTCACAAAAGTAGCTTCACTTCCACAAAGCCAGTTATCACTGTGTCAGACCAGGAGGTCATTAATTACAGGCCACAGCCTCAGTTCAATGCAGAGAGAAGTGAGTTTAACAGCACTTGTCCCTTGCCTCCGGCACCAACACCCTGACATTTCTGATCGGCCAGACCTCCTCTCATTCCTCACTCTTAATCCTGGGTCCTGCTGCTTTGATACACACTCGAGCCCAGGCCTCACTGCCCCAATTCTGTCTGAACTCAACATTTCCAATCTGGCGCAGCGCTTAAGTCTGTCAAACATTGGCTCGTTCTTCACTCTTGCTTTACATTTGCAATAAGATTTGAAGTTTGGTTCTATGTTTAGAGACTTAGGGCTATTATGTCTGGAGCAAAGAATGATGGGAGGTGTTTTAATAGAGGTGTACACGATGATAAAAGGCATAGATAGAGTGGACAGCTGGAATCTGTCTCCCAGGGCAGAAATGGCTAATACGAGGGAGTTTAATTTTAAGGTGATTGAAGGGATGTATGGGGGGGGTGGGTTGCACAGGTTATCGGAGGGCAGTTTTGTTTTACACAGAGAATGGTGAGTATGTGGGACGTCCTGCCCTGGAATGTGTGAGTGGTAGATGTAGATGCATCAGAGGCATTTAAGAAACTCTTAGATAGGCACAAGGATGATAGAAAATGGAGGGCTATGTAAGAGGGAATGGTAAGAGTGATCTTAGAGTAGGTTAAAAGGCCAGCACAACATCATGGGCCAAAGGGCCAGTATTGTGCTGTAGTATTCTATGTTCTAAGTTCTATATTTATGTAATATTAAAGCTAATTGGTACTATTATGGTAGTAACACTGTCTAAAGCAGGGGTTCCCAACCTTTCTTTTGTCATGGACCAATACCATTAAGCAAGGGGCCCATGGGCCCCCAGGTTAGGAACCCTGTTCTAAAGCAAGCATGCTGGATCTGTTTTCTGTGTGAACTTTGATGATTAAAAAATATACCCCTAGTTCCATGTCGGAGCATAAGTAGAGCTATCTATAAAAAGATTGCTTAAGTGTAACAATTTATAGATAGGGTAGAAAGCCAGTGGAAATCTGGGCAATTTATTTCAAAGGTAGAACTAGGGATTTAGCATAATGATTTTTTCAGCTCAGATTTATGCTGCAGTGGAAAGAAAAATAGGATTACACATAGACTTGCAAAAAAATAATTGTTCGTATTACTAGTGTGGCTCTTTAAAACATCAACAGAATCTACCTGGATTACTGCACGTATTTTTGGTTTCCAATAATTGGATGACTCATTACTGCAGTTATAACTACACAAAAGGTTAAATAAATAACATACTATTATTTGAAATCCACCAACATGACCTAATATTATTCTATTAAAATATTTATGATAATATTAGTTACAAGCACGGCAGTATAATGATTATGTTAATCAATTAGAATCTATAAACCAAGAACAGTAGCCTGGAAACAAAATCTGGAATAAAAAAGCTAGACCATATGACATAGTGCTGGAATAAAACTAACATTTTCACTAATGTTCTGGTTATGGAGTGTTCTCTGTCGTACATAGGTCAGACTAACTCTTAGCTGTCCACTAAAACAGTTGAATTGTATTAAACCACTCCAAAACAGTAGAAAAAGAACATCTGGCGGAGCATCTAATGGATCAGTTTGGATGGGGGACTGTATGAGGTGAACTTAATCAATATTGAAGTCAATCCTCACTAATATTTTGGGACATACTGTTGTTGTTCAACAGATCAGGCCAACCTAAACAGCTTCACAGAAACACTGTTATCAGACAATGTCACGAGTTGTGCTACCAGTAAAATACAGCTGAGGACTGCAAAGTACTCATTTTATAACAAGGCTACATTTGATAGAGTGTGACAACCAAGGCCACTAGTATAACTGAAGAAATAAGAATTCAAAAGGGACCTTCCTATTGGCTGCAGCCAAACCTGAGCTAACAGAAGATGTTGTGGTGGATGGAACTAATCATTGCAGCTTAAGGACAGGGCCCAGATGCAGATATTGTTAATTATGTTGTCAATCATCCTCCAAACACAAGGTAGCCAAACTCTAGGAGGCAACTAGGCAGCAATCAAAATTCCCCTTAACAGGATTCTCATTAGTTTTAGTCTTTGCTATTGAAGTTATAAAAAGGGGCTTTAGATCATAGTGCGAACACACTGCGAGGAGACTGTCAGGGTCTCATGTACACTCATGTTAAATTTACTGTAAAATTCACTTAAGAACATCTCATAGAAGTCATTGGGGAGTCCTTAACTGTAAGGATTTTCACAGGATACTTCACAGAGTTCTAATGAGAACCTGCGGTCTGAGAAACAAATACAATCTGTGAAGATCATAAGACCTTAAGATATAGGAGCAGAATTAGGCCACTTGGCCCATCTACTCTGCGCCACCATTTCACCATGGCTGATCCCATTTTCCTCTCAGCCCGAATGTCCTGCCTTCTCCCCATATCCCTTCATGCTCTGACCAATCAAGAATCTATCAACCTCTGCCTTAAATATACAGAAAGACTTGGCCTCCACAGCTGCCTGTGGCAGAATTCCACAGATTCACCACTCTCAGTCTAAAGAAATTCTTCCTCATCTCCGTTCTAAAAGAAAGTCCCTCTATTCTGAGGCTGTGCCCTCTGGCCATAGAAGACATCCTCTCTACATCCACTCTATCAAGGCTTTTCGCTATTTGTTAGGTTTCAATGAGGTCACCCCTCATGCTTTTGAATTTTAGTGGCTACAGGTCCAGAGCCATGAAAAGCTCTTTATATAATAATCCTGGAATCATTTTTGTGAATCTCTTTTGAATCCTCTCTAAGTTTCCGCACATCCTTTCTAAGATAAGGGGCCCAAAACTCCTCACGATACTCCAAGTGAGGCCTCACCAATGCTTTATAAAGTCACAACATTACATCCTTGTTTTTATATTCCAGTCCTCTTGACATGAATGCTATCATCGCATTCAACTTCCTCTCCCCACAGACTCAACCTGCAAATTAACCTTTAGGGAATCACTCCCAAGCACTCCCAAGTCCGTTTGTGCCTCAGTTTTTTTGTATTTTCTCTCCATTTAGAAAAGTTAGCCTTTTCATTTCTTCTACCAAAGTGCATGACCATACACTTCCTGACACTGTATTCTATCTGCTATTTCTTTGCCCATTCTCCTAATCTTCCTTCTGTAGCCTTTCTATTTCCTCAAATCAACCTGCTCCTCCACCAATCTTCATATCATCTGCAAACTTTGCAACAAAGCCATATATAACATAAAAAGAATCTGTTCCATCACAGACCCTTGTGGAAGACCACTAGTCACCAGCAGCCAACCAGAAATGGTTCATATTATTTCCACTCTTTGGCTCCTGCCAGCCAGCCACTGCTTTATCCATACTAGAATCTTTCCTGCAATATGATGGGCTCATAGCTTGTTAAGCAGCTTCGTGAGTGGCACCTTTTTAAAGTCTTTCTGAAAATCCAAGTACATCTGACTCCTCAAATTTCAGTGTGAATTCAATCGTATTATGATCACTCCCCTAAGGGTTCTTTTACCTTAAGTTATTTAATCAATTCTGATTCTTCAACAATCCAATAGACAATAGACAATAGGTGCAGAAGTAGACCATTCGGCCCCTCAGGTCTGCACCGCCATTCTGAGATCATGGCTGATCATTCACTATCAATACCCAGTCCCTGCCTTGTCCCCATATCTCTTGATTCCCCTATCCATCAGATATCTATCTAACTCCTTCTTGAAAGCATCCAGAGAATTGGCCTCCACCGTCTTCCGAGGTAGTGCATTCCACACCTGCACAACTCTCTGGGAGAAGAATCTCTTCCTCAACTCTATTTTAAATAACTGACCTCTTATTCTCAATCCATGCCCTCTGGTACTGGACTCTCCCAACATCTGGAACATATTTCCTGCCTCAATCCTTTCAAATCGTTTAATTATCTTAAACGTTTCAATCAGATCCCCTCTCAATCTCCTCAATTCCAGCGTGTACAAGCCCAATCTCTCCAATCTCTCTGCATAAGACAGCCCTGCCATCCCAGGAATCAACCTAGTGAATCTACGCTGCACTTCCTCAACTGCCAGAATGTCCTTCCTTAAACCTGGAGACCAAAACTGTACACAATATTCCAGGTGTGGTCTCACCAGGGCCCTGTACAAATGCAAAAGGACATCCTTGCTCTTGTATTCAATTCCCCTTGTAACAAAGGCCAACATTACATTTGCCCTCTTCACTGCCTGTTGCACTTGCTCATTCACCTTCATTGTCTGGTGAACTAGGACTCCTAGGTCTCTTTGCATTTCTCCCTTACCTAACTCTACACCGTTCAGACAATACTCTGCCCTCTTGTTCCTGCTTCCAAAGTGGATAACTTCACATTTATTCACATTGAATGACATCTGCCAAGTATCTGCCCACTCACCCAGCCTATCCAAGTCTCCCTGTATTCTCCTAACGTCCTCTTCGCATGTCACACTGCCACCCAGTTTAGTATCGTCAGCAAACTTGCTGATATAGTTTTCAATGCCCTCATCTAAATCATTGACATAATTCGTAAAGAGCTGTGGTCCCAATACAGAGCCCTGTGGTACCCCACTAGTCACCTCCAGCCAGTCCGAGAAACACCCATTCACTGCTACCCTTTGCTTTCTATCTGACAACCAGTTTTCTATCCATGTTGAAACCCTGCCCCCAATGCCATGAGCTCTGATTTTACTCACCAATCTCCTATGTGGCACCTTATCGAATGCCTTCTGAAAATCTAGGTATACAACATCCACTGGCTTACCCTCGTCTAATATCCTTGTTACACCCTCAAAAAACTCCAACTGATTAGTCAAGCATGATTTACCCTTGGTAAATCCATGCTGGCTCGGCCTAATCCTATTTCTGCCATCTAGATGTGCCACTATTTCGTCCTTAATAATGGACTCAAGCATCTTCCCCACAACTGACGTTAGGCTAACAGGGCGATAGTTCTCCGTTTTCTCCTTCCCTCCCTTCTTGAAAAGTGGGATAACATTAGCCACTCTCCAACCTTCAGGAACTGATCCTGAATCTAAGGAACATTGGAAAATGATTACCAATGCATCCGCAATTTCCTGAGCCACCTCTTTTAGAACCCTCAGATGCAGACCATCTGGACCCAGGGATTTATTAGCCTTCAGTCCTACCAGTCTACTCATCACAGTTTCTTTCCTAATGTCAATCTGTCTCAATTCCTCTGATATCTTATGACCCTGGCCCATCCATACATCTGGGAGATTGCTTGTGTCCTCCCTGGTGAAGACAGATCTAAAGCACGCATTAAATTCTGTTGCCATTTCCCTGTTTCCCATAACAATTTCTCCCAATTCATTCTTCAAGGGGCCAACATTGTTCTTAACTATCTTCTTTCTCTTCACATAGCTAAAAAAGCTTTTGCTATCCCCTTTTATATTCCTGGCTAGACTGAGCTCATACCTGATTTTTTCTCTCTGTATTGCTTTTTTAGTTAAGATCTGCTGCTCCTTAAAACTTTCCCAATCATCTGTATTCCCACTCATCTTAGCCCTGTCATACTTCTTTTTCTTTAATGCTATACAATCTCTGACTTCCTTTGTCAACCACTGTGGCCCCTTCCCTCTCTTTGAATCCTTCCTTCTCATTGGAATGAACTGCTTTTGCATCTTTTGTATTATGCCCAAGAATATCTGCCACTGCTGATCCATTGTCTTTCCTGCCAGAGCATCCGCCTATTTAACTTTGGCCAGCTCTTCCCTCATGGCTCCGTAGTCTCCTTTATTTAATTGCAACACTGACACCTCTGATCTGTTCTTATCCCTCTCAAATTGTAGATAAAAACTTATCATGTTATGATCACTACTTCCTAATGGCTCCTTTACTTCAAGATCACTTATCAATTCCTGTTCATTACACATCACCAAGTCCAAAATAGCCTCGTTCCTGGTTGGCTCAAGCACAAGCTGTTCCAAAAATACATCCCTTAGACACTCCACAAACTCCCTATCCTGGGGTCCAGCACCTACCTGATTCTCCCAGTTGACCTGCATGTTGAAATCTCCCATAACGACTGCATTACCTTTAGCACATGCCAATGTTAACTCCCTAATCAACTTGTACCCAATATCCACGCTACTGTTTGGGTGACTGTACACAACACCCATTAGGGTCTTTTTACCCTTGCTGTTCCTCAGCTCAATCCACACAGACTCTACTTCCCCTGTTCCCAAGTCACCTCTTGCTAAGGACTGAATCTCATTCCTTACCAACAGGGCCACCCCACCCCCTCTTCCCATATTTCTGTCTCTACGATAGCACGTATACCCTGGTACATTCAATTCCCAGGCCTGATCCCTTTGCAGCCATGTCTCCGTTATCCCAACAATATCATAGTTCCCCATTTTCATCTGAGCTTCAAGCTCATCTGCCTTATTTCTGACACTACGTGCATTCAAGTATAGAATTCTTAGCCCATTCCTCCTCTCTTTGCTTAAAAGACTGTCTACTGTACCTAACCCAGCTCCTTGAACTTCCATCGGGCTAACTGCACCCTGAATTTTGATGACCTTCTCAAGATTACCCAAATCTTCTACACATTTAATCCCATGCTCCTTCTGACCAACCCTCTGGATCTGGATCCCTGCCCCCTGCACATCTAGTTTAAACCCCCCCGAGCAGCACTGGCAAACACTCCTGCAAGAATGCTAGTACCCCTCCGGTTCAGATGTAGACCGTCCCTTCGAAACAGATCCCAATGTCCCTGGAACAAAGACCAATTATCCAAAAACCTGACCCCTTCCTTCCTGCACCATGCTCTCAGCCTCGTATTGATGTGCATAATCATTCTATTCTTTGCCTCACTCGCACGTGGCACAGGTAGCAATCCCGAGATTGTCACCCTGGAGGTCCTGCCTTTCAGCTTCACTCCTAACTCCCTGAACTCTCTAATCCAGAATAGTTGATCCCCTAGTGGACTCAACCATGAGTTGTTCTCTGGTATGAACCTGATTTTCACAATCTACTTGCATGTTAAAGTCCCCATGACTATTGCAACATTGGCCTTTTGACATGCGTTTTCTATCTCCCATTACAATTTGAAGGCCACGTCCTCACTACTTATTGAGGGTCTGTATATGATTCCCATCAGGGTCTTTTTACCCTTGCAGTTCCTCCGGTCTATCCACAATGATTCAACACCTTCCAACCCTACGTCACGTCTTTCTAATGATTTGATTTCATTTTTTACCAATAGAGTAACACCACCACCTTTGCCTTCCTGCCTGTCCTTTCAATACAATGAGTATCCTTCAACATGAAGCTCCCAGCTATAATCTCCTTTCAGCCCTGATTCAGTGATGCCTACAACATCATACCTGCTAATCTGCAACTCTGCTGCAAGTTCATCTATTATGCGCGCATTCAAAAATACAGGACCTTCAGTCCTGTCTTCACCATTTTCAATTTTGTCCACTTTTCATGTTGCAACTCATCCTGTTGACTGCAATTTTGCCCTATCAACAGCCTCTCTTCACTACACATTGCCTCTGTTTGTAAACCAGCTATCTCATCTTCAGCACTTTTATCAGCCTTTCCTACGACACTTCTTGCATTGAAATATACACAGCTCAGGTCACTAGTCACACCATGCTCAACCTTTTGATTCTTAATTGTCTCTGAGATCTTATCAACATCTGCCTACATAACCTCTCCACTAACTGTTCTGACACTCTGGTTCCCATCGCCCTGCAACTCCCGTTTAAACCCAACATGCAACATTAACAAACCTTTCCAGTAGGATATTAGTCCCCCTCCTGTTCAGGTCCTCCCTTCCCTGGAAGAGAGGCCAATGATCCAAATATCTAATGCCCACCCTCTTACACCAGCTCCTTAGCCACGTATTAAACTGTATAATCTTCCTCGTTCTGGCCTCACTAACACATGGTACAAGTAACGTTCCTGAGATCACAATCCTGGAGGTCCAGCCCTTTAACTTAGCACCTAACTCCCTGAACTCCCTCTGCAGAATCTTATCATTCGTCCTACTTGTGTGTTTGTACCTGCATGCACCATGACTTTTGACTGTTCACCCTCCCACTTAAGAATGCTGAGGACTTACTCTGAGATATCCTGGGATCTGACACCCTCGAGGCAACGTACCATCTAGAAAGCTCATTTTCGCCCACAGAACCTCCTGTCCATTCCACTAACCAACAAATCCCCTACCTCCAAAACATGCCTCTTATCCTCCTTTCTTTCTGAGTCACTGAGGCAGACTCCGTGCTGGAGACCTGACTACTGTGACTTTCTTCTGTTAGGTTATCCCCATTCCCATCCCTGTCCCACCCACCCCTGACCATATCCAAATTGATATACCTGTTATTGAGGGGGATGGCCACAGGGGACTCTGCACTGGGCCTTAACTCCCTTTCCCCTTCCTCATTGTCACCCAGTCTCCTGGGTCCTGAACCTTGGCTGTGACTACCTCTCTATTTGTCCTTTCTATCACCCCTTTAGCCTCCCGAATGATCCGGAGTTCATCCAGTTCCAGCTCCAATTCCTTAACGCTGTGTTAGAAGCTGCAGCTGAATGCACTTCCTGTGGTTGTAGTCGTCAGGGACACTGGAGGTCTGCCTGCCTTCCCACATCCCACAAGAGGAGCATTCCACTATCCTGCCTGGCATTTCTACTCTCCTAGCTGAGCAGATATAAAGAAGAAAAGGAAAGAAATCTTGCCCTTGAGTTTTTCTTTCCTTCGCTTTTTCTGACTGAAGCCTCAAAGAGCTAAACCCCTCAAGATCACCATTCTGACTTTGTCCACTCGAATGATGGCTGGCTCTTGCTAATCAATCCCAAACACTGCTTAGTCCCTGGTCAGATCCCTTTTTCACTCCAGCGACCAGCTGCTGCCTTTTGTACTCAGGCAGTGAGCCTTTTTGAAGCTCCCTCCTCTCAAAATTTCCAATGTCCTGATTGGCCACTAGTCTAAGCTCTTTTTGAAAGGAGGGGAAGGGAAGCGGTGATTCCAGAAGAGTTTTGAGACATTGAAGGCACCTAAGATTCTCCTGAAGTAGGATCTCCCTTTAGTGGAGGGCTTCCTCTTGTGATCCTCTTTTGTATCGCGCTATCAAATGTTGGGTTGTGCCTGAGAACCTGTGGCCTCTAAAGCACCATGAAATGTAGTGTTATGGGTTGACTTCAGAAGAAACAGTTACAGAGCCCATGTACACAACTCCAGGAAGATTATGTACTAACAACAGATGTTTATTGCTGCCATATTCTAATTGTAGTGATCAGTAAAGTAACTAAAACTGCAAAATAATTCCAGTCTTCCTAAAACTTGCAAATTGTTAGCAGTGTTAAGTATATTGTCCCCGTTCCCGCTCCTGCTCTACTCCGGCCCCTGTATCACTGAGTACTCCGTCTCTCACCTGTTTGTCATTATTACCTGTATTGCTGCCACCTGTGTCTCATTGTGCTCCACCTGTCATCTGCCTCTCTGTCTATTGCTCAGTGTATTTCTGTCTTGTTTTCATCTGTTTGTTGCCAGTGAATTTTCCTGAGCCTTTCCCGCGTTCATATCTGAACTCTATCTCTCTGAATATCGACTCTGGCTGTTTCCTGATTCTGGTTTTTGGATTTCTCTCGATGTTCTGATTGCCTGAACTTTGACACTGACTTTGTTTGCACCTCGGGATCTGTTACTCAATTAATATCACTGTGTGCACTGTACTGGGTCTGCAATTAGCTCCCTGCTCCAGTGTCCTGACGGTGTTGCTGGGAAACTTTTCAATACCCTTTCCCTAAACTAGTATCCTCCAACATGTCCACCATATATAATTTCATAAACACAATACCTCTGGGTCAAAATATATTCTACAATAGATAATGCAAAGTAACCTATTAACATAATCAATTAGTAAATTAGTTACTTACTTGTGATGAAAGACAGATAACTGAGAAAGTTTAATTGTCATTCAACCATACATGAATATAGCTTAATGAATCGGTGTTACTCTGTGGCCAAGGCGCAAATCACAGTGCCAACAGTCACACAAAGCACATATAAGAAAGCAGTAAAGTACAGTCACACAAAAAATATATAGTACAATAGCCTAAGTTCATGAATGTTGCAGCAGTCTGCAAAGCTCAAGGACCCTGAAAGGTTCACTACTAGCACAGATGAGATAATGAGGATAGTTTAGTGAATGATAAAGCTTTGCAAAGAACTTGAAGAATAAGGAACTACTGAGCAAGATCACCCCCAGATGGAGATCTGTAATATTCATGCTCTGCCTGACATATTGATGAAGATGTTAAAGTCTCACCCTGCTCCTACCAATTTGCAATAAGTAAAAATCCCACCGACTGAAGTAATTCCATCATTTGTCCCAGAGCCTACACCCAATTGCCACGATTCTCACAGAGCAACTCCAAGAATGTTGGTGCAAAATATTATAATATTTTCAGTACAAAATGAGTTCATTGCCAAATGATATTTACATTTGGTTTAAGATTTGCTGTAACCTTGAATTTAATTTAAAACACAAGTGAAATTAGGGAAATGCAGAGTACTATATGATAAAAGTGAAAGCTTATCATGGGTTTTTACTCAAAGCTGTTAATTTTGTGTGTTTATATTTTCTTTCCATTTTACTTTGTGTGTATAATTGAGTACTTTTGGTGAACACTAAATTTGGAATAATTCATGATCCTGCTGTGGGTTTGTTTTATACCAAATTTTAAATATAACACAGTGAAATAGAAATTATCAAAGGAACAACAAAAGCTTCACTAGTAATTACTATGGGCTATGTGCACACTACATTCTCTCAAAACAATATTCTCTCACAACAGTTAAGAAGCATCTGGAAAAGCACTGGACATGGCATAGAAAGGTACAAATCTAAATGTGACTAAATAGGTCTGTTATGGATAGGTTCAAAGGTCAGCAGGGACAGGGAGAGCCAAAGGCCCTGTTTTGTGCTGCTTGATGACAAGATCTCTGAAGATATTTTTACAAAATAACAACAGACATTCTTCAGTGGACACCAAGCAATTGTGGAGAAAGAAGTTATCTCCCTGTGCGTAGTAGGTAAGGGTAGGTACCTTGTGCATCTTACTGCTATATAAAATCAAGACAATGTTTTCAACTGATAAATATATGTACTTTCATCCTCTAACTGCTCCCATTCACTCATTGGCTAGATAACCTTGTTCACAGCTTTCCTCTAGAGTCAATTTTGTTTTAAGTCATGAAAGAAAGGATTTATTTTAGATGTATCTTATCCTGTCCCTTCCTTAATCAACAACCTGCTTTAGTTTCTTTGTAATTAACACTTAAATCTAATATTCTCCACAGCAAGTTCCAATGAGTAACAATTCATTTCATGATTTAGGTGCACAAAGTTAGGGGTATAGATAGGGTATATGCAAGCAAGTTTTTTCCACTGAGGTTAAAGGTGGGAGGTGAAATGTTTAAGGAGAACAGGAGGGGAAGCTTCTCCAGTCACAGAATGGTGAGAGTGTGGATGTAGATGTGGGTTTGATTTCAACATTTAAGAAAAGTTTGGATAAATACATAGGTGGGAGAGGTCATCAAGGTAAAAAGATTGTAAACTTGGCTGGTTCCACCGTGGGCACTAGATTTCCCACCATTGAGGACATCTTCAAAAGGCAGTGCCTCAAAAAGGTGGCATCTATCATTAAGTACCCCACCACCTGGGGCATACTCTCTTCTTATTATTACCATCAGAGAGGAGGTACAGAAGCCTAAAGGTGTACACTCAACATTTTAGTAGCAGCTTCTTCCCCTCTCTCACCAGATTTCTGACTGGACAATTAACCAGTGAACACTACCTCACTAAGTTGCTCACTTTTTGCAAGAAGAGAATGACAATCTGGAGGGTGAAATGAAATGTTCTTCATCTTGTAATTGTGTGCATAATGTTGTGCTGTTCAAGAATGTTGTGATCATTATGTTTGAATTACTATGGCACAATGTGACCTCACATGATGGGACCTCTTTTATTTACTGTGACTATTAGTTCACTATCTTGTCTTGCATTAGTTATGAATCAGGTCCTAAGGGAGCAATCTGGGAGTGTTAATTTGCACTCTCCTCTTTAACAGTGCATATATTTCTTAATAGATTCCTTAGTATCTAGGTGTT
Organism: Hypanus sabinus; assembly: GCF_030144855.1. NCBI lineage: Eukaryota > Metazoa > Chordata > Chondrichthyes > Myliobatiformes > Dasyatidae > Hypanus > Hypanus sabinus. The sequence continues at coordinate 34,381,701 of NC_082715.1, read as the reverse complement.
CCTGCAGAGTAAAATTTTTGTACAGAATATTTTGTAACCTCTTAAATAATATTTATAATCATAAATGATTGAAAATAGTGGAGAAACTATAACTAGTGAAGTTAAAAATGTTTCTTTAAAGATTAGCTTTATTTGCACATGTAGATTAAAACATGAAGAGATAAAGTAGAATGTGTTGTTTTGTGCCAATGACCAACACAATCCAAGAGGTGCTGGGGACAGCCCACAAGTGTTGCCATGCTTCTGACATTAATATCGCATAGGCACAATTTACTAACCCTAATTCATATATCTGTCACAACTGGAAAACAAGGACACTTAAGTCAGAATGCTGCTTCTGGATTTCAGTTCGGCACTTAAAACTGTTGTCACACAGACCTTGGTGAACAAACTCCTACTCCTTGGTCTAAATACACCACTGTGCAACTGGGTGTTGGACTTCCTAATGAATTGACCTTAGATAGTCAAGATGCACAATGGGCTCCTCCTCCCCATCATCTTCAACGTGGGATTTCCCATGTGCTGATCGTTCTGCAGTACACTTTGCTCACACACAAGGAGGTGGAAGAATAGCCTCTTCTTCTATGTCAAAAAGACAAAGGAAATGGTTTTCAGAACCCACACTACTCACACCCCCCTTCACATCAGTGGCTCAGCATTGGAACCTGTGGGATTTTCACCCTCCTGGGAGTGCACATCTCACACACCCTCTCATGGTCCCAGAACACTTCTTCCACAATCAATAAAGTTCACCAATGCCTCTACTTTCTGAGATGTCTGAAGAGAACTGGACTATGCACATTGCAACCTTCTACAGATGCACAGTTGAGAGCATCTTAACATGATGCATCACTGTGTGGTGTGACAACTGCACTACGCAGGACACGAGCGCTCTATAACAAGTAGTCGCCTAACACATTACCGACACCAGCCAACCCACCATGAAGTACTGATATACAGAAAAGTTCCAGAAAAAGGCCATCAATATCATGAAGAGTCTCACCAGCCCTGCTCATGGACTGGTTGTCCCGCTCCCGTCAGGGAAGAGGCTCTGCGGCAGCCTCACCAGAACTACTAGACTCAAAAACAGATACCTCCTCTAAACCGACAGGCTGACCAACACCACCACCTATTGATCCATCCCACCACTACTACTCTATCATATCTTGTCAGAGCCATCTTATGTACAGATATTCTCCTACCAAGCATCACTTTATGTACACACAGTCTATGTACAGTATATAAGCTCATCTTACGTATTTATATTTATTGTGTGCTTTATGGTTATTGTGTTTTTTTATGCAGCATTGGATCTGGAGTAACAATCATTTTGTTCTGTGTACAGAAGAATGACAACCACCAATCCTGTATGTCGGGGGAAACTGCAGCACCAGGTGAAGCCCATCCAGTCACGGGGAAAAGGTACAAGCTCCTTCAGAGAGTAGTGGGATTTGAACCCTGACCATACAGCTGAGATTTCACAAACAGGACAATGCCATGCCCATAACTGGTTACTCAGAAAGCTCTGAATATCCTTATTGCAGCTTTGAGGCACTGTGGATTAATGTTCTTCACCTCACATTGATGGATCAAGTCAAATCAAGTTGTCACTTTTATTGTCATTTCAACCATAATTGCTGGTACAGCGCATAGTAAAAATGAAACAACGTTTTTCAGGACCATGGTGTTACATGACACAGTACAAAAACTAGACTGAACTACGTAAAAAACAACACAGAAAAAAAACTACGCTAGACTAAAGACCTACCCAGGAAGTGCATAAAACAGTGCAGGCATTACAATAAATAATAAACAAGACAATAGGGCAGTAAGGTGTCAGTCCAGGCTCTGGGTATTGAGGAGTCTGATAGCTTGGGGGAAGAAACTGTTACATAGTCTGGTTCTGAGAGCCCAAACGTTTCGGTGCCTTTTCCCAGATGGCAGGAAGGAGAAGAGTTTGTATGAGGGGTGCGTGGGGTCCTTCATAATGCTGTTTCCTTTGCGGATGCAGCATGTAGTGTAACTGTCTGTAATGGCGGGAAGAGAAACCCCGATGATCTTCTCAACTGACCTCACTATCTGCTGCAGGGTCTTGCGATCCGAGATGGTGCAATTTCCAAACCAGGTAGTGATGCAGTTGCTCAGGATACTCTCAATACAACCCCTGGAGAACGTGATGAGGATGGGAGGTGGGAGATGGACTTTCCTCAGCCTTCACAGAAAGTAGAGATGCTGCTGGGCTTTCTTTGCTATGGAGCTGGTGTTGAGGGACCAAGTGAGATTCTCCGCCAGGTGAACACCAAGAAATTTGGTGCTCTTAACAATCTCTAATGAGAAGCCGACAATGTTCAGTGGGCTGTGGTCACTCCGTGCCCTCCTGAAGTCAACAATCATCTCTTTTGTTTTGTTCACATTCAGAAACAGGTTATTGACTCTGCACCAGTCTGTTAGCCGCTGCACCTCCTCTCTGTAAGCTGACTCGTTGTTCTTGCTGATGAGACCCACCACTGTCATGTCATCGGTGAACTTGATGATGTAGTTCGAGCTGTGAGTGGCAGCACAGTCATGGGTCAGCAGAGTGAACAGCAGTGGACTGAGCACACAGCCCTGGGGAACCCCGTGCTCAGTGTGATGGTGTTGGAGATGCTGCTCCCGATCCGGACTGACTGAGGTCTCCCAGTCAGGAAGTCTAGAATCCAGTTGCGGAGGGAGGTGTTCAGGCCCAGTAGGCTCAGCTTTCCAATCAGTTTCTGAGGGATAATTGTGTTGAATGCTGAACTGAAGTCTATGAACAGCATTCAAACGTATGTGTCTTTTTTGTCCAGGTGGGTTAGGGTCAGGTGGAGGGTGGTGGCAATGGCATCATCTGTTGAGCGGTTGGGACAGTACACAAACTGCAGGGGGTCCACTGCAGGGGGCAGCAGGGTCTTGATATGCCTCATGACGAGCCTCTTGAAACACTTCATGATGATGGATGTGAGTGCAATGGGATGATAGTCATTTAGGCAGGACACTGAAGACTTCTTCAGCATGGGGAAGATGGTGGCGGGCTTGAAGCATGTTGGAACGGTAGCACTGCTCAGGGAGATGTTGAAGATGTCAGTGAGAACATCTGCTAGCTGGTCTGCACATCCTCTGAGCACTCTACCAGGAATGTTGTCTGGTCCAGCAGCCTTCTGTGGGTTGACCCTGCATAGATACTCTATGGTTTTCAGAAGATTTCACTTGCTCCGATCAAAAATTGGGAATATTACGGAGACTGGTTGATGCAAATTTGACTTCATATCAATGGATTTAGATTGTGATCCTGAATTAAATTCTTGACTTATCTATTTAATATTGAAGAGTTAATATTATGATTTCATGTTAACATTTCTACTTTTTGTGTTATATGTAACATTGAGATTAGAGCAGAAGTCATGTAAAAATATTCAATAACATTTAATAGCATTTATTATGATTCATATTTTAAATCTACTGTATCTCAGCCTACTTAATTATTTAGGGTTATTACAAATTCTAGATTAGATTATCAAGTTATATAAATTGTCCCTGAATTTATTTGACTCTCTACTTTTCCTTCTTGCTACATATGCACATACTGAGCTGACACCATTTGTATCAGAGACCTGCCCCAAAATATAGATAGCAGATATCCTAGTTACGTCTTTGAATTTGGATATCCACTCCAGTTATTTAAGGAGAGGATATCCAAAGAGTCATTACAAGAACTATTGGTAAATGTTTTGTGCAGTCACCTGTCTAACTAGTGATCAGAACCACAAACACAAGTAAAGCTACAGATGCTGGAAATCCGAGCAACATGCACAAAATTTTGGAGGAACTCAGCAGGCCAGGCAGCTTCTATGGAAAAGAGTAAACAGTGGACGTTTCAGGCCGAGACACTTCATCAAGGCTGGGAAGGGTCTCGGCCTGAAACATCAACTGTTTAGTGTTTTCCATAGATGCTGCCTGGCCTGCTGAGTTCCTCCAGCACTTTGTGTGCGTCAATGAGCAGAGCTTCAGGTTTATGAGATAATATGTTCTATCTGCTGACATAAGGCTTATTGTTTAAATTACTCCACTGTTTTTCTATTGGATCAAGGTAAGAGTGGGCAGCAGATCTCAAAAAGCTTAACGCAAGAAAAGGAAAATCCTTCCTAATTGTTTGGTTTGAAATGAATTATAGCCAAGATATTTAAACCATCTGTGAGAGAAATTGTCACTGTTTCATCAAAATGTCATGATTTCTAGGTTACCCTTTAGAGGGCAAATTGGAGAGATACCTATGGAGCAGCTGCAGTGCTCTTTGAAGTGCTTGCCACTACACAGATGAGGAATGCTTTCATGTTTGTAATGGTACATGAGGACCATAAGGCAGAGGAGCACAATTAGGCCATTCGACCCATCGTCTGCTGATTTATTATCCCTCTCAACCTATTCTCCTGCCTTCTCCCTGTAACCTTTGACACCCCTACTGTTCAAGAACCTATCAACCTCTGCTTTAGCTAGCTAGCTAGCTAGATAGATAGATACCTTATTAATCCAAACATCACAGTAGCATTACAAGTGCACAAGCATAATCATTAGAAGAGAAGTAGAAAGAATAAAAAATAAGTTACTACAAACAGTCTAACAGGAGAGGGCCATCACTTATCTGACTATAGGTTGACTCATAATAGAGTCTAATGGCCAAAGGTAAGAATGACCTTATTTACCTCTTTAGAGCAGCGCAGTTTTCTTAAGTCTATTAATAAAAGTGCTCCTCTGTTCAGCCAAGGAGGCATGCAGGCGGAACATTGTCCAGAATTGCCAAGATTTTTCATAGGGTCCTTTGTTTTACCACAGCTTCTAGTGTGTCCAGTTTGACTCCTATAACAAAGCCAGCTTTTCTAATCTGTTTATTGAGCCTGTTAGCATCACCCATGTTGACACCACAGGACACCACAGCATAGAAGATTATACAGGTGACAACAGACAGGTAGAATATGTGAAGGAGAGGTCTGTATGCTCCAAAGGACCTCAGTCTCCTCAGGAGGTAGAGGTGACTCTGCCCCTTCTTGTACAGAGCCTCTGGTTTGGTGCTCCACTCATCTGACATCTAGCTGCACCCCCAAGTGTTTGTAGGTCTTCACCACATCCACGTCCTCACCATCAACAGTAACGGGGAGCAGTGCATGCATAGTCTTCCTAAAGTCCATCACCATCTCCTTTGTCTTCCTGATGTTGAGCTGCAGATGATTCAGCTTGCACCATTTGACAAAGTCCTCCACTTGGGCCCTGTATTCATCCTCCCGTCCTCCCTTTATACACCCAACTATTGCTGAATGATCAGAGAAGTTCTCCTTATCTCTTTTCTGAAGGACATCCTTCTATTCTGAGGGTAAAGCCAAAACTAGAAAATGTGAATTCAGGGGATTATACTATGTTCTCTCCCTCAATCTCATTTTCTCTGAGTGGAGGAAATAGAATCTTCCAAGGAATACATTACCTCAATCTTCCTATCTTGCCTTCTTTTCTTGCACATTTACATTCAAGACTGGCAATATGCTCTACTGCAAGTATAGCACCTGAATGGACCAGTACCAATGAGAACAGTGATCATGCTGGAGTTCAATGCTTTCAGCCATATAGAACTAAACAACTACGGTGTACTTGACTCTGAAAATCCTTTCAAACACAGTGACCTTGTCCATAGAAAAGTATTACCTTTACTTTCATTGGGAAAATGGTCTCAGAGAACACATCAATCCAGTTACTACAAGTATAAATACGCCACTGGCTATCTGCATTTTGTTGCTATTCAGCTGGCACCTGAATACTCCTCACCTGAGGCTTTCTCCCCCCCAGCAATGTTTTCAACCTTCAATGAGCTGTTGGAGTGGTATTCCATAAAACATGGAGATGAGGTGTCAGCTCTGGTGAACTGAAAACACTCTCACCTTTGAGCCAGAAGGCTGCAGAGTAAATTTGTGCTCCTGAAGCTTGAGTTCAAACATATCTACACTGATGCCTTAGTGTGGTACTGAAGGAATGGAGAACTGTGGCAGGTGATATTGTTCTTCTCAGCTGGATGGAAAAATCCCTTGGCAATATTTTGAAGAAAAGCAAGGATGTTGCCTTTAGTGTCTAGATTTAATAATAAATTATAAGATATGCAGTTTCATCTCATTGCTCTTCATAAGGGCTTTCTTGTGTACAGTTGGCTGGCCAATTTTAAACTTAACAACAGCAGCAAAATATCAAAGTTGTATTATTATCCAAAGGCTTTAGTAATGGGATAAACTGTATAAACAGCATAGATGGATCTATCATTGTCTATCATTGTCTATCCACTATAGTGTGTATCTGTTCCTGTTCAACTCTTCTGTTGCTAATGCCTATTTCTGGTCCCTTTATATCAAACTCTAGGCTCTTGAATTACGTCATATTTTCTACCCATTGATAGCTTGAATTCATTCCTTTCAAGCAATACAAACTTCTCCGAAAGTAGAACATAATCACGTGATTCTGCATATGCTGGAAATAACGAGCAATGCATGCAAAATGCTGGAAGAAGTCAGAAAGTCAGGCAGTATTTATGCAAGGGAATAAACTGTCAACATTTCATGACAAGACCCTTCATCAAGGCTAGAAAGGATGGGGGCAGAAGTCAGAATAAGAAGATGGAATATCTTGGCTATAATTCATTTCAAGCCAAACAACTATGAAGGATTTTTCTTTTCTTGCTTTAAGCGTTTTGAAATTAGCCAAGGCCTTTATTGGGTGATATCTACTTCCCAATATTCCATTTGCTGTTCAGCCTTACTTTGGTCCAATATTAAAATAATGGAGTAATTTATACAATAAGCCTTACTTCACGCAGTTAGAACATATTATCTCATAAATCTCAGAAGCCATTATCTCATCAACACACATAAACTGCTGAAGAACTCAGCAAGCCAGGCAGCATCTACGGAAAAGTGTAAACAGTCGACGATTTGGGACGAAACTCTTCCCAGCCCCAATGAAGGGTCTCAGCCAAAATGTTGGCTGTTTACTCTTTTCCATAGTTTTTCTTGTGTTTGTGGTTCTGTTCATCATTTAGACAGGGAGCTTCCCGGATGGTGGGGGGAGGAGCAGAGTACCAGACAGTTTGCTCAGTGGGAGCACATTTGGTTAATATAGAGCATCTGCTCAGACATCTCTTCATTAGCTACACCTGCGCATTAAGGCAAATATCTAATCAGCCAATCATGCGGTAGCAACTCAGTGTATAAAAACATGTAGACATGGTCAAGAGGTTCAGTTGTTATACAGACTGAAGAGCTGAATGGGAAATAAATGTGATCCAAGTGACTCTGAATGTGGAATGATTGTTGGTGCCAGATGGGGTGGTTTGAGTACCTTAGAAGCTGCTGATCTCCTGGGATTTTCATGCACAACAGTCTCTAAAGTTCATAGAGAGAAGGTGTAATAAACAAAAAATATCCAGTGAGCGGGAGTTCTAAGGGCAAAGATACTTTGTTAATGAAAGCGATCACAGGAGAATGGCCAGACTGGTTCAAGCTGGAAGGAAGGCAACAGTAACTCAAATAACCATACATTGCAACAGTGCTGTGCAGAAGAGCATCTCTGAATGCACAGCATATCACACCTTGAAGTAGATGGGCTACAGCAGCAGAAGACCATGAACATATACTTAGTAGCCACTTCATTGGGTACAGGAGGTATTGAGCTGAATCTCTAAATAAGATAAAATACAGTAAATCGTTTCCAAGCTCCACTTTGGACAAGGTTTGATGCCTGGAAGATTTAATCAAAATCATCAGAATCAATATTTTTCTACCCTTTTTGTGTACAGACATGTGCTGTGAATACATTTTAAAATAGAAAGTCCTAGACTGATTACAAGAATGACAGCAAACAATTGCCTTTTCAACAATTTATACAATATGTAAGTAACAATAGCCTTGAACAAATAATTTATGCAGATATGAACCATTAAAAGATACTTGTTAGTTATACAACATTCTATTAATTGAATCTAGGTTTTGATCCTTTTCAGTTATAGCTTAAGTGGTTGAAATAATCAGGGCATGGTAAATTGCATTTTATGGTAAAAGCACAAAGCTATTAATGGATATCAGCAAATAGCCATTGCTTTACATATGCCTGCAAGGTTTAATACATGTCTTGTATTCTGACAATTACTTGAGTAATTTCACATAGTGGAAATTAAAATTATTATGAAAGCTGAGCACTGTGATTAGTTAGCTCAAAAGCACTTGATTAAATATCAAACTCAGAATGTCAACAAAAGCAACTATGTCTTGTACTTACTGTATATTGAATTTTTAATGAAACAAAATTTTCATGAGCACCCTCAAACAAAATTTTACATAGATGATACAGAATGAGATTTTAGAGCAAATCACTGAAAGCTTCCTTTAAGAAGTAAAGTTTAGCTTCTAAAAGGAGCAAAGATATACAGAAGGAAACAACAGTTTAGGAGGTACTGTAGATTCCAGATCTTAGGGCCTTGACTACAGAAGGCACTGCTGATATGGCTGATCAAATGCATGTGTGGTCAGTGTTTCTGGGAATATTAAGAAAGGAGGATTTGATGATTGTAAACTGAATAAATGCACAAGGGAGGTGATCAGATAGTGTTATTGGAAAATATCTTTTCTTAGGACTTACATGTAGAAATATTGTGTCATATATCACCTTCCTCTGTCCCCTCAGGTGAAAGTAAATAGTGTTTTGACAAAAATAGCACGTCTGTGTTAAACATATTAGGTGGAATACAAATCAAATGGACTACTTCGTCCATGGAACGACTTGAGCTCAAAGTTCAAAGTAAATTTATTATCAAAGTACATATACGTCACCATATACAACCCTGAGATTCATTTCCTTGCAGGCGTACTCAGTAAATCCAAGAAACATAATAGAATCAATGAAAGACTGCACCAACAGGGTTGACAACCAAAGCAAGAAAGGTAACAAACTGTGCAAATACAAAATGAAAGAAAAAAATAAATAAGAATAAATAAGCAATAAAATTTAGAACATGAGACGAAGAATCCTTGGAAGTGAGTCCATAGGCTGTGGGAACAGTTCAATGATGAGGCAAGTGAAGTTCAGTGAAGCTATCCCATCTGGTTCTGGAGCCTGATGGTTGAGGGGTAATAACTGTTCCTGAACCTGTTGGTGTGAGTCCTGAGGCTCCTGTACCTTCTTCCTGATGGCAAGAAGAGAATCTAGATGGCGGGCATCCCTCTTGCTGCTTTCCTGTGTCAACAGTCTACGCAGATGTGTTCAATGGTAGGGAGGGCTATACACATGATGGACTAGGCCATATCCACTACTTTTTGTGGATTTTCCCTTTAAGGCCATTGGTGTTTCCATACCAGGCTGTGATGTAGCTAGTCAATATACTCTCCATCACACACTTATGGAAGTTTGTCAAAGTTTTAGCTGTCATGCTAAATATTCACAAACTCTTAAAGAAGTAGAGGCGATGCTATGCTTTCTTTATAATTGCACTTATGTGTTGGTCATAGCACAGGTCCTCTGAAATAATAACAGCTAAGAATTTTAAGTTGCTGACGCTCTCCTCTGCTGATCCTCCAATGAGGTCTGGCTCATGGACCTCTGGCTTCCTTCTCCTGAATACGATAGTCAGCCTCTTGGTCTTGCTGACATTGAATGAAAGGCTTCGCTCAGCCAGATTTTCAATCTCCCTCCTGTATGTTGATTCATCACCATTGTTGATTCAGCTTCTGACAGTGGTGTCATCAGCGAACTTAAATATGGCATTGGAGCTGTGCTTAGCCATACAGTCATAAGTGCAAAGTGAGTAGAACGGGGGGCTAAACACACAGCCTTGTGGTACACCTGTGCTGATGGACTTTGTGGAGGAGATGTTGACTGGAGTGTGCAAGGGAGGAAATCAAGGATCCATTTGCACACAATATATCTTGAAGCCAACTTCTTGAAGCTTATTGGTTAGTTTTGAGGGGATTATAGTATTGAGTGCCGAGCTGTAGTTAATGAAGAGCATCCTAATATATGCTACATTGCTGTGCATATGTTCTAAGACTGAGAGAAGAGCCAATGAAATGACATCTATTGTGGACCTGTTGTTCTGGTAGGCAAATTGGAGCAGATCCAAGCTGCTTCTCAGGCAGGAATTGACATGTTTCTTCACCAATCTCTCAAAACACTTTATCACCATGGATGCAAGTGCAACTGGTCAATAGTCATTGAAGCACTTCTTAAGCACTGGTATAATTGAAGCCTGGTTAAAGCAGGTGGGCATCTCAGACTGCCGAAGCAAGAGGTTAAAGATCTCAGTGAACGCTCCAGCCAGCTGATCGGCACACGCCGCTAGTACTTTGCCAGATACCCCATCTTGGCTACACGCTTTCCATGGGTTCACGTCAGTCTCAGAGTATGAGGTTCCAGGATCAGCAGGGCTGTGGGAATTTGTGATGGGTCCTCCATGTTTTGACAGCCATAAATTGTTGGAGTTGCACTCATCCATCTTGCTTCTGACTTGTGTCTGTAAATAGTGAAAAAGCTTTGGGGTGCCAGGAGATGAGTCAGTCAGCGGAGGACAACCTGTCCTTCTCCAGTGTCCACACTGTTTATTTGGCTGATCTGGCTGAGTCTTGTGGTGAACAAATCAATGAGATCAGATCAATAACTCTTAAAAAGCTCATTGTAAAGTTTCCAAATAAGCTCTACTGGTATTATGAGGATCTTCTCTGGGCAGCATCCTAAGCCCAAACATCTACTGCTTCTTTAGCATTGATTGTCCACTATTGGAAATTCAGATCTGGAAATGTTCACTGATGAATAAACACTGTTCAATTATTCTCACAACTCATCAGCAAGCAAAGCAGCGATGGACTACATGCAGCATCGGCTGGGCAGCATTCTGGTATAGGCTGAGAGGTGCAGATACCACAAAAGGTCATGAACTGGCAGATTTCCAAAACAGAAGTATCTAGCCATGTACCCTTGACATTCAATGACATGGACATTGTCGAGTCCTCCACCATTAGCACCCTGGGAGGTCATCATTGGCCGGTGTTGGGCCAGCCACTATGGGTATAAGAGCATGTCAGATGCAGGGATGGAAGAAAGATCAATGACAAAGTGGGTGAACATGATTAGGTTTAGGACACTGCCCTGCAAAGTTACTGCCTTCAGGTTGGTGTGATTCACAAGTACAACTATCTCCCTTTGTGTGAGAATATGACTCCAGCCATTATTCACTGTTGTTCAGTGACTACAGTGTTATCAAGATTCATTGATGTGGCCCTTGGTCAAATATCACATTGATATCAGGGGCAGTCATTTCCTTAGCCATGTTTGGAAAAGTGCTTTGATGATACCAGGCCTGAGGGCTTGGGACAAAATTCAAACTCAAAGATACATCAAAGAGCAGATTACTGATTTTTGAGTGCCACCTGAAACCTGGTGATACCTTCCTTTACTTTGCTGATGATAGGCAATTAATGAATCAGCAATCTTAAACCGAATATATTGATGCCTCAAAAACATAAACCAGTGTCTCTGGAGACAAATTTTCGTAAAAGCACCATCACACCTGCATCAACATTACACAGAGGAATGCCCATGAAAGAATAGGCTGAGCTCTCTAGATAATGAAATATTAAATCATCCACATAATTTTACTGATGCTGAAGCAAAAGACGTAAGGATTTTGACAACAGAGCTGCTTAAATGAAGCTTCACACTCCCTCTCTTAATATCTTAGAGTTTGAATGGATGGCAGATGTAGGAAGTGATTTAGTGAAATTGAAATGGATCATTGCAGTTTTTTCCCTCTGTATGAAAATTTATGCATTTTGGCTGTTTTCTATAGTTGGGTTAGAGTTTCACTCTATAAGTTTCAGTAATTCTATAGTTTCAATGTGCTAAATGACCTTTTCCAACTTGTAGGCACAACACAATGTCTCTACACTTCTGCTACACTAGAACAGGATCTGCTGCTGGAAGAGGGTAGACAGGCTTTCAGTAGGAGACTACAAGCACTAAGGTCTTTCAGCATCAATTCTCCACATAGAACATCAGCTGTGGACATTCATATTACAAAGTCCACAATCTGTTTTCTTATAGGGTGTGATTAAAGTGAACCAGCTTCCAAAATATACTCTGTTGCCCTATTCTACCATCAAAGTTCAAAGTATCAGATTACATACATGTCACCACATACAACCCTGAGATTCTTTTCTGTGGGCATACTTAGAAAATCTATAGAACGGTGACTGTAAACAGGATCTGTGAGCTGTAAGCTTCAGGAACTGTAAATTGTAAACTAGCAAATGCAGATAATAAATAAATAACAAGCATGAAATAACAATATAAGAGTCCTTAAATGCGTGCAGTTATCCCCCTTTTGTTCAAGAGCCTGGTGGTTGAGGGGTAGTAACTGTTCTTGATCCTGGTAGAATGAGTCCTAAGACACTTGTACCTTCTACATAATGGCAGCAGCGAGAAAAGAGCATGGCCTAGGTTCTGAAGATCTTTGATGATGGAAGCTGCTTTTCTACGGCAATGTTACGTGCGGGTGTGCTCAATGTTTGGGAGGGTTTACCCGTGCTATACTGGGCTGAATCCACCACTTGTTTTTGTAGGATTTTCCACTCAAAGGCACTGATGTTCCATTACCAGGCTGTAATGCAGCCAATTAGCACACTTTCCACCTCACATCTGTAGTAGTTTGCCATGGTTTTTAATGACATGAGGAAGTAGAGGTGCTGTTGTGCTTTGATGTGATGGGTCCAGGAGATAGTTACACAGAGGAATTTAAAGTTAGTGATTCTCTCCGCCTCTGATCTTCCGATGATTACTGGCTTATGGACCTCTGGTCTCCCTCTCTTGAAGTCTACTATCAGTTCCTTGGTCTTACCGATACTCAGTGAAAGGTTGTTATTATTACGCCACTCAGTCAAGTTTTCAATCCCCATCCTGTATGCTGGTGCATCACTCCCTTTGATACAGCCCACAACAGTGGTGTCATCAGCAAACTTGTGTATGGTGTTGGAGCTGTGCTTAGCCACGCAGTCATAGGTGTAAAGCGAGTAGAGCAGGGGGCTAAGTACACATCCCTGTGGCGATCCTAGGCTGATGGAAATTGTGGAAGAGACATTTTTGCCAATCTGAACTGACTGGGGACTGCAACTGAGGAAATCCAGGCTCAGCTTCACTTGTAAATGTAAGAGAAGTAAAGTTATTTCATGCACTTCCTCCTTTTTCCCCAAGAAGCAGAAAGCTCCATCAGTCAGTAAACATCTGTTTTGTGCAGAAAATCTCCCATTGAGACATGCTTCTGACTTAGTTTACATTCTTATGAATTTAGTGAAGCAGAGAGGGAGAACAATAGAAAGCGGCGGGGGGAGGGGGACAGAGATAGTATTTATCTGAAAGTGCCGACAATTTCAAGAGCCAAAGTGGATGTTGTTCATTGAATTTGTGCACAATATGTAATTCAGACCACCTCTTATGCTTATTAATGCCTGCTACCTTGGAAACAGCCTGTGATTTATGTATTCGCACTTACAACTGTGCTCCACAGAAATAATAACTCAACAAATCTTTCACATTTTCAAATCCCTATTTCCATTACCTGGTGAAGTTGATCCTTGCTGTGTGGACTGCAATTCCAGTAGTACATTGTATCTTCGATGAGTTGGCTGTGACAAATGGATTGCTGTTTTCATCTGCAAAACAATAGGCAGAAGTTAGAAGCAACAGACCACATTCAGGAAGGAAATACTCAGCAGAGACAAGGCAATTCTGGACAACTAAGGAAGATAGAAATACTCAAACGTTTCAAAGGGACTTTTAATACATCTACACCCTGGAATGCTTTTTCTTTGCAACCATCCACCAAAGCAGAGGAGTGCCCCAAAGAATAGTCTATAGGGATCTCAGCAACAGCAGGACAGGGAAATGCCTGTCAGGACCTTATCAGGAATATAGATTAAAGATCGAAACGGTGAAATGTGCCACTTTTGGGTCAATGGCCAACACATTGGCAATGTACTGTTGGCTGCCTGCAAGAATTTGGTGCCAGCATAGCATGCCCACAATTTACTAACCCAGGTGATATATCGTCGGAATGTGGAAAGAAACCCACACAGTTACAGGGAGAAAGTACAAACTCCTTACACACAGCGGTGGGAACTGAACTCCGATCGCTAATTGCTGGCACTGTAAGGTGCTGTATCAACTGATACACTGCCATGCTGTCATTGGCACAAAAATAGGACAGAATTGAATACCACCTCAAGAGCAGCCTTGCTAGAGACTCCTACATTCCAAATTTAATTACTCACTTTTTCCTAGTATCTTATTTTTATTTCTACTACCTTTATTCATCTGCCAATCCAGATCATTTTGAATATTGATGTAGCTTCTGTCTCAAATACTAATTCTGGAAGTGAATTCCTCCCAAGTGAAATATTCTCATGTATGCTTCATGGTCTAGAATTTTTCATTTAAATGTTGAAATGAGATATTGATGTACTGCTGAAAGTTGGAAATGTGACATGGGGCAATTTTCTGCAGATTGTTGGTGACTAAGCACTCTTCATGAAATTTGTGGCTTGATGGGATTTTTGTTTTCTAGATTTAAATTCCCAGATGTTAACAATAGTAGAGCATGCAAAAATTATCTGTGGTCAGCCTTCTAATTGCCTGGGTTTGAAAAACAGCATTCGCTCACAAATCAGCCTAGTTTTATCAAAGCAATAAACCAATCTGCGAGAGGAGCACAGCTGGATGAACAACATTTGTGCAGGAAAATAAATTACTGACATTTTGGCTTGAAACCCTGCATAAAGTTTCAAATTGAAGCAATGACAGTTTCTTTCTCTTCTACCGCTCCCTCCCTTCCCCCCTCCCCCACAGATGCTGCTCATCTCCTGAGTTTTTCCAGCAGATTATTTGTTGCCCAGATTCCAGCATTTGCAGTCTCTTATATCTCTTCTCTTATTGTTCCTGGATGAGAAATTAGTCCCTGCAGGTTTTCCTCTATTGACACTTAGGGAAGTCATAGAAGAAGAAAGCCCTTAACTCCAAGTGGAGTCATTAGGTCACTGTCATGACGGCATTTTTTAGCAGGCTTTCTTATTTTTACAAGGCCGAGTTTGACGCTCAACCCAGCATGAATGGAAAGCGTGTAAGGGGGCTGGCTGGATTCGAACACAGAAGCCTTCACTCCAAAGTCTGGCGCTGATGCCACTACACCACCGGCCAGCATGGGAAGTCATACCACCTTTTAAATTCATAACTGTTCTCAAAGCAACCCCATCGGTCTCTTATCCCTTCTTTTTATCATTTATTGAGATACAGCGTGAAGTAGGCCTTTCCAGTCCTTTGTTTTGCCCCACCCAGTAATCCCTGATTTAACCCTAGCCTAATCATGGGACAACTTACAATGACCAATTAACTTACCAACTGGTATGTCTTTGGACTGTGGGAGGAAACCCACGTTATCACAGGGAGAACGTATAAACTCCTTACAGGTAGTAGCAGGAACTGAACCCGGGTCACCTGTTACTGTAAAGTGTTATGCTAACCACTACTGTGATGCTTCTTTAAACTCTCCACCCCTTCAATTTATTCTTACTTTCACAAACACATCATCTCCTTTGATTCTTTTTGTGATTTATAAGGCTAAGGATTATAAATATATAAAGATAAAAGCCCATCTTGACTGACGTCTCCGAGAGTTTGATTCTGACATTCAGTGCTGTTAAGCAATTGCTGTAATCGCCATGTTTCCCTGCTGCCCAGTTACAGTGTGGCCATTTAACAAATAAATCTATCTTAGGGAGTTAGAGAAAACTGGAGTACTTGAGAGAAAGCCATGAAGTCACAGGGAGAACATACAAACACCACACAGACAACACTGAATGTCAGAATCAAACCCTGGTTCCTGATGCACCATCAATAACTCTCGGAGACGTCAGTCAAGATGGGCTTTTATTAGCTGGAAGAAAGCACCGTCAGCAGCAAGAGACCACCACACAACATCCTGGAGACTGAGGGAGGAGCAGTGCCTCCAATCGCCTTTGTACAGGGGTCTGTGGGAGGAGCCACAGGAGCAGTCAGCAAGGGGCGTGTCCAGACAGGCATATGTAGTTCACCACAGTCCCTAAATCTGTGGTCTTTCCAATGCTGTTTGAAAAGCAAAAGAAAACACAAAATCAAAGTTCATGTGTATTTGCTCAAAAACAGTACTCTTGTGCTTCATTATATATTGTTACTCAGTTTCAGGAATAATGTGTATAACTAAAATGTAGTTCTGGCATTAGTAGAATTTGGACTGCAACCAATTGCTGAGCCGAAGTTTAAGAAGAGAGTTACCTTTTCAATCAGTACCTTCTCAAGACTAAAAAAGCAGAATTTCAGGGCAATCTCTTAGAGTTAGACTACGACCAATCACTGAGTGGGTTTCACTAGAAAGGGCAAATAAAAATAATGCAGTCGCAAGCGGTACGGCCATTCCTGGAGCAGCATTGTTAATGGTGAGCCAGTTCTTGGAGTGGCTTTGATTCATCGGGCTTGGGTAAGGTAAGTATCTGGTAAGTTTCTCTTTTTCTTCTTAATTCTTCATTCCTCATCTGTTAGGGCATAGTAGTGCAGTGAGAATGGTTCCAGAGGAGTGTTTTCTACTGCGTGTGTGAGATGTGAGAAATCTGGGACACCTCCAGTCTCCCGGATAATTGTATCTGCATCAGCTTCACCAAAAGCTGCAACTCCTCAGAGAAAGTGCTAAGGAACTGGAAATGCAGGTTGATAACCTTTGACTCATATGGGAGACTGAGGAAGTGATAGATAGGAGCGAGAGAGATGTGGTGACCCCTAGGTTCCAGGAGGAAGGTAAATGGCTGATTGTCAGGGAAATGAGCAGCCAGTGCAGAGTACCCCTGTGGCCATTCCCCTCAATAATATGTACCACTTTGGATACCACTGGGGAGGTCAACCTACCAGTGGAAATGCAGTGACTGGGTCTCTGGCACTGAGTCTGGTGCTGTGGCGCAAAAGAGAAAAGGAGAGAAGTGATGATAAGAGATTCCATAGTCAGAGGAACAGAGATGAGAGTTTGTAGGTGTGATAGAGACACTCAGATGGTATGTTGCCTCCCAGGGGCCAGGATCAGGGATGTCTCAGATCAGGTCCACGATATTTTCAATGGGGCGGGTGAGCAGTCTTGGTACATATTGGCACCGATGTTTTTTGTAGGAAAGATGAGGAGGTGAGGAGAGATTTTAGGGAGCCAGGTAGAAAGCAGGACCTCCAGGATAGTTATCTCTGGATTGCTGTCTGTACCACATGCCAGTGAGGGCAAGTATAGGATGATTTGGCAGTTGGATGAGTGGTTGAGGAACTGGAGCAGGAGGCAGGGATTCAGATTTCTGGATCTTTGGGATCTCTTCTGAGGAAGGTACAAATTGTACAAAAGAGATGTGTTACACCTGAACCCAAACCCAATATCCTTGCAGACTGGTTTGCTAGAGCTGTTCAGGAAGGTTTAAACTCATTTGGCAGGGGGTTTGGGAATGGGATTTATAGGGCTAAAGATGAAGTAGTTGGTTTACAAACAGATGCCGTGTGTGGTGAGAATGCTAGGAAGCAGAGGCTGATGATAGGGCAAAATTGCAATCAATGGGATGAGTTGCAATGTAAAAGGGGGGCAAAATGATAAAGAATAATGAATACAGGACTGAAGGTGTTATATTTGAATGCACACAGTAGATGGAATAAAGTAAATGATCTTGTAGCAAAATTACAGATTGGTAGGTATGACATTGTGAGCACCACTGAATGATGGCTGAAGGAAGATTATAGCTGGGAGCTTAATCTCCAAGGATACACATTTTATTGAAAGGACGGGCAGGAAAGCAGAGGGGGGGACTGTCGGTAAAAAAATGAAATCAGCTCATCAGAAAGAGGTAACATAGGGTCAGAAGATATTAAATTGTTTTGGTAGAGCTAAGGAACTGCAAGGGTAAAAAGACCCTGATGGGAGTTATACACAGACCCCCAAATAGTGCTAAAAATGTGCATTACAAATTACAATGGGAGATAGAAAATGCAAACCAAAAGAGCAATGTTACAATAGTCGTGGAGGATTTCAATGTGTAGGTAAATTGGGAAAATCAGGTTGGTGCTGGATTCCTAGAGGGGGTATTTCTAGAATGCTTTTGAGATGGCGTTTTAGAGCAGCTGATGGTTGAGTCCAATAGAGGATCAGCTATTCTGGATTGGGTGGTGTCCAATGAACCAGAATTGTTTGGAGTGCTTAAGGTAAAGGAACTCTGAGCGGTGATTAATCATTTTGACAAAATTCATGTTGCACTTTGAGGAAGAGAAGCTGAAGTCAGATGTATTAGTGTTACAGGTGGAGTAAAGTGAATTACAGAGGTGTGATAGAAAAGCCGGTCAAAACTGATTAAAAAAGAACACTGGCAGGGATGCTGGCAAAACAGCAGTGGCTGGAATTTCTGGCTGCAATTCGGAAGGTGCAGGAACTAAACATTCCAAAGAGAAAGAAGTATTCTAAAGGCAGGTTGACACAATTGTGGCTTATAATAGGTCAAGGCCAGTATAAAAGCCAAAGAGAGGGGAAGTGTTTGAGCAAAAATTAGTGGGAAGTTAGAGGATTGGGAAGCTTTTAAAAACCAACAGAAGGCAACTAAAAAAGTCATTCAGAAGGAAAAGATGAAACATGAAGGTAAGCTAGCCAATAATATTAAAGAGGATATCAGAAGTTTCTTCAGCTACATATGGTGCAAAAGAGAGTCGAAAGTAGATACTGGACGCTGGCAAATGATACTGGAGAGGTAATAATGAAGGACAAGGAAGTGGTGGGTAAACTGAATAAGTATTTTGTATCAGTCTTCATTGTGGAAGATGTTATAGTATGTCAGAAGTCGTAGTGTGTCAGAGGGCAGACGTGTGAGAAGTTGCCATTACTAGGGAGAAGGTTCTTAGGAAACTGAAAGGTCTGAAGGTAGATAAGTCGCTTGGACCAGATGGTGTACACCCCCATTTTCTGAAAGAGGTGACTGAAGAAATTGTGAAGGCATTACTAATGATATTTCATTAGTATTTAGATATTACTAAGGATATGAGAGCAGTCGAGCATGGAACCCGAAGTCCCTACAAGGACAGTGAAAACAGCTGAGAGAAACATAGAAAACCTACAGCACAATACAGGCCCTTCAGCCCACGAAGTTGTGCTGAACATGTCCCTACCTTAGAAGTTACTAGGCTTACCCATAGCTCTCTATTTTACTAAGCTCCATGAACCTATCCAAAAGTCTCTTAAAAGATCATAGAGGTCTCCCTACCATCCATCGGGGACATTTTTCAGGAGCGCTGCATACGTAAGGTCCTTTGTATTATTAAGGATCCCATTATCCATCTAGCACCCTTTTTGACAGTCTACCACCAGCAGGAGACTACGATGCATAAATACAAGACTAGTTAGAATGAGAAACAGTTTCTTCCCTCAGGCCATTAGGCTTCTGAACTCCCAGCCGCATTGTATTCAAAGTGTCACTGGTTAATCTGTTCTGTGCCTTACAATATTTAATATTAATGCACTTTAGTTTGTTATTTATGTGTGATTCATCTGTAGATTTTATCTGTGCCTTCGTAAGCTATAGTCTGTTAAGTGTACTACTGTGCTTTACGACGTGGTTCGGAGAAATGTTGTTTCATTTCTACACGCAGTACATGGTTATATCCATTATATACATGTATAAATGACAATAAACTTGACTTGATGGATTTCATTTTTTACCAACAGAGCAATGCCACCCCCTCTGTCTTCCTGTCAGTCCTTTCAATACAATGTGTAACTTAATCTTCTTTCAGCCATAATTCAGTGATACCTGCAACATCATACCTGCCAATCTACAACTTTGCTGCAAGTTCTTCTGCCTTATTGTATACTGCGCACATTCAAATATAACACCTTCAGTCCTGTATTGACACTTAACAATTCTGTCCACCTTTTACATTGCAACTCACCCTGTTGACTGCATTTTTCACCTATCAACAGCCCCTCCTCACTACACATTGCCTGTTTGTAAACTAGCTAGCTCATCTTCAGCACCATCAACCGCCATTCCTACGAGTCTTGTTGCACTGGAATATACACAACTCAGGACATTAGTCACACCGTGCTTAACCTTCTGATTCCTAATCATCTCTGAAGTCTTACCAACATCTGCCTCCAAAACCTCTCCACTAACTGTTCTGACATTCTGGTTCCCATCGCCCTGAAACTCCCGTTTAAACCTCACTCTGCAGCTTTAACAAATTTTCCCACTAGGATATTTCTCCCCCTCTAGTTCAGGTGCAAACTGTCCCTTCAGTACAGATTCTACCTTCTCTGGAAGAGGAGCCCAATGATCCAGCATGCCTCTTCTACCCCCTTCCCTTCACAGACACAGAGGCAGGCACAGTGCCAGATACCAGACAACTTTGACTTTGCTCTGTCAATTCCTTTCCTCCTATCAATTGTGTGTTGCTGGGTGAAATCTATGGTAGTCCTCACCCTTGCGGTAATGTCGCAAGCCCATTGTACAAGGTGCCACTTGCTCTTCGCTGAAATTTCAGTTCTCCAGGAGTAGTTCCTCGGCAGAAGGTTTTGCCAAGGAATGTCACAAATCTCAGAGATTATTCCTTGGAAAATCTAATCATTCAAAGCTGCTTCAGAAAGGAAAATTAAGTAGAATGTTAATGTTTCTGAAGGCTCTCTCTGGAAGTAAATCATTGGGGGACATGTTTCTGCCTCTGTTACTGGTACCCAAACAACTCTGAATGACCAGCTATTGTCATATCATCAGTTCTAGTAATGCTACACTGCCAGGTACCAGCCATAATGAGTAACTTAGAAGCTAATGTACTATTCTACAGGGGCTTTTGAGCTTCAGTTTATGTGCTGAGGAACAAGCTGTCGTTAAGGAAGAGGTTGGGCATATTAACTTGGATTGTTAACAATGATTGGTTCAGTTTTGTGCCTTATACAATTTCACCTCAAAATTATTGCTAACACTATAAAGATTAATTTTCTTAATTAGCACTATTAAATGATCACCAGATGACTTAGTCTCTCCCCTTAAGCATTTCATTTCTTTTCTTTCTGGTAAACGGGGAGTCACCAAATCAAAATAAATGTTGGCATCCTTGATTATTACCTTGTACGCAGACATCTTGTTTCTTGCGATTTTGAACTGCTTCTGCATGTCATTCTAAGGCAGTAAATTAAACAGATTTGTGTGGGAGTTTATTTGGAAAATACAGTTTGCTCTCTTCTACCTAGCTTCATGAGGAACTGCTACAACATAAATGTTATAACTTTGTTAAACTGTTTGTGAGAACAGGAGCAGTGCATCAGTAATCTATCTGGGGGCAAGGCCTGCAGGAAAAGAGTCTCCCCTTTATGTATAAAGTGGATTCAATTGATTTAGCCACTGCAGGACATGAAATAGATTACTGATCGCCAGATTCAAGGTGGTTGACCTGTACCACCTTGAGATTCATTGTCTTACACAAGCATGAAACAATGAAAAATTAAAGATGTTCACAACTATTTGAAGTTCTCAGAATGTGGTTTAAACTCCACGTCAGCGAAGGTGTAGAATTGTCAGGAGAGATGGTGAAGGAAAAAGATAAATTATTCAATGAAGAACTAGAACTGGATTGTGAGTGTGATTTAAGTGAAGTGTGGCTTCAGTGCTTCAAGCAGTGACATGGCGTAAAATTTCATGCAGAGTGCGGTGAAAGATGGTCTTTAATTTTTCATTGTTTTCCTTGTGCACATCTTTTTTTTGATTCGCTGTCAGCAAAGAGCGGGAGCAACTTTTCTTTTTGTTTCTTTATGTCATAAACAGTGGAAGAGCCCATGTTATACAAGTCACATGTGCTTTTCACAGACATACCACTGTTGAGTTTTTTCAGAACTTCCACCTTATCTTGTATAGATAATGTATGGTGTTTGTGCTTTACACCATGAGAAGCACTTCCTTTATTCAATGAAGTCATGATTAGGGCTAGAAAAGCACAGGTTATAAAAATAAATGCAGAATAACACAGAGGAATAACTTGCTTCCTTTAAAGACCGTGCCAACAGCTGATTCTGCTAAAGGCATAATCAAAACAGTGGCTGGTGTGGCAACGTGGGAAATTTGAAATTAAGCTGGTGAAAATTATGTCTGAACCAGCAGTGGAAATAGATTACTGATTGCCAGATTCAAGGTGGTTGACCTGTACCACCTTGAGATTTATTGTTTTACACAAGCATATTACAGGAAAATAAAGAAATTCAATACAATTTACAAAAACTACACATAAACAAAAACTGCCAATCAGCGTGCAAAACAAGATAAATTATGCAAATAAATAAAATAAGAATAAATAATGCTGAGAGATTCCTCATAAGTGAGACCACAGGTTGTAAAATCAGTTCAGAGTTGAGGTGAGATATCCACACTGGTGAAGGAGCCTGATAGTTGTAGGGTAATAACTCTTCCTGATTGGTGGTGTGGGACCTAACTTCTGTCTGATGGTAGTAAAGAGAAGACAGCGTGGCCAGGTTTTTGATGAAGAATGATGCTTTTTTTCTGGGAGGTAGTTGGAGAGGAGTTAGGTGTTGAAGGTGTTAACTTAATTTGAATTGAGAACCAAGGTTTGGAATAATTGCTAACATATCAAAGGAGTTGTGGTGAGCATGTGGGAGGGTAGTAACTGCAGCTTGCATGTTTTGAAAGCAGTCATGGAAAGATATCTTGGACAGTCACCAGTAGCCATGCATCCTCTGATTATTACAGATTAATTCAGGAATGGTCTTGATCTCAGATAATGGTAGAGAGGTTTGTTTGACAAACCTTATTGAATTTTTTGAAGAAGTTACGAGGAATGTTGACAAGGGTAAGGCAGTGGATGTAGTCTATATGGACTTCAGCAAGGCCTTTGAGAAAATTCCACATGGAAGGTTAGTTAAGAAGGTTCAGTCGTTAGGTATTAATGCTGGAGTAATAAAATGGATTCAACAGTGGCTAGATGGGAGATGCCAGAGAGTAGTGGTGGATAATTGTTTATCGGGATGGAGGCCGGTGACTAGCGGGGTGCCTCAGGAATCAGCTTTGGGCCCAATGTTGTTTGTAATATACATAAATGATCTGGATGATGGGGTGGTAAATTGGATTAGTAAGTATGCCGATGATACTAAGATAGGAGGTGTTGTGGATAATGAGGTGGGTTTTCAAAGCTTGCAGGGAGATTTATGCCAGTTAGAAGAATGGGCTGAACGTTGGCAGATGGAGTTTAATGCTGAGAAGTGTGAGGTTCTACATTTCGGCAGGAATAATCCAAATAGAACATACAGGGTAAATGGTAGGGCATTGAGGAATGCAGAGGAACAGAGAGATCTAGGAATAACAGTGCATAGTTCCCTGAAGGTGGTGTCTCATGGTGGTGAAGAAGGCTTATGGAACGCTGGCCTTTATAAATCAGAGCATTGAGTACAGAAGTTGGGATGTAATGTTAAAATTGTACAAGGCATTGGTAAGGCCAATTGTCAGCCCTCAGAGTTGTTCCATTTATCTAGTGGTAGGGCTTGCTCTGGTCCAACCTTGTAATGACATTATGTTGTACAATTCCCAACAACCATCCCGCTTCATGTATATGAGTTTCTATTTATAATAGAGAACTTAATTACATTAACATGAAGAGATCCATGAACTGCAAGAGTAACTTTTTCTGTTTGCATGAGATTCTTCCCAGTATTGCCAGTAATTGATCTGAGTAATTTCTAATGGGCTGATATCAGTTACTGCAAAAGAAGCTTTATGTTTATTCACAGAAGAGAGTTCATAATAAATATAGAACTGTGCAGATTGGCAAGCACCACATTTCTTTGAAGTTATACCTTACTGTGGGTAGCTTTAACTGGGAGAGGGTTACAAGCAATCAGAACAACATCCAACTACTAGATCTGACAAATTAGCGGTCTTGACTCCCTGTCCGATCTACTAAATAGTTACGCACACAAAATGGGCAGAAGGAAGAGCTGACCACTGACTGGGCTGCACTCAGGTGAAAGTTGGAGCTGGGGGATCTGAAGGTTGAAGAGGCAGAAGATAGTTGTTGTAGCTCAGTGCAGCAGAGGCAAGCCTTTCAAACTGTGGCTAGGGGGGCACAAGCTTGCTCCTCGCGGTCTCACAAAAAGAAAAGCACAATATTTTTGTTAGCTCCACTCTTACCCCATGACTTTTCAAAAATCAAACAGATTGGGCATTCTGCTGAGATGGAGTATACGTTCTGCTGCCTGAGAATCCTGACTTGAATTTTTACAGCATTAAATTCAAAAGTAGAAAGCAAAACTTTGCTTATGCTTCACCTGGATAAACCAAGCAGCTGTGAAACAAAATATTATTGTATCTTTTATTTTGATACAATTATTAACAGGAGCAAAATAATCAATTCTATTTCCTAGAGAATCTTAGCTTAGTGGGGTTGGTTCATCTACATTTTCGTTCCTGTTTATTTACTAATTTATTTCAAACTGTTAATATTGATTACTTAAGTAATCCTTGTTCTAATATGTCAGAAATTCATAGACTGGATTAGTCTCAATTTACAGTGCTGCTCATTAAAATTATAAATCATTCTTCATCTAAAAAGCAAAGCGTTAGAAATATTAATGCTTATAAACTAGAGGCTTAAATTGATTTGGACCGGCAGGCCTACAGAAACTGAGTGTAGAAAGTAATCCCTGGGTGCCAGTAGGTAGCCCTGAGATCCTGAATCTTATTTGTGGCCTGTTGGAATATAAAGGAGATTTACTACATATCCCAGGTAACTAACAAATGGAGATTATCATCATCAGCTTAACCCGAGACATGCACAGGCTCAACTGGCAGGATAGGCACTTCTCCCATTCTATATTTACATAAAAGGCCAACACTTGCTTTATTTGAATGGTACTGAAAGTTTACTTGTTTTGAAATCATGTCCTGATTTTTACTTGACCCATGTGAAGTTGGCACATGGTTAGTAAAATCAGAGAGCTAAATGACTGGCTCAGAGTTTGGTGTGGTGCAGGTTTGAATTTGTGGGACATTATTGGCACCAGTACTAGGATCAGCATTGGGGAAGGAGGGAGCTATTCCAATAGGACAGACTTCACCTAAACTATACTGGCACCAGAGTCTTGGCCAATTGTATAACTAGGACTGTGGCTAGGGTTTTAAACTAAAGAGTAGGGAGGTTCACGAGCTTGAAAAGTATGGATAGAGTAAAAAGGAAGGGTAGTGCAAGAGATGTTACTCAATTCCCCAGAATAAAGAATAAGATAAAAATGTTTAGAAAGGGATTATGAATTTAACTTCAGGCAATGTTGGGACAAAATTCAAAAGAAGTGTGGTGAATACAGTACTGAATGTACTCAGTATACGTAATAAGGTAGATGATGTGGTGGCACAGTTAGAGATCGACAGCTGTGATGCAGTGGGCATCACAGAGTGTTTGAAAAAAAATCAGCTGGGAACCAGCTGATTGTACCAAAAGGACAGGCAGGTGGGTAGAGGGTGTGAGGGGGTTTTGTTGGTAAAAGTTGAAAATCACTGTTTAGAAAGAAATAAAATAGGATCAGAAGATGTAGAATCCTTATGGATAGAGTTAAGAAACTACAAGAGTATAAAGGTCCTGAAGGGAGATATATACAGGCCTCCTAACAGTAGCCAGGATGTGGGGTACAAGTAGTTACAATGGGAGGTAGAAAAGCCATGCAATAAGGACAATGTTATGATAGTCATGGGGGGCTTCACTAGCAGGTAGATTGGGAAAATCAGATTGGTGCTGAATCCTAGAAGAAGGAACTGTAGAATGCTTTTGAGATGGCTTTTTAGTGTAGTATGTGGTTGAGCTCACACGGGAAAAGGCGATTCTGGGTTGGATGTGGCTAATGAACCAGATTTGATAAGGATCTTAAAGTAAAGGAACCTTAGGGAACAGTGATCATAACATGAACAAATTCACTCTGCAGGTTGAGAGGGAGAAGCTAAAGTTGGATGTATCAGTATTATGGTGAAATAAAGAGAATTATTGAGGCATAAGAGAGAAGCTGGCCGAAGTTGATTGGAAGGGGATACTAGCAGGGAGGATGGCAGAATAGCAATGTCTGGAGCTTCTGGGTATAATTCAGAAGGCACAGGATAGATGCACCCCAAGGAAGAACTATACTAAAGGGAGGATGAGGCAACCTTGGTTGATAAGGGAAGTCAAAGGCAGCATATAATGTAATACGAATTAGTGGGAATTTTTAAAAAAACAACAAAAGGCAACTAAGAAAGCAATGAGAAAAGAAAAAAATGCAATATCAAGATAAGCTACCCAATTATATAAAAGAGGATAATAAAAGATATTTAGATTATAAAGACTAAAAGAGAGGCAAGGGTAGACATCAGCCCATTGTAAAATGACACTGAAGAGGTATCAATGAGGAACAAAGAAATAACAAAGAATAAGTCTTTTGCATCTGTCTTCACTGTGCAATACACAAGGACTATGCCAGAAATTCATGAGTGTCAGAGGGCAGAAGTGAGTGTAGTTGCTATTAGTAAGGCGAAGGTGCTTGAGAAGCTGAAAAGGCTGAAGGTAGGTAGGTAATCTGGACCAAATGGTCTACTCCCCAGTGTTCTGAAAGAGGTAGTTAAAGAAATTGTAGAGGCATTAGTAATAATCTTTCAAGAATCACAAGATTCCGGAATGATTTCAGAAGACAGGGAATTCACAAATGTCACACCACTCTTTAGGAAGGGTGGGAGGGAAAGGACAGGAAATTATAGGTGAGTTAGTCTGAATTCAATGGCTGGCAAGGTGTCAGATGGTAAAATGGACCAAAGTCAGCATAGATTCCTTAAGGTGATATCTTGCCTGACAAATCTTTTAGAATTATTTGTGGAAGTAACAAGCAGGAGAGTCAATTGATATTGTTTACATGGATTTTCAGAAGATCTTTGACAAGGTGCCACACATGAGGCTGCTTAACAAGATAAGAGCCCATAGTATCATAGGAATGATACTAGCATGGATAGAAGATTGGCTGATTGACAGGAGGCAAAGAGTGGAATAAAGGGGACCTTTTCAAGTTGGCTGACAGTGACTGGTGGTGTTCTGCAGGGATCGGTATGAGGCCACTACATTTAATGTTAGTGAATTGATGGCTTTGCAGTTAAGCTTACGGATGCTACAAAGGTAAACGAAGGGGCAGGTACTGTTGAGGATTGTGCAAAAGGACTTAGACAGGTTGGAGAACGGGCAAAGAAGTGACAGATGGAATACAGTTTAGAGAAATGTATAGTCATGCACTTTGATTGAAAGAATAAGGATATAGACTATTTTCTGAATAGGGAGCAAATTCAGAAATCAGAGTGCAAAGGGACTCGGGAATCTGTGTGCAGGATTCCCTGAAAGTTAAATTGCAGGTTGAGTGGTGTAAAGTAGGAAATTGCAACAATAGCATTCATTTCCAAAGTACTAGAATATAAATGCAATGGTCAGAACACATTTAGAGTATTGTGAACAGTTTTGGGCCCCTTATCTAAGAAAGGATGTGCTGACATTGGAGAGGGTTCAGAGGAGGTTCACGGGAATGATCCTAGGAATGAAACAGTTGACATATGAGGAGTGTTTGATGGCTCTGGGCCTGTGCTCACTGGAGTTTAGAAGAATGAGGGAGTATCTCTTTAAAACCTACGGAAAATTGAAAGGCCAAGATAGAGTGGATATTGAGAGCATGTTTTCTATAATGGGTGAGTGTAGGACCAGAGGTCACAGACTCAGAATTGAGGGATTTCCATTTTGAACAGAGATAGGGAAAACAGAGGGCGATGAATTTGTGGAATGTATTGTCATAGTCAGCTGTGGAGGTCAAATCTTTTCGTATACTTAAGGCAGAGGTTGATAGATTCTTGATTAGTTAAGGTCTCAAAGGTTACAGGGAGAAAGGGTTGAGAGGGATAATAAATCAGCCATGATGAAATGGCAGAGCAGATGCATTCAAATGGCCTAATTCTATTCATATATCTGAAGGTCTTATGGTCTTATTACCCTTTATGTTTAAATCACAAAAGAACCATGCTCTCTGCTTTCCCCCACCACCCCCAAAGGCATGCAATCCATTCGCTTGTTACCAGTGTATCAAGCCACAGATTTTGTCTTTCTCCCATACCACATAATGAATTCATTATCTGTATTAATTTTTTAAAGTGTTACTGGGACTGTAAGATAACATATTTTGGATGTCTGTTAAACCTTGATTAAAACTAACAATTTGGGTATTAAAAAATCAAACAATTTGGAGAGGCATAATATGATTAGGAATAGTAAGCACGGCTTTGTCAAAGGCAGGTTGTGCCTTACGAGCGTGATTGAATTTTTTGAGGATGTAACTAAACACATTGATGAAGGAAGAGTAGTAGATGTAGTGCATCTGGATTTCAGCAAGGGATTTGATAAGGTACCTCATGCAAGGCTTATTGAGAAAGTAAGGGGACATGGGATCCAAGGGGACATTTCTTTGTGGATGCAGGTGTGCCTCAGGAATCTGTTCTGGGACCCTTACTCTTCATGATTTTTATAAATGACCTGGATGCAGGAGTGGAGGGATGGGATAGTAATGTTGCTGACGACACAAAGATTGGGGGTGTTATGGATAGTGTGGAGGGCTGTCAGGAGTTACAGTGGGATATTGATAGGATGCAAAACTGGGCTGAGAAGTGACAGATGGAGTTCAACCCAGATAAGTGTGAAGTGGTTCATTTTGGTAGGTCAAATATGATGCAGAATATAGTGTTAATGGTAAGACTCTTGACTGTGGAGGATCAGAGGGATGTTGGGGTCCAAGTCCATAGGACACTCAAAGTTGCTGTGTAGTTTGAATCTGTGGTTAAGAAAGCATACGGTGCATGAAATGGCTAGCACAAGAGGGCACAGTTTTAAGGTGCTTGGAAGTGGGTACAGAGGAGTTGTCAGGGGTAAGTTTTTTACTCAGAGAGTGGTGAGTACGTGGAATGGGTTGCTGGTGGCAGCAGTGGAGGCGGAAACGAAAGGGTCTTTTAAGAGACTTTTGGATAGGTACATGGAGCTTAGAAAAGTAGAGGGCTATGAATAAAGCCTAGGTAGTTCTAAGGTAAGGCGATGTTCGGCACAGCTTTGTGGGCCGAAGGGCCTGTATTGTGCTGTATGTTTTCTATATTTCTATGTTTCTATGGAAAATATTCTTCATGTTTAGACACAGAAAGTAACAGTGCAGTAACTACATGGTACTTCTTCACCAGTTAACAGTAAATTAATGAGGGGCTGTCACATAGGTAAGAACAGGATTACTATGGGAGAAGATATGATACCTTTATTAACCTCATTGCCATTTTCTTTTTTTAAAATTTCATTCTGGATGGTACTGCTTGGTCTGTTTTTTGTCTACTGACTGACATTTCAGGGTATGAAGTGTAGTTACAATTATTAAGCTGCTGGTGAGACCTGTCCCTTTAAGATTGCTGCTGCAGTACTCTCACCAGGAAGCATTGTAAACAGATTG
Organism: Hypanus sabinus; assembly: GCF_030144855.1. Taxonomy (NCBI): domain Eukaryota; kingdom Metazoa; phylum Chordata; class Chondrichthyes; order Myliobatiformes; family Dasyatidae; genus Hypanus; species Hypanus sabinus. Next base: position 34,352,057 of record NC_082715.1, on the reverse strand, counting down.
TGAGATCAATCACAAGATAATTATTGTTATTATTGTATCCCTTCTGATTGGTAAACTGCAAAACCTCTTCTGGTTACCTCAACAACCTATCTAGGTTAGCTGAAGGTCATATAAAACATCTAGGAACATCCAAGCCCTGCTTTTAAACCAATTTGTCTGGATTTGGGCGAATGAATAATTCAGTTCACTTGCCATTCTGATCCCACCAGAAATTCACTGACTGATATTATTATGGTGAAGTGTACATCAATCACCAGCTAAGCCGATGGAAGAAGACGAGTTGCTTCATGATTAAGTTCAGGTTAGGGTGTGGTGATGTGCTGTGGACCTCAGCGTGACTTTAACTGGGCAGAAGTGCAAGCCCGCTGAGTAAAACTTGTCAGAATTGGCTTCCCAAACTGATTGATGGAATTGAAAGGTGAATTTTAAAAAGCAGTCAGACTGGTCTGTTCTTATCTCTGTTCCATTTGTAGATGTTGCATTACTAAGTTCTAAATTTCTAGATGGCCTTTTTCTAATTTTTATGATTTACTGACCCACAGTAAACACTCATTGATCAACATTCCTTTTGTATGGGTAGATCATTGTTGGAAGGTGAGTAGATAAATTGGCTGTCCTAGCCAGCTAAAACTACCTGCTGTATGTTTGGCTGTGATGAAACATGTTACTTCTTTGGAAGGGTTCTAATCATTGGACATCTTGTGCAGGAAGTGTGCTTGCTGAAAGTGTCTGAAAGAATGCGGAAAAGGACTTACTTTTTCAGCGATACAGTGTGGAGTAGGCCCTTCTGGCCCTTTGAGCCATGCTACCCCAGCAACCTCCGATTTAACCTTTCCCTAACCATGGGACGATTTATAATAACCAATTAATCTACCCCATATGTCATTGAGCTTTTGGAGGAAACTGGAACAGCTGGGGAAGGGCATAAAAAGATGCCTTACAGACTATGCTGGAATTGAACTCCAAATTCCAATGCCCTGGCTTGAGTTAAACTTACTCGGAGAGTGGATTATGGCAAATTGGCCACAATAACTAATAAGACCATAAGATATAGGAGTGGAATTAGGCCATTTGGCCCATCGAGTCTGCTCTGTCATGCCATCATGGCTGATCCATTTTTCCTCTCAGCCCCAGTCTCCTGCTTTGCCCCTGTATCCCTTCACGCCCTGGCAAATCAAGAATTTATCAACATCTTTATACATAAAGACTTGGCCTTCATAGCTGCCTGTAGTAAAGAGTTCCCTAGATTCACCACCCTCTGGCTAAAGAAATTCCTCACTCATTCTAAAATGACACCCTGTATTCTGAGGTTGTGTCCTCTGGTCTTAGACACTCACTATAGGAAACTTCCTCTCCACATCCACTCTGTTAAGGCTTTTCACCATCCGGTAGGTTTCAATGAGTTACCCCTCAATCTTCTGAATTCTTATGAATACAGGCTCAGAGCCATCAAATGCTCTTCATATGACAATCCTGGAATCATTTCATAAACCTCCTTTGAATCCTTTCTGGATTCAGCACATCCTTTCTAAGATAAGGGGCCCAAACTGCTCACAATACTCCAAGTGAGGCCTCATCAGTGCTTGATAAGGTTTCAACATTACATCCTTGCTTTTATATTTTAGTCCTTTTGAAATGAATGCTAACATTGCATTTGCCGTCCTCACCTCAGACTTAACTTGCAAATTAAACTTTAGGGAATTCTGCACAAGGACTCCCAAGTCCCCTTGTGCCTTAGTTTTTTTGTATTTTCTCTCTCTAGAAAATAGTCAACCCTTCCATTTCTTCTACCAAAATGCATGACCATACACTTCCCGACACTGTATTCCATCTACCATTTCATTGCCCATTCTAATCTAAATTCTTTTGTAGCCTCTCTACTTCTACAAAACTGCCAGCCCTACACCTATCTTTGTACCATCTGTAAATATTGCAACAAAGCCATCATTCCATCATCCAAATCTTTGACATATAAAGTAAAAAAAATCCCAAAACAGACCTAATGACAGAACACCACTAATAACAGGTAGACAACCAGAAAAGGCTCCCTTTATTCCCACTCTTTGTCTCCTATCAATCAACCACTGCTTTATCCGTGCTAGAATCTTTCCTGCAATGCCATGAGCTCATAACTTGTAAAGCAGTTTTATTTGTGGCACCTTGTCAAAGGCCTTCTGAAAATCTACGTTCATGCGAAAACTCCAAGAAAAAATGATTTTTTTTTACTGTCTACTAATTCAGATATTTGCTGTAATTTTGGGAAGCATTTGAGGAAAATAAAGGGAAAGATCATGCCTTTCAATTAATTTTGCAACCCTTGATTAATTTGCTATATCAGTTGCAAACTCCCAGGAATTAATCGAACAGTGTTATTTGAATAACTGATCACTGAGTGTAGAATCTTTTCCAGTTTGGCTGTGCACTGAATAGTTGAATTAACACTTGCTTTTGTTATTGTATGCTTTTCCTGAATTATAAATGGGCTCTGTTTTTATGGATGTCCATAAGTCGCTTAATATGGTAACCATACATCCACAGTTTTGTGATGAAATGCCATTTAATGCCTTTCTTGGTCTCATCAGGAAGGCTTTAATGAAAATCAATTAACAGTGACATTTATTTATTGTCTTCCACTGCCCAGATACTGTGATACAGAATCAGAATATTCCATTGTCACTAACTGGTTTTGATTGCCTTGAAGTATCAGTGGATGTTATATTGTTTAGTAGAGCATCATTGCACAAGCATCAAAAGGAGCAATTGATTTGCCAGTTTCTAAAGTTCTCTCCCACAATGAAACTGCCAGCCTGTGTGTTGTTAAGTTACTGTGGGCCTTCTGCACCATTCATGAATAGGGGAGCTTGGATGAAAGGAACCCTACCCTTGATTTCTGGCCAGAAGCTTTTAAACTATGACTTGGTTTTTACAGCAAATATCAAGATATTTCACATCTTCAGTTTCCAATCCATGTGCTCCTGCAGAGAAGCGCACAGCAGAAAATGACCCGCTTTTCCAGAGCTTCCTGCAGTCCCACTGGGCCTCCATGAATGAGAAATTCCTTCCCATGTCATTGAATTTTGGCTCATTGTTCATCTTTTGGCAGAGGAAAAATGAAACATAACTCTCTCCACATGAACTCTAAACTTAGAAGGTATTAAAATGTGGTGTATGAAAAGGAGCCCATTACTTATAAATTACAAAACTGAGGAGAAGCACTTGCTCAGGACTGCATCAGAAGGCAATATCAACACAATGGAAGACTCTTTCCAAGATGCTCTACTTTACTGCATTTACCTTGTTCTGTGCTGTGCAATAATGTGATCTGTACGAACAATATGCAAGACAAGCTTTCCACTGTATCTCACTACCTGGGACAATAATATGCCATTATATTTTTCTAAGTCTCTTGAGAGTTGCTGACTTCTGCAAGTAACCCATAGTTTGGCTGGTCAGTAGGCACAATGGTATCGATTGACTTAGTGAATGGTGAGAGCAGGACTTGCAGTCAGTAAACCCTTGGGGAGATGAGTGAACTCACATTCCAGTTCTGGCTATACTCTGTGGAGTTATATGACATGAGACCGTGCTGCAGTTGTGGAGAAGCAATAGTCGCTGAAGAAGCAAAAAAAAATGCAGGTCAGATCCATAGCTGAAGCCACCAGAGCTTGACTGCCTCAATGGGCACAAGTCAATGCACAACACTGTATTCATTATTTCAAATATCAGTTGTTGTTCACCTCCTGTGACTGGGAAAGTCTTCCAATGCCGTGGTATTCTGTGTTGCAATGGGTTTGAACAAAGTTTCTGGATACAAACCTATGTGGTTTTAACACAACAAAGCCAAATCTGTATTGAGTCTGGTGCCTGACTCTCCAGATCTTGAATTCAAGGTGACAGAAATAACGGGTTTGGAGGTTGCTACGGTGAGTCCTCATTGTGACCTGCGAGGGTTGGGGATGGATGTTAGGCGGCGTGGTTAAACAGCCCGTTAGTTCTTAATAGTGATGAGCTTCTTGTATGCTATTGCAACCTCATCCATCTAGGAAAGTGAAAAGAATCTCTTGTGTTTATATAGCTCAGGGTATCCCAAAGCAATTTATATGCTGTAAAATACCTTGGGAAGTCTGGTCATTTGCCAATTTTCACACAGCAAGATATCACAAACAAAAATGTAAGCAGCCAGCAACTTAACATTAAAATCAAGCCTAGAAACTATTAGAAAAATGTTTTTGTATCTTTTATAGTGTATTATGCTCAATTTTGCAGCTTATGCATATTTCTGTCTCTGTTGTGATTTGTCATTTACCCATCATATTTTGATATCATTAATGTGCAAAACATGCATTATTCAGTTAATGGCAATACTTAATTCATGGACTTCATTAATAACAGAAGTTCAACAAGGAAAATATCACACTGAATATAATGTGATCTGCATGATTTAAAGTATCTCCCTTGTGACATAATTAATGAGGAATTCATCCTCAGCAATTGTTACACTATAAAATTGTTGTTGCTGACAGCCCTCGGTACAGATCAAGGCCTCTGGGAATTGATAATTGTGGTTCAAAGATCTGTTGATCTGTGACCTGAAGTTTTCAAGACCACAGCATTTACAGGCTATGATTAAGTAACAGAGCTTTAGGGCATATCCCCATGGTAAATACATACTTCATTATCCCCAAACACTATACACAATGAAATCCGTTGTCTTGTTGCAGCAATACATTGCAAGACATAAAAATTAGTATAAATCACAAAATAGTGGAAAAGATAAATAATGAGGTAACTTTTAAGGATTCATGAAATGTTCGGAAATCTGGTGGCAGAGGAGAGGCAGCTGGTCCTGAAACTTTGGGCTCCTTACCTACTCCCTAACGGTTATAGACAAAGAGGCCACACCCTGCATGGTGAGGGTCTTTAATGCCTTTGTGAGGCACCACCTCTCGATAACGGGAAGGGTTGTCCCTGTTTTGCAACTTGCTGTGTCTATAACCCTCTGCAACCTCTTACAATCCTGTGCGTTTGAAGCTCCATACCAGATTGTGATGCAACCAACATTTGCAACAGACTTTGGTGACCTACAAAATCACTTCAAACTCCAAATAGTTTAGGGTCACTGATATGCCATTTTCATGATTTCATCAATGTGTTTGCTCAGGATACATCCTATGTGATGTTGACACCCAGGAACTCAGCCTTTCCACTGCTAACCCCTCAATGAAGGCTGGTGTATATTCTACTGACTTCCCTTCCTTGAAGTCTACAATCAGTTCCTTGGTTTTACCGATGTTGAGTGCAAGGTTATTGTCGCAACACCACTCAACCAGCCTAACTATCTCACTCCTGTATGCCTCCTCTTCACCATCTGAGATTCTGCCAATGGCAGCTGTGTCATTGGCAAATCTGTAGTCAGCATTTGCGCTGCTCCTGGCCACACAGTTGTCGGTGTAGAGATTAGAGCAGCATGTTAAGCATGAACCCTTGAAGTGCACCTGTGTTGATTTTCAATGAAGAAGAGATGTTGTTTCCAAACGTCATTGACTGTGGTCTCCCGGTGATGAAGTCAAGGTTCGAGTTGCAGAGGGAGATACAGAGGACCATGTTTTGAAGCTTATTGATTAATACTGAAGGAATGAAAGCTGTTCTGATGTTGGCCTCTGAGACAGATATCACAGGGTTATCAGATGCTGCAGGGATTCACAGAGTATTGTTTTATTTTCCATTTTAAACCGTGCATAAAAACATTCAGCCCATTGGGGAGTGAAGCATTACAGCCGATTATGATGTTAGGTTTCTCCTTGTAACAAGTAATGTCCTGCATACTGAGGAAATTGAACCATTGTTTAATCCATCATGTGATGTTCAATGGTCATTTTTATGAAGTATTTACAAATGGCATGATTGGAGGCTGACAGAACAGGGAGAACATTTATGATTTTCAGTATTTCTAGTATTTCAGAAATTGCTATGATGCCAAATGTCTTGGGAATTTTAAGTAAATTTATTTTCCAGAGGTGTGGAGTCTAATTGAGTGTTGGACGCTAAGTACTTGGTTGAAGATTAAAGATTTATGCTAGAGATTAAAATTACTAGTCGTCCTTTACATGTTTTTCTCACTTGTTGCTTTAATGCTTTGTTCACCTTTAATGGAGACGTTGCATATCACTGACTGAAGAGACCAAATGAAGCAAAGGCTAATGGATCTCTCAGCAACATGTAATTTTTCCATTCCTTTCCCTCATTTAGTCTGTTCAGTGAAATGACAGCAACTGTACACTCTTTTGATTTGGGGCCATTGGAAGAATTTGCCAGCAGTTGGTTTACTCAGAAATATATGGAAGTATAGAACATGTGTGATTTATTGAATATCAGACAACTGGTTCAAATACTTCATACATCCAACATTACTCACACAGTTTTGACATCAATTCTGAAGTAAGACTTACTTCTTCAGTTCGGATCATAAGGGAAATGAAAACTGGTGTTACAACAAGCACAGAAGTTAGATGACTAATAATTGAGGAATAAAAACTGTTGGGATGAAAATAATAGAATATTTCCTGTCCGAGTCAACCAGATTTTAAGTGTAGTTCCATTAGCTTTTGAAGTAAGTGTCCAGAAGTTTCTATTAACACAACATGGCTTAATGTTCCATGATTATACAAACGGCAGTAGAAGTGCAGTTTGCTTATGTCTGTTCTAATAACTTCACAGAAGAGTGGTAGAAACCCTTTTTGTCCACACTTATGCTCACTGCCAGTAAAATCACAGAAGAAATGCTGAGACAGCTCCAGGGAATTTCTCAGCTATTGATTTGTTGCCACATATAATTTTTGTCTGTGTAGAGAAGGAACTCAAAAGTTAATCTCACATTGTCATGGCTTAGAATGACTGCAAAATAACTATATAAATACTAGCAGTGTAGGAGGTGTAAAGAGCTGGTATTTGCGGTATCCAAGGTCAGTTATCATGGACTCTTCACAGCTCCCAGCTGGGAATTGACAGCAGCATTTGCAGGAACATCAGGGAGGCGTCAGCATCTTAGTCTGTGGGCACCAATAGTGAGAAGTTTCAGTGCAAATTCCAAAATCACCCACAACCAACCCCAGTGTTTTCCCCTTTGTGAGCATAACCCAGATGTGTTGTACCACCTCTGGCAAAATGGATGATGAACAGTCATTTGGGTAACAGGAACTGCCCACATAGGCTCCAAATATGGAAGTGACTATCTGGTTTCTTGCAAAGCTGCTCTTAGCTTTCAGTTAGGAGACAAAAAATGCCCTCTCGCTGGCTCTCCACTCAGCCTTGGATCACCTGACTAGCAGTAATACTTATATCAGGCTGCTCTTTAGCAATTACAGCTCAGCGTTCACCACTTTCCTCCCTCCTGTACTAATCAACAGGCTTCACAAACCTGGACTTCTGTGCCTTGCTCTGCAATGGGATCTGTTGCACCAAGCAACTGAGGAGAACCCAAGTACAAGACACAGGCACAGAGACTTGACACGGAAATGGACTTGGACTCGGAGCCTGGAACTGGAACACAGAGACGACAACACCAAACAAAGATGGACAATTCATATTTTGCTTGGAGGAGTGGCAAACGGCCAGCAATCCCCAGCTAGACATGAAGAGACTGAATTCTCAACTCGGAGTAGCGGCAAACAGCCGGACCTACTCAGGAGGGAACAAGACGACAAAAAACAAACAATGACAGACCACTCACAACAAAGACAGATGATTCGTATCTTGCTTGGAGGAGTGGCAAATGGCCAGCAATCCCCAGCCAGACATGAAGAGACAGAATTCTTAACTCGGAGTAGCGGCAAACGGCCAGACCTACTCAGCTGGGAATGAGATGACAAAAAACAACTACAGACCACTCACATCCTGGCTCGGAGCAGCAGCATAACAGCCGGAAACACTCAGCTGGATGGCATGCTCTTGACTCAACCCAGGAACAGCGGCTCAGAACGAGCATAGCCGCACTGCTGAGATGATGAACCAACAGTGACTAATGTAAGCCAGAGTTTTTAAGCTGCCGGTTCAAATAAGGATCAGGTACCTTAATCAAGGAGCCCAGTGGAACATGGGGAAAAGGAAATTAACTGAAATGAGTAGTTAATGGACCGGACCATGACAGGATTGTTGACTGGGCCCACCATACTGGTGCAATTGCTAAGAAGGCTTGCCAGTGGCAATATTTCATTAGGAGTTGAGTAGAAATGGGATGTCACCAAAGGTTCTAACAGAATTCCTACAGATCTACCATAGAGAGCATTTCGACTGGTTACATCACCGTTTGGTTTGGGGGTACCAATGCACAGGATCGGAAAAAGCTGCAGATGGTGGTAAATGCAACTATCACAGGCACCAGACTCCCCATCACTGAGGACATCCTCAAAAGGTGATGACTCTGAAAGGTGGTACCCATCATTAAGGACCCTCACCAGTTAGGGCTGGCCCTCTTCTCATTGCCTCAATTAGGGAGGAGATACAAGAACCTGAAGGCACACACTCAACAATTCAGGAACAGCTTCTTCCCCTCTACCATCCGATTCCTAAATGGACATTTAACCCATGAACACTACCTCACTTTTTTAATATATATTGTTTTTGTTTTATATGATTTCAATCTATTCAATTTGCATTTTCTGTAACTGATTTATCTATCTATCTATCTATCTATCTATCTATCTATCTATCTATCTATCTATCTATCTATCTATCTATCTATCTATCTATCTATCTATCTATCTATCTATATATCTATCTATCTATCTATCTATCTATCTATTTATTTATTTATCTATCTATCTATTTATCTATTTATGTATTTATTTATTTATTTATTTATTTATTTATTTTTAATGTTTTATCTGCTACATTATGAATTGTATTGAACAGCTGCTGCTAAGTTAACAGATTTCATGACCCGTGCTGGTCAGTGAGCTTCCAGTAGAAGTGATAGAGGCAGGTCCGATATTGTCATTTTAAAAAAACGGATAGGTATATGGACAGGAAAGGAATGGAGAGTTATGGGCCGAGAGCAGGTCGGTGGAACTTAGTGAGAGTAAGCAGTCGACATGGACTAGAAGGGCCGAGGTGGCCTGTTTCCATGCTGTAATAGTTATATGGTTATAATAAACCTGATTCTGATTCTGATTCAATGTTTTGCAAATGGTAACCACTCTCCACTGAACATCGACAGTTCCTCTGTTGAGATCATTAAAAGCAGCAAATTTCTTGGTGTTCACCTGGTGGAGAATCTCACCTGGTCCCTCAACACCAGCTCCATGGCTAAGAAAGCACAGCAGCATCTCTACTTCCTGCGAAGGCAAAAATGTCCGTCTCTCACCCCCCATCCTCACCATGTTCTACAGGGGTTGTATTGAGAGAATTCTGAGCAGCTGCATCACTGCCTGGTTTGGGAATTGCACCATCTCAGATTGCAAGACCCTGCAGCGGATAGCGAGGTCAGCTGAGGAGATCATCAGGGTCTTTCTTCCCGCTGTTACAGACATTTACACCACACGCTGCATGCACCTGCAAAGCTAACAGTATTGTGAATGGCCCTACGCACTCCTCACACAAACTCTTCTCCCTCCTGCCATCTAGCAAATGGTACTGAAGCATTCAGGCTCTCACAACCAGACTGTTCAACAGTTTCTTCCCCCAAGCCATCAGACTCCTTAATACTCGGAGTCTAGACTGACATCTGCATCATTTATTATTATATTGTAATTTGTCCTCTACTGTGGCTATTGTCTTGTTTATATAATTATTGCACTGCCCTGCACTGTTTTGTGCACTTTATGTAGTCCCGTGCAGGTCTGTAGTCTAGTGTAGCCTTGTGCTGTCTCACATAGTCTAGTGTAGTTTTGTGTTGTTTCATGTAGCACCAGGGCCCTGGAGGAACGTTGTTTCATTTTCACTGTGTACTGTACCAGCAGTTTATGGTCCAAATGACAATAAACTTGACTTGACTTGACTTGCCATCAGCATTTTGAATGAACACTACATCACTATTTTGTTCTCTTTTTGCAGTACTTGTTTGTATGTCTTCTTGTAATTTCTCATATTATTTATGTATTGCACATAACTGCTGCCACAAAACACATTTCACAACATATGCCAATGATAATAAACCTGATTCTGATTCAAAGTTGAAAGTAGATTTATGAAGTCAATGGTAAGAAAGGAGATTTTTTTTCTAAATTCCAATGCTAAGCTTTGTTCATTGTGCGTACAATATTTTTAAAAAGTGCCGTGTTCTCTTTATATTTGTGTCATTCGATATATACTTTCATGATGGTTTTCGATTCTATACCTCAGCAGAGTTTGCACATTCTGTGTAACTAGTACCATTTCTGAAGGGCTTTTACCCTGTACTTAGTCACTCAATATCTAGAGGCAGAAGGATCATAAATTTTAGCCATTGCCCACAATGTCTTTGCATTGATTGCATTGAGCTTCAGACAACCCTTGCAGCCTGGAATGTGCCAGTGACAGTATTCGCATCGGGACCTCACTTTCCTTGAGGTTGGGGGAGGGTGGTGTTGCTGATTGAACCAGAGGACAGCTCTAGAGCAGCTTCAGGATAAAGGGACATCCATCTAGAATAGAGATGAGGATGAATTTCTTTAGTCAAAGGCTGGTAAATCTGTGGAATTTATTGCCACAGGTGGCTAAGGAAGCCAAGTCATTTTCAAAGCAGAGTTTGATAGGCTCTTGATTAGTCAGGGTGTTCAAAGTTATGTGGACAAGACAGAAGAATGGGTTGAGGGGCATAATAAATCCGCTGTGATGAAATGTCAGAGCAAACTCAATGGGGTGAATGGCCTAATTCTGCTTCTTTATCTTATGGTCTAAAAGTATTGGAGACCTGATGTACGTGTGTATGGAGGTGCTTGTGAAGCTGTATTAATATGACATGTTATTCCAACTGTTTTCAAGCTATTACAGTGAATGTTATTGCAATCCACGAGCAGACTGCTAATGCTGACCATCTTGTCAGTGGTACAGCTTCCTAACGCTGCTGGGTGAAGTACGTCCCTTTCATGTGGAGGCCTTCCACTCATCTCTCTATATTAGTTATGTGCAGGTAGATTCCTGTCAGAGAAAGACTTGCGTTCCATTAGATATTATCCTTTTGAGTTGTTGTTGCATTCTCCTTCCTCCATTCACTTTCACTAAACTGCCCACTCTCCCCGAGGGTGAATACAGATACATCTGTGATCACATGGGAGTCAGGGAGGTGTAAGGGTTAAAAATATGTCTGCAATTAAAATGCAGTTACAGGTAAGAGGAGCCGAGCTAAACAAGTAGGCTCACTTCAGGAAGCAAGAACAAGTGAACGATGCGGCCTTAAAGCGTGCACCTGCAAGGACATACTCACAGTGACCACTTTATTTGATACCTCCTGTACCTAATAAAGTGGCTACTGACTGTATGTTCATGGTCTTCTGCTGCTGTTGCCCATCCACTTCAAGATTTGACCTTTTGTGCCTTCAGAGATGCTCTTCTGCCCACCACTGTTGTAATGTGTGGTTACTTGAGTTACTGTCCACTTCCTGTCAGCTTGGACCAGTCTGACCATTCTCCTCTGAATCCTCTCATTACCAAGGCAGTTTTGCCCACAGAACTGCTGCTAACTAGATGTTACTTGTTGCAACATTTGCTTTAAACTCTAGAGACTTGTGTGTGAAAATCTCAGGAGATCAGCTGTTTGAAACCACCCAATCTGGTGCCAACAATTATTCCATGGTCAAAGTCACTTATTTCTTCCCCATTCTGATATTTGATCTGATCAAAAGCTGAACCTCTTGGTCATATCTGCATGCTCTTATGCATTGATTTGCTTCTGCATGTTTGGCTGATTAGATATTGACATTAAAGAGCAGGTGTACAAAGAGGCTTTTGAGTGTGCTGTGCTGGAATAAGATAGGCTTGCTTTTCAGAAAAGATCGACTGGGATGGTCTGTTATCCCAGTGTAATGAATCATCCTTTCTTTACATTTGGAAAGCTGAATTTGAAGCCAACTAACAGTACTTGTAAGGTTAAGAAACAAGCATGTACTTAGTAACCATACAAGCATGAGCTATAGACCAGTTCACCAGGCTTCTCCTTGGAGGACACCCAAAATGCTTGAAGAATTCTGCAAGTACCACAGCATCTATGAAGGGAAATAAATAGTGAATGTTTTGGCCTGAGACCCTTTAGTAGGATGTTTTCTTAGATTCCTCTTGGATTACAATTATGAATGGTGCCAGGACTAGTGAAATCTTTGAACCAGCCATCGACAGTCTCTGCGGAGTCCCTGTCAGGCAGAATGACACAAGACTCAATGCTTTATTAATATTCTTAGTGATTTCTTGCTTCACTAATGTCCCAGTTGGACATGTCGCTTTGTTAATACCATAGCAATCTTATTTGTAACCTTATACTGCTGAAGTGTTCTCTATTGATTCAATTCAGAGTCATAGAACTCTACAGCACAGAAACAAGTCCTTCCACATCTATTCTTTGCCAAATTACTCATCTGCCTGATCCCATTGACCTGCACCCAAACCATAGCCTTCCATACACCTCCCATCCATGTATCTAACCAACTGTCTCTTAAATGGTGAAATTAACCAGTTGAGGTGGCAGCTTGTTCCACACTCTGACCACCCTCTAAGTGATGAAATTCCAGCCTCCCATCTCCCAGTTACCCTTAAGCTTTTCACATTTCACCCTTAACCCATGACCTCTAGTTCTAGTCTCACCCAATCTCAGTGGAAAAAGTTTGCTTACACTTATCCTATCTATACCCCTCATAATTTTGTATACCTTTTCAAATCTTTGGTGACATAACAAATATCCTCAAACTCCAAATGCAATATATTTTATTTATTTATTCTCTGCCTGAAGATCAATCCTCAATCCGTATCAGTGTATTTGCTCAAATACAGTGCAACTTAACCTTACTGGCCAACTTATCCTACTGACTCTCATGGAGATTTAAATATACCATTTCACTTGCATGGACATTACATGATTACCCAGTGGCCATGCATGTTTACTATGGGTGCCCCCACTCCCTCCCACATCTCAAAGACATGCTGATAGTAGGTTAGATGGCCCCTGTAAATTGCCCCTAGAGTGAAGTAATTAGGGGTTGTTGGTGAGGTGGAGAGAATAAAATTGACATTAGTAGAGCATGGGTTTAGTTTAAATGGGAGCTTTATTGGTGGCCCTTTATTGGCTGGAGTCAGGGTGTTATGCTTTGCCTCTTGGTAGGGTCACCAGTGACAAATAGGTCAAAAGGTAGAGGCTAGACTAGGAGTGGACCACCGGTCCTCCAGGTTCACGGGTTCAGCTCAGGGCTAACAACCCTGACTGAAAAAAACAGAACTGTTATAGAAACAGCAATGAAGAATCCTTCTCCAACTGTGCATGATGGTATTACTGAGTTTCCACCCAGGACTTGCATATCTGACTGTGGAGAAAACCGAGCTACTGACATGATGAGGAAAGCCCTGAACACGGCGAGAGATGGAGAACCTTTGCTGCTGCCCTAAATGTCTGCAATGTAATGGACAGAAGTTGGTTGATTGATGGTGTAGACTCAGCGAGCTAGATGGCCTGGTTTGGAACTGCCTGACTGTGACAAAATGTAACTAAGCAGATTTCAAAGATTAAGGTTGCTGTGTGCCATCGTTTCCCTGGAAACTTCTAAAGAAACAAGTGGGGGCAGTCAGGATGTTCCGGGTGCTACATTTCCCTTGGAATCTTTGGTTTGTGCATCATTAGGCATTTGGCAAGGTTCAATAAAAAGCAGTTGGGTTTAAGTGAAGTGGCCATTGTGTGACTGGGGCAGTGTTAGAATGGGAGAGTTCAGGCTTCGGCTCAAAGAACCTTTGGTGAGGAAATTACCTTTAATTTCTTAGTTATTGCACAGATAGAGCAATGGGGATGGCAGGCACTGTAGTGGAATGCTCCTGTAGGATGTAGGAAGGCAGGGAGACCTCCATTGTCCCTGATTGCACCCCATTGGCGAGGTGCATGCAGCTGCAGCTTCTTACAGGCTGTGTTAAGGAACTGGAGCTAGAGCTGGATGAACTCCAGATCATTTGGGAGGATTGATGGACAGGTGATAGAGTGGGGTAATTACATCCAAGAGCGACGATCAAAAGGGGAAAGGGATAGGCAGCCGGGGCAGAGTACCCCTGTGGCTGCTGTCCTCATTCTCAGATACACTGCTCTGGATGCTGTTGGGGGGAATGACCTACCAGCAGAAAGCCACAGTGGACATTTCTCTGGCTTGTGGCTCAGATGGGAAGGGGTTGGAGGGGGGTAGAAGAATAGAGCTGTAGTGATAGAGGTTTATTGGTTAAAGAGGCTGAAGGGACAAGAACAAGATTTCAGGATGATATGTTGCCTCCTGGGTGCCAGGTTCAGGGACATCTCGGATCAAGTCCACAGCATTCTTAAATGGGTGGGTGAGCAACTGGAGACTGTGGTGCATGTCAGTACCAATACTTGGTAAGTGGAAGGCCTTCCAAAGTGAAATCTGGAGAGTTCAGAGTTTGTATGTCCCTTTCAGAAGAAATGGCAAGGATAGCAGGTTTGGGGAGCTTTGGGTTTTGAGAAATTGAGAAGCCCTGGTTAAGAAAAAGAAGGTGCAGACAAGGTATAGGCAGGAAGGAACAAATGAGGTACTTGAGGAGTATAAGAAATGCAAGTGAACAGCTAGAGAGGAAATCAGAGGGACTAAAAGAAGGCATGAGGTTGTCCCAGCAATCAAGCAGGAGAATCTCAGAAACTTGTACAGATATACTCAGATCAAAAAGAGAGCAAGGGACAAAACCAGTCCTTGGAATGATCAGAATGGTAATCTATGCGTGGAGCTGAAAGAGATGGTGGAGATCTTAAATTGATTTATTGCATCTGTATTTACTTGGGAGATGGACAGCAGTGATGTTGTGTACCACATACAGATTACAGAGGAGGAGCTATTTGCTGTCTTGAGGAAAATTAGGGTGGATGAGTCGCCAGGGCCTGACAAGGTGTTCCCTCAGGCCACATGGAGTCAAGTGCAGAAATTGCAGGGGCCCTAGCAGAGATATTTAAAATATCCTTAGCCATGGGTGAGGTGCCAGAGGATTGGAGGATACCTCTGCTGTTTAAGAAAGGCTCTAAGAATAAGCCAGGAGATCGTAGGCTAGTGGGCCTGATATCAGTAGTGGGAAAGTTATTGTAAGGTATTCTAATGTAACCCAGGTTAATTAAACCCAAAGATGTAATGTTGGAAAGTTCTACCTGCAGAGGGATGAAAACGAGGTTTACCAATTAAAAAAAAAGAATTTGAAAAAAACACTATGCAAGGTTGGGGCAGAGTGGACACAGGACAGACAAGGAGAGAAACGCAGCAATGATTAGAAGCTGAAGACATGAATTGTTAAGAGTGGAATTAGTAGTGAGTATCTTTACCCTACTAACCTGAAAACCTCAGGGTGAAACTGCCGGAGGAGAGACAATAATGATAAAAGATTTATTGAAGCTACAGCTACAACATGCAACAGGTTTAACGAGACAATATCGGCAGAGACCGGTGTCCAAACTCCCTAGCGTGTAGTCGAGAATTAGTTCTGCAAAATCATACCAAGGGATTTGGTCAGGTTTTTGTACAGTTTATGAATTGACTTACTGTGGATGATCAACTATTTCATTCCAACGAAGCAAGAAACAAGATGGTGAGCCACCCAAGATGAAGAACTAGTATGGGAACAAAATGTGTAATGATGCAGAGGATTTAATACAGTTGGATGTATAAATATATTTTTAGTCAAAGTTTTTTTTAGTATTTTTGCAAAGACTTTGGTAAGTTACTGAATAAGATTTACTTTGTTTAAAAGTTGTGATGTTGGAGAATTGTCACGCAAGTAGTTAAGCTGTATAGATATATAATCTTTGAATTTGAATTTGAATTTAAACTTGTAGATATACTTGCTGGAACTGAAACTGAAGTTAACTATAATACTTGAGAATAGGAATTATATTTGGTTTTCTAACAACTAGGGATAAGTAAAGAGGAAAGTTTAGTCTGTAAACTTTTAAATAGAGAGTAACACTAGATCTGATTAGCTAGATTAGAGTAGTAAAGGAATCTCACTGATTCTAATAAAAAAGGAATTTGTTGTGGTTTGATAGCGAAGATTTGGAACCTAAACAGAATGTTTGAATTTTGAATTGTTCCTGCTCATATAAATTTCTTGTACATATTGGTCTTTTCTTATAAACAAAACCTTATTTCCAGAAGTGTGTAGTTTCTATTCACTGCCTCCTTCCAATACCTGGAACCTTCTGATGGCCTATTAGCACTTAATTTAATTTGATTTTCTCAAAAGAGTGTGACGACTATTCACACACGATAAGACTGGTGCTACACAGTTGTTACACTAAGGAGCTGGATATATAAGTATTTGGATGGACAGGGACAGGTGGCTTTGTATGTGGAAAAGTGTATCTAACAAATCTTAGCGTTTTTTAAGGAAGATAGCAAGAAAGTTGATGAAGGTAAAGCAGTGGATATTATCTACAAGGATTTTAGTAAGCCCTTTGACAAGGTCCTGCACGGGAGGCTGGTCAAGAAGGTTCAGTTGCATGCTGTTCAAGATGAGGTAGGAAATTAGATTAGACATTGGTAGTTTTTGGTTGCCTCTCTGACTGGAGACCTGTGACTAATGAAATGTCACAGAGATTGGTGCTAGGTCCATTGTTGTTTGTCACCTGTACCAATGACCTGGATGATAATGTGGTAAACTTGATCAGCGTATTTGCAGGTGACACCAAGACTGGGGGGTGTCGTGGACAGCGAGGAAGAGCTTACAGAACTTGCAGTAGTATCTGGAACAGCTGTAAAAATGGGCTGAAAGGTGGCAGATGGAATTTAATGCAGACAGTTGTGAGGTGATGCACTTTAGGAGGACCAGTTGTATCACTCTTTATTATGGAGTCACCAATTCACAGGACCAGAAGGAGCTGCAGATGATTGTAAGCTCAGCCAGCTCCATCATGGGAACTAGCCTTCCAAATATTGAGGATATCTTCAATAGGCATTCCCTCAAGAAGGCTGCATCCATCATGAAGGATCCTCACTATTGCAAGACATGCCCTCGTTTCATTGCTACCATCAATGAGGAGGTAAAGGAACCTGAAAAGCCTGAACAAGAGCCCAAAGGAGCAGACTGTGGAGCAGTGAAAATCATCCAGTTTTTTTAAAAAGGTTTGGCACGTACGCTTGTTTCCCCTTCCTTAATCGTGGTGAACAGATAGTCTACCAACAACAGCCTGTGATGTCAACAATATTTTTGCAGGAAGATTTGGCAATATATTTCAGACTAACTTCATGAAAAGTTGGCAGATGGATTTTAGTTTGATTTACAAGTGTTCACATCTATGAGCAAAATACCTTTGAAATGGCGCCAGCCCACAAGTTTATTGCTTAAAATTGTCCTGTGCTGAAATAGAGGCACAGATTTTGCTGAGTACAGTTTCCGGTTGTCACTTATGGTTGAGATACCCAGTTGTCCCACACTTATTTTGTGCGTGCTTGAAAGGAAGAGGGCATCATGAAGAAAATGGTGTGATATAATCAAGTGATGTGGACAGGCCCGGGTAAATTCGAACCACAACTGCTAAGAAAATGTTTGGCAGCCTTAAGAACATAAGAAATAGAAACAGGATCAGCTCATGTGTCCCCTCAAGTCATCCCCAACCTTTTAGAAAAATCATAGCTGACTTTTTTCTTGTCTGATTCTTTTTAAAAGCAAAAATATACAGTATCATAACCTTGAATATATTCAAGAATTCAGCCTACATAGGTCTCATTTTAAAGACTGATCGCCCTACTAGAGAAGGAATTCCTCCTCATCTCAGTCTAGTGTGAGTGACTCCTTTGTCTGCAATATGCCCTTTAGGTATAGATTCCTCACAAGGGAAATATTTTCTCAACACATGTGCAGCTTTAATTTCTGCTAAAGCTTCATTTTTAAAATGCTTTCATAATTAAAAGTGAAAAACTCTAAATATTTAACACATATATTGGTCAAATACCAAATGTTTAACGGGTTTTACCAACGGGAAAATCAGAAAAAGAAACTGTGAGGGTATTAGGGCCAATAAAGTAGGCAATCACTATGTTACAACTATTTAGGTAATGGAAATTTGGCCTCCCAAATTCACACATCACTTACCTTACACAGAGATATGGAATAAAATTTATTCTCATTAAATTTATGTGATGAAGAAATGAATCAACACAAAATTTATCTTTTTCAATTGGCATTTCTTGTCACATACCCAGATGTCAGTGATGATTGTGACTCAACTGACTGCAAATGCTGGAATCTGGAGCAAAAGACCAGCTGGAGGAGCTTAGTGGGTCAGGCAGTTTCTGCAGAGGTGAAGAGATAGTTGAAATTCCAGGTTGAGACCTTACATCAGGACTGCATCAGCATTCAATCCTACAGGCTCTGAATGACCCTCAGACTTCCTCCAAAAGCCTTGTGATTTTCTTGGATTGGATTCTAATTCACATTTCCCAATAGAGCAATGTAGTTTCTGTGATGAAAATGACAAAGCTATCTACTCTTGATGCCATTCAATGCCTAAATATAACTTCTCTCTGCAACTTGTCGAGTATGTTTTCTGTGGTTATGCATAATATTGTTCAATAACTCAGTAAATTAGGTGACTGGGACCCCTTAAAAAGTGTTGATGCCCAGATTTTCTCTCTTCCAGGGCAAAAAAAAATTGTGTCCTAGCTAGAACTAGTTGCACGCTGTATTCTTAGTGATGTAACTTAGCAATTCACCTTCAAGGAATTACTGTACCATTAGCTCTCTCTCAATTAAAAGTTAAATACTCTAACTGTCCTTTCATTATAGTGTCTGCCTGATGGTGGTGAGAAGAGCATTTCCGTGGGGTCAGACACTCAATGGACAAAGGACAGGTAGCCGTGAAAAGGAGCATTCTATGCGACACACAGTTGGTATTTTCTGGTGCAGCTTGAGCGTCTGTTTACATAGGGCAGTGGCCTTCATTTCCACAAACTGGCACAACAACAAACAATTCATTACAAACGAGCAATTCAATTTAGACTGCTCTATAAAAGTGATTTTGCAGACCCTGTGTCTGTGAATGTACATCTATGCATTTGTGTTTAATTTTTTTATTTATCTTGAATATGTAAAAGCCAAGAAAGGATATAAATGAGTTAATACTGTAAGTATCTGATCCAATCTCCCCTGCCAACTGTATTCACTTGTAATCTCATGCCAAAGTGCTTAATATTTCTATCATGTCCAGGATGCCATCATGTCTCACTTTCTTCCAAGAGAGCAAATGCCCATTGAAATGTCATAGCTGCAACAGTGAGGAATGGGAGTTCTACAGTAACATTATATTCGTGTAAGATAACACTGAACTAAACACCGAGTTAAACCTTTGTCAATATGACAGGATCACAGTAAAATTAACCATTTACTGTTCACTCTTCCACATTAACGTATGGTGAAAACTGTTGATAAAACAATACAAGTTTATACAGCAGTTGTTTCCTTCTTGATATTACATTTACGTCGTAAATACTTGCAAAAGTAAAACTACAACTACTACATTACATTAAAGTGCAGCATACAGTCAGAATCTACCTACGCCATTGACTGCTTTAAATACACTTCAACGCAAACTATCCGCAACTCTTTAACTAACAAAAACATAAACCTTATCGACCGTCGTTACTTTTAACAGGATCAGCGTTAACATTTTAATTCAACATATTGATTATCTCATAACTCACAGTGTGCTCTCACTATGTTCTTAGTGCGTAGAGAGAAAACTTTGCTGCTGCTTGCGCTCGCACATGTCTCGACCCCCACCTTCCCGTTTCTCCAAACTAGTATTTTCCAACAGGACGCGGCGACACCGGATGTGACGTCATCCCATGCCGCAATATCTCACAGACAATGAATTTACTTTAAACAATCCTAACTTTAACTAGAATGCTAACAAATGAATTACTAAGTGAAAATATTATAAACTAAATAACTGCCATAAAGGCAACACAGTGAGAAATGGGAGTTCTACAGTAAAATTATATTATGAATTTAACGGAGAAAAAAATTAGGAAGTCTAAGTATTTTGGTGTGGGTGTTGTATCTAAGCATGAGGGAAGATATCTTAATTTTAACTTCAGTCGGTTATGCCTGAAATTTATCTTAACCACTCCTGTTATTTTTGAATGTGCCTACTTACGCACAGGGCGAATGCTGTATAAATGTTATCTAAATCTTTGAGCCTAACGATCATTTCTTTGGTCCCTAATCCAAGGTTTATTATTCCACATGAAATTACATTTGTGGCTCTTGTTCCATCCTTATGATTATAGAAGATTAGATTGTCAAAGTTTTCACACTTCAGCAATGGGGGTGAAATTCAGATGCTGATGCTTAAAGTGTGCTGAAGTCACTTTCCTGTATTTGATATTTATTCATGATTTCTGGCATTAAGGGACCAATGACTGACAAGTAGGTGCCTTATAAAAGTTCAGTACTTATGAGAAAGATTTGCATTGCATTTAGTTTAGATTTCTTCAAATTAATGCTGGTCCTCGCTCATCTGAGCATTGAATGAATGTAAATTCCTTACACTGTTCGAACTTTAGTGACTTCAGTAATAAGCATGAAAATCATAAACTGCAATTCCAATTTACTTTTCTACTTTTGTTTTGGTTATCAAAGTGCTTGGTACACACACAGCAAGGTATCTGGTCGTACTTGTCTTCCAGTTGACAATGGTAGGGAGCCAACTGTATTTAGATTTTGCATTGAACTGCAGTAATACACCTTGAGCCTAGCCTTCTCTGCAGTCAGAAGCAGAGCTGATGGGTTTGACAGATGCAAATGAGGCTCAAATAAGGCTAGGAATGGGAATTTAAGAATGGGATTACTGGATGACTGCAAAGGGTGAGATGTGCCTTGGTTCCTTAATGGAGCCTGTCCATTTTGTCAGTTTGTTGTAAGCACTTAATTCAATGTGTAGTATATCCCATTCTGATGCTGTTATACATTATTGGGGGTTTAAGATGAAAGTATAGCAACAAAATTTTCAAACTATTCTATGAACATGTTACTTAAAATGCTGGCTTGCCTCCCAAGATCCCGAGCTCGATTTCAACATTTATGAGAAGTTTGGATAGGTACGTGATTGGAGGCTATGCTTCCAACGTAGGTCGATGAGAATGCACAGTTTAAAAGGTTTGGCATGGACTAGATGAGCTAAAGGGCCTGTCTCTGTGCTTTACTTCCCCATGACTCACTGATGCAAAGTATATTGCAGAATCAAATATTCAAAAGCTTAATTTGCAGCTGACCAATCAATGCTTATCTAAGATTTTTTGTTAATATTCCCCCATTCTTTATATATATATTTGCAGACTGTGCATGTGTGTGTATATATATACACACGTACACAATCTGCAGATTGACTGCACAGGTATTGCCAAAAAAAATACAAATTCCATCAACTTCTGAGGAAGCACATAGGTGACAGTGAAGAATAAGATGTCTTCAAAATTTACATAATAAGCAAGAAAGTTAACACTAGAAATGATTTTGGAAAACTGGTGATTAAAGACGTGCACATCAGGGCACATGTGATACAACTTCAAATTAAATCTGAGCAACGCTGTAAAATAATAACTCATAAAGGAACGTACTTGCCAAATAAAGACTGAAGACGTTCATTGTTATTCTCCTCTGCATTTTCTTTAGAGTGTACTGAGAGCAGCTAAGCTCAAAGGCCAACGCTGTTTTATATATTGCCTGTTATTATAACATCTGATCCCACTTATTGCATAGTCCAAACACCAAAGGGCCAATGATTGTAAATATGATGTCTTGTGTCAGTGGAGACATTGCAGTAAAAATAATATATTAAATTAAACAATTAATTGGAAAATTCTGTATTCAGTAATGGGATTATATAAATGCTTTTGAAACTGCCAGGTAAACAGAATATTATAGTCACAGTGTTCTTTTTCTTGCTGAAGCATAAACATGTGGTGATAAAGACTCCCCATTCAGATTCATAGTGCGCCACAGGGATACTTAAGACGTCCTGACATAACACATCTTAATTTTATAAATAATAAAATGATCCTCCACATAAACCTGCCTTATCATGAATATAGTATGACTATTTTTATCTTCCTAAAGGACATTGAAGCTCGTCATAGGAAGAACATTTGATGGCTCTTGGGCCTGTAGGCAAATGTGGTGTCAGCATTCATTTTCAGAGTACTAGAACCAAAAAGCAAGGATGCAGTGTTTATAAGCACTGGTGAGGCCTCACTTGGAGTATTGTGAGCAGATTTGGGTCCCTTATCTTAGAAAGGATGTGCTGAAACTGGAGAGGGTTCAAAGGAGTTTCACGAAAATGATGCCAGGTTTGAATGGCTTGTCATATGAAGAGCACTTGATGGCTTTGGGCCTGTATTCACTAGAATTCCGAAGAATGAGGGGTGACCTCATTGAAACCCCTTGAATGGTGAAAGGCCTTGATAGAGTGGATGTGGAGAGGATGTTTCCTATATGTAAGGCAGAGGTTGATAGATTCTTGATCGGTCAGGGCATGAAGGGATATGGGAGGAAGGCAGGAGACTGGGGCTGAGAGAAAAATTGGATCAACCATGATGAAATGGCAGAGCAGACTCAATGACCTAATTCTGCTCCTATACCTTATGGTTTTATGGACATTGGTAACATTTAATGCCTATTCCTAGTTGCCCTCGGGTAAGTAAGTGGTAATGAAATACCATCTTGAAATTACTGTAACTTACGCAGTGAAGTGATACCTTTGATATATTTGAAGTACTATTTCCTTTAAAATTTGTGCATGTTAGTATCAAAATGTTGTATAGGAATGGGTTGTCTGTATTTTAGATTCTTAGCTCTGCCACTGCTACTTACAATCTTGCATCAATGTGTCACATCCTGCCTTTGAAGCTCCTTTCCATTGTCCTTGGTGTGAAGCATGTTTTGAAACTGGAGTACTATATCCTGCTGCCATAATGTTGGCACACGGCTGGGGACAAATTTCTATGCTCATTCCCTAATGCTGCCCCAACTGCAACCCCCCAGATTTCTCATTACTCTAGAAAGTGGGTAGAAAATAAAGAGGATTTAAATCCCTTTCCAACAACATGCTGAGTTCCAACTTTATTATTTTATAAATGTTTCTACTTTGTGATTTAACCATCCCCAAGTAAAATAGACTTGGGTAATTAATGCTAAATTAATTTTCATGTGCTCAGTTGAACATCAGCATAGGGTCCTCAGAGCCCAGCAATTGCCCCTCTGTAGCATGGAAACAAGCCCACTGGCCCAATTTGTGCACTTAAGCTATGTTACCCAGTGAGCTTGTCTCATCTGCTTGCATTTGACCCATAGACGTCGAA
Source organism: Hypanus sabinus (assembly GCF_030144855.1). Classification (NCBI taxonomy): domain Eukaryota; kingdom Metazoa; phylum Chordata; class Chondrichthyes; order Myliobatiformes; family Dasyatidae; genus Hypanus; species Hypanus sabinus. The sequence continues at coordinate 34,328,550 of NC_082715.1, read as the reverse complement.
ACTTCTCATGTCTACATACTTTTAAATATTGCTAATGTGTCCTCCTCAACCACTTGTTTCTGGAAACTCATTCACACCACTCTCTTGCATGATAATGATGCCACCAATACCCCTTTTAAATCTCTCGATTCTAATTGTAAATCTATGACCTATTGTTTTTAGCACCTCCTCCCGAGCAAAAAGCCTGTGCTTTCACCTCGACTACACCCCTCATTATCTTGTATATCTCTATCAGGTCTTCCCACAGCTGCCATGTTTGAGGGAATAAAGTCCTAGTTTATACAACCTCTCCTTATATCTCAGGCCCAAGACCAGGCAAATCTTTTCTTTAATCTTTCTAGTTGTATGACATCTTTCCCATAATGGGGCAATTGACAACGTACACAATGAGTCTGTGGACTGGACAGGATTGCAGTGCAGGCCAATAGGTCAGCGACAGGAATTAGAATCACTGACATATGTTGTGAATTTGTTGTTTTGTGGCAGAAGCACAATGCAACATATAAAATGTACTATAAATTGCAGTAAAAACTATACGCAAAATGAGTAATGCAAAAAGAGGTCAAAATAGTGTTCATAGACCGTTCGGAAATCTGATGGTGAAGGGGAAGAAGCTGTTTCTAAAATGGTGCCTGTGTATCCGGTCCCTCCTCCCTGATGATAGAAATGACAGGAGTATCCTACGAGCCCCAGAGCAGGTAATGAGCCAATTTTTTGCAGATTAAAGCGCAGGGCCAGATTGTAAAGTTGGGTGTCAGGGCCAGAGGTGAGGGATTCTGCTCACTGTTCCACAAGGTTTACTCATCTCTGCGCTGAACCGAGGCTGTGGCCCGCAACTAATAGGCTCCTGGACTGGGTACAGCAATGAACTGGCTTTGTGGATGTGGGCTCACTCTCGTGAACTTCAGTTCTGTTTGTTATTTGCTTACTTTTTAATGTCTACACGATTTGTTCTTTTTTTTTTGCACATTGAGTGTTTGATGGTCATTTTTAATAGGTTCGATTGGGTTTCCTTGTTTTTGAGCTGTATGCAAGAAGACAAATTTCAAAGCTGTGCTTCCATATGCATGCTTGGATAATAAATGCACTTTGAACAGTTAATAACATGCCCATACCACACAATTTCATCATTTGCAAGACACAGGAGTGGGACAGAATAATCTCCGCTTGTTTGGATGAGTGCAATTCCAAAAGCTCTCAAACAATCCAACCAAGACAAAGCAGTCCCTTTGAGTGACATTTCAGCCAGCAACTTCAATATCCATTTCCTCTAGTTTAGCGCTGTATCTGATGTGGTGCCGTGTCCAATAAGCTCTATGGTGGCTATATTGGCTGAACTAAACCCAAAATTCCAACACAAAGAATAGGGTGGGAAACAAGCTGCTGAATGAACTCAGTGTGTCAAACAGCATCAATGGAGGCAAAAGGATGGTTATTGTTACATCAGGAGCCTAGAGCAGAAATAGTTGGTATAGAGAGGTGAGAAAAAAGGGCTGGCAGGCATAGTTGGAACCACGTGAGGTGAAGACCAGAACTAGGGGACATAGCCTCAAGATTTGGGGGGTGGAGGGGAGGTAGATTTAGTATGGAGATGAGAAGGAACTGCTTTTCCCAGAGAGTGGTGAGTCTGTGGAATTCTCTGCCCAATGAAGCACTGGAGGCTACCTCAGTAAATATAATTAAGGCAAGTATGAAAAGATTTTTGCATAGAAGGGGAATTAAGGGTTATGGTGAAAAGGCAGGTATGTGGAGATGAGTCCATGGCCAGATCAGCTATGATCTTATTGAATGGCAGAGCAGTCTCAACAGGCCAGATGGCCAACTCCTGCTCCTATTTCTTGTGTTCTTATGGCCATGGCTACATTCCAGAGCTAGTTCCTGAATAGGTCATCCTCCAGTCAAACTGCTTCTGCATACAATGGCTCAAGGAACAATATATTCTGAAGCAAAGCTGGCACTTCCATTAAAATAGGTTGAGTTTTCAGTTGCACATGGAACAATAAAACTGGTCTATTAGCTGTGTTGGTCATCAGCAAGGTAATGGTATATCACCAAGAACTATCGAGTGTCAACTACTCAGAATCGTAGCCAACAATGTCCTTTTGCCATTTGAAATCTCATTCTAAAATGTTTAAACCATTTTCAGTTGCGACTAATAACTTTCACAAAACAATAGTGTGTATTGACTGTGTGGTAATTGTTCCTACCAGTCTGCCATAATTTGCGGTATTCATTGACTGGCTCTATCTGAGAATGTCCTCCTTGAGATCCATCATTCTCTCCCAAGTTATGGGGCATGCAAGCTGGAGAAAAGTTGGAACGAGGAGTTTCGGAGCCCACCTACCTAAAATGAGAGTGAGGTTAGATTGATCTCAGCACGAGGCTGATTTGGAAAAGTCGGGTACAGGCCGAAATGTGGTGGTGGGATCCAGGCCCAGAGCATGTCAAAGCAACAGGGCCTGGGACAGCCCGGTGTTTGGGCTGGATGGATTGAAAAGGCCTGGTGTCGGGACCGGAGGCGAGGGTCGAGCTCTTTCTGCTCGCCGGTCCACGGTGATTTTCTGCTCTCTGACCCTGAGGCTGCGGCTTGCTCCGGGCCTCGTGCCTGCTAGCTCTGTTTCGCTCCGCTGTGTGATAGACCATGGCGGGCTCCAGCTGCACTAGGCTTCGTGGCTGTGGACTCACCTTTGTTCTGAAAGCTGTGGCCAACTTTTATTATTTGCACCATTCGTATTTTTTCTCTCTCTCTGCCCCTTGAATGCTTATTTTGAAATGGGTTCTTTTGGGTTTCTTCATTTGTGGCTGCCTGTAAAGCGACTAATCTCAAGGTTGTATGACATATACATATTTTGATAATAAATGCAGGTGTATGTCAGTATTGAGACGAATGAGAATATCTATATTAGAATGCTACATGGAATTGAACATCAGCAAACCCTTTCATTATTCTGCCCACCCACTAAAGTTTACCATCCTTGTCACAACATTCACTGAAAATAATGTGGTGATGAAAATACAGGCAGCATCGATGGTAAGAAAGTACAGAAATCTTTTTGGGTGTGCTGAAGAGTTTGGACCAAAACTTCGACTGGATGTTTTTCCACAGATGCTACCTGGCCTGCTGAGTTCCTCTGGCATTTTGTGCGTGTTGCTTGGTTTTCCAGCACCTGCAGAGTTTCTCAAATATCTCGGTTTTCCTACCTTATGATTCCAGTTGACACATTCAATATATACGTCACATTGTTAATTACTACAGCAAGGTTATTTAATGAGCAGCTTAATTTTAATCATCAGCGATTAATTACTACAGTAAGGTTATTTAGAGTGCAGCATTATTTTAATAACTAGCTATTTAATAATCATGTTAAATATTTCATTGAAGGGAACCAACAAATTCAACACAAAATTACAGATGATAAGAATATAAGAAATAAGAGTAGGAGACGGCCAATTGGCCCCTGTGGCTGCTCTGTTATTTAATTAGGATCACAAATTATCTTGTACATCAGTTACACTTTCTTGCATTATTCCCCAATACTCCCTTGTTTCCTTGATTTGTGCCAATTAAAATATGCTCACATTAATGTTTCCTATGGTGCGTGTTTTCTTGTACATGTTCGTTAGGTCCACTGTTTACCTCCTTGAAGAGTTTAATGGGGAAATTTGGTCATCGGTGACAAGTCTGTACGTTACTGTCAGCCATTGCTTCAGTAGCCCTGTACAAGTCCAGTCCACTGAAAGCAAAAGAATAAACCACAGCCGAAAATTATATCAATTGTGTACAAACAAAGTTTTCCTTTTAAAAAGAAGTTCCACACATACAAGGCTCCAATTCTGACTCCTCTTTAGAGGCCATGCTCAACACCTCATGCCTGAAGCTCATGGAGAGGGTAGAGATTGAATGAATTGAAATTCTTTCACAACTTCAGACTTCCCAAAAACTCCCTAAGGGAATTTTCCTGTGAAGAAGCCTGGCACAGCTCTGAAAACAGTAAAGAATGATGCACCTGGCTCAATTTTCAATTGTTTTATTTAAAAGAGACTGAAAGCTTCAGAAAAAGTCAAGACATCATCCAAACATCTGATGAGAAAAAAAAAGCCTTTATGGAACCTTGGTTTTAGAGAGAGATTGAGGCCCCAGTTAAGAAGGAAGAATGTAATGTATTGCAGGTATAGGCTGCAGGGAACAACCAAGGTACTTGAGGAATATAATAAGTGAACAGTTAAGAAGGAAATCAGGAGAGTTTAAAAAAGGCATGACATTGCTCTAGCAGACAAGGTGAAGGAGAATCACACGGACTTCTACAGATATAGCAAGAGACAAAATTGGTCTTCTTGAAAATGCATGCAGCTGAAAAAGATGGGGGAGATCTTAATTAATATTTTACGTCTGTATTTGGAGACAGGAAGTATAGAAATGAGGTACACAGCAGCAAGGTTGTGGACCGTATATAGATTACAGAGGAGGAGGTGCTTGCTGTCTTGAGGCAAATGAGAGTGGATGAACTCCCAGGGCCTGCCAAGGCTTTCCCTCAGACCTTGTGGGGGGCTAGTGCAGAAATTGCAGGAGCCCTATCAGAGGTACTTAAAATGTTCTTAGCCATAGGTGAGGGGCTGGAGGATTTGGAGGATCGATAATGTTCTGTTGTTTAAGAAAGGCTCGGAAAATAAGATGGGAAACTATAGGCTGGTGAGACTGACATCAGTAGTGGGCAAATTATTGGAAGGTACTCTAAGAGACCGGATATGTAATTATTTGGCAAGACAAGGACTGATTACAAGGCTTCATGCATGGTAGGCCAAGACCCTTCACTAGTCCTGCTTCATTTTTAACGTTAAGTAACCAAGTAACAAGATGATTTCTAAGAGAAAACCCATCTCCATTCCTTGTTAAAATGAAAGACATTATCTTTTACATCCATGCTCCATATTCATTGCAAAGAGAGAATGTCAACATAAGTGCATGTCAGCTCTTCCACTGCTGAGTATTTTTGAGGTTTTGTTCAAAGTAAGAATTAATTTAGTACATTATACGTTTCCAACAGAAAATGAAGAAAATAGAGATTGCTTTGCCTTTGATTACTGTAAACTAGACATTAATCTCACAGTCAATTTACATGGATTGCTAAATCATTCTGGGAAAACATGGCATCAGATAAGTTCAGTCTCAGTTTGAATTTGGATTTCAATGGTTTATTAAAAGTCAACCCCAATCAGTTTGATGTAGAAAGTATTATTAGATTTTCTTGTTGGCATGAGCAGAGTATTTATTTTTCACACACTAGAATGCAGCAGGGTATTTGTTTGGTGTGAATCTCCTGAATTTCATTCAAAGTTGAATCCAAGGGCTGGAAAATAGCATTTCCTCGCATCTCCTAAATAATGCTGTAGAAAAGAGCAGATAATCATAGCTTTCTCATTGGAAATCAGTAAACTGGTGTGTTGTATGCCTTATAGTACATGTTAATTATTTACTGAAGACTAGACTTGATTTGTAAATGCTCATTCTCTGAGATGGCCAAAGACTGCACTGATGCACTTAAAGCAATCATGAGTATTGCCAGGAATGCCTGACTTTACAGGGAAATGACTCACAAATGATAAGAAATGCATGTTTCCAAGGGCCTCATTGTGGAAATTGTTTGAGGGGATAGTTTTTTGCAGCAAATTCAATTGATGATGCTTTACAGATATTTACTATTAAGCCCCTTCTTTTATGCACGTAAGTGAACTGCCCATCGAGGACATTTTGAAAGGAAAGGAAGACAACATCCATAATGAAGGACCCTTGCCATCTGGGACATGACCATAGGGAGGAGGTACAGGAGCCTGGAGATGTATACTCGAGATTTTAGGAATAGTTGCAAAACACTGGAGGAGCTCAGCAGGTCAGGCAGCATCTGTGAATAAAGAGGCAATGTTATGGGCTGAAACTTTTCATCAGGTCTCTGAAGGGCCTCAGCCTGAAATATTGACTGTTTATACCTCTCCATAGATGCTGACTGACTCCTGAGATCCTCTAATATTTTGTGTGTGTTACTCTGGATTTCCAGCATTTGCAGAATCTCTTGTGCTTTTAGGAACAGCATCTTCTCCGCCATCAGATTTCTGAACAGTCCACGAACACTACCCAGCTATTTTTCTCTCTTTGTGTACTATGATTTTTAAAATATATTCAGTTTGTAACTTACAGGAATTTTTATGTATGTACTGTACTACTGCCACAAAAAACAACAATTTGTTGACAAATGTCTGTGATAATAAACATTCTGAGCAACTTAGAATATAACCTCGGTGCACATATACAGTGCAAGTATTATTTGTGTTCTGTAGCCCAACAACTGAAGAGGACTCACCTTGGTTCTGGGGTTGAGCAGTAAGAATTGAGCACTTTCCCATTCATTATTCAGATTTGCTAATCTCAAGCATGACTTTTGTTGGAGATGAGATGGAATATTGCAGTGAGGAAGATTGAAAGAGTGAAGTGTTTGATGTCACCATGCTTGGCTCCAATCTTTTTCTTTGGTTAGAATTATGACATTAAGTAACAAACATAGAATAGAAATGAATTTCTGAGGGATTTTTAATCAATGCCTGGCACAAAGTTCATAGTCACCTAGGCAACAGTGATCTCTACGCTTCAGGATGCTTCTCAGACCTGGACTATCTACAGCAGAAACCTCAATGTACCACCAACACTGTCTCTGCAAACTCCTCCAAATCCCCTGGGAGGAGAAGTAAAAGAAAGGAAGAGTGTTCTCTCAGAGTAACATCTCAGAAATGAAGCCCCTAGCGTGTTGTGTAGGATACATCTCTTACAAGCCTGACATCAGACTTCCAAAGTATGTAGACTATGCCGAACTCCAGCGCAGTAAGAAATCATCGGGTGGAGAGAGGAAAGCCTTCACAGATTAAAGCATCCTTACGAGGAGAAAAATTATCCTCGTCAATCCTTAGAACTCCCTAGCCCTTGACTGATCAAAATAGGAAAGGAGCATTAGTGATGAGATTGAAAAACTCCTGTTCTTTGGGACAATGTGGGAACCAAGGAAAAGTGGTGAGAATAGCAAAATATCTCACCCTCTTCCCCCATACCATTCAACAATTCGTATTTCACATGTTCATTATCCAGGGCCTTACCATCCAGTTCAAAACCGGAGCTGGAGTGAAATTAAATCATCCTCAACCCCCAGGGGGACTAACTTGCAGAATGTAGAATTATAAATCATTTTACAATGGAGACAACTGCAATGATATTCAGCATTTCTTGTTATGTATCTGCAAAAAAGTTATTTGCTTCATCGCGTATAAAGGACAAATGAGCTTTTAAAATTTATGTCTGACAGCCAAGATACTGAGCATGTCTAAAAAATGGGAAAATGATATAGTTGGTCTTTTGACTGAACACGATGAAATGAACCGACGGGTCTCAATTTGCTTTTGGCTACAGGCAATATGGATATGGGAACATACCTCTGTTCATTTTCTGTACATTAATATAAAGTTATAGTTTATTGTGTTTTATGCCTGGTGTTCAAACCGAAGCTGGATTCCTGCCACACTGAAAACCTGATTGCTATTATCCGGTGGTAGTAAGAGATTTCTAAAGAGAGCTCTGCAAAATAAGGCCAAGCTTCAGTTCTGTGTAGTTCTGATGAAAATGAAAATCTGGAAAATATTGAAGTACAGTAGTTCATTAGTTTTACAGATTCCCCTGACTATTTTGATCTGATCTTCTGCCAACAGTGGTAAGTGGAGCTGTCAAAAACTTAGACTTCTTCTAGCTTCCACTGTTAAGAAGAAAAAAAGTCCCTACAGCAGAATACAGGCCCTTCGGCCCACAAAGTTGTGCCGAACATGTCCCTACCTTACAAATTACTAAGGTTACCCATAGCCCTCTATTTTTCTAAGCTCCATGTACCTATCCAAAAGTTTCCTAAAAGACCCTATCATATCTGCCTCCACCACTGTTGCGGGCAGCCCTTTCCACGCACTCACCACTGGCTGAGTAAAAAACTTATCCCTGACACCTCCTCTGTACCTACTCCCAAGTACCTTAAACCTGTGTCCTCTTGAGGCAACCATTTCACCCCAAGGAGAAAAGGTCGAGTTCACTCAACCTGTTTTCATAGGGCATGCTCCCCAATCCAGGCAACATCCTTGTAAATCTCCTCTGCACCCTTTCTATGGTTTCCACATCCTTCCTATAGTGAGGTGAACAGAACTGAGCACAGTACTCCAAGTGGGGTCTGACTAGGGTCCTATATAGCTGCAACATGACCTCTTGGCTCCTAAAATCAATTCCACAATTGATTGAGGCCAATACACCGTATCCCTTCTTAACTACAGAGTCAACCTGCACAGCTGCTTTGAGCGTCCTATGGACTCAGACCACAAGATACCTCTGAACCTCCACACTGCCAAGAGTCTTACCTTTAGTACTATATTCTGCCATCATATTTGACCTATGAAAATGAACCACTCCAGAACCTCTCCCGTCCAAAGTGATGATGCAAAGATCATCGCCAGAGGCTCAGCAATCTCCTCCCTCACCTCCCACAGTAGCCTGGGATACATCTCATCTGTTTCTGGTGACTTATCCAACTTGATGCTTTCCGAAACTCCAGCACATCCTCTTTCTTAATATCTACATGCTCAAGCTTTTCAGTCCGCTGCAAGTCATCACTACAATCAACGATATCCTTTTCCATAGTGAATACTGAAGTAAAGTATTCTTTAAGTACCTCTGCTATTTCCTCCGGTTCCATATACTTTCGCACTGTCACACTTGATAGGTCCTATTCTTTCATATCTTATCCTCTTGCTCTTCACGTACTTGTAGAATGCCTTGGGGTTTTCCCTAATCCTGCCCACCAAGGCCTTCTCATGACCCCTTCCGGCTCTCCTAATTTCCTTCTTAAGCTCCTTCCTATTAGCCTTATAATCTTCTAGATCTCTAACATTACCTAGCTCTCTGAACCTTTTGTAAGCTTTTCTTTTCTTCTTGACTAGATTTACTACAGCCTTTGTACACCACAGTTCCTGTACCCGACCGTAACTTCCCTGTCTCATTGGAACGTACCTATGCAGAACTGCACACAAATATCCCCTGAACGTTTGCCACATTTCCTCCATACATTTCCCTAAGAACATCTGTTCCCAATTTAAGTTTCCAAGTTCCTGCCTGATAGTCTCATAATTCCCCTTACTCAAATTAAACACTTTTCTAACTTGTCTGTTTCTATCTCTCTCCAATGCTATTATAAAGGAGGTAGAAGTATGATCAGTATTTCCAAAAGGCTCTCCCACTGAGAGACCTGACACCTTACCAGGTTCATTTCCCAATACCAAATCGAGTATAGTCTCTTGTCTTGTCTACATATTGTGTCAAAAAACCTTCCTGAACACACCGAACAATCTCCATCCCATCTAAACCCCTTGCTCCAGGGAGATGCCAATGAATATTTGGGAAATTAATGTCTCCCATCACGACAACTCTGTTATTATTACACCTTTCCAGGATCTGTTTCCCTATCTGCTCCTCGATATCCTTGTTACTATTGGGCAGCCTATAAAAAACACCCAGTAGAGTTATTGACCCCTTCCTGTTCCTAACCTCCACTCACAGAGACTCTGTAGACAATCCCTTCATGATGTCCACCTTTTCTGCAGCCACATCACTATCTCTGATCAACTGTGCCACACCCCCACCTCTTTTGCCTTCCTCCCGGTCCTTTCTGAAACATCTAAAACGCAGCATCTAAAACCATTCCTGTCCCTGAGCCATCCAAGTCTCTGTAATGGCTACCACATCATAGCTCCAAGTGCTGATCTACGTTGTAGCTATGTGGTTTTGTGCAGGTCTTGTAGCTTTCGTTTTTGGTCTTGTTTTGTCTGGTGGGATTGGAGCTCCTTTCCAGGGACCACGCTAAGATGGTAGCGTGATATTACAAACGTTTGTAATACGCAGCAGCCTCTCCAGACTCTGGATTGGGGATTTCCAAACGTAATGTGGATTTTCTGGTGTAGTCTGTTTTGTCATGTGCTTTTATGATATCATTCTGGGGGAACGTTGTCTCATTTTTTAACTGCATTGCATTTGTGGTTTTTAAATGACAATAAACTGAATCTGAATCTGAATGCTCTAAATTCATCCACTTTGTTCACAACACTCTTTGCGTTAAAATAGACTCATCTCAAACTGTCGGTCTGAGCGCATCCCTTCTCTATCACCTGCCTATCCTGCCTCACATACTGACTCCAAGCTTTCTCTATTTGTGAGCCAACCACCTCTTCCTCCGTCTCTTCTGTTCAGTTACCACCCCCCAACAATTCTAGTTTAAACCTCCCACCCAGAATATTGGTCCCCCTGGGATTCAAGCGCAACCTGTCCTTTTTGTACAGGCCACACCTGTCCCAAAAGAGGTCCCAATGATCCATAAATCTGAATCCCTGCCCCCTGCTCCAATCCTTCAGCAACGCATTTATCCTCCACCTCATTCTATTCCTATACTCACTGTCGTGTGGCACAGGCAGTAATCCCGAGATTACTACCTTTGCAGTCCTGCTTCTCAACTTGCTTCCTAACTCCCTGTAGTCTGTTTTCAAGACCTCTGCCCTTTTCCTACCTATGTAATTGGTACCAAAATGTACCACGACCTCTGGCTGTTCTCCTTCCCACTGCAGGATATCTTGGACGCGATCAGAAACATCCCGGACTCTGGCACCCGGGAGGCAAACTGCCCTCGGAATTTCTTCCCTGCGTCCACAGAATCAGCTGTCTGAACCCATGACTATAGAGTCCCCTATCACTACTGCCTTCCTCTTCCTTTCTCCATGTCTCAAGTTAAAATCGGGTAGCCTGTATGACGAAACCTGGCAAAAAGATAAATTTTCACCCCATTCTTCGAATAGTTCATTTGCTTGAAAGCTCCAGTTGCTTTAACAGTTATCCTACTGTTCCAAGGGCAAATGCATTTCTCACCTTAACTTTAATACATGTTTAAAAGGCAATTATATTTGGCAAGTTCACTGGAGGAAAATAGATTAATGATGGGCTGCACTACTGAGAACAGCACAATTGGCTAGTAAAGTGATGATTTCCAGGTATCCGCGCTTTGTCCAAGGATGCCAACCGATTTTAATAATGGCACTAGGAATGGCGTTCATCATTTGCATACAATTTTACCACTCTTTTGGCCACAGATGTTGGTCCAATATTGCTTTGATAGCAAACGTGAAGAAGCCGCCTAAAAATGAAATAGCCGTGAATTCCACCCACATTTCGTGTTTTTTTTAAATGTATTCAGGTTTTTTGCATGAAGTTGAGTTCAGACAAACAGCATTCCAGCTTGAGGCATAGGATAGGATCATGAATATATTTAAATAGGAGTTTAATGTTCCAAGTTTTCCTTTAAGACTATAAGACATGGAAGCAGAATTAGGCCATTCAGCCCATCGAGTCTGCTCCGCTATTCTATCATGGCTGATCCTGGATCACAGTCAACCCCAAAGACTTGTCTTCCTGCCATATCATTTGATGCCCTGAACAATCAGGATTCTATCAACTTTTGCTTTAAATATAGTCATGGACTTTGCCTCCACCGCAGAGCATTCCACAGATTCACTACTCTCTGGCTAAAAAACTTCCTCCTTATCTCTGTTCTAAAAGGATGCTCCACAATTTTGAGATAAAACCATCTAGTTCTGGATATCCCCACCATAGGAAACATCCTCTCTCCCCATCCATCCTATCTAGTTCTTTCAATGTTTGGTAGGTTTCAATGAGGTCCCACCACATTCTTCTAAATTCCAGTAAGTACAGGCCCAAAGCTACCAAACACTCCTCATATGTTAACCACTTCATTCCCAGAATCATCTTCGTGAACATCCTCTAGACTCACTCCAATGACAACACATCCTTTATGAGATATGGGGCCCAAAACTATTGACAATACTCCAAGTGCAGGCTGATTAGTGTCTTATAAAGGCTCAACATTATCTCCTTGCTTTTATAATCTATTCCACTTGAAATGAATTCCAACTTTGCATTTGCCTTCTTTACCACAGATTCAGCCTCTAAATTAATTTTCTGGGAGTCTTGCACAAGGACAACTAAATCCCTTTGTGCATCCGATGTTTGAATTTTCTCCATATTTATATAATAGTCTGCACTATTGGTCCTCTTACCAAAATGCATTATCATACATTTCCCAACACTGTATTCCATCTGACACTTTTTGCCCACTTTTCCAATTTGTCTAAGTTCTGCTACAATTGTATTGCTTCCTCAGCACTATCTACCCCTCCATCTATCTTCATATCATCCTCAAACTTTGCAACAAAGCCATCAGTTCCATTATCCAAATCACTGACAAATAATGTGAAAAGTAGTGGTCCCAATAGTGACTCCTGAGGAACACCAATAGTCACTGGCAGCTGATCAGAAAAGGCCCCTTTTATTCCCACTCGCTGCCTCCTGCCTCTCAGTTATTTCTCTGTCCGTGCCTGTATCTTTCCATCTTGGTAAGCAGCCTCATGTGTGTCACCTTAACAAAAGCTTTCTGAAAATCCAAATAAATGGCACCCACTGTCCACGCTGCTTGTTACTTCCTTGAAGAACTCTAACAGATTTGTCAGACAACATTTCTCTTTACAAAAATCATGTTGATTTTGACTTATTTTATCATTAGTCTCCAAGTACTCCAAAGCCTCATCCTTAATAATGGACTCCAAAACTTTACCAACCACTGAGGTTAGGTTAACTGGGCTAAAATTTCCTTTCTTTTCCCTTCCTCCCTTCTTAAAGAGTGGAGTGACATTTGCAAGTTTTCAGTCCTCTGTGACCATGCCAGTATCAAGTAATTCTTGAAAGATCATGACCAATGCATCCGTTATCTCTTCAGCAACCTCTCTCAGAACTCTGTGATGTAGTCCATCTGGTCTAGGTGACTGATCCACCTTAAGACTTTTGAGTTTACCAACCAGTTTTTCCTTTGTAATAGCAATGGCACTCCCTCCTGCTCCCTGACACTCACAGACCTCTGGCATACTGCTAGTGTCTTCCACAGTGAGAACTGATGCAAAGTACCTATTAAGTTCATTTGCTGTTTCTTTGCCCCCCATTACTACCTCACCAGCATCATTTTCCAGTGGTTCAATATCAGCTCTCGCCTCCCTTTTACTCTTTATATAAATGCAAAATCTTTTATTATTCTGCTTCATATTATTGGCTAGTTTGCCCTCGTATTTCATCTCTTTCCTTTTTATAGTTTTTTGGTGCCTTTTGTTGGATTTCTAAAGCTTCCCAATCATCCAACTTCCCATTGACTTTTGCTACCGTCTGTGCCCTTTCCTTGGCTTTTGTGCAGTCTTTAACTTCCCTTGTCAGCCACAGTTGCCTGCCCCTGCCATTTGAGAACTTCTTCCTCTGTGGGACATATCTATCCTGTACCTTGTGAATTATTCCCAGAAACTTCAGACAATTCTGCTTTGCCATCATCCCCGCCAGTATCCTACTTGTGGTGAACTACATATACCTGCCTGGACATGCCCCTCTGCTGACTGCTCCTGTGGCTCCTCCCACAGACCCCTGTATAAAGGCGATTGGAGGGACTGCTCCTCCCTCAGTCTCCAGGATGTTGTGTGGTGGTCTCTTGCTGCTAATCGTGGTCTCTTGTAGCTAATAAAAGCCTATCGTTCGCCTCCCGTCTCCGAGAGTTATTGATGGTGCATCACTACTCCAATCCACCTGGGCAAATTCCTCTCTCGTGCCGCCGTAATTAACTTTATTCCATTGCAATACTGATACTATGCTTCTCCCTCTCAAATTGCAGTATGAATTCAATCATATTACGATCACTGCCTCCTAAGGGTTGCTTTACATTAAGCTCACTAATAAAATTTGGGTTATTACACAACACCCACTCTAAGATAGCCTTTCCCCCAGGAGGATCAAGTACAAGCTGCTCTAAAAAGCCATCTAGTAGGCATATAACAAATACCCTCTCTTGTAATCCGGCACCAACCTGATTTTCCTAATCCCTTTGCATATTGAAGTCCTGCATTGTAATTGTGACATTACCCTAATTACATGGTTTTGAGCTCCCTTTGCAATCTCAACCTCTCATCTTGGCTACCATTTGGAGGCCTAGATATGATTCCCTATATATGATTACCAGAATTCTTTTATACCCTTGCAGTTTCTTAAATCCACCCACAAAGATTCGACATTCTCTGACCCTAAATCACCGCTTTCTAAAGACGTAATTCCATCTCTTACCAAAAGATTCACACCACCACCAATACCTTCCTGCCTGTCCTTCCAATACAAGTTATGTCCTTTGATGTTACGCTCACAGCTATGGCTTTCTTTCAGCCACGACTCAGTGATGCCCACAATGTACACTGATCAATCTCTAACTGCACCGAGTTCATTCACCTTATTCTAAATGCTACCTGCATTCAAATGCAACACCTTCAGTTCTGCATTCTTCACCCTTTTGAATTTTGCCGCTGTAGTACAATTTAACACTACATTTGTACCAAATCATTGGCCTGCCCTTCCTTGCATTCATGTTACATCCATTATCTACTTATAAACCTGCTGACTCATCCTCTGCTCTATCATACTGGTTCATATTAGTTTAAACCATTCCCAACAGCTCTAGAAAACCTGCCTGCAAGAATATTGGTCCCCCTCGGATTCAAGTGCAACTCATCTCTTTTGTACAGGCCACACCTTCCCCAGAAGAGCTCACAATTGTCCAGAAATCTAAATCCCTGCTCCCTGCTCCAATTCTTCAGTTGTGCATTTATCTGCCACCTCATTCTATTCCTGTCCTCACTGTCATGTGGCACAGGCAGCAATCCACGAGATTACTAGCCTTGAGGTCCTATTTTTCAGCTTCCTTAATAAATCCCTGTACTCTGCTTTCAGGACCTCCTCCCTTTTTCTGCCTATGTCATTGGCACCAATGTGCACCACAACGTCTGGCTGCTCACCCTCCCTTTTCAGGATATTGTGGACGTGTTCAGAGACATCGCAGACCCTGGCACCTGGGAGGCAAACTACCATCAGTGTTTACTTTTTGTGTCCACAGAATTGCCTATCTGATCCCTTAACTATAGAGTGTCCTGTTACTGCTGCCATCTTCTTCAGTTCCCTACCCTTCTGAGCCACAGGGCCAGACTCAGTGCCAGAGGCATGGCTGTTGTTGCTTCCCCCAGGTAGATTGTCCCCCCTAACAATATTCAAAATGGAATACTTATTGTTGAGGGAGCTCTCCACTATCTGATGTTCACCCTACCCTCTCCTGACAGTCACCTATAGCCTTGGGGTGACTACCTCCCTGTAGCTCCTGTCTATCACCTCCTCACTTTCCCTAACAAGATGAAGATCATCACACTGTAGTTCCAGTTCCTTAATACAGTCTCTAAAGGAGCTGTATTTTGATGTGGCTGTTGCAGATGTTGCCATCGGGGAGACTGATAGTTTCCCAAAAGCCCTACAGCTGACATCCAGAACAGAATGAACTTATCTACTTACCTTGCCTCTGCTTGTTCTTGCCGAAGCCCTGTTGAACCAAAGTCTTAACACTCGTACTCAGATCACTTCGATAGTGACCACATTGCTAGAAGTTGTCTCTCTTTCATGGAGACTGGGTTTTTAAAGCTCTTTGCCAACTTGCTTCTACTGTGGCTGTGCTGTACTCCAATCAAAGACTCCCGTCACTTCTGTTACCACCTGACAAATGCTTGTATTATTTGGTTGGGAACTATTGGATATGGCTGTATGGCAGGAGTGGCAATCAAATGCCAATATTATTGTTTGGGGTTACAAGTGTAAATCATCTTTTACAGAATAGCTGCCACACAGGCATACAGGCCATCAAGTTCTGTACCAGCATTCAGCTGATTGTACTGCCCTCCTTCTCACCAGACCGCTGTAAATTCTTTCCTCTTAGAATCTTATCCAACTCTATGTGAGCACTATAATTGAATCTACCATTCCACACCCAACACAACTTGTTTTTGTACTGTGTGACTCACTCTCCAAGCCTTGCATCTTCCCAGAACTAAGCACAATATCTAAATTCAGGCCAAACCAGTGCCTTATAAAAGTTCATCGTGGAAGGGTGGGTTAGTAAATTTGCAGATGGCATGAACTTGGAGTTGTAAATAGTTGTCAAAGGTCAACGTAGGTTACAGCGGGTTGCAGAGCTGGACTGAGAAGTGGCAGATGGAGTTCAACCCGGAACAGTGCGAAGTGATTCACTTTGGAAGGTCGAATTCGAAGGCAGGTAGCATGATACTTAGCAGAGTGGAGGAACAGAGGCACATTGTGGTCCACATCCATAGATCCCTCAAAGGTGCCACACAAGTGAATAGGGTGGTTAAAAAGGCATATGCTGTGTTGGCCTTCTTTACACAGGGAATTTGATTCAACTGCTGCAAGATAACATTGCAGCTCTTTACAACGCTGGTTAGACCGTACTTGGAATACTCTGTTCAGTTCTATTTGCCTCATAATAGGAAGGATGTAGAAGCTTTAGAGAGGGTGCAGAGGAGATTTACGAGAACACTGCCTGGATTAGAGAGCATGTCTTATAAAGGATAGGTTGACCGAGCTAGAGCCTTTCTCTTTGGAGCGAAGGACAATGAGAGGGAGGCTTGATAAGAGGTGTCCAAGATGATAAGAGGCATAGCTTGATCAAGGAGTCAGAGACTTTTTTCCCAGGCAGGTAATGACTAATAACTGGGAGCCATAACCTTAAGGTGGCTGGATGAAAGTATAGGGGGATATATCTGAGGTAAGGGTTTTTACACAGAGAGTGGTCAGTGTGTGGAAAGCCTGCCAGCTGTGGTGGTGGAGGCAGATACGATAGGCGTAATTAAGATACTCTTAGGCACTTGGAACAATAGAGGGATATGTAGGAGGGAAGGGTTAGATTGATCCTAGAGTAGGTTAAATGGTCGGCACAACATTGTGAGCCAAAGGGCCTGTACTGTGCTGTGGTGTTCTGTTTCTATTAAGCATGTTGGATATTTAACAAACAGAAGTATTCTTCAAGCAATTTGTTTCAGGTTCCAGGTTCCAAGTTCCAGCATCAGCAGTCTCCAGTGCTTGCATAAAGCTTTTTATTTGGAAGGTTCAATATCCCACACCCAGAAGCTCTGTTTAGAAACCTCCAAAGGAATCAAATGATGAGGACATGTTGGTACTGCTTATGTTTTCTATAAGAGAAAATTGTGTTTCTCCCTGTAATAACAATCCTCCCTTGTGTAAGGCAAGAAATTCAAGGATTAGGTCAGCAAAAACCATGTGTGAGGCACTCCCAAAGGAGCGCACATGTACTGCAGGAATTTATCCAGCTAGTTCTGTGGAATTCAATCATTCAAAGGATTGTGAAGCTGCCCTTATTCAGGTATTGTGAAACTCTCTAGCCTGGAAATATTTGTGCAATCTAAAAGGTGCACAAGCTCAACACCATTTTGGCTATGAACTTGGTGCTGTAACACTCAAGGTTTCAGGCACCAGGAACTTCTGAATGCTGAAATGCACATTATCTTTTACCTACTGTTGGATTTGGGAAGGGAAGGAAAGAAAAGAAGTTAGATTTGAAGTTGCAGTAAGAGTGGGAGTGGAGGATAGATAGGACAAAGAGAATGTCTATGAAAGGTCTGCATGATAAGCTACCGATGAAGTCATCAGATAGCCTATAGAGAGAGAACCTCAGCAAAGAACATGTAAAGTGCAGATCTGCCAGAAATTCAGACAGTGTAGAAATAATACTGGGGATGGATAACATACTACAGAACTGATTTCGTATTGAGTCTAGAAGCTGCAAAATATTGAGATGAAGCTGAGATTCAAATCCTCAAGATTATTTGGCACTTGTTTTATTTTTTGCAGGAAGCCACAGATAGATAAGGCAAGGTGTGTGCATGGGTAGGAAATTAAAGTGAGGGATGGAAGCTCAGGATCACTCCTGTGGATGGAATGTAGGTGCTCCACATTGCATTTGGTGTTCTCAATGCAGAGCAGGTATTGCAGTGCAGCAGACAAGCTGGAGAAGTGGAAGTGAATTGCAATTTCACCTGTAAGACTGTTGGATCCCAGTGTTTTGAAAAAAGAAAAAGGCAAAGGATGGGTGTTGCATTTTCAGTAACTGGATGGGAAGAATCTGAGAGAAAGAAAGTGGCTGGTTGGATGGAAGAGCACAGGAGTCTTCCAAGTACCAGACAATTCACTTTCCAACTCTGATAACAAAAGTGCCTTTAATTCCTGGCTGACCAAAATCTCCTCTCACCTAAACAGAGTATCGTGGAAAAATCTATAATTCAGAATGAGGGTTCAGCATATCATGCCAGTAGCATGGGAGAAGGTGGAATGAAACTGATGGTGAATTAGATTTCCAACTTCCCCATATACCTCGCCCCAGCCTACTTTAATCTCTCTTGGTGTCAATTGCCTGTATTACATAACATTAGACAGATTTCCTTCCTAGGTTTCAGAGTAAGTCCATTGACTGTGGTTGCTTCCAATGCTATTGTGACAGAGGGAAGAGAATGAATGGTCCAAGTGCGATTCCCAGCAACCAGCAAAGGACTGTAGAACAGAACCACACAGGATCAGACTGTTCAGCCCACAGTGCCTGCAGTAATCATGATGCAAAGCTAAACTGCCTATCGCCCCGATATCTGTTATATATTTCAGTTCTTTTCTTGTTCATGCATCTTTCTAAATGCCTCTTAAACATTGCTGTCATATCAGCTCCCTTCACTTCTCCCGACAGCTTGTTCCAGACACCTACCACCTTCTGCGTTTTACAAAAGACTTGCTACTTCAACCTCATTTAATCTTCCTTTCTCTCATAAGAACAATGAGCGGAATTAGGCCATTCAGCCCATTCAGTCTGCTCTGCCATTTCATCATGGCTGATTTATTCTCCTGTTTTCTCTCCATACTCTTTGACACTCTTACTAATCAAGAGTTTATCAACCTCTGCTTTAAAAATGCCCAATGTCTTAGTTTCTACAATCTGTGGCAATGCATTCCTCTGATTCAGAAGGAGAGTAGTGTTTAATATCACTGGCATATGTTGTGAAATTTGTTGTCTTTGCAGCAGCTGTACAATGCAATACATAATTATAAAAAAATGTGAATTACAGAACATATATATATATTTAAATAACTAGTGCAAAAACAGAAATTTTAAAAAGTTGTGTTCAGGGTTCAATGTCCATTCAGAAATTGGATGGCAGAGGGGAAGAGGCTGTTCCTGAATCATTGAGTGTGTGCCATCCTCTGTTTAATAAAAAAAAAAATTGCCTTATCTCTGTTCTAAAGGAACACCCTTCTAATCTGAGTCTGTGTCCTCTGGTCCTAGACTCACCCACTATTGGAAACATCTTCTCCACATCTACTCTATCTAGGCCTTTCAATATTTGGAAGGTTTCAATGAGATCTTTCCTTATTTTTCTAAACTCCATCAAGTACAGACCCAGAAACATCAAACACATCACATATTACCCTGTTCATTCCTGGGATCATTTTTCTAAATGTCCTCTGGACTCTCTCCAATCTCAGCACATCCTTTGTTAGATATGGTTCTCAAAGTTTCTCCCAATATTCCAAATGTGATCTGAACAATAAAGCCTCAGCATTATCACAACCCTTCGCATTAAAGCTACATCCTCTAATCTTTGACATTTCCATTCCATGTTAAAAGACTCTACCCTCTCTATGCCTCTCATAATTTTATACAGGTTGATCAGATTGCTCCTCGGCCTCTGCTCCAGAGAGAGCAAACCAAGTTTGTTCAACCTCTCTTTACGTTAACACTTTCTAATACACGCAAGATCCTGGTAAATTGCTCCTGCAACTTCTCCAAAGCCTCCATTTCCTTGTTGTATTTCAGAGACCTGCATACAATACTCCAAATGTGGCCTAATCAAAGTGTTATAGAGCTGCAAATTGAAGTCCCTACCTCTACACTCAACACCCAGACAGATAAAGGCAGCATGCCTTCTCTACTGTCCTATCTGCCTGTATTGCCACATTCAGAAAGCTAAGAACTTCTACCCCAGGCTCATTCTAAACATCAGTGCTGTTGACTGTATTGTCCTGCTTTTTACTGGAGAGCTTCCTCTTACAACGTACCTCACAAGATGCTACACTTTCCACTTCTCTGGATTAAGCTCTATCCGGTACTTCTCTGCTCACATTTTCTGTTGGTCTGTACCTTGATCAATCATTTGGGAACCTTCCTCACCACCCACAACGCCATCAATGTGTTTCAACATCTGCAAACCTATTCATCAGCCCACCAGAGATTCCAACACTAATCATTGTGGAACATCACTGGTCACCCTCCCCCTCCATACTTTTCCTTTCTGACCGAACCAATCTTTTATCAAATCTACCTACCAAATGAGGATGGTAATCAGTTTTCTCCTTCAATCAGACGAATGATTGCTTTTGTAACATTAATGGCCAGAAGGTCTATATTACAAAATTGGAAAGTAAACCCTCCTACCACGTCTCAGTGGCTTTTTCAAACTATTTCTTATCTGAGTTTGGAAAAAATTAGAAGCACTATTTTTGACTCGTCAATTAAATTTGAAGAAACTTGGGGACCGTTCATCCGACATTTTCATATGAATTAATTTGGCCTTTCCCAGACCTTCTCTCTGTTTATTCTTGTTCAGGTATGGAGTTCCGGAGTTCTTTGACACTATCATATACTTATAAACTGTTATTATTGCCCATGTTAGTTTTAGTTTAGTGTTTGTTTCATATATATATTTTCTTTCACACAGCTCTAATTTTTTTTTCTTTTTCTTTTGATGATTAGTTTTGTTTTTTTTTCATATATAATTATATAGACTTGATTGATTAATGTACTTTTTTGTTGTTGATGTTTAATAGGATATCATTATCCTATTATTAATGTAATCTTAAGTCTATTGTATTCATAACCTATTCATTATTATGTTATGTTTTTTTATATTTATATGAAACTCAATAAAAAGATTGAAAAAGAAAGAAAGAAATCTACCAATTTTTCATGGATCCCATGTGACTTAATCCTAGGCTCAGCCTGCTATGAGGGAGCTTATTGAAATGGTTATTGCACCACATCACTACTCTACCCTCTTCAATCATTTTTGTCACCTTTAAGAAACAACTCATTCAAGTTTCTAATATATCCTCTCCCTTGCACAAAACTATTTCCAAGTCTGTCTTAACTTCCCTTCCCAGACAGAAGACCAATATTGGCCATTCTCCAGCCCTCAGTGACCTTGCTGGAATCATATAGAATACTACAACAAAGATAAAGGCCATTTGTGAGATTCTGTGTAAGCTGGATCTTTCAGTGCACTTCAAAATAAACATATCTTTCCCATATCTCTATTGTATTGTTTTCATGTATTTACTCAATTCTTGTCCACCATTCTTCTAGGTACTGAGCTTTAATACCTAACTATTCATTGTGCAAATAGATTTTCCTCATGTCACTTCTGCTCTTTTGCTAATCACCTTGAAACGGTGCCCTCTGGTCACCAGTATTTCATTCAAGATTTATCTTTATTTGCTCTGTCTAAAAGTTTCAAGATTCTAAGCAGACCTCTCCATTTCCTCTCTGCCTTCACTATTTTGAGGAGAAGAAGCACTGTTTGTCCAATCTGGGCACATACTGTATTTGTAATCCCACATACCTGGCACAATGCCAGTAAACATCTTTATAAAATTTTTAAGCCCTTCTTAAAGAAATCCATGCAGAATTAAAAAGAGCAGCTGTCAAACTATGTTTGTATTGTAGAGTCATATCACTCCAAAGACTAGGTGTACTTTTATACCAAATTTATTAATCTGTTCTGTCATTAGTAAAAATTTCTGTCTGTTACTGAATGCATTTTACCATTGCCTTAGTTATGCTGTCTTTCTTCAGTTTTTTTTTACCAAATCGTTCTCTTCTGTGCTGAATGTCATCTGTATGTATTACACGTTCTACCAGCCTGTCAATGTTCTATCGATGTCTATAACTATCTTCCATAGAACACTACAGCACAGTACAGGCCCTTCAGCTCTGCATGTTGTGCCGACCCATATAGTCCTTAAAAAAAGTACTAAACCCACACTCCCCCATAACCCTCCATTTTTCTTTCATCCATGTGCCTGTCCAAGAGGCTCTTAAATACCCCTAATGTTTTAGCCTCCACCAGCATCGTAGGTAAGTCATTCCAGGCACTCACAACCCTCTGTGTAAAATCTTACCCCTGATGTCTCCCCTAAACTCCCCTCCCTTAATTTTGTACATATGCCCTCTGGTGTTTGCTATTGGTGCCCTGGGAAACAGCTGCTGACTATTCACCCTATCTATGCCTCTCATAATCTTGTAGACCTCTATCAAGTCCCCTCTCATTCTTCTACGCTCCAAAGAGAAAAGTCGCGGCTCTGCTAACCTTGCTTCATATGACTTGTTCTCCAAACCAGGCAACATCCTGGTAAATCTCCTCTGCACCCTCTTCATAGCTTCCACATCCTTCCTATAATGAGATGACCAGAACTGAACATGGTACTCTAAGTATTAAGTATCTTCATCATTGTTTATTATACTACAACATTTGCTGTCATCTGCATAGTCTGAAATTATGTCCTGTATTCAGAACTTCACATTTCCAATAAATATCAAAAACAACAGAGAATCCAGTGCCGAGACCAAGATTGTATATCTCTTTTCAATCTGAAAACCAGCATAGAGCATTACAGCACTGTACAGGCCCTTCAGCCAACGAAGTTGTGCCAACCTCTTAACCTTCTTTATGATCTGTCTAGCTCTTCCCTCCAACAGAGCCCTCCATTTTTCTCTCTTTCATGTGCTGTCAAAGTATGCTCGAGTCCCTTAAATTATCCCTAATAATAATAATCCCTAATAATAATGTGAGCTTAGGCCCCTGCTCTACTCACTTTATACTTATGATTGTGAGGCTAAGCACACAGCTTTCCTGCCAAATTCAAGTTTGTCGATGATACCACAGTTGCAGGCTGAATTGAGGCTGGTGACAAATCAGCATAAAGGAGGGAAATTGAAAGTGAAGCTGTGGTGCCACAACAACCACCTCTCAATGTTGGCAAGATGAAGGAGATCAGACAGCCATGAGCCAGTCCTCAACAGAGATTTAGAGGGAGATAGGGTCAGCAATGTCAAATTCCTTGGTGTTCTCATTTTGGACGACCTGTCCTGGGTCCACCACACAAGTGCAATTAAGAAGAAAGCACAGCAGTGCCTCTACTTCCTTAGGAATTTGCGAAGATTCTAAAATTTTTACAAACTTCTGTAGATGTGTAGTGGAGAATATATCGACTGGCTGCATCATAGCCTGGTATGGAAATACCAATGCCCTTGAATGGAAAATCCTACAGAGCGTAGTGGATATGGTCCAGTCCATCATGGGTAAAGCCCTCCCCACTATTGAACACATCTACACGGAGCATTGTCACAGGAAAGCAGCATCCATCATTAGGGATCTCCACCACCCAGGTCATGCTCTCTTCTTGCTGAGGCCATCAGGATGAAGGTCCAGGAACCTCAGGACTCACACTACCAGATTCAGGAACAGTTAGTACCTCTTAACCATCAGTCATTTGAACCAAAGGGGGTAACTTCACTTAACATCTCTTACCCCATCACTGACATGTTCCTACAACCTATGGACTTGCTTTCAAGGACTCTTCATCTCTTATTCTTGATATTTATTGCTTATTTATTTGTTTGTTTATTTATTATTTCTTTCTTTTTGATATTTGCACAGATTGTTTTCCTTTGCACACTTGTTAAATGCCCAGGTTGGTGCAGACTTTCATTGATTCTATTATGATTATTATTCTGTTCTGGATTTATTGAGCATCCCCTCAAGAAAATGAACTTTGAATTGATGTAATGTGAAGAAATTGGCAGAATTTCGACTCCCTAGTTTTGAGAAGAGTATGTGATGTCCAACTTTATTGGCAAAATAATGGCACAAATGGCATGTAATTTGACTGTAGTATTTTGCATATTTAATGCAACAGAATTCCTTGTAGCAACCAGAAACACTCCCCCACCCCCCATCATCATTGGAAATGAGGCACTCAATCTTAATTTAGAGCAAACATTCTGTTGCAGGCTCAGTGTAATAAAGTTTAAAAGTTTCCTTAAAGTTGGATCCACTATATATTAACTTTTTTTACATACCAGAATGGTTACTTTTTTATAATGGACAGATTGTCTGACTTATCCTGACAGTGATAGAACAATCTGAAGTGGGATTTCAGAATGTTTTTAGAGCAACTTTGAGGGCATGTAATGCACAACATGGCAGAACTTAATTAAAGGATAGTGTTCTTAGTGACATTGAGTCTTTGATAGAGACATGTTCAGACACAATTGGTTTTAGGCAAGGAATTCATGAACAGGTGGGGTGCCTGTTCACTTTGCTTCTGCCACATTGATTTCTCAAATCATTTGTCATCATTTTGTAACAACTGAGTTCCTTTACTCCTTCGAAACACCATAAGAATTAGGCCATTTGGCCCATTGAGTCTGCTCTGATTTATTTTCCTTTTCCTGCCTCCTCCATATCACCTTTCATGCCCTGATTACTCAAGAACCTATCAACCTCCACCTTAAATATACCCAATGACTTACCCTACAAAGCTGCCTGTAGCAATGATTTCCACAGATTCACCACTCTCTGGATAAAGAAAGTTTTCCTAATCTCTGTTCTAAACAGTTCGGGTCACCTAACTAAGGGAAGAACATCAGTAAGATTGAAAGAGTGCAGAGAAGATTTACTAGGATGTTGCTGGGTCTTCAGGAGTTGAGTTACAGGGAAAGATTGAACAGGTTAGGACTTTATTCCTTGGAGTGTCAAAGAATAAGGGAGGATTTGATAGAGGTTTACAAAATTATGAGGTGTATTGACAGAGTAAATGCGAGTAGGCTCTTTCCACTTAGATTAGCAGAGATAAATATGAAAGGACATGGATTTAGAGTGAAAGGGGAAAGGTTTAGGGGGAACATTAGGGGGAACTTTTTCACTCAGAGAGTGGTAGAAGTGTAGAATGAGCTACCATCAGATGTAAATGTGGGCTCACTCATAAGTTTTAAGAATAAATTGGATAGATACATGAATGGGAGAGGTCTGGAGGGTTATGGACTGGGTGCAGATCAATGGGACCAGTGGAATAAAGTTTTGGCACAGACTAGAAGGGTCGAACGACCTGTTTTCTGTGCTGTAGTGTTCTATGGTTCTATGGTTCTAGACAGATATCCATAAATTGTGAGGCTGCACCCTCTGATCCTAGACTTCCAGACGATAGTGCCCACTGCACATTCACTCTATCTCGGCCTTTCAATAAGTTTCATTGAGGTCTCTCCTCATCCTTCTAAATTCCAGCAAGTACAGGCAAAAAGCCATCAAACAATCTTCGTATGTTATTGTCATTCTCGTGAAACTCATCTGGACCCAATCCAGTGCCAGCACATTTTTTCTTAGATAAAGGGCTCAAAGTGTGTGCCTACAAAGACTTGCTGTACATTCCCAAATCAAAAGCCGTGGATGAACTAGGAGGTATGTCATCTGCTGAAGGCTAGATCTGTGGCAATAAAGGCTGGCAACCCAGGTCTGTACCAGAAAGGCAGGTATGACTTGCAGAGGTTTCAAACATGAAGCTTTCAAACATGAAGAGACAATTTTGAATGAGGTTGGAGGTGACATCAGAAGTACGACAACTCTGGCAGGGTTTGCAAGAAAAATACTTCCTTCAAAGTGAAACCCAATAGTGTGAATGGCAGTGATGCTTCATTACCAGGTGAACTCAACACCTTCCATGCACGCTTTGAAAGGGAGGATATAACTACAGCTGTGAAGATCCCTGCTACACTTGGTGACCCTGTGATCTCTGACTCAGAGGCTGATATTAGGCTGTCTTTAAAAGAGGGTGAACCCTCACAAGGCAGATGGTTTCGATGGAGTACCTGGTAAGGCTCTGAAAACTTGTGCCAACCAACTGGTGGGAGTATTCAAGGACATTTTCAACAGGCAGAAGTTCCCACTTGCTTCAAAAAGGCAACAATTATACCAATAATTATACAAGAATAATGTGAGCTGCCTTATTGACTATCACCTAATAGCACTCACAGCTACAGTGCTGAAATGCTTTGAGAGTTTGGTCATGACTTGACTAAACTCCTGTCTCAGCAAGGACCTAGACATTGCCATTTGCCTATTGCCACAATAGGTCAACAGCAGATGCAATCTCAATGGCTCTTAGTCTGGCCTTAGACCACCTGGACATTGCAAACACCTATGTCAGGATGCTGTTCATCAACTATAGCTTTAATACCATCATTCCCACAATCCTGATTGAGAAGTTACAGAACCTGGGCCTCTGTACTTCCCTCTACAATTGGATCCTCCACTTCCTAACCAGAAGACCATAATCTGTGCAGATTGGTGATATTAAATCCTCCTCACTGATAATCAACACTGGTGCACCTCAGAGGTGTGTGCTTAGCCCACTGTTCTACTCTGTCTAAACTGTGTGACTAGGCATACCTCAAATACCATCTATAAATTTATGATGATACAACCATTGTTGGTAGAATCTCAGATGGAGACAAGTGGGGGGGGGGGTACAGGAGTGAGATATACCAACTAGTGGAATAGTGTTGCGGCAGCAACCATGCACTCAACGTCAATAAGACAAAAGAGCTGACTGTGGATTTCAGGAAGAGTAAGACGAAGGAACATATACCAATCCTCGTAGATGGGTCAGTAGTGGAGAGAGTGTGTAGTTTCAAGTCCCTGGGTGTTAAGATCTTTGAGAACCAAAGCAAGTCTCAGCATAACGATGCAGCTACAAAGAAGGCAATACTTCATCAGGAGTTTGAAGAGCTTTGGTTTATCAACAACAACACTTAAAACTTCTATATATGTACTGTGGAGAACATTCTGACAGGCTGCATCACTGTCTGGTATGGGGAGTGGTTGGGGGGGACAGGACCAAAAGAAGCTGTGGAGAGTAGTAAATTTAGTCAGCTCCATCTTGGATACCAGCCTACAAAGTACCCAGGACATCTTCAAGGAGTGGTGTCTCAGAAAGGCAGCGTCCATTATTAAGGATCCCTAGCTCCCAGGGCATGCCCTTTTCTCATTGTTCCCATCAGACAGGAGGTACAGAAGCCTGAAGCCATGCACTCAGCGATTCAGGAACAGCTTCTTCCCCTCAGCCATTGGATTCCTAAATGGACATTGAACCCGTGAACACTACTTCACTTTTTTAATATATGTAATTTCTGTTTTTGCACGATTTTTAAATTGATTCATTACACGTATACTGTAATTGATTTATTTATTTATTATATATTTTTTTCTTCTTCTATATTATGTTTTGCATTGAACTTCTGCTGCTAAGTTAACAAATTTCATGACACAGGCTGGTGAGAATAAACCTGATTCTGATTCTGAGCACTCCAAGTGCAGTCTGACCGAGGCTTTAAATAGCCTCAGAATTCCATCCTTACTTTTAGATTCTATTTGAATCAAAATGAATGTCATCATTGCATTTCTCTTCCTTACCACTTACACAACCCATAAGTTAAACATTAAGGAATCCTTCAGAAGGACTCCTAAGCCCTTTCCCATCTTTGATTTTTCAATTTTCTCCCCATTTAGAAAATCATCTATGCCTTTATTCCTTCTACCAAAGTGCATGACCATACACTTCCTTAGACTACATTCTATCTCCCTCTTCATCACTATTGTACTGTCAAGTGTTCAATATTCACAAAAGAAATATTGGCTCGAGGGGAATTCATTGCTTAACATAAAATTATGGATAAACTCAGCAGATCAGCCAGCATCTATGGAGAAAAATAGACAGTTGGTATTTCAGGCTGACACCCTTCATCTGGAATGAAAGATATTGGGGAGATAGCCAGTAAAAAAACAAGGTGAAAGGAAGGACTGGGGCAAAAGCTGACAGGTAATGGGAGGAGGGATCCATGTAACTTCAAGGAGTGATAGGCCGATGGGAAAGGGGGTAATACAGTATTTCATCAGAAGCTGGGATGTGATTGGTGGATATGACAAAGTGCTGAATATGGTGGAATCTAATAGGAGAGGAAGGTGCAGTAAGGAATAAAGGTGAAGACGGAAATGGGGGAAGCAGTGTCTGGGTGATGGGGGAGAGAAAATAGAATGATAGGGATCTGGAGGAGAGAGAAAAGGGACAGAAGGGGAGCAGTTATAAAAAATTGGAGAATGCAATGTTTATGCCTTCAGTTGGCTGACTACCCAAGCAAAACATGAGGTGTTGTCCTCTAATTTGCATTTATGCTCAATATGGCAGTAGAGGAGGCTTGAGGATAGGCATGTTGTTGTGGGTAAAGGAAGGAGAATTAAAATGGCTGGCATCCAGGCATTCAGTTGGCCACAAGGAACAGAGCAGGGGTACCCAGAAAAGCCGTCGTTGATGCTCTGCTGAATCAGATATATGTAAGGATATATATATCAGATATATGTCAGGCACTCATGTTAATCTCTCGCCAGCCATCTAATTACTAGCATCATCTACAGTAAGGATGAACCTACTGTAGATGTGATGTCAAACCGGAGCATGCTTGCCACCCTGGCCAAGTTACTGAAATCAAGAAGTGATACCAAGCAAGAAAACTGAGCACAAGCTCTGCACACTAACAAGCTCTGTCTTACAGCAACTTCATTGCATCTGAAAGCCGATCAGATGATGTTGTTTCATACCCTTTTCACCTTGCCTGTTACACTGTCTTGGACAACTTGTAATGAAGTGTAGTGAACTGAAACATTGGTTGTCTATGTTCCCCCACAGATGTTTCCTGACTTGCTGAGTTCCTTGGGCGCAATGTGAGTTGCTCCAGACTCCAGCATCTTTCATGCCTCTCATTGACTCTTGCACTCCAATTCACTGAAATGAAAATTAACATCATTATATATTGACACCTCCAAATCCAACTAGACGCACAACCTGCTGCAATTTGCACTCTAGTTTGCCCTCACATGCACCACCCTCTCTGTCAATTTCACTGTAAGCTGCTCCACCTTCAACCTTTGTGGGTAGACTCTCTGGCATTCAAAGTTCAAAGTGAATTATTTATCAAAATACATAAACATCACCTTATGCAACCTTGAGATTTGTTTTCTTGCAGGCATTCACAGTAAACAAAAAAAAACACAATAGAATCTATGAAAGACCACATCCAAAAAGATAGACAAAGAACTAACGTGCAAAAGGCAACAGATCGTGCAAGTACAAAAAGGATGAAACAATTCATAATTAATAAATAAATAAGCAATACATATCGAGAACATGGGATGACGAATCCTTGAAAATGAGACCATATGTGTTCAATGATGGCATGAGTTAAGCTATCCCCTCTGGTTCAAGAGCTTGATGATTGAGGGGTAATAGTTGTTCCTGAACCTGGTGGTGTGAGTCCTGAGGCACCTGTACCACCTTCCTGAAAGAAGAGAGTATTGTCTGCACGGTGAGAGTCTTTGGTGATGGATGCTGCTTTCATGCGATAACACTCTGTGTTGATGTGCTTGATGGTGCTGGTGGAGGTGGGGGGAGGGGCAACTTTAGCCATGATGCACTGTCTGTATCCATTACTTCTTTTAGGCTTTTCTGTTCAAAGGCATTGGTGTACCCATATCACACCATGATGAAATTAGTCAATATACCATCCATCGTCCGTCTACAGAAGTGAGTCAAAATTTACATGATGTGCTGAATCTGTGCAAACTTCTAAGAAAGTAGTGGTGCTATCAGGCTTTCTTCATAATGATATTTATGTATTGGACCCAGTACAGGTCCTCTGGAATGATAACACTGAGGATTTTTAAGTTGCTGACTCTCTCCACCTCTGACTTCCCTCCTCCTCCAAGTGAGGACTGGCTCGTTGACCTTTAGTTTCCTCATCATGAAGTCAAAAATCACCTCCTTCATCTCATGGCATTGAGTGAGAAGTGGTTGTTGTGGCACCACTCAGCCAGGTTTCCATTCTTCCTTTCTTTACAAATCCTCAAACTTTTACCATCTCATGATCTCAAGTGAGAGGTGGTTGTTGTGGCACCACTCAGCTAGTTCTTCAATCTCCCCCTCTCTCTATAAACCCTCAAACCTTTTCCATCTCATGCACTCTTCCAAAGCTGCTCAAAACCACTCTATGTGTGTAGCAATGTATTGGTATCCAGCATCTCCTCGCATCCAGTGAAATGCCATTACTTTGTGGAAAAGGCTCTATGAATGGAAGTATTGCAATTTACAAGAAAGGACATCTTACTAGGTGGTGGTGATGGGGGTGGGGGGTGGCACTGGGCAGTGGAATTCATCACCAACAGAAGCCAGACAAACAGTCTGGTAAATATCAGTGATCATAGCCATAGAGCTGAGAATGTTGGAAACTGATTCTCTTCTGTCAAGTACTTCACAAGATTATTGTCAATATTTATGCTTGTATTATACTCTTAAATGATATGTACTCACACAAATTCAACATCAGCAAAGATAATTAAGAATTGATAATAAACACTAGCCTTGCCAGCAACACCCACATGAAATGGATGAGTTAAAAGTACAATACTGACAGACAGAAGCCTGGTGGATGTGTTGGATAATTTACAAGGTATGGTTAAGAAGTATAAGCAGAAAAGTAGGCACATGGTTAATGAAGCTTGCTGGGATCAAACATAAGAAGTTGTACTGATATGGATTCAGCAACAATAAATATATAAGTAAGGCAGGGGTTTTTATAACAAATAAAACATTTATTAAACACTGAAAAACAACCCACCAAAAATAAACAAATCACTAACATAACCAGAAGTCAGCTGTTGTGTGGCAACTTAAACAGTTCTTAAAGCAATGAAGCTTAAACAGTCCTTAAAGCGATGTTGCAAAAACAGTTCTTCAAAGTAGTACTGCAAAAGTTCAAAATGCTTACAGCCATTAAAGGAGAGACTTTTTAGATGACTTAAATTCTCTTTCACGTCATCTCGCTGCAGTTCCCAGTTGAACTATACTTTTCCCATGGAGAATTTACGAAGATGGAAATGAAACGGCTTAAAGGCACTGACCTTTCCTTTACAAAACTGTTCTCAATCTTTTCTGCTATTTCGCAGGGATTAACACGGGGGCAGCCAACAAATTCCTTCTGAATGAGGATCAAACAAAGTCGAACCTGTTTCACCGTCGAAATCGACTTTCCTCGATCTTTTAACTCCTGAACTCCGACCTTCACTCTCCACTGATTTTTAACTGGCAGTATTATAAAGAAACTGCCGGTAATGACCTTTTAAACTTTAGGCATTAAATAAAACTACATATTTCAACCAAACTGTGTCATAATATTGAACCACGCAGTGGCATGAAGTCAAAATGGCAAATCCAGCCACAAACTGCCCCTCCTCAAAGGGAGGGGTCCTCCTTGTATGCCCTGTAAAAAACACCTGTCACATGACCTCTACTGGCAGGAAAATGATATCACTCCACCATCACAAGACCACTACCTTAAGCCCAGTACAGCTTCAACACCACTGTCACGTGTCATGGGTACGTAACATCTTCCTCCAAAAAAAAAATTTGGTCTGTCAGGAACAAAATATTAATAATTATTTACAAGAAAAAAAACAAATGTATAAATTTTATAACATACACAGTACACATAGTATCATCATATAACATCTTACAACTTACAATACAGTAGGAGTGTTACAATTGTAAAAAAAAAACACTCCATAAAAAAATTACATTGTACATTCAACATCAAGATAGACAATCAGCAACCACATTATCTTTACCTTTAATATGAGTTATCACAATATTGTACTCTTATAACATCAAATTCCAATTTAATAACCTTCTGTTTTTGTTTTTCATCTTACTCAGAAACACTAATGGATTATGATCAGTGTAAACAATAAGTGGTTTTTGAGTTGTACCAACATATACGTCAAAATATTCTAAAGCTAAAACAAGAGATAACAATTCCTTCTCTATTGTCGAATAGTTTCTTTGATGCTTATTAAATTTCTTAGAAAAGTAAGCTACTGGATGATCAACCTCATCACCCTCATTCCTTTGCATTAATACTGCCCCGGCAGCCTCATCACTAGCATCTACAGCTAATGAAAAAGGTTTTTCAAAGTCAGGTGCCTTAAGCACAGGTTGCTCACATATTGTTTTTAATTTCTCAAATGCTTCTTGACAAGGCACTGTCCACACAAACTTCACATTCTTCTTCAAAAGGTTAGTTAATGGAAGGGCAACATTAGCAAAATACCTACAAAATTTTCGATAATATCCTACCATTCCCAAGAATCTTCTGAGAGTTCATTTCCCGTTGGAGTGGGAATCTCTA
Source organism: Hypanus sabinus (assembly GCF_030144855.1). Taxonomy (NCBI): domain Eukaryota; kingdom Metazoa; phylum Chordata; class Chondrichthyes; order Myliobatiformes; family Dasyatidae; genus Hypanus; species Hypanus sabinus. The sequence goes on along the minus strand of NC_082715.1, from coordinate 34,296,100 downwards.
AAATTGCCCGAACTTTTGCCTGAACAGGAGCTACCTTACCTTGACCCACAACATAACCAAGGTAAGTCACAGTGGCATGTCCAAATTCACTCTTAGCTAAATTAATAGTTAAGTTATCTTTTGAAAGCCTTTCAAACAATTTTTCCGCCGCAATAATGTGTGCTTCCCAAGTATCATTTCCTGTCACTAAATCATCAATATAAGCATCTGTATCTTTCAATCCCTGAATCACAAAGTTAATCATCCTCTGGAAAGTACCTGGGGCATTCTTCATCCCAAATGGAAGAACATTATACTCATATAGCCCAGATGGAGTTACAAATGCAGAAATCTCTCTACCTCTGTTCGTTAGTGGAACACACCAATACCCTTTCAATAAATCAGTCTTTGTAAGGAACTTTGTTTTTCAAACATTATCTGCACAATCATCTACTCTAGGAATTGGATATACATCTGTTTTCATTACAGCATTCACCTTCCTATAGTCTGTACAAAACCTAATACTACCATCTGGTTTTGGCACGATAACACAGGGTGAACTCCAATTCGAGTTAGAAGGTCTAATAATATTATTCTCTAACATATATTTAATTTCTTTCTCAGCAAGTTCACATTTTTCTATGTTCATCCTATATGGGTGTTGTTTAATAGGCTTGGCATCTCCAACATCTACATCATGTGAAGCTATCGTAGTCCTTCTCAGAACGTCTGGAAACAAATCCTTAAACTTAAAAATTAATTTCTTTATCTGCTGTTTCTGCTCTAGCTGTAAATGTGCTAATTTCTCATCAATATTTTCCAAAATGGTTGAATTTGGTAACCTGACAAAAACAATGTTGGATTTAGAATGAAATTCAGATGAATCATCTATCATGTTCCTAGTTAAATCAAATTCATTATCATTAACCACAACAGTCACAGTATCAGACTGTTTCTCATAATATGGTTGTATCATACTTATATGGCAAAGTTGTGTTGGCCTTCTACAATCTGGAGTTTTTAATCATGTAATCCACATAATTGATTTGAGACATAATTTTATAAGGACCATGAAATCTAGCTTGTAAAGGATTCGTTTGCACTGGGAAAAGAACCAGCACCTTATCTCCAGGCTGAAACATCCTCATCTTAGCTTCTTTATAATACCAAGTTTTCATTTTCTCCTGAGCCAATTTTAAAATTTCCTTGGCTAAGCTACAAGCTTTATGTAACCTGTCCTTAGATTTTAAAACATAATCCAACAAATTAGTGTGTACTTCCCTACGAATCCACTTCCTCATCAGCACTCCTTTTTCCAAGTAATATCCTACTGGCACCTTCTCAATTTCACTATCTGGTAGATCTTGTCCTCTTAATTTTATAATCTCAGGGTCTCTACTCTGCTTTGCTATCATCTCCTTCCGAGACAGAGATAAATCTTCATAGCCAGATTTACTCCAAGAATCTTGTTCAAATAACGAAGGTAAGAAAGTCTCTGACACATCCTCAAAACTCAACTTCTGAGTTGAACAGTCATGAGTAACAATGTCATTCTGCGCATCAATCGTTTTAGCCATAGCTCTAGTCACAACACAGGAAAAATCTATGTTAGAATTCATCTCTGGTTTCTGTGACTCTATTATCAAATGCACTTCAGGAAAAACTTGTCCACCTGCTAAATCATTACCTAACAATAAAGAAATATCCTTCACAGGTAAGCTAAGCTGTAATCCTACTTTAACAAATCCTGTAACTAATCCCGACTTTAAATTTACTTTATGCAAATGTACAGGCATAATATCACTCCCAACACCTCGTATATAATTTGCCTCACCAGTATCAGACTCTTCTTTAAACTTCAATACACTGTCTAACATCAGTGATTGAGAAGCTCCAGTATCCCTAAGGATTTTTATTGGCACCGGAATAGATCCTTCTTTCAAGGATACAAACCCTTCAGTTATAAAATGATCATATCCCTTTTTAACTTGGTCAGACTCTACCAAAACCTCATTTGTGTTTATCAAACCCTGTAATTTTACAGGTGCTTCAATATGCTGCACAGAAGCATCTGGAACTGCTTCCTTCTCTTTATTTTTTCAATCGGAAACAGTTAGCTATCACATGGCCAGGTTTCTTAAAATAGTTACAAATAAGACCAAATCGTCTTTCCTTCACAGGTTTTCCTTCCTCCTTACCTTTCTCATTAACTTATGACTTAATTTCTGATTTACGTTGAGTCTCTGTGTTATTTTCCCTCTTAAAAATTCTGCCCTGAGGAAATTTATTCTTATGGATTAAAACATACTCATCAGCTAATCTAGCAGAGTCCTGCAATGTATCAGTATCCCTCTCATTTAAGTAGGTCCTTACTTCAACAGGGATGCTTCTTTTAAATTCCTCCATTAAAATCAGCTCTTTCAATGTATTATAGTCCCCATTTACATTTTTAGAGGAAACCCATCTCTCAAAACACACAGCCTTAGCATAAGCAAATTCCACATAAGTTTTTTCCACAGACTTCTTCAAACTTCTAAATATTTCTCTATACACTTCTGGGACCAATTCATATGCTTTCAAAATATGCTATTTCACAATATCATAAACTAGAGCTTGAGCAGCAGTTAAAGCTGTATAAACTTGTTCTGCTTTACCTTTAAGTACACTCTGTAACAACACAGGCCATTTATCTTTCGGCCACTCTGACATCCAAGCAATAGTTTCAAAATGTTGGAAATATCTTTCCACTTCTGTTTCACTAAATGGAGGGACCAATTTAATTTCTTGACTAGCAACAAACGGTTTTCTAGAACCAGAAGACTGATTCCCAGACCTTAATTCTGCCATCGCATATTCAAATTCCCTTTTTTTATTATCAGCTTCTAACCTACAAACCACCAAGTCTGCTTTACTTTGTTCCAACTTCATTTGTTCAATTTGCAACTGCATCTCTATATTACTTATTGGAAACGACTCTAAAATCGATTCATCAAAATCACCCAAATCTACATAGTGTGACATGATTTTTCTCTGTATTAGAGCCTTAGATGTAGATTTCAAAATACCTTTAAGTTGCAATCTACTAGCTATCTCAGACACCTCGGTTTTTTTCGCCTTCACTAACAACTCAGCGTCTGGCGAAGCCAGAAACTCATCAATATTCATTGTTGCCGAATACCACTCAAAGCCAATCAAACAAAAGAATCGAGTATTCCCCTTTTCCAAAACACTGATGCAAAATTTAACAAGCATTTAAACTCAAAAATGATTCATCCCGGACGAGCCCCCGTATTTATGTTACGGATTCAGCAACGATAAATATATAAGTGAGGCAGGGGTTTTTATAACAAATAAAACATTTATTAAACACTGAAAAACAAACCCCCAAAAGTAAACAAATCACTAACTTAACTGGAAGTCAGTTGCTGTGTGGCAGCTTAAACTGTTCTTAAAGCAATGAAGCTTAAACAGTTCTTAAAGCGATGTTGCAAAAACAGTTCTTCAAAGTAGTGCTGCAAAAGTCCAAAATGCTTACAGCCATTAAAGGAGAGACTTTTTAGACAATTTAAATTCTCTTTCATGTCGTCTCACTGCGGTTCCCAGTCGAACTATACTTTTCCCACGGAGAATTTATGAAAATTGAAATGAAACGGCTTAAAGGCACTGACCTTTCCTTTACAAAACTGTTCCCAATCCTTTCTGCTATTTTACAGGGATTAACACGGGAACAGCCAACAAATTCCTTCTGAATGAGGATCAAAAAAGGTCGAACCTGTTTCACCGTCAAAATCGGCTTTCCTCAATCTTTTAACTCCCGAACTCCGATCTTCACTCTCCACTGATTTTTAACTGGCAGTATTATAAAGAAACTGCCGGCAATGAACTTTTAAACTTTAGGCATTAAATAAAACTCCATCTTTTAACCAGACTGCATCATAATATTGAACCACGCAGTGGCATGAAATCAAAATGGCAAATCCAGCCACAAACTGCCCCTCCTCACAGGGAGGGGTCCTCCTTTTATACACTGTAAAAAAAAACCTGTCACATGACCTCTACTGGTGGGAAAATGACGTCACTCCACCATCACAAGACCACTACCTTAAGTCCAGTATAGCTTCAACACCACTGTCACGTGTCACGGGTATTTAACTGTACTTAAAGAGATGATGAAACAAGAGAATACATGTTAATAGTTGCAGATAAACAGACAATTAGAAAGTTCAAAAGGAAGGATCCCTGAGTGTAATTACAGGCAGATAAAGTCTAAATGAATTTAGTAGCTTATTGACATGAAGGAAGTAATGATGAGTTAATATAAAACAGTATTTAATTTATAGGCAGGTAACTACTCCCTCTGGCTGAGGAATCTATGATTAGTGATTGTCAGTTTACAAGTGATGTTTAGGAGAAATTTTTCATATCTGAACTTATGGGTAATACTTTTAACAACAGGGGCTCTTCTACATACTACTGCTATAATGTGTGGATACTTGAATTACTGTCCACTTCCCTTCAGATTGAACCAGTCCAGTCATTCTCCACTGACCTCTCTCATTAACAAGGTATTTTCACCACAGAACTGTGCTCACTTTTGTTTTAGTTGTTTCCTGTACCTTTCTGTGTACTCTTTAAAGACTTCTGTGCATGAAAATCCCAGATCGGCAGTTTCTGAGATACTCAAACCACCCCACCTGGCACCACAAATCATTCCGCAGTCAAAGTCACTTAGATCACATTTCTTCCCCATTCTGATGTTCAGTCTGAACAACAGCTGAACCTCTTGACCATGTCCACATGCTTTGATGCATTGAGTTGCTGCCACATGATTAGCTAATTACATATTTCCATTAACGAGCAGGTTTTCAGGTGTACCTGATAAAGTGGCCACCAACTGTAGATTTATGATATGTACTGTAGGTTTCTGAATCCAATGGCAGACTTAATGGATGGATAACCAGTAGAAAATTAAAGGTGATCTCTAGAGCTCCATGGTTGTTCAGCTAAAAGGAACCGAATGAAAAAAAATCAGAGTGAAGAATTGTGGATTCTAAGAAATTGTTTCATTTTACCAATCAAGTGCTATTTCTAACTACAAGTAAATATTTCCATTCATGGTTGCATTTTATCTATTTGTATCTCCTCTTCTGGTGTTATGTCCACACAATCTGTCAATTTATTCCCAAAATCTCTGCTAACTTTGTGCTCAGAAGCTTCTTTCCTGATGGATTGCATTTTTTTTTTCATCTTAAAAGTGTTCACCAAATAGCCATGGCTTCAGAATGTCATGCTCTATCTTCTTACATTCTTTGATTATTTCATTTTAAAGTTCATTATCAGCCCAGCCAGTTTTTAAGTTCTTGTGCAAGAAAAGCTCCTAATTCCATAAAAAAAGCTATAATGTGCGGGAGAGCAGAAAATGTGTTAATTTTCAGGAGAAACCAGCAAAGTTGAAGTGTGAAAGTGAGACTCAGGAGAAGCCAATTTCAGTACAATGGAGTCATAGAAAGGCACAGCTCAGAAACACGACCTTCAGCCTATCCAGTCCGAGCCGAACTATTTAAATTGTGTTTAATTTTACCTCAGAGTTTCATGCAAGATTTCATTCATGCTGCCATATTAATTCATCTTTATGGCTTAATGGATACTGAGGTGTCATATCTACTTTCAGTGACAGAACTCCCAGATCCATGATCTGGATGATGGGGTGGTAAATTGGATTAGGAAGTATGCAGATGATACTAAGGTAGGTGGCGTTGTGGATAATGAAGTAGGTTTTCAAAGCTTGCAGAGAGATTTAGGCCAGTTAGAAGAGTGGGCTGAATGATGGCAGATGGAGTTTAATGCTGATAGGTGTGAGGTGCTACATTTTGGTAGGACTAATCAAAATAGGACATACATGGTAAATGGTAGGGCATTGAGGAATGCAGTAGAGCAGAGTTATCTTGGAATAATGGTGCATAGTTCCCTGAAGGTGGAATCTCATGTGGATAGGGTGGTGAAGAAAACTTTTGGTATGCTGGCCTTTATAAGTCAGAGCATTGAGTATAGGAGTTGGGATGTAATGTTAAAATTGTACAAGGCATTGGTAAGGCCGAATTTGGAGTATTGTGTACAGTTCTGGTCACCGAATTATAGGAAAGATATCAACAAAATGGAGAGAGTACAGAGAAGATTTACTAGAATGTTACCTGGGTTTCAGCACCTAAGTTACAGGGAAAGATTAAACAAGTTAGGCTTTTATTCTTTGAAGTATAGGAGGTTGAGGAGGGACTTGATAGAGGTATTTAAAATTATGAGGGGGATAGATAGAGTTGACGTGGATAGGCTTTTTCCATTGAGAGTAGGGGAGATTCAAACAAGAGGACATGAGTTGAGAGTTACGGGACAAAAGCTTAAGGGTAACACAAGGGGGAATTTCTTTACTACGAGAGTGGTAACTGTGTGAACGAGCTTCCAGTAGAAGTGGTAGAGGCAGGTTCGGTATTGTCATTTAAAGTAAAATTGGATAGGTATATGTACAGGAAAGGAATGGAGGGTTATGGGCTGAGTGTGGGTCAGTGGGACTAGGTGAGAGTAAGCGTTTGGGACGGACTAGAAGGGTCGAGATGGCCTGTTTCCATGCTGTAATTGTTATATGGTTATATAGGTCTTCCATGTAACCATAAGAGATTTAAATTTTGGAATCAACATCTCCTTCCTTGAAATCTGGCAAAAGAAAATGTTCACAGGATTCTAAATAAATGTGAGAAAGGGGCAGCTCAGTTGCATAGTGGTTAGAACAATACTTTACAGTACCCGTGACCTGGGTTCAATTCCCACCACCGTCTGTAACATCCTCCACATGACTGCGTGTATTTCCTTTGGGTGCTCTAGTTTCCCCCCACAGTTCAAAGATGCATTGGTTGGTAGGTTAATGGATCATTGTAAATTGCCCCATGATTAGGCTATGGTTAAAGTTTTAAGCAGAGTGGTGGGGCAGATGTTGTATCTTAATAAATAAAAAAAAGATAAGGCAAGAAGTGAGATACTCTTCTAAAATATGTGCTTCATTATTTTCCCAACATCTGAAATAATCTTCTTAAAAATCAGATTTGGAGCTTTCACTTCTCAGTTTTAAGAATAAGGGCAATATCAAATGGAGGGAAAAAAAGGCATGTGTTTTACTTTGAATTCTCCTTGTCTGGTAGCAAAGTGGCTTACTTGGAATGTAAGTGATATAAATAGGCCAGTGGCTATTAATTTTGCAAATACTCTTAGGGATAATAAATTTTATTTTTGCTGCAACTTCTGCCAGTGTATTTTTAGAGTTGTCCACCTGTCATTGAACCCACCACTCTGCTTAAAACTTTGAGAGTTATCTGTCTAGGAATCTCCTGATACCAACCTAGTAACAGTATTGCAGATATTTGGATATGGACTATTGCAAAAGTAGTTTTGCATTAATAGGAAGTTGGATTATATTCTGTTGGCCACTAGAGACTACTACAAGACACGAGGACTTTAGATTTTTGGAAGAACACTTCTTGGATTCTCAATGCTACCTTGCTGCCACATCGGACAAAAATTAGAATTAGAATCAGGTTTAATATCACTGGTATATGTTATAGAAACATAGAAGCATAGAACATTACAACACAGAAACAGGCCTTTTGGCCCTTCTTGGCTGTGCCAAACCATTTTTCTGCCTAGTCTCACTGACCTGCACCTGGACCATATCCCTCCCTACCCCTCTCATCCAAGTACCTGTCCAAGTTTTTCTTAAATGTTAAAAATCAGCCCTCATTTACAGTTGAAACTGGCAACTCATTCCACACTCCCACCATTTTCTGTGTGAAGAAGCCCCCCCCCCCCCCACCCATGTTCCCTTTAAACTTTTCCCTTTTCACCCTTAACCCATGTCCTCTGGCTTTTTTCCTCCCCTGGCCTCAGTGGAAAAAGCCTGCTTGCATTCACTCTATCTATACCCATCATAATTTTATATACCTCTAACAAATCTCCCCTCATTCTTCTACGCTCCAGGGAATAAGGTCCTAACCTATTCAACCTTTCTCTGTAACTCAGTTTCTCAAATTTCTCAAATTTGAAACTCAGTGCCTCAAATTATGAAATTTGTTACCTTGGTGACAGCAGTGCAAGGCAATACACAATAATAGGAAAAAACCTGTGAATTATAATATGGATATATATATTGAAATAGTTAAATTCAATTAGTAATGCAAAACAAAGGTAGTGAGGTAGTGTTCATGGACTCAATGACAATTCAGAAATCAGATGGTAGAGGGGAAGTAGCTGAGTGTGTGCCTTTGGGATTCTGTATCTCCTTCCTGAGGAGAGGACACTTTCTGGTGGTGGAGTCCTTAATGATGGACTCTGCCTTTTTGAATCACTGCTCCTTGATGTCCTGGATACTGTAGAGGCTGGTGCTCATGATGGAGCAGTCTAATTTTACAACTTTCTGCAGCTTATTTTGATCCAGTTCAATAGACACCCACCCCCCTCCCCACATACCAGAGGGTGATGCCGCCAATTATTTTCCATAGAAATTTTCAAGGATTTTTAGTGACATAGCAAATCTTTTCAAACTTCTAATGAAATATAGTCACTGTCTTGTCTTCCTAGCTGCATCAATATGCTGGGTGCAGAATAGCTCCTCTGTGGTATTGACATCCAGGAACTTGAAGTTGTTCACCCATAGAACCATAGAACACTACAGCACAGTACAGGCCCTTCAGCCCTCCATGTTGTGCTGACCCATATAATCCCTAAAAAAAAGTACTAAACCCTCACTACCCCATAACCCTCCATTTTTCTTTCATCCATGTGCCTGTCCAAGAGGCTCTTAAATACCCCTAATGTTTTAGCCTCCACCACCATCCCTGGCAAGTCATTCCAGACACTCACAACCCTCTGTGTAAAAAACTTAACCCTGATGTCTCCCCTAAACTCCCCCCCCCTTAATTTTGTACATATGCCCTCTGGTGTTTGCACCCTTTCCACTTCTGATCATCTCAATGAGGACTGGTGTGTGTTGCCTCATCTTACCACTTCTGAAGATAATGAAACCTTGGCAGCTGGCCATACAGCCTGAAAAAAGGTAAGACAGGGTGTTCAACTAAATTTTCAAAGCAGTAATTTTGGGAAACAGAAAACACTACAGCAAATTTAAAAGCATATGTAACCCATAGGTTCGGTTATCGGCTTACTCTAGGGGGAGACAGCCTCTGGCCCGGCCAAACTTGAGAAATCTTGTTTGGGTGGATACTGCGTGATGTGTTCCCCGTTTCAAATCAGTAGCATGAAATAACAAGCAGTACACAATGTGCAATTAAACGACTGAGCTTTATAATTCTTAATTTGACTATAGAGTTAGTAAAGGAAACAAAAAAAAGGGCCCATTCTCATGAAACAGTCTAATGCTGTTCACTGTTTTCCCGTCTGTTCATTCTCCATTGATTGCCCCTTGGGCGTTGACTCCCGACCCCATTCCAAATCCACTCTGTTCTGCAGTCTACAACTTCCTCATTCTGGCATCTTCTCTCTTCATCTTCTGCTGAACAAAAGCCCGCGAAACCATCTCTAGGGCACACAAGAAAGAAAAACATCTCCTCTCATTGGATGGCACACATTCCAAAGCCCCCATTATCTCCAGTCATAACCCAAACATTGCACTACAGAGAAACAGTTACGTTAGCAGGGAAACATTTTCCACGTCGTTACACACAAAATGCTGGAAATACACAGCATTACACACAAAATTCTGGAAGAACTCAGCCGGCCAGGCAGCATCCATGGAAAAGAGTAAAGTAAACAATCAGCGTTTTGGGTCAAGACCCTTCATCAGGATTCATGAAGTGTCTCAGTTTGAAACTTTGACTGTTTACTCTTTTTCCACTGCCTCACCTGCTGAGTTCCTCCAGCATTTTGTGTGTGCTGCACAGCAAATATAAAATTCACCAACCTTGCTAAATGTGGAATAATTCCCGTCTCTAATTAAAATCGATTGCAATGCATTGTTGGAAGCTGTCATCTTATGTTTTATCTTTTTGTGAAGGAGACCTTGAAAATTTGACCACTTACAGGCATTGAGTGCAAATAGCTGCAAGTTTCCAGTATTGAACTACACCAGAACCAGAAAAAGGCTCACTTTATTCCCACACTTTGCATCCTGCCAATCAGCCACTGCTTCATCCAAGCTAGGAACTTTTCTGTAATAACATGAGCTTGCTAAGCAGCCTCATGTGTGCCATCTTGTCAAAAGCCTTCTAAAAATCTAAGAGAATCAACTTGTTCTCTTTTATCTATCCTACTTGTTATTTCTTCAAAGAATTCCAGCAGATTTATCAGGCAAGATTTTCTCATGAGGAAGGAAGAACATTTGCAGGAAGGAGCAACAGCTGGAGTGTCTGTGCAAAATGAGGGAAGTGCAAAAAAGATATGCTCCAAATAAGAACTTTTCAAAGGGAAGAAGGACACTACCATGGCTGACAAGTGAAGTCAGAACCAAAGTAAAAGTAAAAGAGAGGGCATACAAGGAACCCAAAGGATTGGGAAGCTTTTAAAAACTTGCAGAAGGAAACTAAGAAGGTCATTAGGAAGGAAAAGATGAATTTTGAAAGAAAGCTGGCGACTAATATTAAAGAAGATATGAAAAGCTTTTTTAAGTATATAAAGGGTAAAAGAGAGAAGAGGGTGGATATTGGATTAATAAAAAATAACGCCGGAGATATTGTAATGAGAGACGCGGAGATGGCAGAGGAACTGAATGTGTATTTTGCACCAGTCTTCACAGTGGAAGATGTCTGCAGTATACCGGACATTCAAGAATGTCAGGGAAGTGAAGTTCCTGCAGTGAAAATTACAACTGAGAAGGTGCTCAGGAAGCTTAATGGTCTGAGGGTGGATAAATCTCCTGGACCTGATGGAATGCACCCTTGGGTTCTGAAGGAAGTAGCTGGAGAGATTGCGGAGGCATTAACTATGATCTTTTAAGAATCAATAGCTTCTGGCATCGCACTGGATGAATGGAAAATTGCAAATGTTACTCCGGTGTTTAAGAAGGGTGGGAGGCAGCAGAAAGGAAACTATAGACCTGTTAGCCTGACATCAGTGGTTGGGAAGTTGTTGGAATTGATTGTTAGGGATGAGATTATGGAGTACCTGAAAGCACATGACAAGATAGGCCAAAGCCAGCATGGTTTCCTGAAAGGAAAATTCTGCCTGAAAAACCTACTGAAATTCTTTGAGGAAATTACAAGCAGGACAAACAAAGGAGATGCAGTAGACATGGTGTGCTTGGATTTTCAGAAGGCCTTTGACAAGGTGCTGCACATAAGTCTGCTTAGCAAGTTAAGAGCCCATGGAATTACAGGGAAGCTACTAGTGTGGGTGAAACATTGGCTGGTCGGCAGAAAACAGAGAGTGGGAATAAAGGGATCCTGTTCTAGCTGGCTGCTGGTTACCAGTGGACATGGTTCGGCATTGGGACTGCTGCTTTTTACAATGTATGTCAATGATTTGGACTACGGTATTAATGGATTTGTGGCTACATTTGCCAATGATACAAAGATAGGTGGAGGAGCAGATAGTGTTGAGGAAACAGAGAGCTTGCAGAGAGACTTAGATGCTTTAGGGGAATGGGCAAAGAACTGGCAAATGAAATACAATGTTGGAAAGTGTATGGTTGTGCACTTTGATGGAAGAAATAAATGGGCAGACTATTATTTTGATGTGGAGAGAATTCAAAATGCAGAGATGCAAAGGGACTTGGGAGTCCTTGTGCAGGATACCCTAAAGGTTAATCTCAGTTTGAGTCGGTTGTGAAGAAGGCGAATGCAATGTTGAAATTCATTTCTAGAGGTATAGAATATAAGAGCCGGGTTGTGATATTGAGACTCTATAAGGCACTCGTGAGACCACACTTTGAGTATTGTGTGCAGTTTTTGGCTCCTTATTTTAGAAAGGATACACTGACATTGGAGAGAGTTCAGAGAAGATTCACAATAATGATTCCAGAAATGAAAAGGTATGAAGATCATCTGGTAGCTCTTGGGCTATATTCCCAGGAGTTCAGGAGAATGAGGTGGAACTTCATTGAAATGTTCTGAATGTTAAAAGGCCTGAACAGATTAGATATGGCAAAGTTATTTCCCATGGTAGTATATTCTAGGACAGGAGGACACGACTTCAGGATTGACGGACATCCTTTTTGAACTGATATGTGGAGAAATTACTTTAGTTAGAGGGTGGTAAATCTGTGGAATTTGTTGCCATGAGTGGCTGTGGAGGCCAAATCATCCGGTGTATTTAAGGCAGAGAGAGATAGGTTCTTGATTAGCCAGAGCATCAAAGAGTATGGGGAGAAGGCAGGGGAGAGAGGATGACTGGAAGAATTGGATTTGCCCATGATTGAATGGTAGAACAGACTCGATGGGCCAAACAGCCTACTTCTGCTCTTGTATCTTATGGTCTCATGGCCTTAAAACAAATTGATGATGGCCTCTTTTATCATGTGTCTCCAAGCACCCTGATATCTCATCTTTAATAATTGACTTCAATATCTTCCCAACCACTGAGGTCAGATTAACTGGCTTACAGTTTATTTTCTTCTGCCTCTGTTCCTTCTTGAAGAGTGGAGTGACATTTGCAATTTTCCATTCTTCCAGAACCATTGCAGAATCAATTGATTATTGAAAGATCATTAATAATGCCTCCCCAATCTCTTCACTAATCTTTTTCAGAAACCTGGTGTGTCTGCCAGTCAGTCCCTGTGACTTATCTGCCTTCAGATCTTTCAGTTTCCCAAAAACCTTCTCTTTAGTTACGGTAACTTCAGGCACCTTGAACTTCATCCAAACTTTTAGTGTCTTCCACTGTGAAGACTGTTGCAAAATAATCATTCAGTTTGTCTTCCATTTTTTGTCCCCCATTACTACCTCCCCAGCATCATTTTCCAGCAATCCAATATCCACTCTCACCTCTCTATTACACTTTATCTATCTGAAGAAACTTTTGGCATCCTCTTTAATATTATTGGCTAGCCTACTTTTGTATTCCACTTTTATCCTCTTGATGACTTAAATGGTTGCCTTCTGTTGGTTTTTAAAAGCTTCCGAATCCTCTAACTTCCCACTATTTTTTGTTCTATTATATCCCCTCTCTGTCTTTTATGTTGCCTTTAACTTCTCTTGTCAGTCTCGCTTGCGTCATCTTTCCTTTAGAATATTCCTTACCCTTTGGGATGTATATATTCCGCCTCTTTTGAATTGCTACTAAAAATTCCAGCCATTGCTGCTTTTCCATCATCCCTGCCAGTGTTCTTCTCCAATCAATTCTGGCCAACTCCTCTTTCATGCGTCTGTAATTTCTTTTATTCCACTGGAATACTGATACATCTGACTTTAGCTTCGTCATCTCAAATTTCACTTAGCACTTTAACTTAGCACCTAACTTTATGAACGTCCTATGTAGAACCTTGTCATTCATCCTACCCATGTTATTGACACATACATGGACCATGACTTATAGCTGTTCACCCACCTATTTAAGAATGCTGTGGACTCGATCCAAGATATCCTGGACCTCTAGGAAACATACCATCTAGGATTCTCGTTCTTGCCAACAGAACCTTCTGCCCATTCCCCAACTAACAAATCCCTTATCACCACAGCATGTCTCTACATCCTTCTTCCCTTCTGACTCACAAAGGCAGACTCAGTGCCAGACACTGTAACTTTCCTCTCTTTGCTCATCCCCTCCCGACAGTATCTGAAGTGTTGTACCTGTTGCTGAGGGGGATGGCCACCGAGATACGCTGCACCAGCTCCTTAACCCCTTTTCTCTTCCTGACTGTCACCCAGTTTCCTATATCCCACTCCTTGGGTGTAACTACCTCTCTATATGTCTACCTATCACTCCATCAGCCTCCTGAATGATGCAGAGTTCATCCAATTCCCACTGCAACTCATTAATGTGGATTGTTAGAAGCTGCAGCTGAATGCACTTCTCACAGTTGTAGGGGACACTGAATGTTTCCCTGCCTTCCCACATCCCACAAGAGGAGCATTCAACTGTCCTGCCTAGCATCTCTACTGTCCTGACTGTGCAGATACAATGAGGGGAAAGAATAAAAAAAAGTTAACCTTCAGCTCCACTCACAAACAAGAGAAAATCTGCAGATGCTGGAAATCCAAGCAACACACACAAAACTCAGCCGGCCAGGCAGCATCCATGGGAAAGAGTACAGTCAACATTTCTGACTGAGACTCTACAGCAGGACTGGAGAAAAAAATGAGGAGTAGAGTTAAAAAGTAGGGGGAAGGATGTGAGAAACACAAGGTGATAGGTGAAACTGTGAGGGGGAGAGATGAAATAAAGACCTCAGAAGTTGATTGGTGAAGGAGATACAGGATGGAGAAGGGGGACAGAAGGCCATGGAAGAAAGCAAAGTGGGAGGAGCACCAGAGGGAGTTGATGGGCAAGCAAGGAGATAAGGTGAGGGGGGGGGGGAAAGGATGGAAATTGGTGAGGAGGAGGCCAGCACTCGAAGTTTGAGAAATCGATGTTTATGCCATTAAGTTGGAGGATACCCAGACAGAATATAAGGTGTTGTTCCTCCAACCTGACTGTGGTTTTTCTTTCTTTTTGCTTTCTCTGACTGAAGCTTCTAAGAGCTAAAGCCCCTAGGTCACCACTTTGGCTCTATCCACTAAGACAATGGCCATTGCGCTTGCCCTTGCCTTCCTTTAATTTCCTTTTGCTAATCAATCCCAAACACCAATCGGTTGCTGGTCAAAGCTCTGTTTTGCTGTAGCGACCCACTGTTGCCTTTTGTACTCAGGCGGTGAACCTGATTGAAGTTCCTTCCTCTCAAAACTTCCATTGTCCCGATTGGCTGCTGGTCAAAGCTCTGAGAGGGAGATTGAGATGATAGATGAAACAAAACAAGGTTGGGGAGAAATTGTGGAAGGAAGAAATGAGAGCATGTGGAGGAGTGGAAGTGGGAAGTGTAGAGACAGAGAAGCTGATAAGTGGTAGTTTGACCTAGACAAGTAGGAATGGTGGACAGGTGGAATGAAATTGGAAAGATGATGCAAAGGAGAAGAAACCCAGATAGATATGTGTATGGGTGATTGATGGATAGAAATGGTGGGCAAGAAAAATTAATTAAGGTGGTAAAGGAGTAGGAGGTGAACAAAGGGAAAGAGATCATCTGTGGACTGTTGGAACTGAGCAATAAACATAGCAGTGGGCTACCTGAAAATGGAGAAAGTAATGTTCATTTCATTGGACTGTGGGCTACCCTGGTGAAGTATCAGGTGTTGTTCTAGTTTGTGCTGGGTCTCAGTTTGGCAGCGGAGAATGTTGAGGATAGATTGCACAGTGTGAGAATGGGAAGGGGGCTTGTAATCAAAAGCTCAGGATGACCATTGTGGGCAGGGCAGAGGTACTCTTCAAGGTAGCCTCCTAGTCTGTACTTGAGCTGGCAGGTGTAAAGAAGGCTATGTTACAAACATCAGATGCAATAGATCAAGCTGGAGGAAGGTCAAGTGATTTTCCACCTCATTTGGAAGGGCTGTTTAGGTCCCTGGGTGACAGTAAAGGATGAGGCATAGGGACAACTCTTTGCATCTCCTATGATTGTAAGGAAGAGTTAATGGTAAGGGGTGAGTGGACCAGGCAGTCAAAAACAAAGTGATCACTGTGAGAAACAGAAAGGGAAAGATATGGCTGGTAGTGGGATCCTGCTGACAGAAGTGGCAGAAGATGATGTGCTGGAGGTTAGAGAGATGAAAGGCGGGGAGCAGAGGAACTCTATCTCTCCTGTATGGGAAGTTAGGGGATGGCTTGAGAGCAGGTATGTGGGAGATAAAGGAAGCACGTGTGAGGGCTCTAATAACTACAGCAGAGAAAAGGCACACTTCCTGAAGAAGAAAGACTTTGCAGGAAACAAGGTGGGTGGAGATATAGTTGAGGCAAATATGTGAATCCATAGTTTTATAGTAGGTATTACTTCTTAGGATAGTTTGTCCCCTGCGATGGTAACAGAAAGATCCATAAAAAGAAGCCAAGTGCTGGAAATGGTTCTGATGAATTTGAGGGTTGAGTGGAAGTTGCTGGCAAAGATGATAAAACCTTGTGTTCCGGAAGCAGCACCATTGATGGAACGGAGACGGAAATGGAGAGAGGTGCCAGAGTTGGATTTGGAACATGGACAGTTCCCCGTAGCCAACAACAAAGCAGGCATACCAGGGGTGGGGGGGGGGGGGTGGACAACAACAAGCCGGGGTCCATGCAAGTGTCCAAGTGTAGAAAGTGGAAAGAATGAAAGAGAAGGTGCTGTGGGGCATGGGTTAGAAAACAATGAATTGGAATAAATGTTTTCAGGGTACAGGGATGTACGGGTGTAACCAACAGAATACTCATGGATAAGTTCTTAGCCATCAATTAATTATTATTTATTTTCATGACATTGAGGAGGGAATGGAATGCAAAGTACCTGAGTTTACCAATAATATGAAAAGTGGAAGCCCATGTTGCAATGCCTTTAAAGTGACTGTAATGAGAGTGAATACTTAACAAACCAGCTCCTCATTGTGATTCCCTAAAATAGGCGTGAGTACTTTGGGAGAAATGAATGCAATACACTAAAGTGGAAGGAATGCAAGTGAATTGCTGTTTTATTTAATTCAATTGTTTTGACTAATTTGACTTTGATAATAAATGTGCTTTGAAGTCTGGTCCCTGTATGATGACGAGGTGAAAGGACTGATGCTGCACTTTCTATGCTTGCACAGAAAATGAAAATGCCTCTGAGAAGGGGAGTGGATTTTCAATGAGAGAGATGTGTCCCTTTGGAGATCTGAAAGTGGATGAGAGAGGAGGGGAAATTTTCTCTGGCAGGGAGATTCTATACTTTTTCTCAACTCTTCTTCTTCCATTCAGAAGTAGATAGGGTTCCCCTTGCATCACTTCGCAACAGGATTCACATCAACAAATTACTCTCTGTAATTTCTGACACTTCCAATGTGTTGTCACATGTGCTAAATACTCTCTAAGCAAATCACAGTTAAATTGAACGCACTCTTCTGGTTCCAAAGGAGAACAAGCTCAGAAATTAATCAGATTAGCAAATCAGTGTGATATCTTTGAGGGGTTACCCTTTTGAATTTGTTTTTTCACTGGCATCATGCAATGGTTTTACCTCTTCTTCTATATATATGAAAAAACATGTGCCATTATCATGTAATATTTCACCTGTTAGCCATATTATGTGGAGCTATTCATACTTGTTCCCAGTTCAAAACCATGGTAAAGTTCACCCTACATTTATTTAATTGCAGGTAGAGTCTGGCTTATCTATTATCTATCTGTTATGGGAGGACAGACAGAATGTTATCAGTGTTTTATAGAGTATTGTTTAATTAAGTAGATTTGTAGGATTATTATTGGCATTTCAGAGCTTGATGTTATAGATCTGCTATAGTCTCTAAGTTGCAGCAAACAATTTTTCTTCATAGATGAGGCTGTACGTTAACTAATTCCAAAAGGCTGGCTCCCAGTAGAGGATCATCATTATCTTAGTTTGCACAAAGATAAATGTGCTTCTATGTGACTATCAGCTCGAACATTATCTCTTAAATTTCTAGGAAGATAATTTGTCTCTTTGAGGACTAACAAATTTGTTTACTGAGGCTCTGAATCAATATGCTTTTCATCGTACTGAGTTAACAACGAAAGTAATGATGAGACAAAGGATATGGGAGATTAATACACAGCACCCTAGAAAAAGATGTTAGTGATTGGATTGGCCCTTAACTGGATAGCAAAATGCTATAAGGGTTGACCAAATTGATTTCCTGTCCTATCCCACAACTGATATCCACTCATCCTTTAACTTACTACTGCTGACTTAGCCCTTTAGAGATGTTTACCAATCTCCCAGACCCTCCAGTGGACAGCATCCCTATGAGCACTACAACCTTCCGTGATGGAATATAAAGCCCATGGATGTAAATGGTTAGGTCTTGAACCATTAACAGCATGATGCAGGGTAAGGAAGATAAGGCTGTTGTCCAACCAAGTGAGTGAAACTGCCGCTGGAATTTCCGCAAAGCACAGATGCTGCTGCTTTGTCCAGGAGTGAGTTACAGAAACATGCCACTAAGGGATCTATTCTGATTTGCTTCAGCTGCTGAGCAACTTCGTCATGGGAAGTGTGGGCCCAAAATGCAGGCACTGATTTTGAAAATTAATGACATGAAAATAATTGAAATTTTGATTCTCTTAAACATTAACCACAACAGTAATGTTCCTTCTCGCCACATAATGTAGTTCTCCATTTTCTTCCCTTGTTGTTACATACAGTAGTTGCCATTTCCCCCAGATCGGATTGAAGTTCATTTCAATATTCAATTTTCAATTTATTGGACATGCCATAACATCTTCAGCAGCCTTCACTGGATTCCACCATTCATGGTAGAACTGACAGTGCCTTGGGAAGACCGGATTGAGGAGATGTTTGAGTGTAAGAAAGCCAAATACTTGAAGTTAGTAGAGCCGTGCCAGAGACAGGGCTGGAGGGCACGATGTGAGCCTATAAAAGTGAGGTGTAGAAATTTGCTGACTGCTCTCTGTGCAGAACCTATTCTCTCCTTGGCATTATTGCCAAGAGTTGTTAGGACCATCACAGAGGCTGCTGAATGAGCCTCCAAGACAACTGTGGATCAAGAGGTGTGACCTGTGGACCAATGCGGCTAGGACACAAGCCTGGGCCTGGGCAAGGATGCCTGGTGTTGAAACACCCGATGATCCCAGCGCATCAATGACCCACATCACTGATGATGTGTCCCAGTGCATCTCAGCATTGTCCTGGCAGACCAAGGCACCCCATAATAGTACATTTTCCTGAGAGATACCATGTTGGAAAAAAAATCTCACAAAGGGAGAATATTGAGTGCCTGTTCTTGGTAAGTCTGGAAGACTCCAAAAAGGCTTGAAGGTCAGTATTTAAATATTGCTGTGATACTTGAGCAGTTCAGGAGCTTTGTGTGGGATTCTTTGACTGATTTTCTTTCACTGCCAAGAAATAGGAGCTATAGACAGAAAGTTTATAAGTATAATGCTTAGGAATCATTAATACAAACAAACAACAGTCTTGAAACTGCTTTCAAAGTTAACCTACATGCCAAGAAGTTTTATATTGTCACTTAGCACATCAAACAAAAGTATGTTCAGATGTTCATTTGATAATCAAAATTTGGGCTGTCTGTGCACCCAAGGAGCCACCCTTCACAATACTGTTGTAAGCAAGGATGTTTTGGATGTCTGCGTTTTTTCTTCAGAAGTTCTTAGAATGCTAATGTGACCTACTCTGTTCCAACAGAAGTGTTTGTGTGTGCAGGGTTGATCTTACTGGTTAAGATGTGCTTCCACTGTAAATGTATGACGCTGTGTAAACACTGTATTGATTGAAATTTTATTTAATTACCTTCTGTTATCTTTGAACCTAAAGAGTACTCAACGTACTCTTGTGGTCAGGGAAATTATTCTGCCAGATCTCTCCTGTATGTTTGCTTGTGTTGATTAAAGAACAGTCATATAAGATCATACGACCTAGGAGCAAAATTAAGCAAATTGGCCCATCAAGTCTGCTCTGCCATACCATCATGGCTAATTTATTCTCCCTTTCAACTTAATTCTTGGTGTTATCATTTCAGAGGACCAGTCCTGCATTCAGCACGTAAGTGCAATTGCGAACAAAACACAACAGCATCTCTACTTCCTTAGAAGTTTCTGAAGATTTGGCATGACGTGTAATACTTGGACAAACTTCATTAGATGTGTGGTGCAAACTGGCTGCGTCACAGCTTGGTATGGAAACACCATGCCCTTGAACAGAAATTCGGAGCGCTGTCACAGGAAAACAGCATCCACCACCCCAGTCATGCTCTCTTCTATTCCTGCCATCAGGAAGATTGTACAGGAGCCTCGGAACTCACACTATCTGGTTAAGGAACAGTTATTACCTCTCAGCTATTAGGCTCTCTAACCGGAGGAGATAACTCCATTTATCTTTATGGACTTACTTTCAAGGACATTTCATCTCATGTTCTCTATATTTATTGTACTTTTTTCCCTTTTTGTATATGTACAATTTCTTGTCCTTTGCACACTGATGGTTTGTCTATCTTGTTTGGTGGGGTCTATCATCGATTCTATCATGGTTCTTGGATTTACTGAATATGCCCACAAGAAAACAAATTTCAGGGTTGTATGTATATTTATGTACTTTGATAATAAATTTACTTTGAACTTTGGAGTTTGTACCTTTGACTCCCTGATTAATCAACAGCTGATCAACCTCTGCCTTAAATTTACCCAAAGTCTTGGCCTGCACTACCACTTATGGCAAAGAATTCACCACCCTCTGGCTAAAGAGATATTTTGTCATCTCTATTCTGAATAGACATCCCTCAATTTTGAGGCTCCTCCACTGTAGGAAACATCCTCCCAATATCCACTCTATCACACCTTTCAATATTCAATAGATTTCAATGAGCTCCCTAACCTTCCTCTAACCCCCAACTTGTACAGTCCCAGAGCCAACAAACACTGCTCGTATGTTAACACTTATTCCTGGGACCATTCTTGTGACTCTCTTCTGGACTCTTTCCTTTCTAACACATCCTAGCAGATCCTTTCTAAGGTAAGGGATCCAAAACCACTATCAATACTTCAAGTGCCATCTGACCTAATGCCTTTTAAAGCCTCAGCATTTCATCCTTGCTTTTGTATTTTAGTCATCTCAAAATGAATGCTAACATTGCATTTGCCTTCCTCACCACTGATTCATCCTGCAAGCTAACCTTCAAGGAATTCTGTGCAAGGACTCCCAAGTTGCTCGGCACCTCTGAGTTTTGAATTTTCTCCCAATTTACAGAATACTCCATACCTTTATTCCTTCTGCCAAAGAGCATGACCATGTACTTCCCTATAATCTATTCCATCTTTCACTTCTTTGCCTATTCCCATTTTGTCTAAGACCCTTCTGTGGACACTCTGATACCTCAGCACCACCTGCCCTTCCACCTATCTTTGTATCACCTGCAGGCTTGGCCACAAAGCTGTCAATTCCTTCAACCAAAACATTGACATACAATGTGAAAAGAAATGGTCCCAACACCAACCCCTGCGGCACATCATTAGACACTGGCAGCCAACCAAAAGAGGCTGCCTTTATTCCACTCTTTTCTTCCTGCCAGACAGCCAATCTTCTATCCATTTTGGTAGCTTTCCCATTATACCATAGGTTTTTATCTTTTTAAGCAGACTCATGTCTAAGGCCTTCTGAAAATCCAAATAAACACCATCCACTGACTTTCCTTGATTGATCCTGCCTGTTTTTATAAAAGGATTTCAACAGATTTGTCCGGCAAAATTTCCCCATTGACTTTGGCCTATTTTATCATGTGCCTCCAAGTACCCTGAGACCTCATCCTTAATAATAGACTCCAGCATCTTTCCAACCACTGAAATCAGGCTAATTGGCCTAACATTTCCTTTTTTCCACCTCCCTCCCTTCTTAAAGAGAGGAGTGACATTTGCAATTTTCCAGTCCTCAGGAACCATTCCAGAACTTAGTGATTCTTGAAAGATCATTAGTAATGCCTCTCCAATCTCTTCAACTACCTTTACTCTCTAAATACCCATGACTGCGTCGCCGCCCACAGCTCCAATCTCCTAACTAAATTTACTGACAACACTACACTGATTGGCCTAATCTCAAATAATAATGTGGCACCCTACAGAGAGGAAGTCATCACCCTGACACAGTGGTGTCAAGAAAACAACCTCTCCCTCAATGTCGCAAAAACAAAGGAGCTGGTTGTGGACTACAGGAGAAAAGGAGGCAGGCTAACCCTTATTGACATCAATGGATCTGGGGTTGAGAGGGTGAATAGCTTTAAGTTCCTTGGCATAAACATCACTGAGAATCTCAAGTGTTCTGTATATACCAGCTATGTAGTGAAAAAGCCAAAACAGTGCCTCTTTCATCTATGTTGGTTAAAGAAGTTTGATATGGGCCCCCCAAATCCTAAGAACTTTTTATAGGGGCACAACTGAGAATATCCTAACTGGCTGTATCACTGCCTGGTTTGGAAACTGTACTTCCCTCAATTGCAGGACCCTGAAGAGAGTGGTGCATACAGCCCAGCGCATCTGCAGATGTGAACTTCCCACTATTCAGGACATTTACAAAGATAGGTGTGTAAAAAGGGCCTGAAGGATCATTGGGGACCCGACTCACCTCAACCACAAACTGTTCCGGCTGCTACTATCTGGGAAACGGTACCGCAGCATAATAGCCAAGACCAACAGGCACCAGGACAGCTTCTTCCTCCAGGACATCAGACTGATTTATTCATGCTGACACAACTGTATTTCTATATTATATTAACTATCCTGCTGTACATACTATTTATTATAAATTATTATAAATTGCACATTGTGTATTAGACAGAGACGTAACATAAAGATTTTTACTCCTCATGTATATGAAGGATGTAAGTAATAAAGTCAATTCAATTCAATTCAGTTCAATGCTTCAGGACGCTGGGGTGTAGTCCAAATTACCTATCTACCTTCAGACTTTTCAATTCCTCAAGCACTTTCTAATTAGTAATAACAATGATACTCACCTCTGCCCTGTGACGATCTCACATTTCTGGTATTTTGCTAGCTTCTTCCACAGTGAAGATTAGCACAATATACTTTTTAAGCATTGTGTATATGGTGCAAAAGAACGTTGCATGGGGGTATTAATTTGTTTAAAGTTGATTGCGAGAATAATTGATGATATTAGTATATTCAGGCACACAATGGTTTTGTATTGAATAAAATAAATGTTTTATTTAACTCTCTGCAGCTTTCCAAAGTTTTCTCATTAAAATCCCTGAAGAAAGCTTCTGGCTTGGGTGATTTTGAAAAGGTGTTTATTTCCCTGCTTAGCTTTGTACATAATGCACTGTAAGAACAGTAGACTTGCTTGAGAATAGCTCATCTTTGGAATGTATCTTTCCTATGCCTTCAAAATTGCTCCCAAAAACTCTGGCCATTGCTGTTCTGCCATCATCCCTGCTAGTGTACCCTTCCAATCAACTTTGGCCATCTCCTCTGTCGTGCCTTTGTAATTCCCTTTACTCCACTGTAGTAATTATACGTCCGATTTTAGCTTCTCTTTCTCAAACTGCTTGGTGAATTCTATCATATTATGATCACCGTCTCCAAGGTGTTTCCTTTACCATAAACTTGGGTCATTGCCTGACAAGTCTGTTGGAATTCTTTGAAGAAATAACAAGCAGGATAGACAAAGGAGAATCAGTGGATGTTGTTACTTGGAGTTTCAGAAGGCCTTTGACAAGGTGCCACACATGAGGCTGATGAACAGTTAAGAGCCCATTGTATTAAGGGAAATATATGGATACAGCAATGGTTGGTTGGCAGGAGTCAAAGTATGGGAATAAAGGGAGTCTTTTCTGTTTGGCTTCCAGTGACTAGTGGTGTTCCACAGGGTTCTGTGTTGGGACTGCTTCTTTTTACTTCATATGTCAGTGACTTTGATGATAGAATTGGTGGCTTTGTGGTCAAGTTTCTGGATGATACAAAAATAGGAGGAGGGGCAGGTAGTTTTGAGGAAGTAGAAAAGTTACAGCAGGACTTAGACAGATTAAGTGAATGGGCAAAGAAATGGCAGATGGATTACAGTAGATGGAAGAGAATGATCATGCACTTTGGTAGAAGGAATAAAAAGTATTTTTTTAAATCAAGAGGAAATTCAAAAATTTGAGCTGCAAATGGACATGGGAGTTCTTGTTCAGCATTCCCTCGAGCTTAATTTGCAGGCTGAACCAGCAATTCAATGTTAGCATTGTTTTAGAGACTACTAGAATATAAAAGCAAGGATGTAATGTTCAAGCTTTATAAAGCGCCAGTGAGGCCAAACTTGGAGTAACGTGAGCAGTTTTGGGCACTTTATCTAAGAAAGGATGTGCTGACGTTTGGGAGCACTCAAAAGAGTTTGATGAATGATTCTGGGACTGAAAAGCTTGCCATGTGAAGAGTGTTGGATGGCTCTGGACCTGTATTCACTGAAATTCAGAAGAATGAGGTGTGACCTCACTGAAATCTATCAAATGCTGTAAGGCTTCGATAGCATGAATGTGGAGAGGATGTTTCCTATGGTGGTGGAGTTTAAGACCAGAGGAAACAACTTCAGAATAGAGGAGCATCCTTTCAGAATGGAGATGAGGAAGATTTTCTTTGGCCTGAGAGTGGCAAATCCATGGAATGTATTGCCACAAGTGACTCTGGAGGCTGAGTCAGTGGGTACATTTAAGGCAGAGGTTGATAGATTCTTGATCAGTCAGGTAATGAAGGGATATGGAGAGAGGGCAAGAGATTGGGGCTGAGAGGGAAAATGGATCAGCCAATGTTGGAACAGACTCGGTGGGCCAAATGGCTTAATTCTGTTCCTATATCTTATGGTCCTATTGTTTAACACCCAATCCAAAATTGTTCTCCTAGTGGGCTCAACCATAAGCTGCTTTAAGCATCTACACCTCTGCTCCCAAAGTGGATCATTCAAAATCACAAGTAAGTTCTACACCATCTTTAGAGAAATATTTTTCATCCTGGAGCCCGATGAAATGATGGAATCTCTCCATGGCCTCTACAGGGCCCTTTACTTTGAGCAAGACCTGGAGGATCAGCAAAGAGATCTTAGTCCAAATCTGTCTGTTATTACCATCTGATCCTTTGGCCTCAGATTCCACAAATTTACACAACAGCATAGCAGTTGGCATCACACTATTACTGCACCAGCAGCCTTGGTTCAATTCTGCAACTGTGTGCGAGGTGCTATGTTCTCCCCATGACTATACAGGTTTCCTCCGGATGTACTGGCACCCCAGGGATGTATAGGATAGTCGGTTACTTGGACAGTGGAAGCTCACTGGGCTGGAAGGGCCTGTTACTGTGCTGTATCTCTGAAATAACATTCTTCAAAACTAAAAATTTGACAGGCTATTTCATTATTCTCTTACAGGACAACGAGTTACTGGGGCCAGCTGTTAGACAGCTGTAGAAACCCTTCATAAAGGTGTGCTGATGGAGTCCTGAGCTTACTGCCAACAGCATGGTCTTTTCTTGGCAACAATCTGATCTCATTGACTGACATTGAGCCCACAGCTTCCTGGACTTGAGTTTGAGACCTAATCCTGTCATTTCCTTACACATGTATTGCCTGGTCTTACTTCCTATCTCTCTGCACATTCTCTGCTGTTCAAATGCAGTCATGGCTGGAGTGAAGTGGGATGTGTCGGCCGTTGGGCACAAGTTAAATGTGATAAATTATCTGATAGTGGAATCCTGGAAGGTGTTGGCCCAGTCACCAAAGCAACTTGAAAAGCATTTACCACAGTCAGCACTGCTAAATCCTGAACCCGTGCTCCGCTCTAGCAATGTAACAGGCTCATATATTCTTTTTAATTAGTTAATACTCCACTTGGCGTTTAGAAATTTGGGTGCCTATTTAGACAAATGTCCATTCTTTCACAGTATAATCCTGAATATTTTAATGATTCAAAGTTAACTACTGGTACATGAAATTAGCCGGATAATATGATGACATACATTTCCATTTAGAATTCCAATACTGTCACAGCATGGTGACAGAGTATTGGAAGCACTGGACACACCTGAGAATCGGGCATCGTCAACAGATGTACAACCATGAGAGAGCTGAAACACCAAAGGTTGGATCCAGATTTCACAATGATCAAAATCAGGTGGACTAAAAGAAGACATGAGTTTGTTCTAGCAGACAAAAGGAAGGAGAATCCTAAGGGTTGCTATGTATATATCAAGAGCAAAATGATAGTAATCGGTCCTCTGGAAGGTAAGAGCAGTAGTCCATGTGTGGAGCTGGAAGAGACAGGGGAGATCTTAAATGGATTTTTTGCATCTGTATTTACCTGGGAGATGGACACGTAGATGTGAGGCAAAGCATTAGCGAGGTCCTGGATTCTATACAGGCGGCAGAGGAGGAGGTGTTACCAACAGCAAAGATGTAAATAGGAGTACAGAGTGGCACTGGAGGACCGAGGCAAAGGTTGAATAGGTTCAGATGTTACTCCCCAGAACACAGAAGATTGAGGAGAGATTTAACTAGAGGCATACAAAATTATGAGGGGTATAGATAGGATAAATGCAAGCAGGCTTTTTCCACTGAGTTTGGGTCAGACTGCACCTGGAGGTCATGGGTTAAGGATGTAGGGTGAAATGTTGAAGGGGAACATGAGGGGAAACCTTTTCACTCAGAGGGTTGTGAGAGTGTGGAATGAGTTGCCAGTACAAGTGGATGCGGGGTCAGTTTCAATATTTAAGAGAAACTAATGGATGGAAGGGGTATGGGGGGGCTTATGGTTCGGATGCTGGCCAATGGGATTAGGCAGATTAATGACTCCACACAGACTAGATGGGCCGAAGGGCCCATTTCTGTGCTGTAGTGTTCTGTAACTTTATGACTATAATTAACAAACTCATCCATATTATCCAATCCATTGAAAAAACATTGCTAAGAGTTAAGCCTCCAGCTGAGACCCTTGCAGCACGCATTTGTTTACAATGTGACAACCCTGAGGTGACCTATTTTACTCCCTGTCTGTTTTCTGACCATTAGCCAATCATTAGTCCATGCTTATGTATTACCTTTACCCACAAGCCCCAATCTTATGTGGCTCCTTATTCATTCAGTATTTTGTAAATATCCAAATACACTGTCCCCGTTGGTTTACCTTCATCCACAAAAGTTAAATGATGAAAAGTTTTTGACTTAAATGGTTAACTCTTTTTCACACTTCAGAGAATACTCCTGACCTTCTGCATATTCTGAAGGTTGTCTGTATTTGTCCCTGTTTTCTATCCAGGTAATTAGAGATTTATTACTGGTAACCTTTAAATTTGTCAGACTCTTTTTTCACGTTGATGTCCCAGTTATAGTGATTCTCTAAGTGCCCTGCTATCATGTCTCATACAGCGACAGACTCAGTATATCTTTCCATACAACTGTTTTCTGGCCAACTGGCCTACTTTTTTTTGTTCCCTATTTCCTGTCTGCTTCCTTTCTTCAAATGTTGTGTTATTCAGTACTATCCAAACACTTGATGTCTCTGGAAGCCTGGGAGGGCTGAATGATCAAAAGCTCGGTACTTTGCTATCTTTGCAGCCATCCCTTTTTTAAACACGAATGGGATCGCTGTAAGATTGAGGCACTTGACAATTTAAATACAATAATTTCCTACTCAAAATGTTAACAAAATTTTCTTTTGTTTTTTCTTAATTTCTACATGAGGAATTACAGAAAATACTTGTTTATTGGCACGTCATTGAGAAGGTTCGCTTCTAAATGGATGAATATTTAATTTCAGTAGTTACTCCTTTGTGACATAGATGTGGAAGGTCCTACAATTTGCCACCTTGGAAGTACTTTTGTTTGCTGGCCTGAATTAATCAGCCAGAGAAATAAGTTGAGACAATAGTTTTGAACATGATTAATGGTATCACTACAACTTCTAGGCACCAGATATTAAAATACAAGACATATATTCAGCAGACACACAAAACACTGGAGGAACTCAGCAGGTCTGGCAACACTTATGGAAAAGAATAAACATTCAAGGTTTTGGGCTGAGACCCTTCTTCGGGACTAAGTAGGCAAGGGGGAGATGACTGAATGAAAATGTGGGGTGTAAGGGAAAGAGGCTAGCTGGAAGGTGAAAGGTGAAGCCAGATGGGTAGGAAAGGTCAGGGGCAGAAGAAGAAAGACTCTGATAGGAGAGGAGATTGGACAATAGGAGAAAGAAAAGGTGGAGGGACCCACGGGAAAGTAATAGGCAAAGAAGAAGAAGTAAAAAGACAGAGGGAGGGACAGAATGGAGAATGGAGTGGGGGGTGGGGAAATTTTGTTCACCGTCATCTCTTGGGTCTACAAACTGGACTGTCTAGGTAGGACTAATGTCCCTACCTGTTCCTTCCCTAGCTAACTTCTGACCTCATATCTCGGTTCCATTCTATCCCCCTTGGTTCAGTCCCTTCTCACCTACATCTGCAGCATTTCTCATGCCCTCAGTCTTCTCAGTAACTTTCAGTTCCCTGGCCCTGACCACCTCATCTTCACCATTGATGTTCAGTCCCTATACACTTCTGTCTCTCACCAGAAAGGCCTCAAAGTCCTCAGCTTCTTTCTTGATGAAAGAACCAATCAACCACCTCCACCACCACCACCACCTTCCTCTGTCTGGCTGAACTGGTCCACCCGTGAACGAATTATCCTTCAGCTCCTCCCACTTCCTTCACACCCGAGGGGTAGACTGCCTCTTCTGTCTATGTTCAAAGCCTTCGCTGAGATTGCTCCCCAACTCTTCCTCCGCTACATTGACAACTGCACTGGCATTGCTTCATGCACCCATGCTGAGCTCGTCAATTTCATCAAATTTGCCTTTAACTTCCACCCTGCCCTTAAAATTCACTTGGGCTAACTCTGACACCTCCCTCCCCTTTCTTGACCTCTTTGTTTTCATCTCTGGAGACAAACTGTCAACCGACATTTTTCTAAATGTACTGATTCTCATATCTCAACGATACCTCTTCCTGCCCTCTTCCTGTAAAAATGCTATGCTATTTTCTCAGTTTCTTCACCTCCAATGCATTTGTTCTCAGGAAGCTCTAACGGGATCCCACCACCAAACACACCTTTCACATCCCCCACCCCTCAACTTTCTGCTTTCCGTAGGGATCGGCCCCTACACGACTCTGTTGTTCATTCACCCCTCCCCACTGTTCTCCCTCCTGGCACTTATCCTTGCAAGCAGAACAATTGCTACACCTGCTCATACACTTCCTCCTTCATCTCTATTCAGGGTCCTTCCAGGTGAAGCAACACTTCACCTGCGAATCTGCTGGACTCGTCTATTGTGTCTGGTGCTCCCGATGTGGCTTCCTCTGCACTGATGAGACCTGCCATAAATTGGGGGATTGCGTTGACGAGCACCTTCGCACCATTCACCACAAGCAGGACATCCCGGTGGCCAAACATTTTAATTCCGATTCTTAGTCCCACTCTTATGCGTCAGTCCATGGCTTCCTCTTGTGCCAAGATGAGGCCACTCTCAGGACGGAGGAGCAAGGTCTTGTATTCCATCTGGGTAGCCTCAAATCTGATGGCATGAATATCGATTTCTCCTTCCAGTGAACAAAATTACTACCTACGCCCTCCTCTATTCACCACTCTAAGCTTTTACTTCTTCTCCCCTGCCTATTCCTTCCCTCTGGGTCCCCTCCTCCTTTCCTTTCTCCTACTGTCCACTCTCCTCTCCTATCAGATTCCTTCTTCTCCAGCCCTTGACCTTTCCCACCCACCTGGCTTCACCTGTCATCTTCCAGCTAACCTCTTTCCCCTCCACCCACCTTTTAATTCCGGCATCTCCCCCCTTCCCTCTTAGTCCTGATGAAAGTTCATGGCTTGAAACGTTGACTCTTTGCTCATTTCCATTGATGCTGCCTGACCTGCTGAGTTTCTCCAGCACTAGCTGAGTGTGTTGTTTGGAATTTCCAGCATCTGCAGATTTTCTTGTCTTTGTGTTATATTCAGCAGAGCTTTGATTGGGCAGTGATAACCTGAGAAGGTGTTTGGGTAACTCAAGTAGCATCCAGTTAGATTGTTTTATTTATCTTTTGTGGATGTCATGAGGTAAAAGAAAATAAATCTAAATGAATGCAAACATGAGAAGATCTGCAGAAGCTGGAAAATCCAAACAACACACACAAAATGCTAGACGAAATCAGCAGGACAGGCAGCATCTATGGAAATGAGCAAAGAGTTTGCATTTCAGGCTAAGACCCTTCGTCAGGATCCTCTGATTTCTTAAGACTAAAATTTGCTCAGCCATTTTTCTGCAGATAACAAATCAGTGACCGTATGTGCATTACCTGAAGCAAAGGTGTGGGAGAATGCCCATGCAGATATGATGAGAACATACAAACTCCTTACAGACAGTGGCAGGAATTGAAACCCAGTCTTACAGCTGGCACTGAGAGGCATTGTGCTAACCACAAATAGGTAAGTATCCCAGGTTGGATTTTACGTAGGGAGAAGCTAAATTTCAAAAGATATACCAATATGGAATTATGCCGTAACAAAGAAACCAGCTCCATGGCTCAACTGGTCCACTCAGCCAAGGTGCCTAATCCCAAACTAATCCCAATTACTTCTTTTTGACCCATATCCCTGTAAACCTTTCCTATCTGTGTACTTATCCTAGGAACACAAAAAAATGCTGGAAGAACTCAGCCAGCCAGGCAGCATCTGCTGAAAAAAGCACACAGTTGATGTTTCAATCTGAGAGACCCTTCAGCAGGACTCCAAATGTCTTTTAGATCCTGTTATTACACCAGCATCCAATGCTTTCTTTGACAGCTCATTCCATATATACACCATCCTCTACATGAAGAAATTGCCCCCTTCAGCTCCTTTTTAAATCATTCCCCTCTCACCTTAAACCAATGTCCTCCAGGTTTTGACTCCCTTCCCTTTTCCAAGGTCAAAATGTTAATTTTTCCACCTCTAGTTCTCTCATTCACTTGAAACCGTGTGTATTTTTTAATTGTCTCCTTATACCATTCCTTTATCTATGTTTAATCATGTTTTCAACTGGTATATGCTTTAAGGCTTTAGTACTTTAAAATTAATTTCTTTAGACTGTCCTCTTTTCACCCAGTACTTCATTTCCAGTAATCAAGGTGGTCAGAATCAGGGTTTCTTTGACACTCTTAGAGTGGTACGAGAAGCCACAGTTAACGCATCAGCAAAGCTGGCATGTTGCGTCTTTTGTTATGTTTAAGCTTGGCATTACTAGATAATCTAGTCCTTTTGGTTCTCACTGTCATGGCATGATTAAGGAGGCTTCTTGGCAGCTGTGATACTTCAAGCCCTGTTTACATGGCCTCTTGTTGTGTGTTAATCTTTATTGTCATTGGATCTTTCCATTCCATTATCAATAGTAAGTGCCAGGTTAGTCAGTCTGTCTTCTGCAACTTCATAAAAGTTGCATCAGTGATCTATTTTGCAAGCATAATTTACTGAGCAGTACTTTCCCTGGGGAAAGTTGACAATTGGCTGAAGAGAATATTAATCTTGGCTGCAGACTGAGGTTGAAAGCAGCATCATCCTTGATAAAAGCAGCCAGATCATGTAAAGTGATTACTGGTAGGATAACTAATTGTAATGTCAAATGGAAGATTATGATGTTGTGTGGAAATCAGCAAGCTGTTAAGTGGTCAGTATCTGTTTTTTCCCACGACTGTTTATTGAAATAGACATGTCATTCACTCTTAGAATCTTTCACTACTCAGTTGTCTCTGCAATCCAGTAAAGCTGCTGTTGAAATCAAACATAAAAAAGGATTTCTATTTGTACAAGAAGGTAGCATCCATCATCAAAAACCCTATCATCCAGGCCATGCCCTCTTCTTGTTATTTTCGTGGTCTACAAATGAAGACTAAAAAAGCAGTTCTTCGTGGTAGTTCTCAGAATTTGAATTGCGGCCAATCGGTTAATGGGGTTCATTAGAAAGAGTAAATAAAAATAAAACAGGAGGAAATGGAGCAGCCATTGTTGGAGTGGGCTTGTATTAGAGTGGAGAGGCTTTGGGTTACGCAAGATCAGGCTTAGGCAAGGTAAGTATCTGGTAAGTTTCTTTCTCTTCACCTTAATTCTTATTTCTCATCTGCAAGGTCATAGTTAAAGCAGTGAGAATGCCCCTGGGGCCAGTATTATATTCTTTCTGTAAGATATGGGGATTCTGGGAGACCTACAGCCTACCAGATATGCACATCTGAACCAGGTGCACTGAGTCCCAGACCTCAGAGACTGTGGTAAGGAACTGGCGCTGCAGCTTGAAGAATTGCCCCTTGTAATAATGATCAGTGAGGTACAGAGAATCTGTATTTACCAACAAGTAACTCTTATTGTTTCAACAAAAAGTATGTCAGTTCACACGTTACCTACCTGTGTGCACCCTACTAGATCCCCTGACCCTCCATGAACAGCCAATGAAGAGAAAGGTATTACTCAGGAAAGGAGCCTACACTGGCCAGGCATTCCTCATCGTCCCGACCTCCACGTGCCCATAGGGTCCTCCTTATCCGTGATGATTGATCTCTAGCTGTTGAAGAGTTATCACCCCTGCGTATTTGGAGCTCTTGACTTATAGTGTTCCTCATCAATTCAACTGCTGGCTCTACATCCCATTGACTCAAGGTTACCTGATCTGCCCGGGTCACCTTCTTACTCCTCACTGTACTGGACTACAACCAACTTTGTTTCATGGCTCTGCCTTGTGTATTTGTGACTTTACACTCTGACTTGTCCAACCCAGTTAAATGAGGCAACCCAGACAGAGTATAATGAGATTACAGATTGCTTTTTGGGTATCTCTGGCACTTTACAGAACAAGTAGCTACTTCTCTGAGAATGGTCTCAGGTTTATTGCTCTGATTAGGTTGTCCTAGAGTCAAGAATCAATTCAGAGTCCATGCCCTTTACATAACAAATGGCTACTTGTTTGAGAATGGTCTCAGATTTAGCAGATCATCACCTGAAACTTCCTGGCTTCCTTCAGTTGGTCTAGTTGGTCTGATTAGATTATCCAAGAGCAAGAAACTGTTCAGAGTCCACAGAATGGGGGGGGGGGGAGGGGACAAAGATAACTGGCTTGTCTGCCTCCCCGATCAGACCGCAGTTTCTTCTGGCCAGTAGGCTCTTATAGGAAACTGAGGAAATGATAGACAGGAGCAACAGGGAGGTAGTCAGCCCAAGGTTTCAAGAGGTAAATAATAAGTATATTGTTTTGGATACTGTTGAGGGGGTGATCTACCGGGGAGAGCCACTACAACTTGATCTCTGGCCCAGTCTGGCTCTATGGCTGAAGAGAGAAGAGAGGTGAGGAGGACTGCAGTAGTGATAGGAGTTTCCATATTTAGAGGGATAGAGATGAGAGTCTGTGGACGCGATAGAGACACCCAAATGGTATGTTACCTGCAAGTAGCAGGATCAGGGATGTCCTGGATCAGGTCCACGGCATTCTACAGGGGAGGGTGAGCACCCAGAAGTCCTGGTACATATTGCCACTGATGACATAGTTAGGACAGGGGAGGAGGTCCTGTGAGAGATTGTAGGGAGCTAGATAGAAAGCTGAAAAGCAGTACAGACAGGGTAGTATTTTCTGGTCTGCTACCTGAGGAATGCACCAGTGAGGATAAGAATACAGTAAGTTGGCAGATGAATGTGTGGCTGAGGAACTGGTGCAGGGGCAAAGGTTCAGATTTTTAGATTACTGTGATCTCTTCTGGGTAAGATACAACCTGTACAAAAAGGATAGGTTACACCTGAATCCAAGGGGGACCAATATCCTTGCGGGCAGGTTTGCTAGAGCTGTTCAGGGGGGCTTAAACAAACCTGGCAGGGTGATGGGAAATGTAGTGATATAGTTGAGGATGGAGCGGTTGGTTTACACACAGATGCAGTGTGTATTGAGACTACTAATAAGGACAACCTGGTAACAAGGCAAAATTGCAGTCAATGGGATGAGTTGCAATGTAACAGGACAAAATCGAAAAGAGTGATGAATATGCGAATGCATGCAGTATATGGAATGAGGAAGATGAACTTATGGCACAGCTACACATTGGCAGGTATGACATTGTGTGCATCACTGAGTGGTGGCTCAAAGAAGTTGATAGCTGCGGTTTTAACATCTAAGTATACATATTGTATTGAAAGGACAGGCAGGTAGGCTGAGGGGGTGAGCGGCTCAGCTGGTAAATGGCTACAATATGTCTTTTTAGGGCAGCACATGGTCAGGCCCACTAGGGCATCCTGGATTGAGTGTTGTGCAAAGAAGAGAAATTTCTTAGAGAGCTTGAGATAAAGGAACACTAAGGACCAATGATCATAATATGATAGAATTCACCCTATATTTGAAAGGGAGAAGCTAAAGGCAAATGTATCAGTATTACGGTGGAGTAAGGGAAATTCACAGGCATGAGAGAGGAGCTGGCCAAAATTGATTGGAAGGGAACACTAGCAGGGATGAAGGCAGGGCAACAATGGCTGGAATTTCTGGGATCAATTCGGAAGGCGCAGGACAGATACATCTGAAAGAAAAAGAAGCATTCTAAAGGCTTCATAATGCTAATGTGGCTGACAAGGGAAATCAAAACGAACATAAAGGCCAAAGAGCAAAAAGTTGTGGGAAGTCAGGGGATTGGGAAGCTTTTAAAAACCAATAGTAGCTAACTAAAAAGGTAATAAAGAGGTAAAAAATGGAATACAGAGGTAAACTAGCCAATAATATTAAAGAGGATACCAAATGTTTTCAGATATATAAGGAGTGAAAGAAAGGTGTGAGTGGATATTGGACCACTGGAAAGTGATGCTAGGGAGGTAGTAATGGGGGACAAGGAAATGATGGATGAACTGCATAAATATTTTGCATCAGTCTTCACTGTGGAAGACACTAGCAATATCCTAGAAGTTCCAGGTGTCCAGGGCCAGGAATGAGTGAAATTGCCATTACTATGGAGAAAGTGCTTCAGAAACTGAAAGATTTGAAGGTAGATAAATCACCTGGACCAGATGGTCTACACCCCAGGTTTCTGAAAGGGGTGGCTGAAGGTTATAGTGGCACTAGTAATGATCTTTCAACAATCAATAGATGCTGACATGGTTCTGGAAGATTCTGGCAAGGTTCTGAAATGTCACTTCACTTTTTAAGAAGGGAGAGAGTCAGAAGAAAAGAAATTACAGGCCAGTTAGTCTGATCTCAGTAGTTGGGAAGATGTTGGAATCAATTGTTGAGGATGTAGTTTTGGGGTATTTGGAGGCACATAAAAGATATTAGCAAGGCTAGAGCATTGGGTGATTGGCAGGAGGTAAAATGTAGGAGTAAAGGGAGCCTTTTCTAGTTGGCTGCTGGTGACTAGTGGTGTTTCACAGGTGTTGGTGTTGATACCAATTCTTTTTACATTATATGTCAGTGATTTAGATGACAGAATTGATGGTTTTGTGGCCAAGTTTGCAGATGATACAAAGATAATTGGAAGGACGGGTGGTGTTGAGGAAGTAGGGAGTCTGCAGAAAGGCTTAGATGGATTAGGAAAATGGCCAAAAAGTGGTAGGTGGATACAGTGGGAATTGTATGCTCATGCACTTTGGTAGAAGAAATAAAAGTGTAGACTATTTTCTAAATGGAGGTAAAATTCAAAAATCCAAGTTGCAAAGGGTCTTGGGAATCATTGTGTAGGATTCCCTAAAGGTTCATTTACATTTTCAATCAGTGGTGAGGAAGACAATGGCAACATTAGTATTCATTTCAAGAGACTA
Organism: Hypanus sabinus; assembly: GCF_030144855.1. Classification (NCBI taxonomy): domain Eukaryota; kingdom Metazoa; phylum Chordata; class Chondrichthyes; order Myliobatiformes; family Dasyatidae; genus Hypanus; species Hypanus sabinus. The sequence continues at coordinate 34,260,621 of NC_082715.1, read as the reverse complement.
GAATATGTAAAGTTGGGGCTTTATAGGGCACTGGTGAGAGGCTTCACTTGGAGTATTGTGAGCAGTTTTGGGTCCCTTATCTAAGAAAGATTATGCTGACATTAGAGAGGGTTCAGCAGGAGTTCACGAGAATGATTCTGGGAATGAAAGTGTTACCACATGAGGATCGGTTGTTGGGCTCTGGACCTGTAGTCACTAGAATTCAGAAAAAAGACAGGGGATCTCACTGAAACCTATTGAATACTGAAAGGCCTAGATAGGCTGGATGTGCAGTTTGTCTTAAATTGGAGTAGCCTTGGACCAGAGGGCACAACTGGAGATTAGAGGGACATGCACTTAGAATGATGAGGAGGTATTTCTTTAGCCAGAGAGTAGAGTATCTGTGGAATTCTTTGCCACAGGCAGCTGTGGAGGCCAAGTCTTCATGTATATTTAAGGCAGAGGTTGATATATTCTAGATTGGTCAGGGCATGAAGGCTTACAGGGAGAAGGCAGGAGATTAGGGCTGAGAGGGAAATGGATCAGCCATGATGAAATGGTGGAACAGACCCAATGAGCCAAATGGTCTAATTCTGCTTCTATATCTTATAGCCTTATTGGGCAGGAGGTACAGAAACTTTAGGTTCTACACCACTAAGTTCAGAAACAGTTATTCCCCTACAACCTGAACTAATGTGGATAACTTCACTCACCACAACTCTGAACTGATTCTACAACCTACAGAGACACTTTCAAGTGCTCTTTACATCTCATGTTTTCATTATTGTTTTTATATGTATAGTTTGTCTTCTTTTGTACATTCATTGTGTGTCTCTCTTTGTATATGTATAGATTGTTTTTCATAAATCCTGTTGTCTTTCTTCCTGTTAATGTTTGTAAGAAAATGAATTTCATGGCAGCAAATATATACTTCAGTAATAAAGATCATTTGATCTTTGAACCATGCATTATCAAAAATTGATGTGTGCTTCACAAGCCAACAAACTACCTCATTGTGCAGTATTGGCTTCCACTTGATCACAATGCAAAAATTCAAGCTTACTGAAATTATTGAATTAATTGAATTGAATTGACTTTAGTTCTTCCATCCTTCATATACATGAGGAGTAAAAACCTTAACATTACGTCTCTGTCTAAATGTGCAATTGATAGTAATTTGTAATAAATAGTATGTACAACAGGACAGTCAATATAGCATAGAAATACAATTGTATTGGCTTGAGTTAATCAGTCTGATGGCCTGGTGGAAGAAGCTGTCCCGGAGCCTGTTGGACCTGGCTTTTATGGTATGGTATCGTTTCTCAGATGGTAGCAGCTGGAACAGATTGTGGTTGAGATGAGTCAAGTCCCTAATTACCTTTCGGGCTTTTTTAATGCATCTTTTTCTGTAAATGGCCCAAATAAGTTCACATCTACAGATGCGCTGGGCTGTCCGCACCACTCTCTGCAGAGTCCTGCGACGGAGGGAAGTACAGTTCCCATACCGGGCAGTGATGCAGCCAGTCAGGATGCTCTCAGTTGTGCCCCTTGGGATTTGGGGACTCATGCCAAACCTCTTCAACCACCTGAGGTGAAGGAGGCGCTGTTGTGCTTTTTTCACACACAGCTAGTACGTACAGAACACTTGAGATCCTCAGTGATGTTTATGCCGAGGAACTTAAAGCTGTTCACTCTCTCAGCCCCAGATCCATTGATGTCAGTAGGGGCTAGCCTGTCTCTATTTCTCCTGTAGTCCACAACCAGCTCCTTTGTTTTTGCGACATTGAGGGAGAGGTTGTTTTCTTGACACCGCTGTATCAGGGTGATGACTTCCTCTCTGTAGGCTGCCTCATTATTATTTGAGATTAGGCCAATCAGTGTAGTGTTGTCAGCAAATTTAATTAGCAGATTGGAGCTGTGGGTGGTGATACAATCATGGGTATACAGAGAGTAAAGGAGGGGGCTTAGTCCTGAGGGGCACCTGTGTTGAGGGTCAGAGGGGCAGAGGTGAGGGAGCTCACTCTTACCACCTGCCAGTGATCAGACAGAAAGTCCAGGATCCAGCTGCACAAAACAGGGTGAAGGCCGAGGTCTCTGAGTTTCTTGTCAAGCCTGGAAAGAATAACAAACTAAATTTTTAAATTGTCACTTATTAATTTCAGCTAATTACTTTTATGGATTTACTTGCCCTTGGTGTGCTCTGTCACTGTGCCACCCCTTCGCTGAAGCATGGCTGATTGAAGCCTGCTACTTTTCATTGGACTTGTCTCCCAGCATCAAGTTTTGCTCCATAATCTCCTGAGGCACTGGCAGGAGGGGGTGGGGATGGGGAGGTTAACATTTGGGTGGCAGGTAGATAAGTGCTTCAAATACTCTCTAAAGGTTTGTTTGGTAGATCAGCGTGACATCCAGCATTGTACATTGGCACTGAGTGTCGTAAATGAAACAGTTTGCTCTTCCACTGCAGCACCTAGGTATTGGGAAATTACTATGATATAACTGGGAGATGTGCTAATAGGTTTATTCTCTAGTGTTGTGGAAATGGTGGACTCCAATAACAACACAAATCCCCGTAGAAAGTTAGTTTTGAACAGCTGCATGCTTCTTAAAATTCACAGAGCACCAGTGCACCAAAGCACTTCAGTGTTGGAGCCCATGTTAGAAATATCCTGATTCAAAGCAGCTGTTAGTCAATGACTCACAGGGATGTGGTTAACTAATTAGTCTCTGAGACAAGTGATGCAGTTTGTGATCGCTGATGAAGCATTCAGGTGAAGGTAAAAGTGGGAGCAGGCCTTCAACAGGAGTAATAACGGGGTGTCAGGATCTCAAGGGAAGGCACCTTGCCATTTGGAACATTGTGGTTCAGGGCTTTGGGGATCATTCAAAATTATTTAGAGCTGTATCTCAAAAGAAAAGTAGATTAATATTTTGAAAGAAGCCCTCTATTGAGACTAATAAAAAGTTCCCTTGAGACATTAGTTACTTTTTTATCTTTTAATTAATGATAACATGACCTAATTTTTTGAACCATAAGTATGTCACAAAGAGACTTATTTGGTAACAGTGCATAACAGTAAGTCACATCAGCAGGGAAAATTCTTTTCCATATTTAGCTGGTTCATTCATTCTTTCACTATCTGAAGTTTTTACTTCTGTGCCCAAGATTTTGATTGAATTTCTCATAAGACAAATAATTCATAATGTTAATATTTGGTAAGCTAGATAAATTATTTACAGTATCAACATTGCTGATGTCAGCTTATCACCCAGAGTTCCCGAGCACCCTGTAAGTAAATGAGTGGATGGCTCGGTATGATAATTGCATGCTGCCATACTGTCAGGATGACAAGAGAATTGAGTCGGATGTGATTATGTTCTACATTTGTTCCAAAACCCTATTATTCATAAATCAGGCTATTTTCCTTAACTACAATATTTCAATGGATTAAATGAACGAGGCACAAATTTGTAATGCAGCCAGGTCTATGTGCTATCTATAATAATTTGGCTTTCAAGGGTTTGCTTGCTTCTGAATTGTAGGTTTGATCAAATCTCAGGTCAAGATGGTGCCAATATACAGCATTCCCTTGGCTGACATCTTTCAAACAACCCATGAAAATTTCTGTTTTACTTCTCTTAAGTCTGTCTGTCTTTCTAAATGTGTTTCTGGAACTATTAGAGCCTGAGATTTACAATCTGTAGGTTGTTTGAATAATCTATCACTTCACTGTCTTGAAGAAGATTCAGGGAAGTGAACATATACTTAGACAGCCTCGTGGCAAAGAAACTTAGAGACAGGTCACGAGCTGATGTTCAACTCCATTTCTTTGATTAAAGTGTTCTGATTGAAGTATAAGGAAGATTGAGAGATTGATGTGAGTGCCGAAGGGGTCAGGATGCCATTATTTTTTGTGTGAGAGTGGGTTTGCTATTTCTCTCTGAATGACTTTCATGGTCTTTCTTTGTTTCATGGCTATCTGGAAAAGACCAATCTCAGAGTTTTATGTGGATACATACTTTGATAATAAATGAACCTTTGATGTTTTAAGCAATATACACAAAACACTGGAGGAACTCAGCAGGTCAAGCAGCATCCATGGAGAAGAATAAATAGTCAATGTTTCAGAATCAGAATCAGGATTATTATCATCGGCATGTGTCATGAAATTTGTTAACTTGACAGCGGCAGTTCATTGCAATACATAATATAGAAGAGAAAAAGTAAAAATAAATATATTACAATATATGTATATTGTATAGATTAAAAATTGTACAAAAACAGAAATAAAATATCTTTAAAAAATGTGGTTGTGTTCAGGGGTTCAACATCCATTTAGGAATTGGATGGCAGAGGGGAAGAAGCTGTTCCTGAATCACTGAGTGTGTGCCTTCAGTCTTCTGTATCTCCTACCTGATGGTAACCATGAGAAAGGGGCATGCCCAGGTTGCTGGGGGTCCTCAATAATGGACGCTGCCTTTCTGAGATACCACTCCCTGAAGATGTCCTGGGTACTTTGTAGGCTAGTGCCCAAGATGGAGCTGACTAGATTTACAACACTGCAGCTTCTTTTAGTCCTGTGCAGTAGCCCCCCACCCCCATACCAGAGAGTGATGCAGCCTGTTAGAATGCTCTCCACAGCATATCTACAGAAGTTTTTGAGGTTTTTTTTTGTTGACATACCAAATCCCTTCAAAATCCTAATGAAATATAATAGCGACCTTGCTTACTTTGTAACTACATCGATATGTTAGGTCCTCAGAGATCTTGACACCCAGGAACTTGAAGCTGCTCACTCTCTCCACTTCTGATCCCTCTATGAGGATTGGTTCATATTCCCATGTTTTACCCTTCCTGAAGTCCATAATCAACCTTTTTGTCTTCCTGACGTTGAGTGCGAGGTTGTTGCTGTGACACCACTCCACCATTCGGCATATCTCACTCCTGTACGCCCTCTTATCACCATCTGAGATTCTACCAACAATGGTGTATCATCAGCAAATTTATAGATGGTATCTGAACTATGCTTAGCCACACAGTCATGTGTATACAGAGAGTAGAGCAGTGGGCTGAGCACACTCCCGTGAGATGCGCCAGTGTTGAGCGTCAGCGAGGAGGATAAGTTATCACCAATCTGCACAGATTGTGGTCCTCCGGTTAGGAGGTCGAGGATCCAATTACTGAGGGAGGTACAGAGGCCCAGGTTCTGTCACTTATCAATCAGGCTGAGACTCTTCTTCAGTACTGAGAAGGAAGATGCCAGAATGAAAAGATGGGGTGGAATGGAAAGAGGCCATTTGAAAGGTAATTGGAGAAGCCAGATGGGTAAGAAAGGTCAAGAACTGGAGCACAAAGAGTCTCTTAGGAGAGGAAGGTGAACCATAAGAGAAAGGGAAGGAGGATGGGACCTAGGGGGAAACAACAGGCAGGTGAGAAGAATTGAAAGGTCAGTGTGGGGAATAGAGGAATGGGAGAGGGGTGAAATTTGGTTACCAGAAGAAATCAATTGGCATACCATCCAGTTGGAGGATACCCAGACAGGATATAAGATGTTGCTCTTCAACCCTGAGGCACAAGACGAGGCCATGGACTGACATGTCAGAATTGGAATTAAAATGTTTGGCCACCGGGAAGTCCCACTAGTGGCAGATGGTGTGGAGGTGTTCAAGATGTTTTAATGCACCCTTACCAGATCAGTTCATATGCATTGTAGATCACCAGTCTTCATTTGAGATAGGGCTTTGGTTTGCTCTCTCCATATCCAGTCAGCGGAAAAGTTCCACATCAACAAATTCTCCATATCTTTTACCCAGAGCAGAAATGTCAAATACTGGATGAAATTCATTTAACGTGAGAGAACAGAAGCTTAAAGAAGATGAGCAGGGCAAATTTTAAGACAGAGTGTTAAGTATCTGGAGCAAGCTATCAGGGCTTGTGGTGGAAGGAGATGCAGTTGTGGTTGAAGAGGCTTTTGGAGAAGCAAGTGGATATACAGGGAGTGAAGGGTTCTGTGCATCATGTGCGGGCAGACAAGATTTAGCTTAATTTGGCATTGTTTTCAGCACAGTCATCATGGGCTGAAGGGCTTGTTCCTGTGCTGTGCGTTATGTTCTATATGGATTGGCCAATATTTAGATAAAGCAATGGTTACAATAGCAAAGCAGTTTATTTATTTTATTTATTTAGAGATACAGAATGGAACAGGCCCTTCCACCCCAACGAGCCGCATCACCAGTAACCCAACCATTCAACCCTGGCCAAATCACAGGAGAGTTTGCAATGACCAGTTAATCTACTAACCCGTACGTCTTTGGACTGTGGGAGGGAACTGGGGTACCCAGAGGAAACCCACATATCACGGAGAGGAAGTGCAAGCCTTCTTACAGAGGAAACTGGAATTGAACTTGGAATTCTGACGCCCGCAAGCTCTGATGGTATCATGCTAACTGCTACATTGCCTTGGTGCCCAAAAAGATATGCCCTTCGAGCCGGAATCGAACCAACCTCCAGGGTTACTAGAAAGCCCCCATAGTGTCTACACTACCAGCTGAGCTATTAAAGGCACTGCTCACTGTATACCTCTTAGGGATAGCTGTCAGGTTATGTAAAGTTACCACTTTAATGGGCATTCTCTTTTCTGACACATTTTTCACTCACAACACAGAATGTGAGATTGCTCTGGGAAAACTAAGTAGCTGATTCAGTGGCTTTAGTGTTGTAACTCACTGACTGAGTGTGTCACCCAACATAGCCATTCAGTATGACCGAGCCTTCCTCAATATAAACTCAACCATCCATTACCATAAGAGGACATAACAGCAGAAAGGGTTGATTGCTGTATTCCCACCTCGCATTTAACTTTCCACTCCTGCCAAAGCAGCCACTGTCACTTGCTGAGTAGTCAAACGTAAGCCTGGCAAAGAGTGTAAAGCAAAGTTTCTTGTCTGTTCCATTCCTTTATACTAGGATATCTGTGGCCATGGAAAGATACCAGTGATATAATAAAAAGGTCCCAGAACTTCTCAGTGAGAGCCTGATCCTTGTTGTCTCTCCTCTCTAGAGGCTCAAAGCTTTTTCAGCTTCAATCCCAGCTGACATGTATTGGCTCAGTTGCTTTCCTGCTGGAACTGCGTTGCTTGATGAGATTGTAGAACTTCTCTTTCGGATATTGATAAATATTTTCTGCACACTTTCAACATTCAGCATTCATAGCCAATTTCTAATTGGAAGTTTCTAATTCCCAGCGTTCAGGTTTTACTGTTGACTTAGTGAGTTCCCATTGCCTCAAGATAGAGAAAGTGAAGTCATACAACTGGATTCTGCCTTATGTTTGAAAGATTTAATGCAATGTGCAACCGGAGTTCTTTTTATACAGAAAATGATATTTCGTAATGTTTATGAACAAATTAGCAAACACATTGAAGGTAAGTTTAACCCCAAAACACAATGTTCCATCAGGTCTCCAGTCCACACACTCATGCCAACTATCAACTATCCATCCACGTTAATGTCATTTACTATGTCCGTAGCTTTCTATGCTTTATTGATTCAAGTATTCATCCAGGTAATTAAACATTTTGAGAGGACGTGACTCCTTCAGCCACTGAAGCAATGGATTCCAGATTCCAACCACCATCTGGTTGAATAAGTTCTTTCTCAGATCCCTCCAACCCTTAGAATACAACTATGCCCTCTAAATGCCTCTGCAACAGGAAAACATTGCTTTCCATCCAATCTATTTTTGACCCCTCTCAGTTTTGCATCTCTGTCAGGACCCCACTCAGATTCCTCAACTCTAACAATCTATTTAGTCTCTCCTTGTGGGAAACATCCTGGCAAATCTCTTTTGCATTCTCCTCAAAGCAGTTACATATTTCCAAAAGACCATAAGACAAAGGAGCAGAATGAGGCCATTCACCCCATTAAGTCTGATCTGCCATTCCATCATGGTTGATCCCAGATCCTACTCAACCGCAAATACCTGCCTTCTTGCCATCACCTTTGATGCCCTGACCAATCAGGATACCATCAACTTCTACCTTAAATATACCCACGGACTCGGCCTCCACTGTAATTGGTGGCAGGTCATTCCACGGATTTACCACTCTCTGGCTAAAAAAAAAATTCCTCCTTGCCTCTGTTCTAAAGTGTCACCCCTCAATCTTGAGGCGTGCCCTCTAGTTATGGAAAGCCTCACCATAGGAAATGTCCTCTCCTCATCCACCCTATCTAGTCCTCTCAACATTTTGTAGGTTTCAATGAGATCCAGCTGTATTCTTCTAAATTCCAGTGACTACAGGCCCAAAGCTGCCTAATAGTCCTCACATGTTAACCCCTTCACTCCTGCAAACATTCTCATGAACCTCCTCTTGACTCTCTCCAATGACAACACATCCTTTCTGAGAAATGGGGCCCAAAACTGTTGACAGTACTCCAAGTGCAGCCTGACTAGTTACATATAAAGGCTCATTATTATCTCCTTGCTTTTATATTCTATTCCCCTTGAAATAAATGCCAACATTGCATTTGCCTTCTTTATCAAATATTCAACCTGTAAATTAACCATCTCGGAGTCTTGCAGGAGGACACCTAAGTCCCTTGGCACCTCCCCATTTACATAATAGTTCACACTATTGTTCCTTTTACCAAAATGCATTATTATACATTTCCCAACATTGTATTCCATCTGCCATTTTTTGCCCATTCTTCCAATTTGTCTAATTCCTGCTGTAATTGCATTGCTTTCTGAGCACTACCTACCCCTCCACCTATCTTCATATCATCCATAAACTTTGCCACAAAGCCATCAATTCCATTATCTAAATCACGGACAAATGATCCAGTGGTGTAATGACCAGAACTATACACAGGACTCAAGCAGTGGCCTAATCAACCTTCTAAAAAGTTGTATTATCACCTGGCTAATGCGAATATGCATCCAATATTCCTTCACCACCACCTTATCTACATGAGCTTCCACCTTACAGAATCTTTGTACACTGAGTATTTTGTACTCCATTCCTCAATATTCCATAGGACCTTACCATTCATTGCAAATGTACTACATTTATCAGTCCTCCCAAAATGCACCACTTCACAGTTATTAGGATTCAATTCAATCTTTCATTGCTCTGCCTGTCTTACCAACTGATCAATACTATCTTGTATCCTAACAAGATTAGCGTGCCGCTATTAACACTTGGGCATTCCAGAGCTCGGAGTTCAATTCTGGTGCCGCCTATAAGGAGTTTGTACATTCTCCCTGTGAACTGTGTAGGTTTCCGCTGGGTCCTCCAGTTTCCACCTGCAGTCCAAAGGTGAACGGGTCAGTAGGTTCACTGGTCATTGGAAATCGTCCTGTGATTAGGCTTGTACTAAATAGGTGGGTTGCTGGGTGATGCGGCTTGCTTGGTGGAAGAACTTGTACCGCTTGTCTCTGAGTAAATAAACTAAACTATACCCACACTATAAACAACATCTCTGATTTTTAACCTTTCTAACTATACCTCTTACATTCATATCAAACTGTTGCTGTATTTAACAAACAGCTGTCAGCCAGCACTGTTGTGCACTACCGATCATTCTCACTAAAACAACCTTCCAGCGTCATCCTCTGCCACTTACTACCAACTCGGTTTTGGATCTGTTTTGCCAACTTGCCCCAAATCCCTGAGCTCTAGCCTTTTAGACACTTTCCATAATGGACCTTGTCAAAGGCCTCATTGAAATCCACATTGATTACTGGGGTCGGCTAGACAGTGTAGCTTCTTTGAAATGTAGGTTGATGAGTTAGACTAGTTAAAGTTATTCTCCATTTCCTCTTGATAAGTGGTTTTGAAACGTTGAATGGAATTAATTGTTTATTGATTATTGATTTTGGTTATTGGCACCACATTAGCCTATTTGTGAGTGGCACTGTTTCCACTGATGTTCTTTTTTACCAGTTTGTCAGAACTCACAACCTCCGCTTTGGTTTGATGAAACACCCTGAAATAAACGCTATTCATCAGCAGGGAGTTAATTGTTACAAGATGACTTACATTGTCCAGGACTTCTATTTCATTTGTCATGAAATCTATGCTTTTCCTTAGGAGATGCTTTTTGGGGAATGTATACCACTCAGATCTTACAATGCAATTATACAGCACAAAAACAGACTATATGGTCCAACTCATGTAATGGGCATCCTTTCATATGTAACCCTCAGGTTTGGCTGGCGATATTAGTCTAGGGGAAGGGGGTCTCCAGCCCCGCCAAACTTGTGAAATCTTGTTTGGGTGGTTGCTGTGTGAAGCTTTCCTCAATTACAAATCAGTACCATGAAATAACAAACGGTACACCATATGCAATTAAACGATTTAGCTTTATAATTTGGCTAGAGGGTTAGTAAAGAAAACAAAAAGAAAAGGGCCCATTTTAATGAAACAGTATAATGTGCATGTTAGAGCTCACAGCTTTCCCATCTGTTAGCCCTCCATCGATTTCCCCCGGGCGTCATCAACTCCCGACCCCATTCCACATCTGCTCTGTCCTGTAGTCTATGACCTCTCCATTCTGATATCTTCTCTCTCCATCTTCCACCAAAGAAAAGCCCACGAATCCCTTGCTCTTGGGCACACAAGAAATAAAAACACTCCCCTCATTAGACAGTGCACGTTCCAAAGCTCCCATTATCTCTAGTCGTAACCCAAACACTGCTCTATAGAGGAGCCATTACATCTACAGTGGACCTTTCCCAGGGCGTTACACATATTTATCACATCATCCAACACTGATCCAACAGCACTCTATGCCTAAGCAATTTAAGTGCTCATCTAGACACTTCTTAAATTCTGTCATTCTCAATAGAGGAAATAGTTATTCAGGATGCTCACTTTTTCATCCCCATCTCCCATTTCAGTCATTTTTTTATTGCTTTAACTTTGTCTCAAACTGCGGTATAACTGACGGGTTTGGATTTGCTGTTTTGCTCCGAATCTTTAACTCTGTTCCCTTTTCCACAAGATATTTTCTGATCTAGCAAGTACTTCCTGTATTTCATGTTTTAATTTCAGATACCGGAGGTCTGAAATTAAAACATGAAATGCAGGAAGTACTTGCTAGATCAGAAAATAAATTGTGGACAAGGAAACAGAGTTAAAGATTCAGAGCAATAGCCTTCCATTGCCCAAAAATGCTTGTTTTAAGGCCTACACAGTAAGTATGACAGGTTACTTAATGGATGAGTTGGTCCCTTCCAGAAATTTGTTCCGTGTTGATTGTCAACTGCATATGTTGAAACAGATCTTAACCAGAATACTGAATCCTGCTTTTGTTTTCGGTTTAGATGTCTAGATGAGCACTTAAATTGCTTAGGCATAGAGTGCTGTTGGATCAGTGTTGGATGATGTGATAAATATGTGTAACACCCTGGGAAATTTTGTCAATTTTGCTGACAATAAGATGGAGACTTTCAGGATTAGTCAACCTTTAAGAGTTTTCTTACTGTTATCCATGGTTTACTGCCACATCTCTAATCACCTCACTACTTCCCTCTAGCTACCTGTGTCATCAACGATCAAATGCATTCTCAGTATCCAAACCTCTCTCTGACTGACCTCAGTCACAGATCTTGTATCCAACTCCACATATCCTCCCCATGCAGCACATCAACCAGACATAATCTACTCATGGAGAAAGGGCCTTTGTGTGCAAGATCAATTCATCTGCATACAGAACAGTTTGATTCTGGAGAGTGGCCTGATTTTGCTGCCGGAAGGCCCTATGCACAGCTGGTATTCACTCTCTGCTGGTCCAATTTCAGTGTGCTGTACAATTTCTAGCTTACCTTTTACAGCTTATCTACATTTCTCAATGTATCTCTGTATAGTATACATTCACTTCACTGGGGATCTTATATCTCAATGCAGGATTGATATAATGCAATTTTTGTTTGTATCTCCTGGCATTTATGAATTAATTTATCATCACCATTTACTTACTCAGAGTTTTTTGATTTTGGAAATGCATCTAACTGAGATATTCAGCACTCTAGCCTGCAAGAAGTCCAAAGCTGCCAATAAATAACCTTCTTTGATTTACTTGCTCTATATTTTTATACTTATCTTGGATGCTCCATTTTCTTGTGTTCATTCTTTTTTCCTAAAGCTCAGATTATGTTATATTTTATTGTTCTGTGGTTCTTTCCCTCTGTGGCATTGCATGATTTATTTTCTGCATATTGCAAGGCCATTGACATGCCCCATGCTAAGACCAGAATCGCCTTTCCTGCCCTCCACAGTGACGGTGTCAAGAAACATTTGTGCACCATATTACATTAGGCTGATTGAAGTGTCCTATTAAAATAATTTTCCTGTTAGATTTTTTCCTTGTTATCTCTACATAAAAGAAATTGCCTTCCTTGTTCAGACTTTGTATCTGTCCATATATTTTGCTTTAATTTTTACAGCTTTTTTTTTACATTATTTTATATTTCCATTGAATTAACTTATAATTATCCACCATGTATCGAATTATGGCACCATGAATCCAATTATGCCTCTTCCCTACCTGTTCACTATGAACTTCATAAATACTCCACACCATTAAATGTTACTTCTGGTTTCACCTTCAGTATTGCCTGTTGTAATTTCATATTCGTGTCTGGTGCTCCCAATGTGGCCTGCTCTCCACTGTCTTAAACTGGGGGAGCATCCCTTCAAGCACCTCCGCTCCATCCACCGAAAGCAGTGGCCAAACATTTTAATTCTGATTCCCAAACCCGTTTTGACATGCCAACCCACGGCTTCCTCTCGTGCCAACTGAGGCTACCCGCAGGGTGGAGGAGCAACCTCTTATATTCCATCTGGTTAGCCTCCAACCTGATGGCATAAATATCAATTTCTCCTTCTGGTATAAAAGAACTCGCCACCTCCCTCTCTTCTTCTTCTATTCCCTACTCTGGCCTCTTACCTCTTCTCACCTGCCAATCACATTCCCCTTAGATTCCTCACTTCCTCCCTATCTTCTATGGTCCACTCTTCTCTCCTTTACCCTTCCTACCCGCCTGGCTTCACCCATCACCTGCAACACACACAAAATGCTGGAGGAACTCAGCTGGCCAGGCAGCTTCTATAGCAAAGGGTCGACTTTTTGGGCCAAAATTTTCATCAGGACCCAAGGGTCTCAGCTCAAAATGACGACTGTTTACTCTTTTCCACAGATACTACCTGACCAGCTGCATTCCTCTCGCATTTTGTGTCTGTTGCTTTGGATTTCCAACATCTGCAAATGTTCTCATGTTTGTGATTCACCTTCACGCTCTCCTCGTTCCCCTTCCCCAGCCTTTTTATTCAGGCATCTTCTCCCTTCCTTTTCAGTCTTGAAGAAGGGTCTCAGCCTGAAACATTGACAGTTTATTCATCTCTATAGTTGCAGCATGACCTGCTGAGTTCCTCCAGTATGTTGTGTGTGTTGCTTTATGTTAATGTGTCATTCTTCATTTCAAAGTATCTTCCTTCAGTGATGTCTGGTGTTCATGGATAAACACATTATAGATATTTTGCTGTTCATTGAATTTACTGACTTGCTTATTCATAGTTTCTTAATGTGCATACTTCTTTAGTACTTTGTCCATACCATCTCTTGATGTTACCTGGAACCCTATTTCCTTCAGTTCTGTCCTAAACCATTCATTGATCTTCCATATTCTCTGCTAGCCTCTTATCAAGCCTCTACCAAGTAGATGAAAACCCTTCTTCCTGCTCCTATCCTTGCTATCCTGTTAAGCATACTTAGTTCATAGTTGTGGTATTGGTTTATTATTGTCAGTCATGTGTAATGAGATATACATTCTGATAAAATATTAACACACTACCAACCAATGGTTTTATTCCTTGGTTTCCCAGATGGCAAACATGACCTATGCTTCAAAGTCATCTAATGTTTATGAAAGGTTACTTTTCTTCATACATGCAGACATCAAATGCCGGCATTAAATTCAGTTGTTGAAGAAGCCGAGTAACTCATATTATCCAGAAGAAATTATTGACTTTGTGATTTTTTGAGAATTTTGAGCAGGTCTACCATTGCTCATACTCAGTCAAAGTTAGCATATCTTTTTCATATAATGCATAATCTAACACTTCTTTAAAATTTATGACTGAAGTAACTTAATGGCTCACTAACACTACAGTGTTTAATTGCTCCCAATCCTTGCATTGCTTGCTGATTACCTATCCATTGATCATTAGGTCAATGGCACCTTTGACCATTTTTCTTTCTCTATACATAGAACCGAGAATCTGAGACACAACAAGATTGTCACCAACAGACAAATGCTGAGAAAAGAATCTTAATTAGCCCTTAATGCTTCATGGTGGAGCTGCCAGATATGAGAACCTGGCTCTGCAGGGGGTCCCCACTGACTGCACTACAGAGAAAGCTTCTCATCCAGGTGGGAAGGATGGATGAAGCTGGAGTTTTGTGCTTGTAAATGGTCATCAGCTGAGATCTAGGATCATAATGATTAATGCAAATACAAATTAGTTCATTCAGATTTATCTATTACATGCACACCAAACAATACAGTGAAATGCATTATTTGAGTTAACAACCAAGGATATGCTGGATGTGTGGGGGGGTCAGCCCACAAGGGTTGTCAAACACACTGGGACCATTATAGCATACCTATAACAGTGTTCCACTGAGCAACACAAGCAGCAAAAGCAAAGTTAGACACCAACAGCAAAACAAGCCCCTTTCCCATCTCTCCCACCCAGTCAGGCTTCCAAACCCAAAACAGACTACCTCTGGGCCTCCAGTCCTGGTCCCCAGATTCTCAGATTCACAGACATCAGGCCTCCATCTTCTAATTTCACCTCAGAACACCATTCATCAGTTTGACCTTTGGTCCTCAATATCTAGACTTGCACGGACCTCTGACCCTGGTGACCCATGCCCTCATGACTCCTTCAGGCCCTTATGACCCCTTTGGGCTTCAACCTTCACTCTTTGACCTTCAGGCTTCGATCTTCAGCTTTGCCCTCCAGACTTCACCGGGCTTGACCTTTGGGCTTCTACATCAGGACTTGGATGATGGACTTCAACTTCCAGACTTGCAAGGACTTCCAATCCTGGGTGACCTGGGTCGGCAGGGCAGGGTGGGATGTCACTGGCTCTTGAGACTCCTGGATGTACCTGGAACTCATCACCCATATGGACTTCCAGCCTGGGACTGATATCTCGTTGGGGAGCACTGGTCTCCTCAGTACCTTCCTAGGTTTCTCAAGGTCAGAAGAAACATCAGATTACCTTAGTTTCACTAGTATTCCCCTTCCCAACTTCAGTCGTTCCCAGGCTGTGGATGCAGCACTGAGTACTTTCCAGGACCATTCCGGTTTCCTGATTGGAGAAGATATGGGTTCTCCTCTGTGGACATGCCTTGGTCCTGCTACACTGAGCCTATAGCAGCTAAGAAGTGCCATCGAGATTTTGATTTCCATGTTTCAGCTGGTCAATAAAAGAGATCTTAGTGAATACTTGTACTTCCATTGCTGTTACAGAATTGTCACACAAAGTAACAGACATATAATTAACAGTAGTGCAGCAATGACAGCTTAGTGACTGCAGAACAATGCAACCAGACAGAAACATCCTTTCAAAATCCATTGTGAAGCTGTCTCTCTAATGATTATGAAAGGCGGTTCTTTATTCTGGAAGGTTAAATGGTCTGTCACAATAATACTTCAGGTTTCTAGTGCAGATAAATTTTAGAGTATTTGGTGACTTGCTTGTGTCTACCAATGAGATATTAGCCTTGGGGGCAGTCATTTATTTGAATGCTCTGGGTGACTGAGAGTGGGAAAATAGCATTTGCAGGGTGAGTTGTGCCAGCTGCCCTACTATTGTGTATGTTAGGGCCGGCAGAGAATATCTGCAAGAAGAGAGCCAAACAAGAAGATGATGCCACGATGACAATTCAGAGCTCAGCAATCCAGCAAAAGTTTTTTCCTAACCTCACATAGCTGAAAATATGCTTGATGACACTGGAACCCAACAGACCTATTTAAAGAGATCATCGTCCACCTATGGATTAGCTGCTGACTGATTTCATCTAGTTGTCAACTGTTAATAGTTACTTCAGATTGCAGAGATGGCAGAGGCATAAACAAAGACCCAACACACCCCAGGCATTATCTCTCCTCCCCTTTCTCATCACATGGGTAAAAATGAACATCCTTAGCATCAGGCTGAAGGACAGCTCCTGTCAGACTTTTCAAACTCTTGTACAACGAAGTGGATATTTTCCCTCACGATCTCGCTCAGTAAGATTTTGCACTTTGTCATTAATCTGCACAGCACCAACTCAGCAGCTTTAAAAACTTAATTCTGCATTATTGTCTTATCTTATTCAACCTCAATACATTGTGTAACGGTCTGATCTGTATGAACAGTATGAAGTACAATCGTTTCACTCTACTTGTGACAATAATAAACCAATACTAATAAGTGTTAAATCAAGAGTTGACTATCACTTCCACATCAAAATAATTTAGCTCAGCACGTGTTCAGTGCATCCACTTTTCCTTCACGTTCTCCAGTGTATAACTCTCTCATCAACCAACAGCTTTCTTTTCCGATTTGCTGTTTCATTCAAGTGAAATTTGCAAAGAGTTGCAAGATGTTGCTTTTTTCTCTGTCTTTCCATGGGCTGTCTGCCCACTACAATTTTAGGACATAACCGTTTGTTACATTCATTGTTAACATCTCCCCTACACAGTATATTGAAAGAATAGAATTCAGTTTAATTTTCATAAATATTTAATTAAAAGCATTTCGGAGCAGCGGACTCTGTTCAACTTGAGCTGCGTACTAAAAGTAAGCTTTGCTCCAGTTAGATTTGCACTGAAACTAGCTTAATGATATGTTAATATTGTTCAACTTATGGTTTGTGAATAAATACAATAAATCATTTTTGTAATTAGGTTCACCTTAATGCAGATTCCAACCAATTTCTGTGTTTATACATGGCACAACTTTATTAGCAATCTTAGTAGAAATGATGCCAATACAAGGATAAAGGACAGTATTAGATAATAGAGGAAGCTTCAATTTTTGACATTTACGTGTAATAGAACTTGAATTGAGCACTCAATAATGGAAGGTATATGCACCAAGTGTATTTGCCAGGAAAAGTGTTTTGTAAAAGGTTCAAAAAGACACTCCATCTGAATTTAAATCTGAAGGACTGGCTGTCACATCAGATTAGTAACATTTTTCATATCAAGAATTTAGCGCTGACCACCATTTTCTGTGAAAATACATTGTACCCTCCAGGGATCAGCCTCTTTTCAATTTCCTCTTCAATTTACGTTGGACACATTTACACACTTTTCATTTAAGCGTAAGATTTATTGATCTTTTCCACAGTGCAAACCTTAAAGATGACAAGGACTCCAAGTTTATATGCTCAACTACAGCTTTTAAGCCCATGAACTTCTTCACTGCTTTTGATACAATTCGGTGTCTCCTCAAAATTGAATTGAATTGAATTGAATTGACTTTATTTCTTACATCCTTCACATACATGAGGGGTAAAAACCTTTTAAGTTCTGTTTCCATCTAAATGTGCAATGTGCGATCATAGTAATTTATAATAAATAGAACAGTAAATGTAACATAGAAATACACTCAAATCAGTGTGAGTTCATCAGTCTGATGGCCTGGTGGAAGAAGCTGTCCCAGATCCTGTTGGTCCTGGCTTTTATGCTATGGTACCACTTCCCGGATGGTAGCAGTTGGAATAGATTATGGTTGGGGTGACTCGAGTCCCCAGTGATCTTTCAGGTCCTTTTATCACACTTGTCTTTGTAAATGTCCTGTGTCATGGAAGTTCACAGCTACAGATGCGCTGGGCTGTCCACACCACTCTCTGCAGAGTCCTGCGATTAAGGGAGGTACAGTTCCCATACCAGGCAGTGATGCAGCCAGTCAGGATGCACTCAATTGTTCCGCTGAGGGAAGTTCTTGGGATTTGGGGGCCCATACTAACCTTCCTCAACTGTCTGAGGTAAAAGGGGTGCTGTTGTGCCTTTCTCACCGCACAGCTGGTGCGTACAGAGCACGTGAGGTCCTCGGTGATGTGGATTGTTTGAGATTAGGCCAATCAATGTAGTGTCATCAGCAAATTTAATTACTGTGGCAGTTTAAAGCTGTGGGTGGTGACACAGTCATGAGTATACAGGCAGTAAAGGAGGGGACTTAATACCCCACAGCCTGAGGGGCTCCTGTGTTGAAAGTCAGAAGGGTGGAGATGAGGGAGCCCACTCTTACCACCTGCCAGCAATCTGACAGTAAGTCCAGGATCCAGCTACACAAGCTAAGGTCAAGGCCAGGGTCTCTGAGCTTCCTGTCTAGCCTGGAGGGAATTATGGTGTTGTATGCTGTAGTCCAAGAAAGGCATTCTCACATAAGCATCCTTCTCCGGATGGGTAAGGATGGTATATAGAGCAGAGACTATTGTGTCATCTGTCAATCAGTTGTGTCAGCAGGTAAATTATAGGGGGTCCAGTTTGGGTGGTAGCAAACTGCAGATATAGTCCTTGATTAGCCTCTCAAAGCACTTGCTTATTATTGATGTGAGTATGACAGGATGCTAGTCATTCAGACATGTTACCTTGGTCTTTTCTGGTACAGGGGCAATAGTGGATGATTTGAAGCAGGAGGGCACTCTTCACTGGGAGGGGGAGAGATTAAAAACGTCTGTAAACACACCTGCCAGTTGTGCTGCACACATCCTGAGTACTCGCCCTGGGATACCATCTGATATATAAAATATTAAAATCAGGCACTTACAGTGAAAAGGAAGCAGCACAGAGGAATGTTTTTGACCAATAAATCAAAAACTATCCAACTACACTTCACCTATCTAAAATCTTCAAATCAGTCAGTTTTCACATTTTTGTAAAATTGAATAATCATTCTGCTTGACATTTTCTGTACCTTTTTCGTATCCATATTCATTCCACTACACACATCTGCAGTGTTGTTTACAGACCAGACACGTCTTCAATCTGACAGTTCTGAAGCTCAAGCAAATTAAAGTATTTCTGTTGCTGAGTTTTCTCCACACTGGCAAAAATACAGCTATCCGATATATTTCCAGTTAAAAAACAAGCTAGCAGTGGCTATAAGTCAGAGGCTGATGATGGTGACAATAGCAGATGAATATATAAAGCACAATGACCCTCTCTTCATTATTTTGAAATAAATGGACTGAATTAAATTGCATTATGAAAAATATGTAAATTAGTGCTACCAGTACAAGTTTAGTAGTTTCCCATAATTTCCTTAGCAGATTGTAACTCCTGAACTGACACCATTGTTATGATGACATACCTCTGCCCATTACACCTCTAGCTTTTGGTCAGCAATGAAGGTCTGTCATCTCTGGTGGTGTTCAGAGTTCCTTCATCATGTCTGTAGCTTCATCTTGGTTTTTACTACTATCAATTGTGCAAGTCCCAGGTGGAGACTCAGGAATACCATCACACTCAGGTGTAGAAGGAAACTTCATTGTTGTTTCCAGAACAACTTTGTTTTACCTGTCGGGCTGAGATGAACACCTGAACCAGGAGGACTGCTAGTCTGGCCTCTCCCCTTTGACCAAGAGCTGAAGCATAAAGCCCTGATTCCAGCCAACATAGCTCCCAAGGTCCTTGAGGCACGCAAGCCTCCAAACCCTATGACAAGGTTGTGGTCTTCTTGGAGAATTGATAAGATAAACAGACCTTGAAAAACCTAAGACTTCTAAATGAAGTGCTGTTATTTCTTCATCAGGGTAACAAGTCTATTTTTTGAAAAGTTTGTAGTGATTTGTAACAATGCAATAACCAAAAGTGTAAATTCAAACTAATAGCCCTTGGGTAATAATTCACCTCTGGCTACTTGTCAAATAGAGGCTGTAGTATCAATCAGCTCTTATGTTATCCTCAATAGGACTAAATATCATGAGGGAAGAATGACAGTGGTCAGTTGGAAACATTACCTCGTCTACCTGTGGTATAAGATGTGCCCATAGGAGAAATAATGGAATCTAATATTAAGGATGTACAACACAGCATTTACAACATCATACACATAGTTTATGTGGGGAGTATTTATTTGATAAATTTATTGGACTTTCATGGGATGTAACAGGCCCAGTGGACAAAGGGAAATTGGTAGATACAGGGTATTCGGAATTCCAGAGATCTGCAATAGAGTGTCACAAAAAAGACTACTGCGTCGGAAAATAGTGCATGGGACTGGGATAGTACATCGGAATGATCAGGAGAGTGGCAAACTAACAGAATCAGAATCAGGTTTAATATCACCGGTATAAGTCATGAGATTTGTTAACTTTACAGCAGTGGTAAAAGAAATATAGACAACAGAGCAAAACAAAAACTGATTTACATTAAGTTTATATACGTCTATTAAATAGTTACGTTGAAGTAAGTGAACAAAACACAGAAATTAAACAAGTAGTGAGGTAGTGTTCATGAAAACAGAAAACAAGAAAGTCAGGATAAATTGCTAACATTTAAACTTGGCAGTCAGTAACTAATGGGGTACCACAGTTATCAGTGCTAGGGCTTGAGCTATTTATAATCTATATTAATGATGTTGTATTGCAGTGAAATTTGCTGAAAAAGATAAATGGGAAAGCAAGCTGTGAGGAGGAGGAAGATAAAAAGACAGTATACCGATGCCTTAAGTAAGATACTCATCTGGATATTAAGAATAGAAGAGTAGTTTTGAATGGAGTGAGACCACAGACCACTGCAGTATAAAGGCGCCCTTGTTTTCTCTTATATACTATATGTAATACACAGGAGTAGCAAGTAATCCAGAAGGCAAATGGAATGTTGGTCTTCATTGCAAAGAAAAATAAAAGCTAGAAAAAGGGAGTTGTGTCACAACTACATAAGGCATTAGGTGGCCATGCTCGGGTTAACATTTCTGTTTTGTTTGACCTCTTTATTTAACAAGGAATGTATCTGCTTTTGAGAACATTTAGAGAAGGTTCACTAGGTTATTCCCTTGGATGAACAGGTTGTCGAGTGAAAGGTTAACAAATTGGGGTCTATGAAATTTGGAAGAATAATGGGTAATCTTATGGAAACATCTAAGGTTCTGAGGGTACTTGTCAGGGTAAATACTGAGATGATCATTCTTCTGAGGGAATCTAGATTTTAGGGTACATTTCCACAACATTGTGACCCTCATTTCAGAAAAGGATATGACGAACCTCCCTCCAGAAGGTTGTGAATGTTTGAAATTTTCTACTCCAGACAGCTTAGATGCATTGAATATACTAAAGGCAGAAATAGACAGCTTCTTGTACTTTGCTTTTTGTGGAAGGAAGTAGGCAAGAGAATGGAGCTGAGCCTAAAATCAAATTGTGTCTAAACATTTGAAAAGTAGATTGGCCTTTAGGTGCTCTATGCACTATCTTTTTCCTTAATGATGGTTCTTCCTCTGTAATATACCACAGAAACAATGCATATGATATGATTACTTTATTGTATGAGTTGCTTCTAAATTAGATCACATCTGACTTACATACCTGACGTTTGGGAAGTTGAAGATCATTTTAATGAAATTTCTGGGTTTTTTTCCAGTTAGGTCAATCTAGGATATGATTTGTGTTCAAATTCATTTATTTCTCCCATCACATGTACATTGAAACATACAGTGAAATGCGCAGTTTACCTTAACAATATTTAAACTAGCATAGTGGTTAACACAACACCTTACAGTACAGGCAACCTGGATTCAATTTCCATCGCTGCCTGTAAGGAGTTTGTATGTTCACACCATGACCGCGTGGCTTCCCTCCGCGTGCCTCAGTTTCCTCCTACAATCCAAAGAGGTCCCGGTTGGTAGGATAATTGGTCATTGTAAAGTGTTCCATGGTTAGGCTAGGATTAAACTGGTGGGTTGCTGGGCAGCCTGGCTCAAAGAGCCACAAGGGCCTTCTTCATGGTGTATCTCAACTAAATAACACAACATGAGAATGTGTTGGGGGCAACCTGAAGGTACCAACATAGTTTGCCCACAATGTTCATCTGAACAACAACAGCAGCAGGAAAACACACCTCTTTCCTCCCTCCCACCCACCCACCTACTCACACACAGAGACAGGCCTCAACCCTAGGATAGGCTGCCTCCGAGTTTCCAGCCTCCAGTGGAGTCATGAGTGCACAGACATTAGGCCTCTGACTTCTTCAGGATCAGAATCAGGTTTATTATCACCGGCATGTGACGTGAAATTTGTTAACTTAGCAGCAGCAGTTCAATGCAATACATAATCTAGCAGAGAGAAAAAAATAATAATAATAATAAATAAACAAGTAAATCAATTACATATATTGAATAGATTTTTTAAAAGTGCAACAACAGAAATACTGTAAATTTTAAGAAGTGAGGTAGTGTCCAAAGTTTCAATGTCCATTTAGGAATCAGATGGCAGAGGGGAAGAAGCTGTTCCTGAACCTGAATTGCTAAGTGTGTGCCTTCAGGCTTCTCTACCTCCTACCTGATGGTAACAATGAGAAAAGGGCATGCCCTGGGTGCTGGAGGACCTTAATAATGGATGCTGCCTTTCTGAGACACCACTTCCTGAAGATGTCCGGGGTCTTTGCAGGCTAGTACCTAAGATAGAGCTGACTAGATTTACAACCTTCTGCAGCTTCTTTTAGTCCTGTGTAGTAGTAGACAGTGATGCAGCCTGTCAGAATCCTCTCCACAGTACAATTATAGAGGTTTTTGAGTGTATTTGTTGATTTGCCAAATCTCTTCAATCTCCTAACAAAGTATAGCCGCTGTTATACAGCGATATGTTGGGACCAGGTTAGATCCTCAGAGATCTTGACACCCAGGAACTTGAAGCTGCTCACTCTCTCCACTTCTGATCCAACTATGAGTATTGGTATGTGCTCCTTTGTCTTACCCTTCTTGAAGTCCACAATCAACTCTTTCGTCTTACTGATGTTGAGTGCCGGGTTGTTGCTGCGGCACCACTCCACTAGTTGGCATATCTCACTCCTGTACGCTCTCTCATCACCACCTGAGATTCTACCAACAATGGTTGTATCGTCAGCAAATTTATAGATGGTATTTGAACTATGCCCAGCCACACAGTCATGTGCATACAGAGAGCATCTGATCACAAAACAAGGACTGATATATACTTCTATGTCAAGGTTCATGATGGAAAGACCCTCATCATCTTATGGACTAGTCTATTTTCAAAGTTCGGATATATTATCCAACACTTCTAATCATAGCTTGATTGCATTGAGACTGAGACTACAAGGATCATCCTGGAACAGAGGAGAACGAGAGGAAATTTTATACAAAATTACAGAATTATGAGGGTTAATGCAGGCAGGCCTTTTCCACTCAGGTTGGTGAAACTTGAACTAGAGGTCATATTTTAAGAGTGAAAGGCAAAATATTTAAGGAGAACCTGAGGGGGAATATTTCACTCAGAGGGTAGTATGGGTGTGGAATGAGAGACCAGAAGAAGTGGAGGATATGGAGTAGATTTCAACATTTAAGAGAAGTTTAGGTAAGTACATGGATGGGATGAATATGGAGGGCTATGGTCCCAGTGCAGGTCACTATGTTCAGCATGGACTAGATGAGCTGAAGGGCCAGCCTCTGCACTGTAGTGATCTATGACTCATTTCTTACCAATGTATCAATACAAAAAAGGGCTATTGGTTTACCATTTAAAATTTAGTCTACTATCCAAAACCATGTTCTCTCTGGAGTTCTTAATAAAATGTCATATATAATCCAATTATGAAAAAATATTACTAAAGATGAGAGAAAGCAATCTCAGTACATACTGCCTGTTCATTTTTAGTGGAGTCATCTGTATTTTTTCTCATGGATAGTCAGTGGTTCCCAATTTTGCTAAAATGTGATTTTATTGCGTAGCACACTAGATTAATCTGAATTGCATATTACAACTAAGAGCGCATTAAATGTTCAATGCTCTGTTATTAATATGATATTCCTGTTACTTCTTTGTTGTGAAGTACTAAGTTGCCATTGCTTCATTTAATGGAATTAAATGTTCCACAGTTGTACACCTGCTCTTATATGCACAGTAACATAATACATCTTGCAAGAAGATTAAATATAGAAAAGATATGTATTTGTTTCCAAGGCAGCATTGCTGAAATCGATGAAACATCATATGGGTTAAAAATTTGTTCTAGAAAAGAAAGTAAGCATTAATTACTTTTTAAACTTTGAACCTATTAATTCCACTGATTTTGTACAAGGTCACAGAACCTGTCAAGATATCCACTGTTGTCAATGACAGTATTGATTTTTTTTAACCTCTCTTTCATGGAAAGCAGAAATATTTAAAATTTTCTCATCAGAATCAAAATTATTAGAACTGAAATATTACTGTAATCTAAAGCTATTTAATACTTGAAATGTGGTACTAAATAATAGTGGTGAAAACATTTCTATATTCAGAAGGTGAAATTAAATCTTAGGAAAATGTTATTTGTGGTGGCATGGTAGAAAAGTGGCTAGAACAATGCTTAATAGTACCAGTGACCTGGGTTCAATTCCCAGCACTATCTGTAATGAGTTTGTACATTCTCCCTGTAACAGTATAGATTTCTACCAGGTGCTCCAGTTTCCTTCCACATTGCTGTAACATATGGGTTAGAGTTAGTAAGATGCTGGCATGCTATGCAGAGGCACCACTGAAATGTAGTGGTTAGCTCATCTCTTCCAAAGCTGGGTTTTCAATAGACAAATAGACAATAGACAGTAGGTGTAGGCCCTTCTAGCCAGCACCACCATTCACTGTGATCATGGCTGATCATACACAATCAGTACCCCGTTCCTGCCCTCTCCCCATATCCCTTGACCCCACTATCTATGACAGCTCTATCTATCTCTCTCTTGAATGCATCCAGAGACTTGGCCTCCACTGCCTTCTGGGGCAGAGCATTCCACATATCCACCACTCTCTGTGTGAAAAAGTTTTTCCGCATTTCTGTTCTAAATGGCCTACCCCTTATTCTTAAACTGTGGCCTCTAGTTCTGGACTCACCCATCAGCGGGAACATGCTTCCTGCCTCCAGTGTGTCCAATCCCTTAATAATTTTATATGTTTCAATCAGATCCCCTCTCATCCTTCTAAATTCCAGTGTATACAAGCCCAGTCACTCCAATCTTTCAACATATGACAGTCCCGCCATTCCGGGAATTAACCTTGTGAACCTACGCTGCACTCCCTCAATAGCAAGAATGTCCTTCCTCAAATTTGGAGACCAAAAGTGCACACAATACTCTGGGTGGGGTCTCACCAGGGCCCTGTACAGCTGCAGAAGGACCTCTTTACTCCTACACTCAATTCTTCTTGTTATAAAAGCCAGCATGCCATTAGCTTTCTTCACTGCCTGCTGTACCTGCATGCTTGCTTTCATTGACTGATGTACAAGAATACCTAGATCTCGTTGTACTTCCCCTTTTCCTAACTTGACTCCATTTAGATAATCTGCCTTCCTGTTCTTGCCACCAAAGTGGATAACCTCACATTTATCCACATTAAACTGCCTCTGCCATACATTTGCCCATTCACCCAACCTGTCCAAGTCACCCTGCATTCTCATAACATCCTCCTGACATTTCACACTGCCACCCAGCTTTGTGTCATCAGCAAATTTGCTAATGTTACTTTTAATCCCTTCATCTAAATCATTAATGTATATTGTAAACAGCTGCGGTCCCAGCACTGAACCTTGCGGTATCCCACTGGTCACAGCCTGCCATTCTGAAAGGGACCCGTTAATCACTACTCTTTGTTTCCTGTCAGCCAGCCAATTTTCAATCCATGTCAGGACTCTGCCCCCAATACCATGTGCCCTAATTTTGCCCACTAATCTCCTATGTGGGACTTTATCAAAAGCTTTCTGGAAGTCCAGGTACACTACATCCACTGGCTCTCCCTTGTCCATTTTCATAGTTACATCCTCAAAAAACTCCAGACGATTAGTCAAGCATGATTTTCCCTTCATAAATCCATGCTGACTCGGACTGTTCCTTCTACTGCTGTCCAAATGTGTCGTAATTTCCTCTTTTATAATTGACTCCAGTATCTTTCCCACCACTGACGTCAGTCTAACTGGTCTATAATTCCCCGTTTTCTCTCTCCCTCCTTTCTTGAAAAGTGGGACAACATTAGCCACCCTCCAATCAGCATGAACTGTTCCTGAATCTATAGAACATTGGAAAATGATTACCAATGCGTCCACAATTTCTAGAGCCACCTCTTTAAGTACCCTGGGATGCAGACCATCAGGTCCCGAAGACTTATCAGCCTTCAGACTCAACAGTCTATCCAACACTGTTTCTTGCTTAATATGAATTTCCTTCAGTTCATCCTTTACCCTAGTTCCTTTGGCCACTATTACATCTGGGAGATTGTTTGTGTCTTCCCTAGTGAAGACAGATCCAAAGTACCTGTTCAACTCATCTGCCATTTCCTTGTTCCCCATAATAAATTCTCCCATTTCTGTCTTCAATGGCCCAATTTTGGTCTTAACTATTTTTTTGCTATACACATACCTAAAGAAGCTTTTACTATCCTTCTTTATATTCTTGGCTAGTTTACCTTTGTACCTCATTTTTTCTTGGCATATTGCCTTTTTTTGTTATCTTCTGTTGCTTTTTAAAAGCTTCCCAGTCCTCCGGTTTCCCGCTCATCTTTGCTATGTTGTACTTCTTCTCTTTTATTTTTATACTGCCCTTTACTTCCCTCGTCAGCCACGGCCACCCCTTACTCCCCTTAGGATCTTTCTTCCTCTTTGGAATGAACCAATCCTGTAGCTTCTGCATTATTCCCAGAAATACCTCCCATTTTTGTTCCACTGTCTTCCCTGCTAGGGTATTGTTCCATTGAACTTTGGCCAACTCCTCCGTCATAGCTCCATCGTTCCCTTTGTTCAACTGTAATACTGACACATCCGATTTTCCCTTCTCCTTCTCAAATTGTAGGTTAAAACATATCATATTATGGTCACTACCTGCTAATGGTTCCTTTACCTTTATTCAGGGGTGCATCTCTTACTCATGCACTGGATTCATGGTGTGCTTGACAGCACCCGACACATTTTCAAACTCCCCTCCAAGACCATCTCGAGCAAACTGGCTCTCTCTCTCCCAGGACTATTGTGCATCATCCTCAGAGCCATTCATCTGCACAATACACTTCTTGCAATTGGGACTCTCCTTCCAATGGCACTCTGCAGCATCTTCCCTTCTGTCCCACTCCACAGATCCCACCAACAGACCCCAAAACAGACTACAGTCTGTCACAAAATGCTCTTCACCCCTCTCTCTCTAGAACTTTCTCCAGTTCCCACCATCCTGATTGGCTGAGACCACATTCCCAAGCTGCTTCTTATCCAAAACCAAAACCAAAACATCTACCAGTAGCACACACTGGTTTTGCAGAGAACTGCTAAAATGAAATACCTACAGCACAGTAGTAGAAACTTTAACTAGGGCATCACAGTCTCCCCCCACCAAAGACAGTCATGTGCTCATGACTGCGGAACTTATTAATAATGCAGTGTTCTAATGAAGTTTGTGATTTCAGGAGCCCAATCCATTTGTAAATGGAAGTAGCATATCTCACCATGGGAACAGGCATAACACTCTGTCTCCCAGGTGCATCCTCTGACAGCCTAGCTAGGGGTTTCTGACTCTCTGAGACCTCCTTATCTCATCTTGAAAGTCCCCTTGTGACTTTTCCTGTCTTCTAGAGGATGCCTCCCCCTGTCTGTCATTCATACCTTCAAGTGGCTCACATCCCCCTGCCCCATGACTAAACTTAGTTTAAGCAGCTGATGCTGAATATCTTCAACCTCCACTGGTGCGAACAGTGAGACCTCTCTCGGAAAGGTGTGTCCTCTGTCACCCTAATACTGTGGCAAGTACCCATCAAACTTGTCAGTAGAAAAGACACCTTCACATTCCAACATCTTCTCAGTTAATCTCCTTTTCCATTCCTCTGGTACCGGTGAGTCACCAAAATTGAATGACTTCAATGTCAACTTCCTCAATCCAGGAGACTCCTTCTCTTCCATTTTCCCCAGAAAACTAGACACTACTGTCACAGGAAAAAAGATGGGCATTCAGTGTTCCACAACTGAGGGTAATATCTCTTCCTGAGGTGTTCCTGATAATCACTGTTTGCATAGACGGCCAAAGTTTTCTGCAGTTCAGGTCTCACCAGCGACTCCTGTAGTTAAGCATGACTCTTCTCTTCCTCTCGACCATCAGGAGCACCCACCTGGATGGCTGAGGCGTTGGGCATTCCAGGGATACTGTCACTCTAGCTACTTCCCCAGGATGCATCATGACAGGCTTAGACTGGCTGTATCACACAGTTCCTCATTTCTCCTCATCATCCTGCTTAGAAGGAATTTTCACCTTCTCAAAAGCAGCTCTGAATACTGACAAAATGCTGGTGGAATGCAGCAGGGCCAGGCAGCATCTAGAGGCAGAAGTACATTCGACGTATTGGGTCGAGGGTGAAATGACAAGGTTTTCAAAAAATTCTTTCCATTTCTCTCCTTTCATGCTCCCACAAGCCTTCTCACAACAGAAGTATTCTTTCTCCGAAGGACGAAAACTTCCTCCTTTTCAACTGGATTAGGGAAGACCAACATTGGTGTGTCAATAATCTCAGTTACTCCAACATCTGCCTCCGAAAACTCCAGCTTCAATGACCATAACCATTGCATGGATACTCATCAGTTCTAAGCCCGCAAATTGCAAGGGAACTGAATGGCATCAATAAAATACCTACAGCATAGCAGTAGAAATCTTAGCCAGGGCATTACAGTTGCTAATACTATTCTGAATTATTCTTCCAAATTAGTGTATATCGTGTAGCATTTGGCCTTTATGAACTTCTACTTTTTAGCTGAGATCATAAACTGAAACTTTAGTGCAGTTGTCCAATCTTTTGGTGTTGGATAGGCTACCTTGAGAGAAGTGATTCCAGGACCCAGCCCATTGGGTTTACACTTAAATGCCCTCTGAAATAGTGTAGCAAGAAACTGGCATTCAGTAGCCACTTTAGTAGGTATACCTGTATACTTGCTCGTTAATGCAAATAACCAATCAGCTGATCATATGACAATAACTCAATGCATAAACACATGCATAGATAGTCATGAGATTCAATTGTTATACAGACTGAGCATCGGAATGGCTAAGAAATGTGATCTAAGTGACTTTAACAGTCGAATGATTGCTGGTGCCAGATGAGATGTTTTGATTATCTCAGAAACTGCTGATTTCTTGGGATTTTCATGTACAACAGTCCCTAGATTTTACAGATAATGGTGTGAAAAGCAAAAAAGAATCAAGTGAGTGGCAGTTCTGTGGGCAAAAATGCCTTGTTAATGAGAGAGGTCAGAGGAGAATGGCGAGTCTAGTTCAAGCTGACAGGAAGGTGACAGTAGTTCAGATAAACACATGTTACAATAGTGGCCGCAGAAGAGCATTCCTCAAACTTTGAAATGGGTGGACTACAGCAGCAGAAGTTCATGAACATACACTCAGTGACCACTTCATTATATAGAGGAAGTATCTATTAAAGTGGCCACTATATAGATCAAGTGAATTATGGATGGACAGTAAATTCTAGTCTTGCCAGTAATACTTGCATCCTGAAAAAATAATCCGAAGAAATTACCCACAGCTGTGCTGTGAGCAATTTTTCAATGTTTTTATCCTAAACCATTGCCTCAATTTCCTGCCAATCTCACCTTATCAAATTCCAATTCTTCCTTTTCCTTTTGAGCTCCTTAACTCAGCAACTGCCTTTGTAGTCTCCTCTGACAAGACTGATTTAACTGACCTTTATGTTATCTGCAACCATTTATAAGCATTTACAGCATTTTGAAATACATTTGCAAACTACTTAAACCAGATGCTACTTCTGTCCAAAAGTGATTAGAATATCTCTTGCTCATCCATGCTCCAGTTACACTGGAAGGTGCTCTTCCGTGGTGCCATTTAGATCATACTTTAGAAAGAATGTGCAGATGTGAAAACTGAAAAAGCCTTACATGCTACATATATTGAGGAAATCAACCCATTGTACAAATTTCCTTTCCTACTTTTGCTACTATCGGCAGAAGAAGCAACAGACTAGATAAAGGGTCTTAACTTGAAATGCTGACAGCCCATTTCCCTCCAAAAATGTTGAGTTCATCCAGCAACTTGTGTTTGCTCCAGGTTCCAGCATCCACAGTCATCTGTGTTAGCGTAAAGTCTTTTGTGTTAGTACCTACAGTCTTTTGTGTTAGCATACAAAATTAAATCTTCATATTGTAGTGCCTTCAGAATCCCATGATCTGTGAATGCCTACATATAGAACAAAAATCTTAACATTCAATGTAAAAGAAACAAGTAACAAAAATGGAGAAAAAGATGACACATGTCAAAGAACGAGAAAACTGCAAAAATGCAGAAGAACAAATTTTCAATGAAATGGAATGAAGGAAGGTAGACTGTGATAAAATCTCACAAGCTAACAGTTCCATACATGCAGTAATGTAGAGTACAAGAAAACCTATTCCTTTAAACCTCAAATCTAAGGAAACGAAAATAGAATACTGCATTAAAAAGAACTAGAACAAAATCAAATCAAATCAAAAGAAAAATAACATGCCAGAAATACTGGAATCCTAAAGGCATTTGAGCAAATAAGGTCAAATGTTAAAACCTAAACTGGTGGAGAGGTTTAAATGAAATATTGGGAGAATTGAGAAGCAAACAATTATAAAAAGTAACAATGTGTTCTAAAGATGCAGCCATTACAAAATCAAAATAAGTCTAGATTAGTTAATTAAAGAATTAAAGATAAATTCATAGCCAATGACAAAGACATAGCAGAAATACAGAAAACATATTTTGCCTTATTTTTCTGCTGAAGGTGATAGATATTTCATAGAATATAGGACACAGAAATCTACAGCACATTACAGGCCCTTCAGCCCACAATGTTGTACTGACCATGTAACCTACTCTAGAAACTGCCTAGAATTTCCGTTCCACATAGCCTTCTATTATTCTGAGCTCCATGTACCTAACAGGATTCTCTTATAAGACCCTATTGTATCTGCCTCTACTACTGTCACTGGCAATGCATTCCATGCACCCACCACTCTCCATGTAAAAAACTTACATCCCTCTTGTACCTACTTCCAAGCACCTTAAAACTGTGCCCCTTCATGTTAGCCATTCATGTTAGCCTTCATGTTAGCCCTGGAAAAAAGCCTCTGGCTATCCACACGATCAATGCCTCTCATCATCTTATACACCTCTATCAGGCCATCTCTCATCCTCCGTCACTCCAAGAAGGAAAGGCCAAGAACATTCAACCTATTCTCATAAGGCATGCTCTCCAATCCAGGCAGCATCCTGGTAAATCTCCTCTGCACCCTTTATATAGTATCCACATCCTTCCTGTAGAGAAGTGACTAGAAATGAACACAGTGAGGTCTTATATAGCTGTAACATTACCCCATGGCTCTTGAACTCAATCCCATGGTTGATGAATGCCAGCACACTATATGCCTTCTTAACAACACTGTCAACCTACGCAGCAGCTTTGAGTGCCCTATCGACACAGATCCCAAGAGCTCTCAGATCCTTCACACTGCCAAGAGTCTTACCATTTATATCATATTCTGTCTTCAAATTTGACGTACTGAAATGATCCACTTAACATTTATCTGGGTTGAACTTCATCTGCCACTTCTCAGCCCAGTTCTGCATCCGATCAATGTCCTGCTGTAGCCTCTGAAAACCCTCTGAACTATCCACAAGACCCCCAACTTTTGTGTCATCAGTAAACTTACTAACCCACCCTTCTACTTCCTCATCCAGGTCATTTATAAAAATCACAGAGGAGGGACAGATTACTGCGGAACACCACTGGTCACTGACCTACATGCAGAATACGAACCATCTACAACCACCCATTACCTTCTGAGGGCAAGCAAATTGTGGATCCACAAAGTAAGGTCTCCTTAGGATCCCATGTCTCCTTGTTTTTTGAAGGAGCCTGGCATGGGGAACCTATCAAATGCCTTACTGAAATCCATATACACTATATCCACTGCTCTGCCTTCATCAATGTGTTTTGTTATATCCTCGAAAAATTCAATTAGGCTCATGACCTGCCCTTGACAAAGCCATGCTGACTATCCCTAATCAGGATATGTCTTTCCAAATGTTCATAACTCCTGCCTCTCAGGATCTTCTCCAACATTTTGCCCACCACTGAAGTCACTGGTCTATAATTTCCTGGGTTAGCTCTACTTCCTTTCTTGAACAAGGAAACAACATTTGTAACCTTCCAATCCTCTGGTACCTCTCCCATCCCTATTGATTAAAGATCATCACCAGAGGCTCAGGAATCTCTTCGCTCACTCCCCACAGTGGCCTGGGGTATATCACATCAGCCACTGCTACTTAGCTAATATCTTTCAACAGCTCCAGCACATCCTCTTTCTTAATGTCTATACATTCAAACTTTTCAATCCACTGTAAGTCATCCCCACAAATGCCAATGGTGAATACTGAAGCAAAGTATTCGTTAAGTACCTCTATTACCTCGTCCAACACATTTCCACTATTGCTCCTGATTGGTCATATTCTCACACTGCACCTCCCCTTGCTCTTCATGTACTAGTAGAATACGTTGAGGTTTTCCTTAATCCTGCTCACCAAGGCCTTCTCATGGCCCCTTCTAACTCTCCCAATTTCATTCTTGAGCTCTTCCCTGGCACCCTTGTAATTTTCTAGGGCTCTAACGGTACCTAGTTTGTTAAACTTTTTGTAAGCTTTTCTTTTCTTCTTTACTAGACTTTCTACATCCTTTGTACACCATGGTTCTTTTACCCTACCAGCCTTTTTCTCCATAGTCAAGGGAAAATCTGCAGATGTTGGAAATCCGAGCAACACACACAAAATGCTGGAGGAACTCAGTAGGCTAGGCAGCATCTATGGAAAAAACTACAGTTGACATTTCAGGCAAAATCCTTCAGCAGGACTGGAGAAAAAATGCTGAGGAGTAGATTTAAAAGATGGGGGAAGGGGAGAGAGAAACACTAGGTGATAGGTGAAACCTGGAGGGGGAGGCATGAAGTAAAGAGCTGGGAATTTGATTGGTGAAAGAAACAGAAGGCCATAGAAGAAAGAAAAAGAGAGAATGAGCACCAAAGGGAGGGAATGGGCAGTTAAAAGGAGGTAAAGTGGGAGAGGGAAAGGGGGATGAGAAAGTAAAGGGATGGTGGTGGTGGTGATTGGAAGACCGCTTCGCCTAACATCTACACTCTGTCACCCAGAACAAGCAAGATCTCCCAGTGGCCACCCATTTTAATTCCACTTACCAGTCCCATTTCAAGCACCTCAAAACTATGCCGCTCATGTTAGCCATTTCAGCCCCGGGAGAAAGCCTCTGGCTATCCACATGATCAATGCCTCGCATCATCTTATACACCTCTATCAGATCACCTCTCATCCTCCGTCACTTCAAGGAGAAAAGGCCAAGCATGCTCAACCTATTTTCATAAGGTGCACCCTCCAATCCAGACAACATCCTTGTAAATCTCCTCTGCACTCTCTCTATAGTATCCACATCCTTCCTGTAGTGAGCTGACCAGAGCTGAACACAATACTCCAAGTGGGGTCTGACCAGGGTCCTATATAGCTGCAACATTACCCCATGGCTCTTGAACTCAATCCCACAGCTGATGAAGGCAAACATACCATAACAACACTGTCAACCTACGCAGCAGCTTTGAGTGTCCTATCAACGGGAACTCCAAGAGCTCTCAGATCCTCCACACTGCCAAAATTCTTACCACTTAAATTATATTCTGTCTCAAATTTGATCTACTGAAATGAACCACTTAACATTTATCTGGGTTGAACTCCATCTGCCACTTCTCAGCCCAGTTCTGCATCTTATCAATGTCCCGATGTAACCTCTGACAACCCTCCAGACTATACACAACACCCCCAACATTTGTGTCATCAGCAAACTTACTAGCCCACTCTTCCACTTCTTCATCCAGGTCATTTATAAAAATCAGAAAGAGAAGGGGTCCCAGAACAGATCCCTGTGGAACGCCACTGGTCACTGACCTACATGCAGAATACGAACCATCTACAACCACCCATTACCTTCTGAGGGCAAGTGAATTGTGGATCCACAAAGCAAGGTCTCCTTAGGATCCCATGCCTCCTTGCTTTCTGAAGGAGCCTTGCATGGGGAACCTTATCAAATGCCTTACTGAAATCCATATACACTACATCCACTGCTTTACCTTCATCAAAGTGTTTTGTTACTTGCTCAAAGAACTCAATTGGGCCTGTAAGGCCCTTGACAAAGCCATGTTGAGTATCTTTCTAAACTCCAGTGAGTGAGCATATGCCCAGAACTAACAAATGTTCCTTGTATAACATTTTCATTCCCAGAATCATCCTTTTGAACCTCCTCTGAACCTTTTCCAATGCCAACACACCTTTTCTGAGATAAGGATCCCAAAACTGTTCACAATATTCAAGGTGAGGCCTCAGCATCACATCCCTTCTCTTGTGTTCTAGACCTCTGGAAATGAATGCTAACATTGTATTTGCATTCCTCACCACTGATTGAACCTATAAGTTAACCTTTAGGGCGTTCTGCACAAGGACTCCCAATTCCTTCTACATCTCAGATTTTTTGATCTTCTCCCCGTTTAGAAAGTAGTCTGCACATTTATTTCTTCTACCAAAGTGTATGACAATACATTTTCCAACATTGTATTTAATTTACCACCTTCTTGCCCATTCTGCTAATCTGTTTAAGTCCTTCTGCAGCCTTCCTGCTTCCACAACCCTACCTGACCCTCTGCCAATCTTCATATCATCTGTAACCATGGCAACAAAGCCATCTACTTCATCATCTAAATCATTGATATACAGCATAAAAAGTACGCTCCCAATATCAACTAGTCACTGACAGCCAACCAGAGAAGACCCTTTTATTCCCACTCACTGCCTCCTACCAATCAGCCAATGCTCTAAAGATTCTAGTAATTTTCCTGAAATGCCATGGGCTCTTCACTTGGTAAGCAACCTCATGAGTGGTGCCTTGTCAAAGGCCTTCTGAAAATCCAAATATACAACATCCACTGCATTCCCTTTACCTATCTTACTTGTAATCTCCTCAAAGAATTCCAACAAGTTTGTCAGGCAGGATTTTCCCTTAAGGAAACCATGCTGGCTTTGTTCTATGTTGTCCTGTGTTACCAAGTACTCAATAACCTCATCCTTAACAATTGACTCTAACATCTTCCCAACCACTGAGGTCAGGTTAACTGGTTTATAATTTCCTTTCTGCTGCCCTCCTCCTTTCTTAAAGAGTGGAGTGACATTTGCAGTTTTCCAATTCCCTGGCACCATACCAGAGTCCAGTGATGCTGGGAGGCTCATTACTATTGTCTCCACAATTTCTACCATTATCTCTTTCAGAACCCTAGGGTGTAGTTCATCTGGACTGGGTGGCTTATGTACCATTTGGTCTTTCTGCTTTTTGAGCACCTTCTCCCCTGTAATAGTACATAGAACATAGAATAGTACAGCACATTAAAGGCCCTTCAGCCCACAATGTTGTACCAGCCCTTAAATCCTGCCTCCCATATAACCCCCCACCTTAAATTCCTCCATATACCTGTCTAGTAGTCTTTTAAACTTCACTAGTGTATCTGCCTCCACCACTGACTCAGACAGTGCATTCTATGCACCAACCACTCTCTGAGTAAAAAACCTTCCTCTAATATCCCCCTTGAACTTCCCTCCCCTTACCTTAAAGCCACGTCCTCTTGTACTGAGCAGTGGTGCCCTGGGGAAGAGGTGCTGGCTATCCACTCTATTTATTACTCTTAATATCTTGTACACCTCTATCATGTCTCCTCTCATCCTCCTTCTCTCCAAAGAGCAAAACCCTAGCTCACTTAATCTCTGATCATAATCCATACTCTCTAAACCAGGCAGCATCCTGGTAAATCTCCTCTGTACCCTTTCCAATGCTTCCACATCCTTCCTATAGTGAGGCGACCACAACTGGTTACATAGTACTCCAAGTGTGGCCTAACCAGAGTTTTATAGAGCTACATCATTACATCATAACTCTTAAACTTTATCCCTCGATTTATGAAAGCTAACACCCCATAGGCTTTCTTAACTACCCTATCTACCTGTGAGGCAACTTTCAGGGATCTGTGGACATGTACCCCCAGATCCCTCTGCTCCTCCACACTACCAAGTATCCTGCCATTTACTTTGTACTCTGCCTTGGAGTTTGTCCTTCCAAAGTGTACCACCTCACACTTCTCCAGGTTGAACTCCATCTGCCACTTCTCAGCCCACTTCTGCATCCTATCAATGTCTCTCTGCAATCTTCGACAATCTTCTACACTATCTACAACACTACCAACCTTTGTGTCATCTGCAAACTTGTCAACCCAACCTTCTACCCCCACATCCAGGTCGTAACTGCACTCACTTCTCCTCCCTCACATCCTTTAACACCTGGCACACTACTCGTGTCTTCCACAGTGAAGAGTGATGCAAAATAGTAATTTAGTTCATCTGCCGTCTCCTTGTCTCCCATTATTATGTCTCCGATCTCATTTTCTAGTGTCCTAGATCCACTCTCATCTGTCTTTTATTTTTATATACTTGAACAAGCTTTTTCTATCCACCTTGATATTGTTTGTTAGGTTGCTTCCATACCAGATGTAAAAGATATCATTTAAATGCATCCTCTTTGTATTTTGTTGTTCAGAATAATCTAGTCTGTCTTTACAATTTCATTTACCTTGAGAAATCACATTTTGATGCAGACACCCAGTTTTAAAGATTATGGAAGCAATAGGTTCTGTGATGCTCTCACAGTACCCTATTACACTGGAAGTTCAGATGTTGATAAACATTTTAACGGCCTTCCTGACAGG
Source organism: Hypanus sabinus (assembly GCF_030144855.1). Lineage (NCBI taxonomy): Eukaryota > Metazoa > Chordata > Chondrichthyes > Myliobatiformes > Dasyatidae > Hypanus > Hypanus sabinus. Next base: position 34,223,550 of record NC_082715.1, on the reverse strand, counting down.
TTGGTGATAACGCCTATGAATTATACACAGATATAATTCACGTGAAGTAGGCCCTGACACCATATTTTTTTCTTACGACTGCTTGCTTAAAGAGGTGCCTGACTACCTATCAGCAGCACGTGCAACATATTAATCACACGTTTTCTGGGGGAGTGTCATTCTGAGAGTGGCTTGCGACAAATTATTTCGTTTAGTTTCCTGGGCAGAACAGACCCAAGTTGAATTCCTTTTCAGATTGCCTCAGATGTTGACGGCGCTCACTTCTCCACAGCCACATACCATCTCTCTTCCGGCTGTGGGATTGTACTTCGAAAAATAAGCTTCCATTCTGTAAGACGTTGAGCTATTGCCACAAGCCTGTCGATTTCATTGGAACACATCCAAGTTAGGAGTCGATTCCAGATACTTCCAGCTTGGTTGGATGTTGGCTCGGGGCATGCCAGCGGTTTCGGCGTTCTTTGTGCCTGCGATAGGGGCGGTTGGGGGGAGGGGGTGGGGAGCTTGTTGATGCCTCGCTGAGACATCATCTGGGACAGCTCACGCGTCCTATCAAAATACCATACCTGACCGCCGGGTCACGTCAGCTTTCCAATCTGATATTGCAATACTTAACAACGGCTGAAGTTTATTGATCTCACTTTTATTTTTAAAAAAGAACAGATGTTGCTGCTGATGTGCCTGGTATTGCAGCTCTGAACTGCACCACCAATCTCCCGCTCTCTTCATCTGTTTCGGGCACTAGTATACAGATGGCAATACTCCACTGGAATGTAGCGTTCCTCTATGCTGCAAGAAGTTGTCGAAAGGCGAAGGTTATTTCAGCTTTCCAATATCTGCAGGTTTAGAGAGCTTTCTGGAGACTATTTTACCATTGATTCTGCGTTGAGGGCGGCATTCCTTACAAGTGATGGCAGCAGCAACTGAGCTGGAACCTGCCGCTCCGTCATCTTTCTCCCACCAGAGAGGAAAACTTGGCAAATGAAGTCCCCGCCGCCTGCGCTCGCACACTCCCTCCCGCGGCCGCTCGGACTGCGGTGTCAGGACCCTGTCCGCGACCGTTCACTGGCCGCAGTGAAGTGAGCCCGTTCCCACCAACCAATCGCTGCCAGCGGCGGGCGGGCTTTCCCGGCGCTTCTCCCTCATTTCACGTAGCGAGGGAAGTTTCAGCTGTCACCGAGGAGCCGCCGGCTTATCTTTATTACCTCTCCGCGCTGGAAAGGGTCGCGTTTATCTCTCCCGTTCCAGCAGCAAGGCGAGAGACCCCCCGCTGTGTATCCAACTCCCACGTGAATGACTCGCCTTGCGTTGAGCGACCCCCCCGGTCTCTGGACGCCTCCTGAATCCGCCAACCGGCACCATGTCATTTGTCAACGGCGAAACCTGATCAGAGAAGGCTAGTTGCTCTCGCTGTCTCCATTGCTCCCGCTCCTAACCTGGCGAACTTTGCACACCTCGGCTGCCGTGCCCCAGCCCCGGCCCTGAGCTCAGGAATTGAGGACCTCTCACCCGATCCAATGGGAGACAGCGAGAGAATTATTTCCCGTTTCCAGCTCTCTTCCGAGATGTGTTCGTAGACCCGGAGCCAGGATTGTTTTCATGTGTCACTCGGAACCGCTGGACAAACCGTGTGTATTCTATTTGGACGTCCGGGATGGCACAGTTCCCTTTGTATTTGAACTCCGCAATGCTGGTGCTGTTTAGCTGCGAATTCCGCCTGGTGACAGCAAGTAAGTAAGCTCTGATGAATTTTACATAAAGCATATCTTACCTTTCAGTGGATTTACGTTGTAACTTTAACCCTTCAGCATTCCCCGGGTGAACTCAAGTCAGCTTCAGTGATGGCAGTGGGCAGGTTGGTTGGTGATCCGCTCTAAGGACTCCCGGCGAGGGTCGAGTGCCCGTGTCTGTTCGCCGCTCAGTGACTTGGAACTCGGCTGAACGGCCTTTCCAATCGGAGCGTCGTGGAAATGAACAAGGGGTGGGGGTAGCACAGGGGGGAGAGTGGGGTGTAAAAGGTGGGGGATGTGGGCGCCAACCAAGGATGCAGCAACCGGTGTTGGGTAGAATTACAAGCGAGTAAAGCAGCGCGGCAACTAAAGAGATAAAGGTGGGAACATTTGGCAGGTATATTGATAACGGGAAAAAGAAGCGAGTGGGGGGGGGGGGGGTTTGCAGCTAGGCTCGAAGGTGAGAGGTGAAACAGGATTAGGAGAACGAGACTTGACTAAAGGCAGACGAAAGCCGGCCATGAGGCAGTGAGGGGTAATATACAGGAAGAACGCGGAAAGCTGAGTGGCGGTAGGGGTGGGGTGGAATCTAGCATCAGTCGGAAAGTGAGGGAGCAGCAAGGCGCCGATGCCGATGAAGGAAGGATAAAAGGAATGTTGAGGAGGAAAGTGCGAGAGGTAACGGGAAGGAGCGAGTCGTTCTGCAAAGTCTGGGAACAAAGCGACCCGCCGAGATCGAGGGTCAAAGGGAGAGGTGGAAAGCGAGCATCGAGAATTAAGGTCAATTTTCACGCTCTCGCCTCGCACAACTTGCCTGGAATACAGTAGAAGAGAGAAATGTGATAAATATTTGATGAGGAACTGCTATGGTGTTCTTTGCTCCCGTTCCAGTCATGGTGTCCAGTGCTATCAGTGTTAACGCTTAGTGCAGAACCTGAACCATGGAAGCCTCCGAAGCTGGTAGTTGGCGGCTGTCTCTCTGTATCTATATACTCCGCTTACCATCTGGCTAACAACCAAATGAAATACATTTTATTCGATGTCTGTTTAGAAGGGGGTGACGTCTGAATAAAAGTTTAATTTAGAGTCATTGACAATTGTTCGATGAAATATAATTTTCACCTGATGTTTGAAATGACTGTTGCTTCAGCCAAGTGGCTGCGAACTTGGAGTTGCCCATTTAGATGACAAAAGTTATGTATACTGTTTATAAAATAATGAACTAATTTAAATTCTCAGAATAAAATGGGACGTGGTTTCACCTTGTGAATTCCAGATCAGATTCCTGGGAAGAGTAATTTCATTCAGCGAGAGCGTGTCAGCTAAGCCTGTTCATCTCCTACAAAGGCCGGTCAAGTTCATCCCAAGGACGCGAGAGCAGAGTGGCCGTGAAACCACCCAGTGTGCACTGACCATTAAAAGGGAGCAAAATGACCACCAGATTGGTCGTGGCGTGACTAGGAATAATGAAAATTGATGTTTATACTGAGTAGGAGCCCATCCCCAAAATTTTAAGAAAATAAATTTCTGCATAGTATTGACTAATCATAATTTCAAAATTCTCCCGATATGTTGCGGGAAATATTTAAATACAGCATGGCAGACAGATGTTAGGAAAATCATTAAACAGGGCAACAACTCAGCCGGAGTGCAAATTCAGTATTCATTGGTATTGTGACTGAGCACATGCAACCTGGGCCTTTATTTCGTACCCACATCATCTTTAAAAAAAAAACAGACACTCCGTGGATGGAGTGCTCCTTCTGCTTTTTCATCTATTATTTTTGCGCATCGTAAGACCATAAAATATAGGACTAGAATTAGGCCATTTGGCTCATCAAGTCTGCTCCACCATTTCATCATGGCTGATCCATTATTCCTCTCAGCCCAAATCTCCTGCCTTCTCCCCGTATACATGTACACTTCATATAACAAAACGGTTCAATCCTGGAATCATTTTTATGATCCTCCTTTGAACCCTTTCCATAACCAGGTTCTACAACTGATATTTCAATGACATGTTCATCTAATGCTACCAAACCAGTTCCTGATTGTAATTTCGAGTTTGAAAGTTGATTTGTTTGAGAAACAAATCACCTAGAAATCAACAAAGAAATCACCTAGATTTCTTGATCTAGGTGATCACCTAGATCACCTAGATTCACCATAATCTTAGGCAATGATTAGATGAGCCTTCATCTTTGCTGTAGTGCTCGAAGACTATGACATTTGACAGTAACATTTATTCAGACTGAGATTGCTTCAATACGTGATAATTAATGCAAATTCAAAACAAATGTTTAAATTGAGATGTACGTTCAGTTCAGCCACAAGGTTCTAACAAATAGACCACTGGCAATGAAATTTAAGCTTCTTCAAGGCATTCAGAATATGTTAACATGGGAATCGTTGACAAAGCAGGTAGTGGCTACTTTATTTGGTACACCAGTATGCCTGCAAATATATATTCAGCCAATCACATGGCAGCTACTCAATGCATAAAGGCTTGCAGACATGGTCAAGAGGTTCAGTTGTTGTTCAGATCAAACATCAAAATAGGGGACAAATGTGATTTAAGTGACTTTGACTGCAGAATGATTGTTGGTGCCAGGTTTGAGTATCTGAGATTGCTGAACTCCTGGGGATTTGGTCTCTGGAGTTTACAGAGAATGGTAGAAAAACAAAAAAAAAAGACAAATCCCGTAAGTGAAAATTCTATGAGTGAAAATACCTTGTTAATGAGAGAGGTCAGATGAAAATGGCCAAGATGGTTCAAACCGACAGGAAGGTGACAGTAACTCAAATGACCACATGTTACAACAATGGTGTGCAGAAAATCATCTCTGAATTCACAAAACATCAAACTTCAAAGTTGATGGGCTACAGCAGGAGAACACCATGAATACACACTCAGTGGTCACTTTATTAGGTACTTTATTAAAGTGGTCATTAAGTGTATATCCTATCTTTAATTTTCCTTGAGACTGACTAAGAGAACCATTTCCTTCGATTATTTCAACTATAAGATGATGAGAGGCATTGATCGTGTGGATAGTCGGAGGCTTTTTCCCAGGGCTGAAATGGCTAACACGAGAGGAAACAGTTTTGAGGTGCTTGGAACAGAGGAGATATCAGGGGCAAGTTTTTTTATGCAGAGCGTAGTGAGTGTGTGGAATGGGCTGCTGGTGGAGATGGATATGGTAGGGTCTTTTAAGAGACTCCTGGATAGGCACATGGAGCTTAGAAAAATAGTGGTTATCGGTAACCCTAGGTAATTTCTAAAGTAAGTACATATTCGGCACAGCATCATGGCCCGAAGGGCCTGTATTCTATGTTTCTATGTGATAAAATAGTCCCACATATTTATTTGATGCAGAATTTCAAAGTCTGGGTGTCTTTAACTTGGAGGTAACATCTGGCAGTGGTGTTCACAAATGCTAGTTTTTCAACATCTTGTGGAGCTCAGGAATCTGGGAGGTAATGACAGTGGCAATTACAATGAACCCACGCCATGTGGACTGCCCCTGGTCAGCGATCCACAAGGCAGTCACTGTACACTAATAGTGAAAAGCTTGGATGCTGGGGTGGTGGGTAGGCTTCTTTTCTGGAGAATATCGAGTGTTTGAGCCTTGTGGATTGTGAGAGGCTTTAGGAACAAGTATGGAATAATTCAGTGTGGAATATAAAGCCTGTGACCTGCTCTTATGTATGTGACAATAAATTAAGTGCTGAGTCCCAGAGTACTGATGTTAGGAGGTCTTCTGATAGAAATGTCACTGCGTGTCATTGTTTAGCAAGTGTTTGGCATGAATATTTGTTGCCAATTATCACTCAAAGCCTGAATATTGACCTACTCCTGTTGCAGCAGGAATAAACTGCATTATGTTCCAAGGAATTGCAGATGGATCAGAATACTCTGCAATTGTCAACAAACATCTCCACTTCTGACATGATGTTGGAGGTTAAGCAGCTGAAGATGCCTGCTGATTGAGTCTATTGTGGATATTACTGCTCCAGTTATTTGATTAATCCATTTACCATCAGTTTCCAACTAGTTGTCGCAACGACCCAGAGCACTGATCTAATCCATTAATACTGTAATTGTTTGCCCAGTATATGAGTTCATAAAACATGACCTTGTTTGACTATTATGCCCATGTGCTCTTGGCCTGCACTTGGACACTTCTTGTTGAATTAGGGTTAATCCCATGGCAATATTAATGGTAGACTGATGTTTGCTAAACCATAATGTTATAGATTGTGAGAAGTGCAACTCTAGTGCTGCTAATGGCCTCCAGCACCTCAGGGATGTCCAGATTTGAACCACGCAGTGTCTGTCTTGTTTGGTAGTATGCTAGCAGCACACAACTTGATGAATGTGATTTCAGTGTGAAAGTGGAACTTTGTCTTCATGGGGACTGTGCAGAGGGTCTGTCCTACAAAACCTACCAACAGATTCATCAGTGATAGGCGTGTTGGTGAGGCAAAGTTAGTTGATTCTCTTGCTGGTTCCGTCACCACTGTATGGAAATCGTGTAATGGCAGCTCTGTATTTGAGGACTCGGCCATCTTGTCCGGTAATGATGTAACAGTGTAGTCACAAATTCCGTTCCCAGGCAGCACTCAGGGACTTCTAACAAGGAAAAGACACTGGCTGTCAATTGAGGGTAGAGGTATGGTATTCGGCAGGAGATTTCCAGACCCAGTTTTGATCTGATACAATAGGACTTTATGAGGTCCAGAGGTAATATTGAGGATTTCCAAGCTCTCACCCGATAGCCTGGTACCACTTCCCTCCCTGTTAACTACATATTACTGTGCTTCAAATTCGGGTCTTGGCTTTCTGCTGACGGGACATCCAAGGGTTGGAGAATTCACGTATATTGACTGCTTGGTACGATGCTGAGAACTACAACTCCAGGCGGTTGATGGACTTCCTCGGGCAGCTCTCCCACTACGGGCGGAAGCCCCGGTTGCTCCAGAAGTCAATAGTGGAGGACTGATTAGTTGAACCTTGGTCTTTGCTGTGCCCGGAGCTTGAGTCGATATTACCATTGCGGTTTACGCTTATTTGTAGCAGTTTGATACGACTTAGAAATTTGTTGTGCTAGTTAAGAGGACAGCTATGAGTAATTTAATAAAATCGTGCATTTATCCAGCTCACTAAACCGGCTGTTCCTAAAAGCTCAGTGGCACGGCCACTCTCGGCTGCGTCCTAGTTTTCTACGTAAACAGTAACTTTCACCGGCTGAGCGGCATGTTTGCAGAGAATTTCATATGAAAGTACACTTCTTTACTAATCAAACTGGAACTCAATTCCCCAGTTTTGTCATGTTTAATTAAGCAACATACACTCACCCCCCCCCCCCCCCCATCATCTCCGCTAACAAAATAGATTAAATTTAGGCACTGTAATTCCAAAATTTTTGACGCATCTCTGAAATTAGTCAATCTAGATACAGAAAGCAGCCACAATCAAATTTTACAGATATTATAAGAACACAGTCTGTCCCAGGTACGTATCTCTCTAATATAACCACACATAGAGGAAATACTGCGTCAGTAAAATTTTTACTCCAATTTGCAATAACGTGCTCACAAACTGAAGTTATAACAATCACGGTCGTACAAGGAGCCCTAGAATTAATCGACAAAGGGGTTTCTTCAGTTTGGGTTGAATTCCTCACTGTGGGCCACATAGTTTGACTGCTCCACTAAACTCCGTCGCCCCCCATAATACCGTAATACGGTAAACACCAGAACGAGCCCTAAATAACTTTGTCAGTTAAAGATAGGCTGTAACGAAACATGAAGTAAATGTAAAGCTTACTTCAAGATCCGAAAGCAACAACTCAATTAATTTCATCAACTTTTCCATTAATTTCACTGTAGCTAAGTGCTTATTCCTCGCGAGATTGTATTTTCACCCAGCTTTATTGAAGCGGTGACTTCGCGACCACCTTCGGCTACTCGTGTTTCTGCAACGGTCTGAAATCGACCTAGAGCTAAATTCAGGCCGATACAAGTCAAAAATTAATTGATATTTGTTAATGGGGGCACTCTTCTGCAAAGGAACCGCGCAGTTAAAATGATTAGTGACTCCACATGCACGCATACTTCCGCACGGTGCCTCCTCGTCTTCTTATTCCCGCAAAATACTTCCGATCAGAGTAGACCACGTCTCTCAATTCCTCTTTTTAATGTGTGTTCAGTCTTTAAAGCGACGACGGGACTTATTTAGCCAATAATATTCTTCTGGCCAGTTACAGTTTGGGTTCAAAAGCAAAACAAAACTGGAAATCCGAAATAGAAACAAAAATATTAGACACATTATATATATCACTGTCCTGAAACGTTGCCGCCCCAGCCTGCTTGTGTATCGCTGGCATTTTCTGAGGTAAGTGTGCACGGGTGAGAGTTGAAACGTCGGAGATTAAATCAAATCGGGAAGAGTTGAAGAAGTTGGAGAGGTTTAGGATTTGGCTGCGGATTGTTGTTAACACACATGCTGAATATTGAAAAAACGCCCCATAGGCTTGGCACACGCACTGGCATCAGCGAAGCCTTGGTCTTCTGAAATGTGAAGGGGAATCGTGCCTCCGGCACTGCCGCACCTGGTCCAGAGCAGGGTCTGTGGGTTCAAGTCCCAGCGGAGTCATTGAGTACTCCGGGTGATCTGAATGTCACCGTGCAGCGTTTAGTTGAAAGAAAGCCTGCCGCAACTCGCAGGATACACGTCCCGGCTTGTATCATCCGAAACCCGAACGCAATGGCGGTGGCTAGTGTATGACACTTCTTCCGAGTGTGAAGCCGCGCTTTAGGTTTCCAAAAGCCATGGACTTTCCAGGATGCTTTATGGGGTGGTTCTGAATTTATGTAAGACATTTCCACAAGACCTACGAGCCTAATCTGGCTATTTGGCCCATCGAGTCTGCCCCGTCATTCTATCATGAGCATTTATTCGCCACCAATGTTAAGGTTGGGGAACATTTGGAAATGTTTAAAAATACTTTAAATAAAAAAAAACAGTATTAGAGATTGAAATACTGCCTCACATCCATTAGCAAGATGAAAGAGAGTGCACATACTGGAATCTAGAATTAAAACAAGGACGTTGGAAGAGCTCAGAGGATCAAGAGAATCTGCGGAGGCGAAAGGAGGCCGTAAAGGTCAAAGGTCAAATGCTTATTGATCAAGTCAACTCCTTATATCTAGAACTAAGTGCATATGATCCATCTTACATCAAGAGTGGTGATAAGATGGAGATGGCCCAACCCTTCAAGTTCTAGAAGTGAGCAGAACCTGATTCTAGGACTGAACATCAACCCAACCACGTGGACACCATGGCCTGGAAAGTTCACTAACACCTCTTCATCATCTGAGAGAGTAAGACAGGGTTCATTTCTTCAGTCTTGGTTAGATTTGTCCATCTTTTATCAAGGTGAAAAGATCTACTGCACATCTAAGATACCCCTCCCACTCTCCAACATGGAATTAGTAAAGATTATTCATCTAGGGCAGTTTGCTTCCAATGCTGTCTCTGCATAGTGCATCTTAATGCATTGTCATTTATAACATTCATATTCTAAGCATTTTAAAATCTAGGTCATATACTAGTCCTGTGAGTTTATCATAAATTATGAAATCATTGTAAGAAAGGAAATTTTTGTAAAAGTAAGTTGCACAGAAATACGGAAGACTCAGCCAACGTTCTAAACATGGCTTCACCAATGTCCTTACGAGAGAGCTGGTGGAAATCTGAACTATAAACATTGTTTATTAAACAGCTTTGCTTGGAATAAAGTATTAGTAATCACATCAGATGCCTTCCTTTCCAGTTTACAATGCTCTTGGAAGTTTCTTCCAAAACACTTTATGCATTCAGTAAAAGCTCTCTTTATTTATCTTCCCTGCTGCAGTTAACTTTCTAATTTAGTGAAGCATCTTACTATTGAAAGGTTGACAAAAGCAGGGCATTTTTCAGAGTATGGGTGAGATGATTGCAAATCTATTAACATACTGGAGTAGTGTTTATCTGAAGAGTCATACACGTTAAAATTGATGGCATTTTTACACTGAAATGATTTCACTCCAAAATTAAATTTTCACAGTTCAATTTTATAATGCACAGCTAACCCAAAGCTGGAAAAAAAGAATACACCTACAGTTTAGAATAAATTGGGAATTGTAATGTGAAAATTGAAGTGACTTGACAATGTTAGATTGTATATTTTCACTTTGTATTGTTGCTTGCAAAATTTTTTTTAAAGTTGGAACATTCAGATTACTATCTCATTTATGTCAAACTTTATGTCTGTGGTTTACTGATTTAATAGAAGTTATTTGTCCACATCAAATTATTTATATAGCATCTAACTTGTTAGTTTGTTAACGTTAAGGCCATTATTTTTGTGAAGCAAGATAAACAAATGAGATTTAATAGTTGCTCTTTTATCACAACTAGATTCACACAACTTATTTTCTGAATATTAGGTAATTAAAATGCATAACACCTGAAGACCCAATTCAAGCATCAGTCTGTTGATGTTCATTGATGTTTGAGGTGGGAATGTCATTGTCAACTCTGGGAAATGCATGGCATAATTCTCTTCATTGGAGGTGTTGATGTGTGTAACGACTAAAAAATGCATTGCAGCAATTTGCAAGCCTTCAAAGTTTGGGTCATAGCAGCTTGGAAGATGTCCTATCACCAATCTCCCTCTCAAATCACACATCAGTAATTTGATGGTGTGTCACCATCCCTTCATCGTCTTTGCGACTATGCTATGGAATCAACTTCCCAAAAATGCTGTAGGAACACCCTTAATGCCATCACTTGAAGAGGAGAAATGCCACATTGCAGAGTTGATTAGAGATGCCCATCTATCCAATAGAACCAACTCTTGTAAGTGAATTAAATGTGGTCCAAATCAATCTAGCTCATTATTTACAAAGTTACATGCAGGGTAATTTGTTTCAATATAATTAGCATCATTGGATTGCAAGCCTGTAAACAAATGAGAGAAAAGATTTACACACTTGAAAGTATGTCCTTTTTGTTATGCTGTAAAATTTTAAATAGATTTCATAATGGTCACTTTGGGTACAGATGGCTAAAATAATCATAAAAGAAGGGTTCAATACATAAAAGAGTATTTACATTGTTTATAAGCTCAATGGGTTGATTTGTAATAGCAAGTAGGGCAGTTGAAGGGTATTTATTCCTTTTCATTGATGTTGCCTGACCTGGATTTGTTCCTCCAGTGTTCCTCCAGCATTCTATATGTGTTACTCTGGATTTCCAGCTTTTGCAAAATCTCTTATGTAGAACAGTGATAATAAATAAAGGATATCAGCAGAAAAATATTTAAATGCGATTTTCCTGCAAAAGAATCTGGCATTTAGTTGTAGGCCCGAGGAGGCCTTTTTACCACTTTTCAGGCTAGTAACACTCACTAAACTTTTAGACCTAATTTTTTCCCATGATGGGTGCTTCAGGTAGTATGTAAAGCAGAAGCCATTTTTCTTCCTCCATTTACTTCAACAGGGAATTTCAAGCCAATAAAATGCTTTTAAAGGAGGGCGAAGCAAGGGAAAAGGTATTATATTAATATAAGAGAGCGTTAGAAATCTCTGTGTTCCATGTAACTATGTATGTGATATAACACTGAACATGCATTGCTTTGATAGAAGACAGAGATTGATGATGTCTAATGCAGACAATTTCTGCTGTTTCTATTCAAAAACAAAGCATCAGAAATGCTTCAAATGCAGTACGTAAGATAATGAAATATTTGTGATAAGGATAAGTTAGTGCTGGGTCTCCCTGTTCTCTCTAATTGTCAAGCAATTTGGCTCAGATATGTATTGTGCACACCTGTCTCCATTTTGTGTGGCATCTGCGTTATGACAAGAAAGTACGTTAAGATTGAGTTGTGGAAGTTGAACAAACAGGTTTCACCCGCACTGTGTTGCACATTGGCTAGCATTGCAAACAGATGAAGACTGCAAGAGCATTCCAGAGAGAAAAAAAAGCTTTACTTGTCCCAAATTGGATTAATTATCTATCTCCAAAGTGTGGTGTTGCATCCAAAAAATATGGGTGTATCCAAAAATATTGCAACCAAGTGCTGTTCCATGAATCTGTGTGTCCCTTGATGCACTAAATGGGCTTTAAGCCACGAGATTATTATCTACTTGTGAACGATGCTAGTTATACCATAACATCCTTGGCTTCAAAATTTATAGGTTTCAAATTTAAATCCTGAAGTGTGAGACTAAGTCCTTATCTGTCTTTTATAATTAACTGTAAAGGGTCTCATGGTATTTTCTCATAGACAAATATAGTTCCTCAAGTGATACTAAAATTATTCATTTCATTTGAGGTTATATGAACATGTTTATGTGACAAAAACATTCCTGGAAGAATCCATTAGATATGAAGCACTTTGAGATGTTCTTGATGTAATAGCTACCATAAAAATAATTTCTTTCTTTATCATCAAGTCTAGTTATAATGTGAGGAAAATAAAAGGCCCAGGAGATTAAGTAACTTTCAACAGCCTGTTAACAATTCAAAGTACATTTATTATTCATCATTGATGCTGTCCTCACCCACATCTCCTTCATTTCCCGAATATCTATGCTCACCCCATCTTCCCAGCACCATAACAGTGATAGAGTTCCTCTTGTCCTTACCTACCACCCAATGAGACTACATCCAACACATCATTCTCGACAACTTCCGCCATCTCCAAATGGATCGTACCACCATACTCAACTCCACCTTCCCCCCCTCACAACTTTCTGATTGCTCCCTCTATGATTACATTGTCTATCTATTCCTTCCCACTACTCTCCCTCCCGACGCTTATCCTTGTAAGTAACCAAAGTGCTAACCTGCTCATTCACCTCCATTCAGGGCCCCAGACAGACCTCGCAGGTGAGCCAACACTTCACCTGCCGATCTGCTGGGGTCATCCCTTGCAACCAGTGCTCTCGATACAGTTTCTTCTACATTAGTGAGACCTCCTCTAAGTGACTCATCATAAGCTGGAGCACTGCTTTGTCGAGCACCTCTACTCCATCCACCAAAAGCAGAACTTGCTTTCAATTCCCTTTCCCATTCCGATGTATTAGCGTCGGGCCTCCCCTTGTGCCACAATGAGAGCACACTCAGGGTGGAGGAGCAACACCTAATATTCCATCTGAGAAGCCTCCAACTTGATAGCATGAATATCAGTTTCTTCTATTGGTAAAAAAATGTTTCCCGCCCCCTCCCCTCCTCTATTCCTCACTCTGGCCTATTACCTCCCCTGAGTGCCCCACATCCTTCCCTTTCTCTTATGGTCTAATCTCCTCTGCTATCAGATTCCTTACTCTCCAGCCCTTTACCTTTCTTACCCACCGGTCTTCACCTATCACCTTCTAGCTATCCTCCTTCCCCTCCCCCCACCTTTTTAATTTGGGGTCTTCCCACTTTCTTTCCAGTCCTGAAGAAGGCTTTCAGCCCAAAACGTGAACAGTTCATTCATTTCCAGAGATGCTGCCTGAACTGCTGAGTTCCTCCAGCGTTTGTGTGTGTTGCTTTATTATGAGAGTGTGTGTACGGTATACAACCCTGAGGTTCATTATTCCACAGGCAGCCATGAAACAAAGAAACACCGTAATATCCATTCAAAGAAAACATCAAACACCCAATACGCGATAAAAGAACGAGTCACACAAACAGCAAAATGCGAATGAATAACACATAGGATATCCAACATTAAAGTGCAGAGTCCTCAAAAAGGTCTGGGAATGTTCAGTTCAGTTCGCTTTAGCACTGTGTCATTCTTTTACTGCAGACTACAGAGTGAGTCCGCACCGAAGCACCCTGACCAAATTAACACCAAAAAAGAGCAACCAAAAATCGTAGTGGTTAGCACAGTTCTTTACAGTACAGGTTCAATTCCCGCCACTGCCTGTAAGGAGTTTGTACGTTCTCCCCATGACGATGTGGATTTCCTTCACGTGCTCTGGTTTCCTCCTACAGTCCAAAGATGTACTGGTTGGTAGTTAATTGGCCATTGTAAATTGTCCCGTGATAAGGCTAGGGCTAAATCGGGCGTTACTGGGCAGCATGTCTCAAAGGGCCGGAAGGACCTATTCTGCACTGTATCTCAATAAAAAATAAAATAAAAATAAATGCATGAAATGTGAGCATCAGAGTCCTTTACAAAAGAAAAGTTTTCAGCTATGAGCCATGCTGACCAAACCTTGCCCACGACCCATGACCTTCCTCCAGCAGCTGTGAGAGAGAGTGCGAGGGAGAGGGGGTCCTGCCGAAGGGTCTCAGCCCAAAACGTTGACTGTACTTTTCTCCACAGATGCTGCCTGGTCTGCTGAGTTCCTCCAGCAGTTTGGGTGTGTTGCAGGGAGAGGGAGTGAATGGCGCTGAACACCTTCTCCCCTTTTGCCCTCATCCTCATCAGTTTCAATCTTGCTGAACACATTTTTACAAGTGAGGGGTAATGAAGCCAATCATGGGTTTGCATGTCGCCATCAGACTGCACACTATGTTCTCCACCTTGCAGAATACCCCAGGACACAGCACAAGCACCAAACCGCTCAGTCGCCCCAAAAGCACATCACAAAAATATAAATCACAGGCTCCAATCACACATAGTTTAGTAGCATACTTAAAGTAAGAAGGAGGAGAAGAAATTGTTTTGTGAACTGTCTGCAGAACAAACAAACTCTTCTTGGGCTTCAAGCCAATCACAGGTATTGATTAAAACCACCATTTCGCTGACAAACTCTGACATCTTCCTCAGGGATGATGCCTGGGCAAGTCTAGTCGGGTGGTTTCTATACCCCCGTGGTCTGTCCGTACTGTCCGTCTGTCCTCATCTAGTCAGGATTCTGTTCTCCCGCCTTGTTTACAAGCAAATTTCAGTTTTTACTTAGAGCGAGACTTTTGTCTTTGTTCAGGTTCTTGTCCTCTAGTTTTATTTAAATAGCTTCCTTCACCACGTGGTCCCAAAAGCATTTGGGGTGGCACAGTAGTTTTGAGCCATCAAAGTCAATCCTATGTCCATTGCGAATGTTCTGCTACCACCAGTTTCTCCGGGTAACCGAAACGGATACACCTCCTGTGTTCCTTGATGCGGGTTTCCACCACACACCAGTCTGGCTGATCAACGCTGCTCCACATTCACAGGGATTCCTGTAAAAGCCAGCCGACTTGAGTCCCAGGTTATCTTTGTCCCACTTAAGCTTTGACTTGAACTTCCTTACGGGTTTGTGTGTGGTATTAATCCAGTATTTCTTTGGGATCCTGGCAATCCTTCCAGAAACCATGGAAATGCAGGGAACACAGACAGTAGCGACACATTCCTCCTCGTCATTAGGTTTCTTGGTATTTTTGTCAGCCCTTTTAAAGGCCCAGTTCATTTACTTCACTGTGTAGCCATTCTGTAGGAAAGTCGTGCGTAATCGTCTTATTTCCTTGGGGAGACTTTCAGGGTCCAAAATAGCTTTTGCATGGTTGATCAAAGTAGAAAGAACAGTTCTACATTGGGAGGTGTGATGGTGGCTGTTATAGTTGTGGTATAAGTCCGTGTGAGTGAGTTTCCGATAGATACCATGTTCAAGGCAACTGCACAGTTTCTGTCTTATTAGAATGTCCAGGAACGGGAGGCAGCCATTCTTCTCCATCTCCATCGTAAATTGAATGTTTGGATATATGCTGTTCAGATGATTGTGAAACTGTTGGAGTGCCTGGTGTCTATGAGGGCACACTACGAAGGTGTCATTGACATATTTGAAGAAGCATTTGGGGCATAAGGGCGATGAACTCAGTGCCCTCTCCTCAAAGTCCTCCATGTAGAAATTTTCAACAGCCGGTGACAACAGTGATCCCATGGCCACTCTGCTTGTTTGTTCATAGTGATAGCCTCGGACATGGTGGATTTGTTTGC
The DNA here is from genome assembly GCF_030144855.1 of Hypanus sabinus. Taxonomy (NCBI): domain Eukaryota; kingdom Metazoa; phylum Chordata; class Chondrichthyes; order Myliobatiformes; family Dasyatidae; genus Hypanus; species Hypanus sabinus. Next base: position 34,207,862 of record NC_082715.1, on the reverse strand, counting down.
ATTTCAAGTTTCAATATAAACACAAGAGATTATTGAGCAACACTCACACAAAATGCTGGAGGAACTCAGCAGGTTAGACTGCATTTAAAGAGGGGAATAAGTAGTCGATTTTTGGGCCTAGACCCTTTATGAGAACTGGAAGGGAAAGGGGCAGATCCAGGGTAAGAATGAGTGGGGAAGGAGTACAACTTGGCAAGCAATAGGTGAAACTAGGTGAAGGGAATGTGGGTGATGGGGCAGAGATGAAGTAAGAAGATAAGAGGGGATGGATAGAGGGGGTGAAGGTCTGAAGAAGAAGGAGTCTAATAGGGGAGAACTGTGGACCATTAAAGAAGGGGAAGGATAAGAGGGTATGGACAGGTGAAGACGAGAGAAGGGGTGAGAGGGAAACCAGAATGGGGAATGGAAACAGAGAGAAGGGGGGATTACCAGAATTTATAGAAATATGGAATATGAGGTGGTGCCACCTCAATCTGAATTTGGCCTATTCATAGCAGTAGGGGAGGCCATGGGAATGAGAAGTTGAATTAGCCACTGGGAGATCCTGCCTTTAGCAGCAGATAGAGGGAAGGTTCTCATCAAAAAGGTCTCCTAATCTGCCAGCACTGGCCCAGAACTTCGACAGTTCAATCTCCATCATTGATGCTGCCTGACCTGATGATTTCCTTCAGCATTTTGTGTGTGGTGCTCATGTTTAAGTAGATCTACTGCTGATAGTGATGGGAACTTTTGCACTCCACCTTGAATCATGGTTGAACTCCTCGTTGACAGGAGTGGTAGAGTGAGGGGTGTGCCGCTCCTTGAGTTTGCTGATCATGGTGGGGTGCATGTCTTTTGCTTCTAATGATCCACAGTGCTACATGATGTCCTGATCTAAGCTGCCAGCTCTATCCCAATTAGTAATATTATAGTGCCACACTACAAGATGGGACAAGTATGTGCGAACATTGGTATTTTCTACACAACGTTAGTGTGTTTCTGTCTTTTAGCAGGGCTTTTCTGGATAGATACATGACCCTCAGATAGACTGGTGGGGACGAGGTCTTAGGAGTTTACCTCTCCATTTGATTCACTGACCGAGCATAGCAGCTCTGAGCTTTGGGATTTGATTAGTGTTTGTGTTACTAAGTCACCCTTTGTGATGGACACTGATGGCTCCCACATTCTGTTCCCCGTGCTATTTTCAGCCCTTCTGAGGAGGAGGAGTGCTGATTGATTGGGTGAAGGGGAGTCGTAGGTAGTAGGAGGAGGTTTCCTTGCCCATGCATGCCCCGATTTCTTGGGCTACTCTACTCTATGCTCACTCTGCCTTGATAGTTGAACAGGACTATCCCAGTGAATGTGATGGAATGGTCTGACATGTTATCAGCAAGATAGAATTCTCTGAGTACAACTGTTGTTGAAAACGGCGGTTGTTTTTTGGACAGGTTTCTCAGTTTAGAAACAGAACATGTAAGGAGGACATTACAAAATGCATAACATTGATTTTTCAGTGTCCAAATTCAGTGCCTTGGTTGATGCTGGATGACTGAACTGATTTTGTTCTCTGTTTTAAAATGGCGACTGAGTGGATTGCTAGTCCATTTATGAATCTAGCACATGTGTAGAATTAGTGTTATGCATAGTCTAGGCCAGACCAGGTAGGGACATGCCTGCATTAGTTATGAGATGGAACACTAATGAATGACAGTTCTTCAAAATTCAAGGTTATCAACAGAATCTGTTGGATTTGAACTCATGTCCCTGGATTATTTGAATTGCTTTTTTATCCAGATTCATTTATTTATTTATCAGTTTGTCATTTGCATTAACAGCCAACACAACTTAAGGATGTGAGGGGATTTACTTTCCAAACTTTAAAGCCAGTTGAAATCATACTTGTACAAGAAAAATAGTTGAAGTCTGTTTGAAAAGATACCTTTGTTATGGATTATTTGAACTCCCCTTTGTTTTTGCCTTGTTAGTCTTCCTTTGAGCTATGCTCCTTGAAGGAATGGACTTCCAGCCGGCTGAATATTACACACACACACACACACACACACACACACACACACACACACACACACACACACACACACACACACACACACACACACACACACACACACACACACATCAATACCTCTCTTGTTTTTCTTCATTTTACATTGAATCACAAGGTATTCAACCCAAAACATTAACAGCATTTTGCTTTACATTATGCTAAAATTATTCCAGTTTGTTGACATAAAATGCTTATTTTAGTTTTCAGTAAATGCCATATCCCTACCTAAGGCAACCTGGTAAAGATTTATTTTAATCAAAGCGGATATAAAAAGAGCTTGCTTTCCTGTTGTCTCATTGTTTGACTGCACATACACTGCTGTAAGAAAACAACAACGAACAGATGAGGCCAAGCCTGGCGATGGTTCATCTTTTCCAGATTCAGCAAGCTACTTAGAAGTAAAGGATTTCTGTAATAGCCAAGCTGGCTGGAAGGTCTAGCACATAGTGATTTTAATTAACATTTAGATGTGAGCTGAATTTACTTTTAGCCAGGTAATGATCTGCATATAGAGTTGAGGCATTATTGAACCTGATCTCCAGCAATCAACATATGGGCATTAAAATTAATGAATCACTGAATATTAATGAAGCAATGTAGAATATATCCTTGTGCAACACATCATGTAGTGCATGTCAGTGCTTAAGTTGCGAAGAATAGACGAAGAAACATTAGTGAATGAGATAATTGAATTTTATAGGAAACCGTTGGAAGGGAAATGTTTGAAAGAGTTCTGCTGAGACTGAACTTGGTGGAGTTCTAACCTATGGACTCTCAGTGCATATGTCTCTAATACTTCTCTCTTAATTGTTCAAGTGCTTTATACATTAAAATGAACACGTTTACTAAACTATTTGAGCAAGGGGCTTTCGACAAACAACGTTATTTTTCTGATTTTAAAAGCTTTGGCTGGGGACTGCCTTTAATAATTTTGTACAGTGCAGTTTACTTCTGAAGATACAGAGTCCATCCAAAAACCCATCGTAACTATTTTACTGTTAAGATATTGTCAATTGTTTACTTAATGTCATTATGCTGCTGGCATTTAGGTCAGCAATGAAGGCCCGCTAACTCTGGTGGTGTTCAGGGCTTCCTTCATTGTGTCAGTAAATTCCTCTCAATTTTCACTACTGTCAGTCATGCAAGTCCTGGGTGGAAACTCAGGAATACCATTGGACTCAACTGTAGAAGGATTCTTAATTGCTGTTTCCATACCGATTTTGTTTTACCAGACTGGGTTATTAGCACTAAGCTGAACCTATCAAACTGGTGAACCTGTGGACCACTCAAAGTCTGGCCTCTACCCTTTGACCTCTTTCCATGGGTGACCCTACCAAGAGCCAAAGCATGAAGCCCTGACTCCAGCCACCTCAGCTCTCCAGGTCACTGAGGGACGCAAGCCTCCAAAACCAGGACAAGGCTGCAGTCCTCTTGGAGGCAACTGTTTAAAATTGTGGATATTTTTGGAATGGTGTTACGCTTGTGTGCATGTGTGTGTGCACATGCATGTTACATGGGGGTGGAGGACATCAAAGTTCCAGCTCAAGGCATGGGTTTACCTGAATCTAAAGGAATGATCCAGATGGTAGGTAGTCTGGCAGTAACCAGTTGTGTACATCCCCTCTCTCTTGTTAAGGTGGCAATCTTTCTCTTCAACCTTCTAGGAACTTTAAAACCTAGACTATTTTAGAAAATAACCACAATAAATACAAGGAACCTAAATATTTGTTGCCCAAATGATGATTTAATATTATAAGACTGACCTTTAGGGAAGTTAAGGGCACATGCGGTTCATATAAATCCAGATTATTTTTTGAACTCTGGAAATATGTACAGTTGTCATTAATATGACATTGAGAGAACCTGAAGACCAGTTTTCTTACCCCAATTAAGCAAACAGAAGGCTTTGATTAGAGGAAGAAATTGTTAAGGAACCCGCATACAGCTTGGCAAAAGCTGTGAAGGAAAGAATGCAACTCTTTCTATCTTTCTTTCTTTCTTTTAAAATCTTTTTATTAATTTTTAAGCAAACATAAATGAAACAAGAATACAAAGTGTTTGATAGTACATAGTTGATAGTTTAAGTAGACATTCAAATATATAATAATATATATAGCCTCCCAAACTCAGAGTATATATGAACAAAAGAAATAAAAAGAAAAAAAACCCGAAAAAAGAGAAGAAAAAAAAAACACTAACCAACATGGGCCATTGCATAATGTTAGATATATACAGTAGTACCAATAACTCCAAACCTCCATCCAAATAATTAAGGATAATAAAACTGAGGTTTAGGAAAAGACAATTTAACTCATCTGAAAATGTTGAATAAATGGTCTCCAAGTTTCTTCAAATTTAACTGAAGGATCAAAAACAACACTTCTAATTTTTTCTAAGCTCAAACAAGAGATAGTTTGAGAAAACCACTGAAATATAGTTGGAGGATTAATTTCTTTCCAATTCAATAAAATAGATCTTCTAGCCATTAATGTAACAAATGCAATCATTCGTCGAGATGAAGAGGATAAACGACTATTATCCACCATTGGTAAACCAAATATTGCAGTAATAGGATGCGGTTGGAAATTGATATTCAGAACTCTTGAAATAATACTGAAAATATCTTTCCAGTAATTTTGCAAACAAGGACAAGACCAAAACATATGGGTCAATGAAGCAACATCAGAATGACATCTGTCACAGGTTGGATTAACATGAGAATAAAATTGAGCAAGTTTATCCTTAGACATATGAGCTCTATGTACAATTAGGGCATGTTTAGCACAAATAAAGGACGAATTGACTAATAGTAAAATTTTCTCCCACTGCTCAGTGGATATAAGACAATGAAGTTCTTCTTCCCATTCCTTCTTAATTTTTTCTGATACTTCTGGCTGTATTTTCATGATCATATTATGAATGACAGCTACTAAACCCTTTTGACAAGGATTCAGAACTAAAATTCTTTCAGTAATGTCCAATGGACATAGTTTTGGAAAAGACTGTAACTCATTATACAAAAAATTTCTAACTTGCAAATATCTTAAAAAATGAGTTTTAGGTAAATTATATTTATTAGATAGCTGTTCAAAGGACATAAAGCTATCATCCAAAAACAAATCACAAAAACATGTTATACCTTTTGTTTTCCATAAAAGAAAAGCTTGATCCATAAAAGAGGGCCGAAAAAAATAGTCAGATATTATAGGGCATGATAAAATAAACTTATTCAAAAGAATGCAACTCTTGGCCGGTAAAGTTATAGTAACCCAATCATCATCTGCGACTATCGGTGCGTGAACCAGTTGATTCCATCTGCTTGACATTATTCTGGTGTAGCTACTGCACTGAAAGTGAACCAGTCTGTCCAGCTCTAGAGAGGAATGCTGACAATGTTAATTGATCATTGCTTGTCACTAACTTAACAGTCAGCACTTGCCAGCTCTGTCAGTGGAAGTATTTGCTGATCTGGAATTGGCCTTTTTGCCATTAACACTCTTAATTAAAGTCATCACTATCTAAATATATTTCTGTCTGCACGCATGAAGTTTAACACAATATTAGATGGCAGCAACTTGTCCATGAAGTATGAGAGAACACATAGTTCTTGCACTGGCTGCTCCTGCCATTTGTGAGCAGATAAATAAAGACCATGACTTTCTTTCAAGTCTTGTGGGCCATTGTAACATCAGAATTTTATTAGCTGGGCAAATCTGTGAAAGTCTGCACATTCTCATAGATGTTAGTTGTTAAACATTCTGCCAAGTACAGTAGCATGCAAGTTACTCACATTGGTGGTTTGACCTTAATTTAGGGGCAGCGGTCCAACAGTGTGGCTTATATTTCAATATTTCAAGGTCATATTTCAATCTGCTGTCAGGAGCCCCTGGTTGCTATCTGGATCTTTTAAATGGAAGATTTTGACATTCCCAGTGTAAAGACTTGGGGAAAAAAACTGAACTTTTTAGTCCACAAGGATGATTCAGATTCAGATTCAGTTTATTGCCATTTAGAAACCACAAATGCAATGCAGTTAAAAAATGAGACAATGTTCCTCCAGAATGATATCACAAAAGCATATGACAAAACAGACTACACCAGAAAATCCACATAACGTTTGGCAATCCCCAATCCAGAGCCAGGAGAGGCTGCTGCGTATTAATATTGTGCTACCGTCTTAGCGCGTTCCCCGGAAAGGAGCTCCAAATCCATCAGACAAACAAGACCAAAAACTAAAGCTACAAGACCTGCACAAAACCACATAGTTACAACATATAGTTACAACAGTGCAAACAATAGCATAATTGATAAAAAAAACAGACCAAGGGCACAGTAAAAATAGTCCAAAGATGTTAAAGGACTATAAGTTCAAAAGAAATCACCACACAGTTTCCACAAATCCCCAGGGGTCCCGACAGACTCGCCATCCCACACCGGAGACAGAAGGGAATACCCCCGCTATGGACTTCCACGACACCGCCCGACTCAGCCTCGCAGACACAGCACACAATGGAAGCTCCATCGAAACCAGCCTCGCGGACACAGTCTGGAATGTAACTTTATACTGGACTATAGGATTGTTAGCAACATTAGAAATAGCTTACTTTAACAGTCTTCTGGTGTGGGAGTTCCTTTGCTTCAAGGATGACGTTATTCAGCTTGGTGGATTTTTAGATGACAGAGGTGTCTAATTCTGGATAGCACATTCTCCTATGGTGGAGGCATATTGTGGTTTGTGTTAGTGGGTTTTGCAGACCCAGTTATGACCACCCTTGCTTTCATCTGCCACCATTGGGTTTTGTTCAATAGCAGAAGCCCAACATGGATGTATGTTTGTCACATGTCCATGTCTCCATTGCTGTTAAAGGCAGGCTGTGGAAACTTTGGGCTTGTTTTGATTACCTTTCCTGTAGGGCACTGCCGGCAATGTTCTCCTCATGGTCAGCTCATTTCTGACTTGTACATCTACTCATTGAATGATCTGCTCTATTGCTGGACGTAGCAGTGAGCCGTGTGGTGTAGCACATTGTGTCGAACCCTCAGATTTGAGTGCAGCCATGACTAGTGGATAAAGTCATAGAACACTACATCACAGGATTGGGCCTATCTCGTCACGACCTTGCTGCTGCTTTCCCTCACGTCTATATATGCTGTGTCCATCTCCTGAGTAAATACAGCTGCAATAATCTCCCCCACCTCCTTCAGCTTCACACATAGATTACCACTCTGAACTTCCGGGGGATCAATTTTGTCTCTTGCAATCCTTTTGCACTTAATTTATCTGTAGAAGTCCTTGGCATTCTCCTTTACTTTGTCTGCTAGAGCAATCACATGTCTTCCTCTTGATTTAATGCTTAAGTGTTTTCTTGCATTTCTTATATTCCTGAAGTACCCATTGTTCCTGCCTGTCTATACCTGCTATGCATCTCCTTCTTTTTCTTACTCAGGGCCTTAATATTTCTCAAAAACCAAGGTTCCCTAAACCTGTTAACCTTGCCTTTTATTCTGATAGGAACATAAAAAAACCCTGCACATTCAAAATTTCCACTTTTGAAGGCCATTCACTTACCAAGTACACTTTTGCCAGATAACAACCTTCCACAATCCACACTTGCCAGCTCCTTTCTAATACCATCAATATTGGCCTTTCTTCTATTTAGGATCTCCACCCAAGGACAAGACCTATTCTTTTCCATAAATACCTTAAAACCAATGGCATTATATTATGTTTTGTAACTACAAAACATAAAACTAATCAAAAGAAAAACACAGAACCAGAGATAACATGTCTACTTTGTTCTTACTTTAGTAAGGCATGCCCTTATGACGTGGTGGCATAATGATATATGCCCAAAATGAATCCTATAACCTGAAATGAATCATGTAAACAAAGAATGCACAAACAATATATTTCAAATATTATTCAAGTATTACTGAAATGTTAAATACACAACACTCCTCCTTACTCAGCTATAAACTCTGACTAAATCATAGAATGCATCTCAATGTATATACGGTATAAGCAGTAGTCTAACTATCCCATGGATATCCACAGCATAGAACATTTTAAATTGTCGCATTCAGGCCCAAGAATTTAACAATGTAATGGATTCCTTATTCTTGTGGGATAGTCTTTCCTAACAAGGGAATCACAGGTGAGACTAGTGGCTGTGAAGCAATCTCAGGTTCTGGGGCCTCCTCGGTTGTGGTTATGGAATTGACTTTTGGGCTGTAAGAAGTGATTCTGACCACTCTGGACACCTTTCTTCTCTGACAATTGACTCTGCTCTCCTCAACAGATCGGTGTGTCATTTCCCTATGACATCAAATGCAATCTCTAGTACGTAGGAGACTGGTCCAGTTCTGACAATCTTTCCAAGTACCTATTTTTGGTGTCCTCTGTTGTTCCTTACTAGGACAGCTTGTCCAGGAGTGAAATATCAAACCTCTTCAGTTGAGGAGACCTTGATTTGTCTCAAATCTTTGTCCTGCACACTCTTTCTGAGATTGGGTTTGAGGAGATATAAACATGAGCACAAGGGACGACCCAGGAACAGCATAGCTGAAGAATTGTTGGTCATGGAGCGTGCTGCATTATGATATACATGGAGGAAATTGGCGAACTTCTGATTTAGTGCTAGTGTACTGTGCTCTGCTGACATTGCTCGCAGTGCATTCTTTAGACTCTGGACAAACCTTTCCACCACATCATTTGTGGCTGGGTGCTTGGCGCAGATGCAATATATCTTATTCCATTCATTTTCAGGAATGACTGAAACTGTTCTGCAACAAACTGTAATTCATTGTCAATGACTAAGTTTTCTGGAACACCAGTCTTTGAGCAGGCACTTCTCAACACACCAGCAGTGTACGAAGCTGTATTAGAGGCTATTGGGAACACTTTTGGCCATTTTGTAGCTACATCCACTACCATCAAGAAATTTGTGTCCATAAATGGACTGGTAAAACCCACATGAATGCGGAGCATTCCCAGGATGGAGATGAGCGGCTCTTGGCATCTTCTAGACGTGTTGGTATTCCACACAGTACATGACAAGCTCCTCGATCTGCTGATTTATTTCAGGCCTCCAGGCAAAGCTTCAATCCGACACTTTCATTTTGACCACATCCAGATGACTGGCAAGTAGCTCCTCCAGCACTTTAGCTCTCCATTTGGATGGTACAACAATTCTCAATCCCCACATAAGGCAACCATTGTCAAGGCAAGTTCATCCCAGCACTGGTAAAAATGAAGGAACTGGAGTTTCTGCTGCACATTCCAGCCATGTTAGACGGCCATGTAGACCTGAGACAGCATGGGATCTTTTCTGTTTTCCCTATGAATCATCTCTGCCATATTAGAGAGACTTTTAATTTGCATTAGGGAGAATATGTCAAGAGGACTGTCCACTTTTGTAAATTTTTCATGTATTTCCATTTCCAAAGGTAAATGATACAATCCGTCAGCATTTCCATGATTAGTTGTTCTCTTGAATTTGATTTTGTAATTGTATCTTCCATGGAACAGAGCCCATCTCTGCAGTTATGCTGCTGCTGTTAGTGGAACACCCTTCTGTGGATTGAAAATGAACACTAGTGATTGATGTTCAGAAATGAGGATAAACTCTCTCCCATAAAGTACTGGTTGAAATGTTTTATACCCCAAACTAGACCTAAGATCTCTCTGTCAATCTGTGTGTAATATTTCTCTACAATGGTAAGAGAACATAATGCAAAGGCTATGAGACTTTCACTTCCATCATTCAAAACATGTGACATGACTACACCTACACCATAAGGCAGGGCTAGCTTCACTTGACCATGATGTGTGAGTACAATATCTGATATCATCAGTTTCTTTGTCCTTTGGAAAGCCACCTCACACTACGTCATCCATTGCTATTTCTCCATGTCTGTAGTAAGGAGTTCAAGGGTCGAGTGCAGTAGCCAGGTTTGGTAGAAACCTGTTATAGTAATTGACAAATCCTAAAAAGGACCACAGCTATGACACGTCCTTTGACCTTGGGGCATCCACCACTGCTTGAACTTTCTCAGCACATTTGTGTAAATCTTGTGCTCCGATGGTGTGACCACAGTAAGTGATGCTTGGTTTAAAGAATTCACACAGTTGCACTGATAATTTTCTACCCTTTTTAACACTGTCTTGAGATTTTGGAGACATTCCTTGTCATCCTTACCAGTAATAATGATGTCATCCAGGTAAGACTGAGTGCCTGGACAGTCTTGCAACTGCTGGTCCACAGCTTTCTATCAGAGTGCAGGTGCAGATGCTTCTTCAAAAATAAGCCTATTTTAGTGATGAAGCCCATTTTTAGTGTTCATGGTGAGGAAAAACTTTGGTGAGCCAGGAATAATGTGTCTGCTTCATTCTTTACTTTAGTGAGGCGTGCACTTATGATGTGGAGGTGTAATGAAATATGCTATTTTTATAGCCCTCAATGACTCATGCAAATAAACAAAGAGTGCTCAATCAAACAATATATTTAAAATATTACTCAAGTATTAGTGAAATATGGAATATACAACATTATGATGACTGGATACAACATGTTCTCCTACGCAAGCCTCTGTCACCTGCCCTATCCCATTCCCTAAAAGGTGATCTAGCATCATTTTCTCTCTAGTTGTGACTTCTATGTACTGATTAAGGAAATTTTCCTGAGCATTCTGGAAAACTATTTCCCATCCAGCCCTTTCACAGTATGGGTGTCCCAGTCTATATGTGGAGAGTTAAAATCACCTACTATCACAACCTTAGTTTAGAAAGGATGTGCTGACATTGGAGAATTTCTTCAGCAACAGAGTGGTAAATCTGTGGAATTCATTGCCACAGCCAGAGGCTGATAGATTCTTGATTTGTCTGGGCATGAAGAGATACAGGCAGAAAGCAGGAAATCAGCTTGGAAAAATGGATCAGCCATGATGGCAGGGCAAATGTGATGAGTCAAATAGTCTAATTCTGCTCCTTGCAACAGTCTTATTTATAATGGCGGGTATCTTTGCTGATAGATGTTGCCTTTTGCATGTAGTACCTCTTGTAGATTCAGTCAATGGTAAGGATGTATTAGCCTGTCTACTCATCTCTACAGTTTCCTATGTTCCTGTGCCCTCAATGTGCTATTCTAGACCATGATGCACTTTCAACAGCACACCACTTGAAATTTTGTTGGAGTGTTCATATTTCTTTAAATGCATGAACTTCAAAGATCAAGCTAAATTAATTATCAAAGTACATATATGTCACCATATACAACACTGGACATGTTCAGTAAATCCATAATAGAATAATAACCATAATAGAATTGATGAAAGACCACAACACCTTGGGTGATGAAGCAATGTGCAAAAGACAACAAACTGTGCAAATACAAAATCATAAAATAATAATAAAGAAATAAGCAATACATACAGAGAACATAAGATGAAGAGTTCTTGAAAGTGAGTCCACGGGTTGTGGGAACATTTCAATGATGGGGCAAGTGATGTTGAGTGAAGTTATCCCCTTCGGCTCAAGAGTCTGATCGTTGAGGGGTAAGAACTGTTCCCGAATCTGGTGGGGTGAGTCCTGAAGCTCCTGTACCTTCCTTCTGGTGGCAGCAGTGAGCAGAGAGCATGACCTGGGTGTTGGGGGTCTCTGATGATGGACACTGCTTTCCTACAACAAGCCTTTGTGTAGATATGCTCAATGGTGGGGAGGGCTTTACCTGAGGGCAAATATTGTACTTCACTAATAAACATTCAGGGCAATAATTAAGATTGAACTCCAATCATTCAATTAAAGTAAAATAATTCCCATCTAACCTCCTCCATGCCTGCCTTATGACACTGTTGAAAGCCAATCCATATCTGTCAGCTTAAAATAAATGGTCTGTCAATATATGTTTCCAACCTATTTCATCTCCTTATATTAGCAAACAAGGAGAACAGTCTGTTATAGTCTTAGAACTGCAAGAAGCCAGTGCCACAGATATTCCTACACATGGAGTACAAAATGACATGTCCAGATTGGTACATTAGGAAAAAGAGGTTGCAGATTTACAAAAGATCTGGATATGTTTCCTCACAGGAACAGAAATATTTAACGGAAAAAAACTAGGAAGGGCTTTGAAGGGATGGCTAATTGACTGTAATAATTTACAGCAATAATGTGGCATTGGGTTATCACTAGACAAAAGAATGTTAGGCAGGCATAAATTATCAAACACACGAGAAGGCCTGCTATTGCTGGAAATTTATAGTGTGTTATAAATTATCATATTTATTAAAAATTGCTCAAATATGTAGGAGGATTCAGGTAACCCTCCTACAAGAGGAGAGGCTGTACTTGATCTGGTATTGGGAAATGAACCTGGTCAGGAGTCAGATCTCTCAGTGGGAGAGCAGTTTGGAGACAGTGAACATAATTCTATCTACTTTACAATAGCATTGGAGAGAGATAGGAACAGACAAGTTAGAAAAGCATTTAATTGGAGTAAAGGGAAATATGAGGCTATCAGGCAGGAAATTGGAAGCATAAATTGGAAACAGATGTTCTCAGGGAAAGGTACGGAAGAAATGTGGCAAATTTTCAGGGGATATTTGTGTGGAGTTCTGCATAGGTATGTCCAATGAGACAGGGAAGTTATGGTAGGGTACAGGAACCGTGGTGTACAAAGGCTGTAATAAATCTAGTTAAGAAGAAAAGAAAAGCTTACAGAAGGTTCAGAGTGCTAGGAAATGTTAGAGATCTAGAAGATTATAAAGCTAATAGGAAGGAGCTTAAGAAGGAAATTAGGGGAACCATAAGGGGCCTTGAGAAGGCCTTGGCGAGCAGGATTAAGGAAAACCCTAAGGCATTCTACAGGTACGTGAAGAGGAAGAGGATAAGACATGAAAGAATAGGACTTATCAAGTGTGACAGTGTGAAAATGTATGGAACTAGAGAAAATAGCAGAGGTACTTAATGAATACTTTACTTCAGTATTCACTATGGAAAAGGATCTTGGTGATTGTAGTGATGACTTGCAGCAGACTGAAAAGCTTGAGCATGTAGATATTAAGAAAAAGGATGTGCTGGAGCTTTTGGAAAACATCAAGTTGGATAAGTTGCTGGGACTGGATGGGAAGCACCCCAGGCTGCTGTGGGAGGTGAGGGAGGAGATGATCTTTGCATCTTCATTGGGGACAGGAGAGGTTGCGGAGGATTGGAGGGTTGCGGATGTTGTTCCTTCATTCAAGAAAGAGAGTAGAGATAGCCCAGGAAATTATAGACCAGTGAGTCTTACCTCAGTGGTTGTTAAGTTGATGGACAATATCCCGAGAGGCAGGATTTATGAACTTTTGGAGACGTATAATATGATTAATAGTCAGCATGGCTTTGTCAAGGGCCTTACGAACCTGATTGAATTTTTTGATGATGTGACTAAACACATTGATGAAGGAAGAGCTGTAGATGTCATGTATATGGATTTCAACAAAGCATTTGATAAGGTACCTCATGCAAGGCTTATCGAGAAAGTAAGGAGGCATGTGATCCAAGGGGACATTGCTTTGTGGATCCAGAACTGGCTTGCCCACAGAAGGCAAAGAGTGGTTGTAGATAGGTCATATTCTGCATGGAGGTCAGTGACCAGTGGAGTGCCTCAGGGATGTGTTCTGGGACCCTTACTCTTCATGATTTTTATAAATGACCTGGATGAGGAAGTGGAGGGAGGGGTTAGAAAATTTGCTGATGACACAAAAGTTGGAGGTGTTGTGGAAAGTGTGGAGGGCTGTCAGAGGTTACAGCAGAACATTGATAGGGTGCAAAACTGGGCTGAGAAGTGGCAGATGGAGTTCAACCTAGATAAGTGTGAAGTGGTTCATTTTGGTAGGTCAAATATGATGGCAGAATATAGTATTTATGGTAACACTCTTGGCAGTGTGGAGGATCAGAGGGATCTTGGGGTCCGAGTCCATAGGACGCTCAAAGCTGCTGCACAGGTTGACTGTAGTTAAGATGGTGTACGGTATATTGACCTTCATCAATCGTGGAATTGAATTTAGGAGCTGAGAGGTAATGTTGCAAATGTATAGGACCCTGGTCAGACCCCACTTGGAGTACTGTGTTCAGTTCTGGTCACCTCATTACAGGAAGGATGTGAAAGCCTGGGTGCAGAGGAGATTTACAACAATGTTGCCTGGACGGTGGAGCATGCCTTATGAGAATGCGTTGAGTGAACTCGTCCTTTTCTCCTTGGAGCGACAGAAGACGAGAGGTGACTTGATAGAGGTGTACAAGATGATGAGAGGTATTGATCATGTGGATAGTCAGAGGCTTTTTCCCAGGGCTGAAATAGTTGCTACAAGAGGACACAGGTTTAAGGTGCTGGGGAGTAGGTACAGAGGAGATGTCAGGGGTAAGTTTTTTACTCAGCCAGTGGTGTGTGCGTGAAATGAGCTGCCGGCAATGGTGGTGAAAGCAGATACGATAGGGTTTTTTAAGAGACTTTTGGATAGGTACATGGAGCTTAGAAAAATAGAGGGCTATGGGGAAGCCTAGTAATTTCGAAGGTTGGGACATGTTCGGCACAACTTTCTGGGCTGAAGGACCTGCATTGTGCTGTAGGTTTTCTATGTATCTTATATGGATGAAAGGCCTAGAAATGCCAGGCTAAACTAAATTATTCCAGTTTAGTGCAAGGTTAACAGGCAGCATGAACTCTTCCCTGTACTTCAGGTATACAGAGCTGTTGATCAAGGAATTACTGGGCATACAATTAGCGGGGACTATACTATTCTCCCTGACCTATTCTCAGTTAGAAGCTGTGTGATAGAGGTTTTGTGAACACTCTGCAGAAGTTCAAGCTCTGTAGATGATTAGAATCTAACCGGAGAACTGTGGTAGCCTGGCTATTGATAACCAGCAGCTGAACTACTGTGCAAATGTAGTGTAAAAGGCACTTCGGTATGTTTGTATGTTGGCTAGAAATATTTATTTCTATTTAGAAAAAACACAGTCTAATTTCACAGCAGCTTGGCTTTAAAAAGCTCTGCTGAAAGCCATTACATTGGAGACTCAGGAAAGTGCTGAAGTGAGTGTCTCATTAATATGTATGAAGCAAGTGAGCATCTCCAAAGGGAGCTCTGAAACTTTAATGTTAATCAATGGGTTACATGCTGGATCTCCATCTGTTCAGGTTGGCCATAGTTTCTGACTTGTTTATTGGTATAAATATCAGCATCAAGTTACTGACACATATCTTCTACAATCATTGGCCACAAAAAGATTCTTTACCAGGCCTTACAAATAATTAAGCATGACTTAAATAACATTAGCTTTATTTGTCATATGTACATTCAAAATGTTGAAACATACAGAGAAGTGCATTGTTTGTGTCAATGACCAGCACAGTCTGCGGATTTGGCGGGGTCGGCCTACAAGTACTGCCATGCTCCTGGTGCCAACATAGAGTTCCCACAACTTACTAACTGTAATCCTTACACCTTTGGAGAGGAAATGCTTGTGGTCGCAGGGTGAACATACAAATTCCAAGCAGACAGCGGTGAGAATTGAAGTTCAATCGCTGGCAGAATAAAGCGCTAACTGCTATGCTACCATATCATGTCCAATCTAGTTAATCTAGTCCAATTATCATTTTAACTATGCCTCCATTGTTTGTAGAATATAATGACTTCTGCTGATTGCTTGTAGCTTTGGTGTTAGCTTTGAAGTTTTTAGTAGCCCTTATTTAGGAAATGAAATGTTTCCCCTGTATAAATTTCTTTCAGATATGTTTCAAACTGGACTCTGATCCTTGTAGCGAGGCTTTGAAAAACTGACCGTATTTCTGATATTTTCACATTTTGAACCATCTTCTTCCGTGTGGTCTGCTGCTAAACTGTGCTTTGGTTAACTGGTTTGATTCTCAGTGCAGTGATTGTAGAGCAGTTAAGGTACTGGGCTATGAATCTTGAGTTCAAATCCCACCATACCAATTATGGAATTAAATTCTGTTGATATTTAGTAACTCATGTATTTCTAGTTAAAATAATAGTGCCTTAGTAACAGTGACTGCAACTTCTTTGTAAGACCCATCTGATCCTGCAATAACCTTCAGGGTGGAAATTTACTGTCCCAAACCAGCCTGATCTCACATACTACAGATTGACAGCACTATGGATAACTCTGAATGGCCTCAGTAAGTTATTCAATGGCAATAAGGGATGAGTGGTAAATGTTGACCTTACCAGCAATGCCCATTCCAAAAGGTGGAAAATTGCACAACACAGTGTTAGATGAGTCAGGAGCTGACTGGTTAGGTCATTTGTGAGCGAGCACCCTCCTTCTGCCACTGACATAGTTCCCAATGCATGACTTTGACATTCTCAATACCACCCTGAGTGTTCCTCCTCTACTCTGAGCCAAAGGTATCCAAGAGTCACGTGGGATGTCACACTGAATAGGAGCTTTGAATGCATTTTTGAATGTTTTTCTGACCACCTAATAATCTCTTCCCGTGACAAAATTTTGAGTAGCGTCTGTATCCATTTTATTTCCCCTTAACAATTAAAATCTCCTCAACTGAATAGCTCTCCTTGGCCTGCTGTACTTGTTCTACTCATTGTAATTACCTTTCTTATGGCACTTTAGAATTGTTTGAGCCAATTTTATTTGATGCCAAAGTGTACCAGTACATTTTGTATTATTACCAGCTCTGCCTCTGCCTAGTCCAGGAATACTGGAATGCACTTTATTCAACACTTTTGGTTAACACCTCAGACTTTTACCATGCTAGACCACTTCCAGCATTTTGCCCCTTCCAGAGAAGTGCAAGAGTGTGTATGACCTCAAAATCCATTGTCAGATCATGTCAGCTTTTTAATTCCCAAAGATCCTCTTCACTCTCACAGTGTGGACTCCTTATTCTTACATATTTAATGTGTGTAGCTATAGATGTGGTGGAATGTCTAACAGTGACCTGTAGTATTTGGTCAGACAAAAAATTTAGCATCCTGTTACACCAACACTCGAATGGGTAGCGTGAAATGGCTGGGTAGCTGGAGAAAGGACTGGAGGTCTAACCCCCTACTGAAGTAGGTGGCCACCTGCAAAATGCTAAATGTTGTGTTGAAGCTAACTTTCTCGATGCCTTCTGCAGTGGACTCCCCAGCAAGATCTGAGCCTTATAGGCTCTTCCACAAAGCCTGTTATTATGGTTATGACCCATATTACTTCTTTGTTATCTTTCCATGGTGAGTGTTGTGGTATTTTAGTTAACATTGTTGTCAATTCTGCACATTTGCTGGCACACTGGGGCCACACATGCACAGAACTGGAAGTTATATTGTTGCAAGAAGCACAGTGGGGAATCTCAGTCGCATCAAGTGACACTTCAATTAAGTTCTGCAACTGGATCCTGACATCCTCATTGGGGTACAACAGTTAGTGTGGATCGAAAATAACCACTTCCTCGCTGACAAACAGCGCTGGTGCACTTCATGGATGTGTGCTTAGCCCACTGCTTTACTCTCTCTATACCCATGACTGTGTGGCTAGGCATGGCTCAAATGCCATCTACAAATTTGTCAATGACACAACTATTGTTGCCAGAATTTCAGGTGGTGACGAGGAGGCGTACAGGAGTGAGATAGATCAGCTAGTTGAGTGGTGTCACAACAACCTTGCACTCCCTATCAGTAAGACCAAGGAATTGATTGTGGACTTCAGGAAGGGGAAGGAAAAGTTCCTGAGTGTCAACATCTTTGAAAATCTATCCTGGGCCGAACATAGTAATTACGAAGAAGGCACGACAGCATCTATATTTTATTGGGAGTTTGAAGAGACTTGGTATGTCACTAAAAACACTAACAAATTTCTATAGATTACTGTGGAGAGCATTCTAACAGGCTGCATCTCTGTCTGGTATGGAGGGGCAACTGCACAGGATTAAAAAAAGCCACAGGAAGATGTAAGATCAGCCATCTCCATCATGGGCACTAGCCTCTCAGCATCTAGGACATCTTTAGAAGGTGATGCCTCAAAAAGGCTGCATCCATGATTAAGGTCTCCCATCACACCTGGGGTGTATTGAGTGAAAGGGAATGAAAACAGCCAAATGCTTGTATATGTACAAGTGTGAATGATGCATTTTGGAAGGACAAACCAGAAGACTGAGTACAGGATTAATTGTCAGTTACTTAAGAGTGTGGATGAACAAAGGGACCTTGGGGTTCAAATCCATACATCCCTCAAGGTCGCTGCGCAGGTTGATAGGGTAGTTAAGAAGGCCTATGGGATGCTAGGCTTCATTAACAGGGGGATTGAGTTCAAGAGTAGAGAGGTCATGTTGCAACTCTACAAATCTCTGGTGAGACCGCACTTAGAGTATTGTGTTCAATTCTGGTCACCTCATTATAGGAAGGATGTGGAAGCTATGGAGAGGGTGCAGAGGAGATTTACCAGGATGTTGCTTGGTTTGGGGAACAAGTCATATGAAGCAAGGTTAGCAGAGCTGGGACTTTTCTCTTTGGAGCATAGAAGAATGAGAGGGGACTTGATAGAGGTCTACAAGATTATGAGAGACATAGATAGGTTGGATAGTCAGTACCTGTTTCCCAGGGCACCAATAGCAAACACCAGAGGGCATATGTACAAAATTAAGGGAGGGAAGTTTAGGGGAGTCATCAGGGGTAAGATTTTACACAGAAGGTTGTGAGTGCCTGGAATGACTTGCCAGGGATGGTGGTGGAGGCTAAAACATTAGGGGTATTTAAGAGCCTCTTGGACAGGCACATAGATGATAGAAAAATAGAGGGTTATGGGGTAGTGTGGGATTAGTACTTTTTTTTAAGAATTATATGGGTTGGCACAACATGGAGGGCTGAAGGGCCTGTACTGTGCTGTAGTGTTCTATGGTGCTCTGTATTTTCTACCATCAAGGAGAAGGTACAGGAGCCTGAAAGCACACACTCAATGTTTTAGGAACAGCTTCTTCCCCTCTGCCATCAGATTTCTGAATGGACAATGAACCCTTGTACATTACCTCACTCTTTTTGCTGGGGGTGGTAACGGGAACAAGCTCTCACCATCCCGATGGCATGCACCTCAAATAGCCTCTGACAACGAAGTCCAGCTCCTGGACTTCACGTATTGCTCAGCTACTAAGCCATGTCTACTGACAGGAAAAAGGGCAAAGGTGGGTTACTGACACCTTAAAACCAGCCATTTTGGGCAGATATGGCCTGTCAGCCATGGTTGGCAGCTCAACTTGGAGAAAACCTCCGTTCCCTTGCGGCTATACCCCCTCATGGAGAAGACCTTGGGAGTAAATCCTGAAGGAAAAATCCAAAATTAGAGTCCCTAAGGCAGTTGTACATTGAGTTCAATGCTGACTGGCAACTCCCCCGACACTGCTGGTACCGAACTGTATCTGTCTGCAGTTTCTTTGGGTTCATCAATGGCATGGAGACAGGGAGCTTGCTACATGGGCAACAGCTTGTTCTCCGTACCGTACTGCCCAGGTTTGCGCATCTAGACAGCTACAATGCAATATCCATGGTCAACTCTGACCAATGGAGACCCTCACATCACCTCATTTCATTGTACTCCCGCTACAAAACAACAAATTTAATGACATGTATCAGTGATTTTGAACCTGATTCTGATTCTGAAGTTGTCCAATGCATTAGCAGGTGCACTCCATGAATGAACTCGCAGGCTTTTTAACAAAACTAGGAGCTCCAAGAGGACCACAACCTTGTCATAGGGTTTGGAGGGTTGTGTGCCTCAGTGACCCAGAGAGCTATGTTGGCTGGAGACAGGGCTCTATGCTTTGATTGTTGGTTGGGTCATCCATGCCAAACAGGTCAAAGGGTAGAGGCCTAACGAAGAGTGATCCACTAGTCCCCCAGGCTCAGGGGTTCAGCTCAGAGCTAACAACCCTGACTGGTAAAGCAAAATTGTTACGGAGAAAACAGTGAAGAATCTTTGTACAACGGAGAACAATGGTATTCCTGAGTCTCCAGCAGGGACCTACATGACTGACAGTGGTGAAAGTTGACAGGAAGCTACTGACATGATGAAGGAATCCCTGAACACTACCACAGATGGACGACCTTCATTGCTGTCCTAAACGCCAGCGGCATAATGGGCAGTAAGTAAGTAATAGTTAATGAATTTGAAAGCTTTTATCTGAAACATTTTAAGTTTGTGTACAAATATAGTTTAACATTGCAATCTCACAAATCATCTTGAATGATTTAGGAGGCTTTCCACCGTGCATGCCTCGACTGTAAGTTTAGCTTGTGTAAAGTGACAACCTCATCAAATGTTTACAACAAAGTGATTGTTGTATTTGATTGTCATCTCCATTGTTCCCTGGTAGTGCTCCAGCAAGTCAGTCATAAATAAGTAATTCCTGTTGAATAAGTGGATTTATTACATGATCTGAAACCAAGTTTGAAGTAAATATTGTTGCTTCCTCTGGCATCTCTGTAGGTTGGTTTATTTTGTGACAGAAAACCATAGGCATCAAATAGAATTAAAAATAAATTTGTGAATGCTAGACATTTGATAGAAGAACAGAAAGCTCAAGTACACGGCAGGCTATGTCAATGGTCATGATTTGATTGGATTATGTATTGAGTGAAAGGGAATTATAACAACTGAATGGGTATATATGATGCTCTGTATTTGCTCTTCTGGAGGTTAAGTGAGAACAAATGGCCTTTATATGTGCAAATTAGAAACAATGATTTAACCCAGGTCAGAGTGCACCAGTGAACATTTCCACCTGGAGTCACACACATCGAAAACTTGGCAAGCCACATGTTTCGGTAATTCTTTTCAGTAAGCCTGTGAGTAACAAGGTTCACCCTGCCTGAGAGAAAAATATAAGGGTAATTCTTCCTTCCTCATGTATTATTCATCACAGAATGAAGTGTGATTGGTGAACGTTAGTGCTATTCACTGTTTACACACCAATTCTTAACACTTTATACATTAGGCACTAGCTCTTGAAGATGTCCTCGATGGTAGGGAAGGTTGTGCCGAATGTGTAAACCTCTGCAGCCTCTTGCGATGCTGTGCCTAGGAGGGTCTATACCAGGCAGTGATGCAGCCAGTAAGAATGATCTTCACCGTGCATCGAGAAGAATTTGGTGACATACCAAACCTCCTGAAACTCCTAAAAAGGCAGAGCTGCTAGTGTGCCTTCCCTCTGATTGCATGAATGTGCCGGGCCCAGGACAGATCCCTTGACACATTGACACCCAGGAACTTGAAGCTGCTCACTCTTTCCACCGCTGACCCTTCAATGAGGACTGGTTGTGAGTTCCCTCAACATCCCTTTCCTGAAGTCCACAATCATTTCCTTGATTTTGCTGACATTGAATTCAAGGTTGCTGTTGCAACACACTCAGCCAGTTGATCTGTCTCATTCTTAGCAACTATTCATCACTTTCTGATGTTCTACTGATAACAGTGAATTTATAGATGGCTTTTGGGCTGTGCTTAGCCACATGGTTTTGAGTACAGCGCGAGGGGAGCAGTGATCTAAAGCTGTATCCTTGAGGCATACCTGCGTCGATAACAAGGGCCAGAAAATTATTACTAATCCACACTGACTGTCGTCTCCCAATAAGGAAGCTGAGAGTCCAGTTGCAGAGGGAGGTACAGAGGCCCCAGGCTTTGAAGCTTGGTTAGTAGTACTGAGAGACTGTAATGAATACTGGCTGCAGTGCCAAGTAGGGGTTCTCTCTCAGTGAAATGATTATGAACATTCCTCACTTGCATGGTACACAAACATTTTAAATTATGCAAGGGCCTCATTTGTAGCGGAGTGCCTGCTGTTTGGCTATCAATTGCTCTATGAATTTCAGGTAACCTTGTTAGCTGGGCTGCAGGTTTGTGAGATTGACCTTGCTGTGTGCATTGGGTAGAACTGACACAAAGGTACCTACTGCATGGTGCAGAAATGTGGGAGGGAAATATTTATTTCTGCTCACACATAGTGTGAATCCAATCAGTTCCTGTTCATAAAGGAAAAGCTCCTTCGTGTGATACATGTGATGAATTAATAAAGAGGAGCTTTATAAATTGCATTATTTCATTAGACTGAAGAGTCACCCTTTTCCTCCTATCAACTTCATTACCAACAATCCCACACCAGCTGAGTACACCAGTCATGCAATTGGTTTATGTGATAATTGCAATATTGTTAGATAATTGAAATAAAATAAGAAAACTGCTGGAAACACTCAGCGGGTACATAGTGAGAGAAACAGTGTTACTATTTAAGGCTGCTAACTTTTCAGGTCTAAAAGCCAATGAAATGTTTATTGTTTTTTTCTCCACAGATGGCTGCACAGTTTGATAGAATGATAAAGAAGGTGTATGGCCTGCTTGCCTTCACTTCCTGAATCAGGAGGTTCTGTTGCAGATTTATAAAACTCTGTTTAGGCAGCTTTTGGAGTATCGCATTCAGTTCTATTCAGCCCATTGTAGGGAGGATGTGGAGAGGGTGCAGAAGAGGTGTAAGAGGATGCAGCCTGTATTAGAGCATGTTTGTTATAAGGAGAAAAAGCACAAACATAGGTTATTTTCTCTGGAGTGGCAGAAGCTAAGGAGAGATCTAATAATAGTTTATAAATTTGCGAGAGGCATAGATAGAATTGACCGTAGTTCTTTTTCCCAGAGCTGAAGTATCTAATTCTGCAAGTGATGGGGGTGAGTTCAAAGGAGGCTACACAGCAAGCTCACTTTTACACAGAACATAGTGAGTACTGCCGGGGTGGCAGAGGACGCAAATATAATATAAGTGTTCAAGAGGCTCTTAGCTAGGCACACAAATGTGCAGAAAATTAAGGGATATGAACATTGTGTTGATAGAAGGCATTACTTTAGTTAGAGATTTAATTACTTGTTAATTAATTTGGCACGTCATTGTGGCTGAAAGGCCTGTTCCAGTGCAGTACTGTTCTATAGATGATGTCAGATTTCTGATATTATGATAAGTTAAATGGATATCACAAGTTTTCTAAATTATTATTTATACTCTATCACCAATAACCATTAAATTTTTGATTGTCAAACCTTGGAAACAGGTAAATGACATCTCTACACCTGTAGTATGACAACAAAATATACAAGTAGTTCACCATTTATTCTGCTAATTTTCACTGGGCAGGAAGTCATTGATGAAACTGCATGCATGCATTTTTCCTTTCATTCATCCAAGTGACATAAGCATTTGTAAGGAAAAGAAAAGCAGGTTTCAAAGATTCAGATCAATGAGGGAGAAGGAACACATCAAAGTTGCTGCAGGGCATTTTATTAGAGAATAATAAGTGATAAGTAAACAGAAAGATATACAAAACACTTGTGTACAAGTGAAGTTTGTGTACAGTTATAGAATAGGCCCCATACCTTTCTACTAAGTGATGCAAAGGATTAACAAAACAAGTCTAAAGCATCTGCTAGTGAAGGGCTCTGACAACAACTGGCCTGGAAACTCTTAGATGCCCCAATCGCGATTTTGGTCTGAGGAGAGAAGGCCCACGAACTTGCTTATTCTGCACACTTAAATAATCAAGGAAGTCACCACTTAATTTCTAATGTACACATACCAATTAGCAACAATTCCAAAACTAACTATTTCTTAATAATAGATACATAGATTGGATTTTACACTATCAACTGAGTTAGTTTCTCACTTCCAAGGAACACATTACTGTGTCAGCCAAGAGTTACTCTGCTAATTGAAATGATTTCTCTCATCTCCGAAAAACAAGTTGTCTTTTCATACTACATCCCCTTATGACTTACATCTGCTTGCTTCAAGGCCTAATGGACCTAATTAATCAAAACCTTTTGTTTTACTTAGCTTCCTAACTTACAGGCTGGGTCATCAGAGTGTGGCAATCAACTGAGCTGAGTATTTTCCCCTAAGGGTTGTCTGTTGGTGGGTCCTCATCTGGCCATCTGGGATCTACATATTCCGGTTCAGTGTGTGATGCACCATCAATAACTCTCGGAGACGGGAGACAAAAGATAGGCTTTTATTAGCTGCAAACGTGACCATGACATCCTGGAGACTGAGGGAGGAGCAGTGCCCCTAATCGCCTTTATACAGGGGTCTGTGGGAGGAGCCACAGGAGCAGTCAACAGAGGGGCGTGTCCAGACAGGTATACACATAGTTTACCACAGTGTGGGCAAGAGGTTAGCAGTTGGGTCTTTTGATTTTTCAGCTTCTCATTTCACGTCTGCTGCTTGTTCTCTGTGGCGCAGCAGAGTTCGTTCTCATGCAGTGCAGCTTCCTCTTGAATGCATTTCCTCCACTGATTCTACTGAGTACCATGTCTTCCCAGCTTTTAGATATAATGCTGACTTTCTTCAGGCTGATTTTGATATCTTTGAAGCATTTCCTTTACTCACCTCTACTCCAAGTAAAAAGATCCATTTTTAACCGTCAGCATTCTTTTAACTAAGCTGAGAGCCTGAACTGAGGAGCTCGCCAGAGGATGGTATTTAACAAACTGTTGGTTGACTTGGAGAATAATGTATTAACAAAAGAAGTATTTACTGTACATTTATGGACTTCTCTTGGAATTCTCATTTACTGATCACATCAGAAGGGATTGGTCAGATTGTAGAGTCTGCCAGTAAAGGAGTCACTTCATTGCCCTCTGATTGCATTTTTAACACACAATGAGATTTTATATATAGCTTTTATGAAAGAAGCTGGCTTGTTGCTGGATCAGTGTCTGACATTGTGAAAAAGCAGGCCAGATTGCTCATTTTCATCACCTTGAATTAGATATATGGCTAGATAATGTTGACAGTTTACTTTGTGTATTAGTCAGCGGTTTGTTCTGTTGCTGATTAAAAGAGCTCCTCATTTTTTTCGGGTGCATTGTTAAAAGGGTAAATTTGTGAGTTTTAATTGATGAGATATCATGGGAAATGCCCAATTTGTGCTCCTGGTGTAAGAGGCTCCTTCCCAGAAACACAAACTCATAACTTTTTTTTATTTGCCGGTATGCATAATGTGAGGAACTTTAATAGTGCCTCAACCTTTTAATTATAGCACTGTACCATCTATTTACATAACTTTAAATTACAAAATAATGAAAATAGGAAGTTCATTGTACTAGTATACACTTTGCTCTCACATTTAGATTGTGCTTCCAGCCTGAAGTACAAATAGGTTTCAAAACTCTCAGGATTATTAATCCCTGTGTGTGTATATATATATGTGCGTGTGTGTTTGTTTGTGTGTGTGTTGTGAGTTCATTGTCCATTCCAAAATTTGATGGCTGAGGGGAAGAAGCTGTTCCTGAAGGTAAGTTCTGAAAGGTAACTTCTTTACACAAAGGGTGGTCAGTAGCTGGAACGAGCTGCCAGATGATATGGTTAAGGCGAGTTGAATTTCAACATGCATAGCCTCCTGGCTCGCCTCAGGCTCGCTCAGCTCGCTTCCGTGTAGGGGGAGCAGCCTTCAGCCCCACCAAACTGGGTAATCAGCTTGTGTGGCTGCTGTGTGATGTCCCCACCATGCCAAATAACAGACAGCACAGTATATGTGATTAAATGATTACACTTTATGGATCATACTGGAACTATGTAATTAATAGAGATACAATTGTGGTGAACTACATATACCTGTCTGGACACGCCCCCCCCCCCCCCCCCCCCCGCCCGCAGATGACTGCTCCTGTGGCTTCTCCCACAGACACCGGTATAAAGGCGATTGGAGTCACAGCCCCTTCCTCAGTCTCCAGGATGTTGTGTGGTGGTCACTTGCTGCTTGTGTTTTCTTCCAGCCAATAAAAGCCTGCCTTAACCCACATCTCAGAGTTATTGATGGTGCATCAACAATATAAAGGGAAAAGTAAAAGGCGCCAAACTTATCAAAGTCCAACCACTTCGCGCACAACCGTTGGAGCTCAGTTAATGAAGTCTTCTTGCCACCATCCGATCCCCTCTGACCTCCTCGACCTGCCGCCTGGGACCAACCACGGTGGTCGACCAGACGCCCCACACGTATCCGTCTTCATCTCGTCTCCTTGCTGAAAACCCTGGGCCTGCGACCCCCGCTCGGGGTCCGTTCTGTCGCCCAGCTTACAACATCGTGTCTTCTCCCTCTAACCCCCTCGCGCTGTCTCTCTCAAAGCTCACCCAACACTAGCTTACAGACCCCCAAGAAAGAATAATCTCTATCCCAATTGGTTAACAAACGAATACAATTCTCATTATCAGTAATTATAACCCAAACAACTGCGAGAGAAAGCACTCTCTCACCTTTTAGCATAACATAGAAGCATTTTTAATTTTAGCAAACAAAGAAGACATTTTGATTAACACACGCAGTAACATAAAGAAAGATGAAACCCCCTTACACATGTAGGGGGCATTTTGGTAGGTACATAGAGAGGAAGGCCTTGGAGGGTTATAGCCCAAATGCGGGTAACTGGAGCTAACAGGGTGGTTGCTGCACAGTTGGGCTGAAGTGCCTGTTTCTATACTGTATTATTCCAGGACTCTATGACTCTCAGTCCTGCCTAAGTCTTCATCTATCATTTCCAGTTTAGCATTTTCCGCCACATGCAGATACAGTTAACTACCACTCACAGTTTAGATTCCTCCCCTTCCTCTATTCCCCACTCCAACCTTTTACTTCCCCTCACCTGCCTTATTACTTCCTCCTGCGTCCCCTCCTCCTTCCCTTTCTGCTAGTGTCCACTCTCCTCTCATATCAGATTCCTTCTTCTTCAGACCTTGACCTTTCTCACCCACCTGGCTTCACCTATCGCCTTCCAGCTACCTTTTTATTCTGACATCTTCCCCCTTCCTTCTCAGTTCTGAAGAAGGGTCTCGGTCCGAAATGTCAACTGTACTCTTTTCACCAGATGCTGGTTGACCTGCTGAATTCCTCCAACATTTTGTCTGTGTTAATGTGAAAAAGACTAAGGAGCTGGTGGTGGACCTGAGGAGGGCTAAGGCACCAGTGACCCCTGTTTACATCCTAGGGGTCAGTGTGGACATAGTAGAGGATTACAAATACCTGGGGATATGAATGGACAATAAACTGGACTGGTCAAAGAACACTGAGGCTGTCTACAAGAAGGGTCAGAGCCATCTCTATTTCCTGAGGAGATTGAGGTTCTTTAACATCTGCTGGATGATGTTGAGGGTGTTCTATGAGTCTGTGTTGGCCAGTGCTATCATGTTTGCTGTTGTGTGCTGGGGCAGCAGGCTGAGGGTAGCAGACACCAACAGAATCAACAAATTCATTCGTAAGGCCAGTGATGTTGTTGGGGTGGTATCTGAAAAGAGGATGCTGTCCAAGTTGCATGCCATCTTGGACAATGTCTCCCATCCACTCCATAATGTACTGGTTAGGCACAGGAGTACATTCAGCCAGAGACTCATTGCACCGAGATGTAACACTGAGCATCATAGGAAGTCATTCCTGCCTGTGGCCATCAAACTTTACAACTCCTCCCTCAGAATGTCAGACACCCTGAGCCAATAGGCTGGTCCTGGACTTATTTCCACTTGGCATGATTAACTTATTATTATTTAATTATTTATGGTTTTATATTGCTATATTTCTTCACTATTCTTGGTTGGTGCAGCTGTAACGAAACCCAATTTCCCTGGGAATCAATAAAGTACGTCTGTCTGTCTGTCTGTGTTGCTGATCCTGCTGTGTGTATTATTACTTGCTGAATTCTGACCTGCTCTGTGGTTCACCCTTGCTGGCTCTACTCATTCTTAACTTTATTGTGCGTTTCAGTGTCACCGAAGTAGGACGCTTCTCTGCCTCTGCATGTTGGTCAGGAATTATCAGTTCTTCTGGAGGGTTTGCAGATATCTGTGTAGATGTCAGATGGATATGGGCTAGGAGTAAGTTTGGTTGTGCTGGCCCCATTGGCATGCTTACTTGGACTAATGCATGGCCAGTTGGGGTGCATTACACTGCAGATCACAAGTAATGGAATGCTGCTTCCTGAAGGCCTCATCTGAAAGCATTTGGCTCCCAAGGCTCTGCTGCTTCAGTGGCTGTTTCTTCAAGCAGAACTTCTTCCCTTGCTTTTCTCTCACTAGCTTCGGTTATTTTATTCTGTCAACTAACTCACGTGGACCAGCCACTGAACTACCACATCCCTTTTCTGCATAATACGAAAACGTATCTGGCATGCTTGCCGTTATTAGACAAGGCATTGAGCTCAAAAGTCAGGAACCTTTATAAGAGTCTTTGCAGTGCAGCTTATAAAAGTCTAGTTAGGCCGCATCTGAAGTATTGCGTACAGTTCTGGTCGCCCTCATGTTAGGAAGGACGTCGATGCTTTGGAGAGAATGCAGAAGAGGTTGACCTGGATGCTGAAAGCATGAGAGGTTGGACAAACTTGGGTTGATTTCTCTGGAGCAGTGGAGGCTGAGGGGAGATCTGAGAGAGGTTTATAAGATTATGAGAGGCATAGACAGAGTTGACAGGCAGCATCTTTTTCCGAAGGGTTGAAATGTTGAATAACAGAGGGCATGTATCAAAGGTGAGAGAGGGTAATTTCAAAGGAGGTGTGAGGGGAAAGTTTAGAGAGCGGTGGGTGCCTGAAACACTCTGCCTGGGGCAGATACGTAGGAGACTTTGAAGGGTCATTTAGATAGGGACATGAAATTGAGGAAAATAGAAAGATATGAACGTTGTGTAGGCAGTGAGGATTAATTTAGTTGGCCATTGATCACTAATTTAGTTGTTTTAGCATAATATTATGGGCCAAAGTCTGGTTCCTGTGCTGTACTGTTTTACGTTCTGTGTTCTGCCTGTGGCACAGACCATATGGTTTGCATCTATCAAAGCAGTAATGCTTTTCTTAGTGTTAGCAAGCAGCCATTTATTGGGGAATAGATCTAAACAATTTTGGGCTGGTTCTAATTCCTGAACTCACACATGCCCTTGCTTGATTGGAGCTCAATTTAATGACAGCCAGTGAAATAACAGCTAAGTTAATCATCATGCAGAGGTTTATCATTGAATTAAGGACTATGCTGTTAAAGATATTTACCAGTCAGTCATACATTTCATTAGTAATCATATATTGGTCAGTATCAAAGTTATTCAAAGTAAATGTTATTATCAAAGCACATACTGTATATGTCACCATATACAACCTTAAGATTAATTTTCCTAAGGGCACCTCAGCAAATCTTTAGAACAATAACTATAACAGGATCAATGAAAGATCAACCAGAGTGCAGAAGACAACAAACTGTGCAAATGCAAATATAAATAAACAGCAATAAGTAATGAGAACATGAGAAATTGAGATATAGAGTACTTAAAGTGAGACCATTGGTTGTGGGAACATTCCAATGATGGGGCAAGTGTGTGTAGTTATCCCCTTTTATTTAAGAACCTGATGGTTAAGGAATAGTAACTGTTCTTGAATCTGGTGTGAGAGTCCTGAGGCTCTTGTACTTCTCCCTGACAGCAGCAGCAAGAAGAGAGTATGACCTGGATGTTGGAGATCTCAGATGATGGACGCTGCTTTTCTACAACAGGGTTTCATGTAGCTGTGTTCAAAGGATAATGCATACTCACTACATGCATACTCTGTCTAAATCACCCATTGTATCTTCTCATAAAGTATCCAATCCTTTTGGAATAATAATGTAATTAGGACCATTAGCTGAAAGATAATTCTACTGTGTAAGCAATTAAGATACTGACCCCACAGCATTTGTGTTGTTAATGTAATTAACTTTCTCAGGGGATAAAACATCAAAAAGTAAACTAACCAACAGACTTCAAAAATAAACTTTTTAATTACCAGTTGTCTCTTTTTGTTAGCAAATGCACCCTGGATCTCACCACATACTTAAGGGGCTGGATATTCACAAAAGGTAATGCCACATTAAGAAATCTTTTCTAGTTTTTATCATAAATAATGAGCTTCCAAAAAGATCATCGCCTTTGTGTGAATCACTATGACTACAGTTCATAGCCTAACCCTGTACAATGACGTAGAAGATTCTGTCACAAACTCCACCCAGTATATGCTGTACATGCAAGCTCATCCTAACACCTCATCTCATAAAATAAAGCCTAATTTTTAGGCCGGTGTAGTGCTCATTAGGGAAGACTATGTGAATCTTGCTCACCTGTAGCCTTTATTTTGGTGATCAGCAATCACTTAATTCTATGAACAATTGCCATCTCCCATTTTAATTTGAACATTAAAACTCCATTCTTTGAATGTTCAGTAAAATGTTTATACTCTTGAGGACTGAGATTTATTGTTAATGAGCCAAGTTGAGCAACAGTCAAATTCATGAGGCTGTGTTTGTGTAAGATTTAATCTTGCATGGGGGGTTATAGATTCAGTCTGATGTCAATGAGTTTAAGGGTAGCTAACTCTATTTGTCCTCACAAAGTTTATAGACACTTGTATGAGGATGATGATTGTTAGCACTAAAATAGATCTTGGATCATAGTAAACATGAGGAAATCTGCAGATGCTGGAAATTCAAACAACACACACAAAATGCTGGTGGAACACAGCAGGCCAGGCAGCATCTATAAGGAGACTACTTCGTAGTCCTGATGAAGGGTCTCAGCCCAAAACGTCAACAGTGCTTCTCCATATAGATGCTGCCTGGCCTGCTGTATTCCACCAGTATTTTGTGTGTGTTCTTGGATCATAGTCCCTGATTCTAGTATTGTGTAGAAGGCATACAAAATGTTTGCCAAGATTGAGATTTTTATTTATTGAAATACAGTGCAGAATAGACCCTTCCCACTGTTCGAGCTGTGTCACCGATAACCACCAATTTAACCCTAGCCTAATCATGGGACAATTTACAATGACCAATTAACTTACCAACCAGTACATCTTTGGACTGTGGGGGGAATCCGGAGCACCCAGAGGAAACCCTTGCAGACGTGGGGAAAATGTACAAATTTGCTCCAGACAGCAGTGGGAATTGAACCTGGGTCCTTGGTACTGTAAAGCATTGTGCTGACCACTGCTCTATCATGTCACCCTTCTTCTGTGTCCGTATCCTGTATATGTATATATCCTGGTAAAGGCTAGCCAGAACGTTGAAGGAGCCTTTTAAAAATTCCAGCACATTTCTGCCATTGCATAAAGTTATTGTTAATACAGTTACATAGTAATATCAGGGTAGAAAAGATGTGAGCTCGAACTTCAGCCCACATTTACTGAGAAAACCTGGGATGCAGTGAGGCATGAAGGAAAAGATGATACCGATGCAGTGGGGGTCAACGTTGGAAAAGAATACAGCACTTTGGTGAGACTATTCACATCAGTCATGAACTATAAAATTTCAGTGGTGATTCTTGGAGAAATCACCATTTCCTACAGTGGCAGACTCAAGAATTCAGCGACTGACCATTCTTCCATCCTAGTATTTTGTGGTATTGAATTTCAGGCATCAAGTTCAGCCACAATGGATGTGCTATTGAAATTGCCATGCAAGGAACTCGATATAAACTTAGGGAACATAATACATACCTTGGGAGCAGGTGAGGATTATTTTCCAGTAACTCAATTTCAGAAGAGGGGTACCATGTTTAAAAATAACAGAAGTTGTTTGAGTTGTGGACAGTGAAGAAGGTTGTCAAACGGTACAGAAGGGAATAGATAAGTTGCAGATAAAGTTGGAGAAGTAACAGATGGAGTTTAAACAAGGCAAATGTGAGGCATTGTACTTTGGGAGGTCAAGTATAAGGCGAAAGTACCTATACAATAAATTGCTGGATCTTTAACACCAATTATGTACAGAAGCACAAATTCAAGTTTATCGCCATTGTAAACAAAACGACTTTACTCAGACCACAGTGCCCTCACAATACATATATTACACGCAGCACGTAAAACAAAATATTACCACAAATAACTGAATAAAATACAATTCAAAATGCATGTGAATTGTGCAGAACAGGGAAACAATAAACAGCTCGCTGTCCTAGTGACGAGATCACAGTGGTGGCAGGGTATTCATTAGTATCACAGCATAATGATGGATGTCGGGGCCCACATCCATACCTCCCTGGAAGAGGCAACAGAAGGAGATAGAGTGGTAAAGGAAGCATTAGACATGCTTTCCTTCAGTGGTCAGGATGTTGATTAAAAGAGTCAGGAAGTAATTTTGCAGCTGCGTAAAATGCAAGGCATTTCACAAGGTTCCTCGTGGGAGGCTGGTCAAGAAGGTTCAGTCACATGGCATTCAAAATGAGGTAGTAAGTTGGAATAGACATTGGCTTTGTGGGAGAAGCCAGAGAGTTGTGGTAGACAGTTGTTTTTCTGACTGGAAGCCCTGTGATTAGTGGAGGGAGCGCTGCTGGGTCCTCTGTCGTTTGTCAGCTGTATCAACGTTCTTCATGATAATGTGGTTAACTGGATCAGCAAGTCTGTGAATGACACCAAGATTAAGGGTTTAGTGGACAGCTAGGAAGGCTGTCACGGCTTGCAAAGGG
This sequence comes from Hypanus sabinus, assembly GCF_030144855.1. NCBI lineage: Eukaryota > Metazoa > Chordata > Chondrichthyes > Myliobatiformes > Dasyatidae > Hypanus > Hypanus sabinus. Next base: position 34,175,335 of record NC_082715.1, on the reverse strand, counting down.
ATCTGCATCAGCTGGAAAAGGGCCTTAATGGAATTTAATGTAGCCAAGTTTTGTACTTCAGGGTAGGTCTTACACCGTGAACAGTAGGGCACTGAGGAGTGTAATGGAACAAAGAGATCTGGGAATACAGCTCCCTAATTTGTTGGAAGTAACGCCACAGGTAGATAGGACCATAAAGAAAGCTTCTGGCACATTGGCCTTCTTAAATCAATATAATGAGTTTAAGAGATAGGCTGTTATGTTGAAGTTGTATAAGACATTGGTGAAGCTTAATTTGGAGTATTAGGTGCAGTTTTGATCACCTAACTACAGGAAAGGTGCAAACGAGGTTTAAAGATTACAGAGAAAAATGACAAGGATGTTCCCAGATTTGGAAGACCTGAGTTATAAGGAAAGATTGAACAGGTTAAGACTGTATTCATTAGAACGTAGAAGATTGAGAGGAGTTTTGACAGAGGTATACAAACAATTTCATCCTAGAAAATATTGGCATGAAACCAATACTTCTGGAAACTGTTATCCTACGGAACCTTCGTTATTTTGGACACATCTCAAGAACTGATGACACACTGGAATGCACTGTGCTTGAAGGCAGAGTAGAAAGAAGCTGCTCCCGAGGCAGACAGAGGGCAACCTAGATCGACAACATCAAGAAGTGGACTTGCCTCACCGCCAGAGATGCAAGAGGTTTGACTGCCGACAGATTGCAGTGGAACAAAGTGGTCGCCGAGGCTCTGGCTGAGCCTCATGGCTATCATGTATCACATGATAATGATGATGATACAAAATTATGAGGGTATGCACTGAGGTTGGGTGGACCTTCAACCAGAGGTCATAGGTTAAGGGTGAAAGGTGGAGAGTTTAAGAGGAACATGAGGGGAAACTTCTTGACTCAGAGGGTCATGAGAGTGTGTAATGAGCTGCCAGCATAAGGGGTGCATTCAGGCTTGAGTTCAACATTTAAGAGAAGTTTGGTTAGGTACGTGGATGGTAGGGGTATGGAGGGCTAAGGTCCTGGTGCAAGCTGAATAGAGTAGGTGGCTTAAGTGGTTTTGGCATGAACCAGATGGGCCAAAAGGCCTGTTTCTGTGCTGTACTTTTCCATGACTTTATGATTCTAACTTCAGTTAGTCTGCACTTCAGATTTAGATTCATTTATTTATCACATGTACATTGAAAAATGCAGTGAAATGCATCATTAACAGTCAACACAGGAGTATTATGTGCAATTTTGGTCACACCTTTACAGGAAGGTGTTAAAGAGACTTCAGAGAGAATACAGAACAGGTTTGCCATGGTGCTGCCTGGATTAAAGAGTATTTGTTCTAAAGAAAGGAAAGATAAACTTGGTTGTCCTTTCTGGAGCATCAGAGGCTGAGGGGAAATGTTAGTTTATAAAATTATGAAAGGAATAAACTTTTTTCCCCAGAGTAGTAATCAGGATCAGGTTTAATGTCACTGGCATATCTTGTGAAATTTGTTGACTTTGTGGCAGCAGCACAATACAATACATAATAATAGAGAAAAAAACTGTGAGTTACAGTAATACATATCCATATATACAGAGAGAGAGAGAGAGAGAGATTAAATAGTTAAATAAGTAGTGCAAAGATAGAAATTTAAAGAAAGTAGTGAGGTAATGTTCATGGGTTTCATGTCCATTCAGTAATTGGATGGCAGAGGGGAAGAAGCTGTTCCTGAATCACTGAGTGTGTGCCTTCAGGCTTCTGTACCTCCTTTCTGATGGTAACAGGGTGGTGTTCTGTGTAAACCCATGTGATGTCAAATACCAGGGGACATGCATTTGAAGCAAGGGGCAGAAACTTTAAAGGTGATGTGTGGGGCAGCGTCTTTACTCACAGCATTTTAGGTGTCTGGAAGACACTGCCAGGGATGGTGATGGAAACGTATGATAGTGAAGTCCAAGAGGGAGTTAGAAAGGCAGGGAATGGAGAGGCATGGATCATGTGCAGGCATAAGGAATTAGTTGGTCAGCACAGACATTGTGGGCTGAAGGGCCTGTCCCTTTTTTCTGTTCAGTGATCTAAAAATAAGTGTTTCAGTACACTGTGGCTGGCCACGCTGATTCAAGCACATACTTTAAAATGAATATGAAGCCTGCTCATCACTGATGTTTCAAGCACGGAATCAATTACATGTGGCAAAATAATTGAAGTACTTGATTCACAACACGGAGGAGACTCGATGGGCCAAATGGCCTAATTCTGCTCCAAGGTCTTATGGTCCAACACTTCGGCATTAGTGTGAAGGCAGCACTTCATTTCTTTATTTGGAATTGCTTCTCAGCAATTGCCAATTCTACTAAGACTGCAGGTCACAGCTGTTGAGAGCACTTCTCCAAATACGGCCTACGGGTCCCTAGCACAGACTACTTCAAGAAGGGGGTGGCAAGCTCTTGTAGCAAGCCCTAGTGATCTCTTTAGGCTAGGTGAAGGGCACATTGTAGGCTGCCCATTCATGGGCAAAGATCGTAAAGCAAACACTGGGCCCTTAATTTGCTTTGGCAGAAGATCATGTTCTGCTTGAATGCTGGCACTAAAACTGTTTTACTCATCATATTGCAAGGGCACGGATGTGAATTTTGTAGGTGGGAGGAGTTTGACACGTGATAACCTGTGTTTAAATTGTAATTTATTTACAGGAGGATTAAATAGATATCCAATTATTTCCCACGACTCCACCTGGATTTGCTCACATCCTAGGGAAGAATTTGATTGTGTGTAGCTCTGAGTATCTGATAGCTGGTGTCATTTTGTCAAGAACATAATGCAGGCACATTACTTGAAGTGAGCCAGAATACGGAGGGCCAAATGCTTTTACTAATCTTAAATGATGCACACATACTGTATCTTATTTTCCCAAAAAAGCATGAAGTACATAGAGTATTACTGTTGAATATGTATCAGTCAGCAGTTGAAGCTGCTTGAGGCTGTTCGAAAAATTTGAAGCTGCGTTCTACAGAGTCATCTCGTAATTCTAAATAATTTATTGTTCTATCTGGCTGTTTGTATTCATACAATGTATTTTTTTGTTATATAAAGGAGTATTCTGCAGCAGTCAAGGCCAGATTCATTTGTCATTTCTTGGATGTTTTTCACCAATTTGTTGTTTATTTGGTTTGAGTTCATTTGAACAGTCACCATTCATTGGACTTATCCAGCTCAGCAGAGCAATTTGCACTCATGCGCCTGATGGGCGGATGTTAGTAGCGATGGTGATTACATTGATGAGGTCTGTACAGGTTCAGGTTGTTGATGTAACAGAGAAAAGAGTTGAGGAGAGGTACCGGAGAACAAGGCCTATGTGACAGAGCCAGCGAAGGGCCCACAGCGACATCGTTGTTTTGAAGGAAACAAGAGGAATATAAAGGGAAGCTGTTCAGGGTCAGAACAAATTCTACCGGGCAGATGAGAGTGTTGGTAGAGAAATGATGGGATCTGTGTTTCAGAAAAAAAGTGGGGACCTTTAACGCTTCCCTGTGGAGGATCGAGGTGCAAGAATACTGGACATTCATGGTGAAGGTGAAGTGCAAAGGCCAGGGAATCAATTTTACCCTGAATAACTTTTCATTCGATAACCAGCCTCCACTTCCAGCACATCATCCTTCATTATTTTCACCAGCTGTAACAGAATCCCACCACTAGTTAGATCTTCCCTTTCCACCTGCCATAGGTACCATTCTTTCTGTGACCTGTTGGTCTGTTCATACCCCTCCACCCAGCCCTCGCTGACCCCTGGCACTCTCCCTTACAACCGCAGGTGGAACAACACTTCTTTGGATGCCTCCTCTATTACCTCCATCCAGAAATCTAAATGGCCCATCGAGGTGTGCCAAACATTCATGTACGCCTCCTTCAACCTCATGTACTGCAGTCATTTCAGCCCATTGTAATCTTCTCTACTCCAGTGTAGATTAGGTGATCCTTTAGCAGTCTGTATACATTCTTTCTGCACTGAATATCCCAAGCTTCTGGTTGCTGTTCATTGCCCATTGCCGTTCACACTGCTGATGCACGACTGTGCTGCTAAATCCAGTTCAAGCTGAATCAGTAGTTGGCCTCATCAACAATGATGACAAGATTGCGCACAGACAGGAGAGAGAGCGGCTGGTAGAAACGTGCAAGCACGACAGCTTGAGTCTCAACATGGCCAAGACTAAAGAGGTGATAGTGGAGCTTAGGAAAGTGCAGACTGACCACTCCTCACTGCACATAAACACTCCTCCATGAAGAGAGGGAAGCACCAAGTTTCTGGGAGCGCACATGATGGAAGATTTCACCTGGTCCTTCAATGCCATCTCTCTAGTCAAAAAAAAACACAGCAGCATCTCCACTTCCAGAGGAAATTGAGCATTTCCCACACCACTGCAATTCCTACCAATTTTTTCTGTGTCCCAGCCAGCTGCATCACCGTTTGATACAGTCAGTAAAAAGCATCTGACCTCAAGACCGTACAAAGAATGGTGAGGACTGCTGAGAGGATCACTGGGGGTTCTCTTCCACCCATCCAGGAGTACTGTGTACACAGGGCCCTTAGCATTGTCAGTGGTCCCTCCCATCCATCCAACAATCTCTTTACCCCCCATCCCCCACACACCCACTATCCGGTAGGAGTTTCTGTAACATTAAGACAAGGATAGGAAAGAGCTTCTTCCCTCAGGCTGTGGGTCTGCTGGACTCCCTGCCACCACCCAGCTATCATCAGTCATGAAGCACCAGTAGCGTTATACTGTTTACTTTTCAACTTGTATCGTCAGTGCACCTTATCATTTGTTAATTTATTTGTGGTAATGATTTAAGTGTGTGAGTTATATATATTGAGTGAAGTACCTTGGTCTGGAGGAATGTTGTTTCGTTTGGCATTAAACATGTACATGGTTGAATGACAATAAACTGGAACTTCCCATTACCACACCAACCTATCCATCTTCCATCTTCTCCACTGCCAGAGTGAGGCCCGGTGCAAATTAGAAGAACAACACTCCATATTCTGCTCATATGAACCCATTCATATGAACATTGAATTTACTAGTTCAATAATCTTTACCTCCTGTGTTCCCCTCTCTCTTTCCTTCTGATCCACCTCTGGTCCTGCCACTTCCGTTCCCTTTTCCATAATTGCCCCTCCAGCCCTCATCTGGTTTCACACACCTATTACCCACACACTTCACCCACTGGATCCCCTCACATCTTTGGTTCTATCTCCTCTTCATCTCTCTACTGATCGTTCCTATTATTATCTCCCTTACTTACCCGATTCCTGCAAAGGTAACCTTTGTGTCATCTCCTATCCCCCTCCACCCCTCTGCCCACCAGGCTTCATTTATATTTTCTCATCCATCACCCACCTGCCTTTTTCTTCCAACCCCACCCTGTCTGCCACCTGACTCCTCCTGCCCACCTCTCTCTGCGTCCCCCTATCACGTGGTGACCCCGCCTCAATGACCACTCCTCTCTCTCTCTCTCTCTCTCATCTCTTTCTTTTTTAACAGCCTCTGTACCCTCCCACTCTCTGGACTGCCACAGGGTCTCAACCGGAGATGTAGGCAGTCATCTGACATGCTGCTTAACCTGCTGCATCCTCCAGCACTCAGGCACCTGCAATGCCTGGTGTCTGCAAATATAATCAGCCTTGGTAAAATCAAGCAAACATGTTCCCAATAGCACTAATATAGAATAAGCAGGGGTTTCCTGGATAATATTTATCCTTCTATCTATAGCATTAAAATAATTTAGCTTTTCATGGTTTCATTGCACTTTATGGTAAAATGAGTCAGCTCCATCATGGGATCTAGCTTCCATAGTATCACGGACATCTTCAAGGAGCGGTGCCTCAAAAAGGCAGCGTCCATCATTAAGGACCTCCACCACCCAGGACATGCCCTCCTCTCATTGCTACCATCAGGCAGGAGGTACAGAAGCCTGAAGGCACACACTCAGTGATTCAGGAACAGCTTCTTCCACTCTGCCATCCAATTTCTGAATGGACATTGAACCCCATGAACACCACCTCACTACTTTTCTTATTTCTATTTTTGAACTGGCTCTTTAATATGTGGTAATTCACAGAACTTACTCTGTATTATTATGTATCGTACTGCTGCCGCAACTTTAACAAATTTCACGGCATATGCCAGTGGTATCAAACCTCATTCTGATTCATGCAACTTGCAAACTGGAGCCCTTAATTCCTACTTTACAACATTGATTATACTTCAGAATAACCTAGGCAGCTGGGCTTCAGGCTGCCCCTGTGGTCATGAAAAGTGATCAGTGTTCTTTAACCGCGTTAGCTTGAAGCTCACTGAAAGAAGTTTGTAAAAATGAAAAAAGAGAGTTGTAAAGTAGGGGGAAAAAACAGGATTGTAGTTCTTTCTATTTACTGATAACTTTGTGTGACATTCTAACCAATCCAATGGGATCAATATTGTGGTGGTTTAGTGTAAGGACAGTTTCAGCAGAACACAGGAAAGCGGGACGCGAGCAAGGGTCATTTGACACATAAAACCTGTTTGGGGTCTTGCTGTGTTCTCCTTCCTCACTAACACTTTCTTCATTCATGTTATCATTTACTGAATCTTCTGAGAAATATTATATGTAAATATCCCTTGAATTTCAAATGTAACTAAGTGAAAAGTTTGAATATCTTTTCCATGTCTTTGCATTCAACTCTGGCTACTTGCCCTTGAGCAGACAACCTCCCTAGTTCCTTGCAGCAGAAGGGCCATTCTGCGCCATGGTATGCATGATTATATTCATCTCCATCTGTTCCAATTACAACCCAAATGTTCAATAATTTCTTATGAATTAATAATGCCAGCTCTATCTCCTGGAAGCTATCCATTGCTTTGTGAATGAGAGACCATTTAGTCCACAGTCATTGTAAAAAGTTATTAATCTTGATCTTTTATTCATTTTTCTTTTTAGCCAGAACATTGAGACTGAAAATGACTTGCAACCACTTCATCCTGGAAAATACTCATGTGTGAATTCTTTTTGCCATCTGGTATCTCAGGGAGTTAATAAAGTGAGCACTCTGTCCAAAAGTAAGGAAGTAGAAGATGATTGCTGACTAGGTTCTGTGGAGCATCCCCAAACCTACTCTCAACTCTCCAAACACGCACTCACACGCAATCTTGCCGATATCCATTTCCTGGATTGGCCCCCTTGTATCCCTCTCCTACTCCACTCCCATCCTTCTCTTTCTCCTTAGCCTCACTGCCACACTCCCATTTCCATAATGTCTTCCCTCCCTCTCTGCTGCCTGCTCACTAAACCCAAACTCTTCCATTCCCTCTCAACCATCCCAGCTCCCCGCCTGCTTTCCAGGCCCCCTCCCCCAATCTCCAGGAGTTGGCTACTTGCTGGCCCTAACAGTTAGGACTTTCACCTTCTGCTGTCTCCTGCCCTATGTCCTTTTCAAGGCCACACCTAGACCAATATTCACCATCAATCCCGGTTCTTGCAATACTTAAGTAAAAAACAAAGTTACCTGAATGCATTTCAGATGAATGATTGGCCTTTAACTGATTTTGGATAGTATGCATTGTGATAGAGTTTCATACAGACATCCAATTCTCCAATGTTGTGACATACCGATCTTCCATGCATCTTGGCTCTCCCACCGCCTCATGCATAACCTGTGCAGCTTGGAATCTCACACCAATGGATAGCAACTACTTCAGGCAATCCAAAATTTGTTAATGTTAAACCATAAGACTTGCAGGTAGAATTATACCGTTCGGCCCATCGAGTCTGCTCCACCATTTGATCATGGCTGATTTATTTTCCCTCTCAACCCTTTTCTCCTGCTTTCGCCCCATAATCATTGATGTCCTTAATAGTCAAGAACCTATCAATCTCTCATATAAATATACACAATAACTTGGCCTCCACAAATGTCTGTGACAATAAATTCCACAGATTCACCACCTTTTGGCTAAAGAAGTTCTCCCTCATCATTTTTCTAAAGGGATATCCTCTTATTCGGAGGCTGTGACTCTCCCACAGTGTTGTTGGACTGCTGATTAACATCATACTGTGCCTCTAGTGAGTGAGATTTTGGAAAGGGACAGGGTCTCAGCCTTTGCCTGAAACATGAGGCAATCAGTGAAGAAGGTGAAGATTGTGATCAATTTGCAGGAAATTATAACAGAGGTATTTACAGAAGTTGTATTATTTGTCACCACTTGCTATTATTTTAAATGTTTTTAGACAAATTGTCAGAAGAAGGAACTAAAAATCCACCAACTAGCTTACGTATTTTGGACAAAAAAAATGAAGGCAGAGCTGGTCTTGAATATTTAAGAAGTAATTTTAATATTTCTCCTTCGTCCCAAGTGAAAGGCTTTGTTGGTGTTTCTTAACAGAGTCTTTTGTCTGAAGAGGGAAATGACACATCACACTCCGCATCAAAAAAAAGGACATGGCTACGAAACATCATTTGAGCTTTTTGTGGCAATCACTTGTTATTGGTGCAAACTGTAGGCTGAACTCCAATAGGAGTTTGGCTCAGCCACCATGGGGAGAAGGATTGTAGTGTGAGTATCCAGGAAATAGGTTGTGAGCAGCATCCTGGATGAATTGGCCTAAGATGTATGAACCTTTTGATTTGTTTACCTGAGTGGATTTAGAGTGGTGAGCTGAACTCTTTGGTGATGAGTGATGGAACAATGGGATACAGTCAAACACCAGGACACCTGTTGCTTAAAAACAAACCCACACTTCCTGGATACTATTTTAAATAAAATGCCATGGCATCATCAATTATTAAAACCTAGCTTTGCAACAAGCAAGATATAAAAAATGGCAAACTTTCGTCACTGAATTGCAGCAAGAATCAATATTTGAAAATAACAGCAAAGCGTATTCCTATTGGGAAAAGGCAATGCAGTAATATTGTTCACTTCTATAACACCTATTAGGCAGGAATATTTTTCTTCAAAGGCAAACACCATAGCTGTGTAATGTGGTGATGTATTCTTGATTTGAAGTTTGGTTCCATTAACTTCAAAATAATTGAATTTCAGAACTAGAGTGAAAATGCTCAAACACAATGTTAAACAGATATGACTGAGGATGAGTTTTTAACCCTGCTGTGAGTGGCTAATACTGGCCTGGTGCAGATAAACTGAAGAAGTTATAAACCACTTATTGTTTGGATTTGAACTGCCTCACTGCTTAGGAGGCTGAGGCAAATGGATTTATTCTTGTGACTGTCTTATTGTAGAATGATTTGCTTTCCAGTTGCACATACCTTGCACTTTGTGTTATAAATTTCAATACAGCATACCGAAAATATCACTTATTTTATTTCATAAAAGGTGATCAGCATACTATTTATCCAGGTTTGGCACAAGATCAATTCAGTCCCATCAGTGGGAATAAAATGCAATGCTCTTCTCACAATCATTTGGAGTATAGTAAGTAAATAAGGAGAGTTGTCCAACAGACTAGTCAAGCAATATTCTGACATATTTATAAACATATACCATAAAAGAACACACCTGAACTCTCCATCAGAATCCTTGGGTGCACCTTATTTCATCAGTAAGGTCGAATCAGATGATGTAGTGGCCCAGTGTACACACATGAGGGAGTGTAGCTTTCTGAGTCCTTAAAATTGAGACTATTGAAATTCTATTGCATCTGGTGCAAAATGGGTAAAAACAAACTGCAACTTGTTACCGCCTATCATTCCCCTTCTACTGATGAGTTCAGCTATGATCAGGTTAAAAGTCGGGACAGGCGTGATAAAAAAACTGCAGCTATTTTCTTGTGTTGTCATGAATCAATTCTTTGTGTTGAACCTCACTGGGAGTATCAAAAGACCATAATGTACTTAAGGTCGAGGGTGTCACTGAAAGCTGATCAAGCTTCCCAGACTTAGAGATGTCCTTGCAATTATATTGGCAGCAGGTAGTGAGTGAATCATCATTCAGGATTTAACAATTTTTACCTCATACTCATCAACTGAAGGTATATTTGTCCACTATAGCTTTGGTAGAAATGAGCACCATATTGTCATTATAAAACAAAAGTCCTGGCTTCACATAGCTTTAAGCCAACACATAACCAATAGATCATCACCGAGCTCTGGAGCCTTGTCTCACCTGGTCATGAATGGTGGTGAACGATTAGATAGCTAATGGCGAGAATATTCCTATCCTCAATGATGTTAAGTCTTAGTGAGTAAGTGCTAACATCATTTGCAATCATGTTCAGTGTGCTGTGGATGTTGGTAATCAGTCTCAGCATCCTGTTGAGATCTCTAACTTCACAGAAACTGGAGTCCAATCATTTTGATTACATCTACATGAATTCAACAAACAACTGAGAGTCTAGAGTCAGGAAAGTCCTGTGATTAGACAATACTGTAGCACTGAAGACCTATGTTCCAGATTTGGCTTGTCTCTAGTGAAGATAAATCTACATGACAATGAGGATAGCTGCCACTTATTTTCTATTCAGAAGAAGTAGAGTGATTCCAATCCATTTAATACACTCTCAGTTCACTCTCAATCACCAGCAAATTGATAGAATGTAAATTGGTAAGTTGTTCGGTTATTGTCATATGTATAAAGTACAGAGAAAAACTTTATTTTGTATGCCATCCATACAGATCATTTCATTACCACAGTGCATTTGGGCACTACAAAGAAAACAATAACAGAAAGCAGAATAACATATTACAATTACAGAGAAAAGTTCAGTGCAAGCAGATAGTAAGGTGCAAGGCTACAATGAGGTAGATTGTGACAACAATGAAATGAAATGAAAATGTAAGTGAAATATCTTTATTGTCATTGCAAAGTACAATTTGTCATGCACCAATTCAGCCAAACTGAGTTTGCAACTCTTGTGCTCAATGCTATAAAACAACAAATAAAATAAATAAACAATAAATAAAATCAAGTAACCAGCCAGTACAAGCAATGTTCAGCAGTACAAAAGCACAACTCAGATGCATGACAGCCATAAAACCAGTATTAAAAGTAGCAATGTAACAAATTTATGGATGATGCTTGATTGATTGATTCAGAGCAATTATAGCTCTGGGGAAAAAGCTATGTCCACCTTATCACAATGCAGAACTGTTCAATAGTCTTATAACTATTAGATAGGGATATCATCGATAGTGCTATCAATCAAGTGGTGTTTTCCCTAATAACCAGCTCTCCGGTATCCAATTTTGTTCTAACAAGATCACTAAGCTCCAGATGCTTTCGTAGTCTTGTTGCAAACGGGGATCAAAGAACTGAATTCTGAAGATGAGGCTAGAATGACTGCCCTTAGCACCATGGACAGCACTTGAGCATCTGAGGCATGAAGTAGCCCAAGTAAAACTGAAATCAAGTCAATCACAAACAAGAGAAAATCTACAGACACTGGAAATCTGAGCAACACACACAAAATGCTGGAGGAACTCAGCAGACCAGGCAGCATCTATGGAAGAGAGTACAGTCGATGCTTCAGAATGTCTTCAGCTGCTTTAGCAATGATCTTTCTTCTATCCTAAGGTCAAAATAGGAATGTTCAATGATGATAGCATGATGTTTCCATTTTATTTATTTAGAGATCCTGTATGGAATAGGTCTTTCTGCTTCTTCAAGCCCAGCAACGCCCAAGAACTCCGATTTAAACCTAACCCAGTCATGGGATGACTTACAATGACCATTTAACTTATTCAGCACATATTTGGACTGTGGGAGGAAACCAGAGGACCCAGAGAAAACCCATGTATTCCACAGGGAGGATGTACAGACTCATTACAGAGGACTCCGGGGTTGAACTCTGAACTCTGACACGCCGAGCTTTGCGCTAACTGTTATGCTGCTGTGGCATACGATTACTTCCATTAGCACCATGCTCAATAAATGAAGTGGTCCATGCCAGCCTATACTGAGACCTTGAGAATGTTCAGGCATGGTCTGATAAATGGCAAGTAAAATTCATACCTCCAAGCAAAGAAACCCTAATACTGGCATTCAATTGTAAACACTAGAACATCTACAGATGCCGGAAATCCAAAGCAACACCCACAAAATGCTGGAGGAGCTCAACAAGTCAGGCAGCATCTATAGGAAAGAGTAAACAGTCAACATTTTGAGCTGAGACCTTTCACCAGGACTGGAAAGGAAGGGATAAGATGCTAGAGTGCAAGGAGGTTAGTTAGAAGGTGATAGCTGAAGCCAATTGGGTAGGAAAGATAAAGGGCTGGAGAGGAAAGACTCTGATAGGAGAGGAGAGTAGATCACAGAAGAAGGGGAAGGAGGAGAGGACCTAGGGGGAACATGATAGGTAGGTGAGAAGAGAAAAGAGTCCAGAGTATGAACTGAAGAAGAGGGGAAGGGGAGGGGATTTTTTTATATCAGAAGGCATAATTGATATTCAAGCTGAAGGCTAGCTAGACGTAGTATAAGATGTTGCTCCTCTACCCTGAGGGTAGATTTGGGCTGACATGTTGGATTAGGAATGGGAATCAAAATTAAAATGTTTGGTCACTGGGTAGTTTCTCTTTTGGCAGAAGGAGAGGAGGTGCTCAAGGAAGCGGTCCCAATTTAGGATTGGTCTCACCAATGTAGAGGAGGTTGCATTAGGAGCACCAGACACAATAGACAACCCCAGCAGATTGCATTAGTAGGGAAGGATGGATGGACAAGAAAATCATATTCTGCCATCTCCAAAGAGATCCTATCACCAAACATATGTTGACCTCCCCCACTCTCCACTTTCCACAAGGATTGCTCCCTCCTTGATTCTCTTGTCCATTCGCCCCTTCCCACTAATCTCCCTCCCAGCACTTACCCCTGTCACAGCCTAACTGCCTCACCTACCCATTCACCTCCATTTTGGGCCCCAAACAATCCTTCCAATCTGCTGAGGTTGTCTATTGGGTCCTGTGCTCCCGATGTGTCCTCTTATACATTGATGAGGCCTGTCGTAGTTTTGGGGGACCGTCTTGTTGAGCACCTCTGCTCCATCTACCAAAGGCAGAACCTCACTGTGGCCAAACATTTTAATCCTGATTCCCAAACCTGTTTTGACATGTTGGTCCCTGGCCTTCCCTTGTGCCAAGACAAGGCCACTCTCAGGGTAGAGGAGGAACACCATATCCTCTGTCTGGGTAGCCTCCAACCTGGTTGCATGAATATCGATTTCTCCATTTGGTTAAAAAACGGTTCCCTCTTCCTCCCCTCTGGTGTCTTCTCCCTTCCTTTGTAGCCCAAAAGAAGGGTCTTAGTCAACTGTTTATTCATTTCTGTAGATGATGGTTGACTTGCTGAGCTCCTCGGTGTTTTGTGTGTGTGGATGCGTTCAATGACATTTGCCACAGCAATGCACACAAAACGCTGGAGGGACTCGTCTATGGGTTTCTGGCCAAGACCCTGTCAGGGTCCGATCCGGAGCCGCGTTCCGGGTTTTGATCCGGACTCCGGGTCCTGCGGTGTTCCCTCCCGTCACCCGTGATCTAGTTAGGACCCTCCTAGTTCAAGGAGACACACCTGTAACTCATTGAGCTGCAGGTGTTTATAAGGGGCCTTGGGACTGGGACCAGATGGGTGGTCGTTTTGTTCTGTTTCCCTGCTGGCTCTGAACTCATCTCTGCATTCTGTTATCCCGCCCGGGTTCAGACCTATTCTTCAGCATGCTTCTCTGCCTGTACTAGTTCTGCCAGGTTGGTCCGCTCTCCCACCTTTCTTCCCATGTGCTGGTCCTGCTTCTCCACTCGGTTTTGTGTTTCGCACAGTCGCGCTGTGTGCAGACCGTTTCAGAATTTTTCCGTTGTCATGGCTGTTGTGTTGGTCGACCTGGACCTATGCCCGTTCCTACCCCTCGCCCCTGTCAGGCACGTCTGGCCGACCTGCCTCGGCCTGACAGTGGTTCGGCCTGTTCCTATCCCTTGCCTCCGTCGGGCGGTTCCGGCTGATGGGCCGTGGCCCGGCGGGGGTTCTGCTTGTTCCTATCCCTTGCCTCCGTCGGGTGGTTCCGGCTGATGGGCCGTGGCCTGGCGGGGGTTCTGCCCCCTTGCTTCTCTTCTGCCCGAACCTCGGGGACCTGTCCGCCCGAACCTCGGGGACCTGTCCGCCCGAACCTCGGGGACCTGTCTGCCCGAACCTCGAGGACCTGTCTGCCTGCCTGCCCAAACCCCGGGAGCCTGTCTACCTGAACCCGGACCGGGAGTCGCTCAGCTCTGCCTGCCAGAACTCTATCAAACTGAACCCCAGCTCTACCCATAAGTGCCATGGCATCCCCATCCTGTTCTCCCCCTAGTACTTCAGTGCCTGCATCCTGCGCTTGGGTCCATCCGGCCCCTCTTGACAGACCGTTCACCAGGACTGGAAAGGAAAGGGTGAGAGGAGTACACATTAGAAGGTGATAGGTGAAACTAGGTGAGCAGTAAAGTGGGTGGGAGGTAGAGTGATGAAGTGAAATGTTGGGAGGTGATAAGTGGAGGAGTTGAGGGCTGATGAAGAAGGAATCTAACAGAAAAGGCCACCGCCATTTGTCCCACCATAAACATCTTGTCAGGTAGGGGGTTGGTGTTACCATTAATCTCAAATTCTAGTAGACTAGACATATAAATGCCATCTTCACAAGAACAGACCAGAGCTGAGTATTCTGCAGTGAGGCCAGATTCTGGCACCCTGCCCCCCGGATGAGTGCAACTCCAAAGAAGTTCAACACCGTGGTATTTATTATTTGATCAATAGTACGTCCAACACCTCTGTCATTGATTCGCTGCACCAACAATGAACTTCGTCTGCTACACCTACCATCTACAAAGTGCACTGCATTATTCTAACAGTACCCATCAAACCACAATATCACCATTGAGAATACGAGGCTACTTGGGAACATAATCGGGTACCGGTTACACGCAAAGTCACATATCATTCAGATTTGAAAATACATCACTGTTCCTTCATCATAGTTGGGTCTAAATCCTGAAACAGCCTCTCTAATATCACTGCCTGAATACCTTAAAGCAGTTCAAGAAATTGGCTCAACACCACTTTATGAAGGGCAATGAGCAATGAACAATAAATGCTATCCACTAGTGATGCCCAGATTCAGGAAAAAAATGAATAAATACCGCACTGTCTCTGAAGATTTTATTTAAAATATGTCTGGGCTCCTTTGATCACAGCACAAACCTGGCTGCAATTTAGCATAAGTTAGCAATTCTTTTTCCTTACATCACTGCCAAAAACCACCCCCATTTCCACTCTCCCTGCAACTAGAAGTGTTGAAATAAATGTCCATTGCTTTTCATCTCCACAGCCAATTATTTTTAAAACCTCCTCATCACTCAACCACACCACTCTGACCCTTCACCCTCCTCACCCCACCTGGTTTAGTCAGATGACTAAGAGGCAAGCTGAGATTCTGCAGATTATATTCTGTTAGTTCTCTGTAGCATCTCTCCTCACCTTCACATGCTAATGTCCTTTTTTTCCCATTCCCAAACCATGGCAAGTTATGTACAGTGGAGACATGCAAAGTACTTCACAAAAAGTGCCAAATCTCTTCAAACTCCGAATGAAATATAGCCACTGCTGTACCTTCTTTGTAACTGCATTGATGTGTTGGACCCAGGTTAGGTCCTTAGAGATATTGACACCCAGGAACTGGAAATTGCCTATTCTTTCCATTTCTAATCCCTCTGATGATGCTGTGTGTTCCCTTGTCTTACCCTTTCTGAAATCTGCAGTCAGTTCTTTGGAATTACTGATTAGAGTGCAAGGTTGTTACTGTGACATTACTCAACTAGCTCATATATCTCCCTTCCCTATGCCCTCTCATCAGCATCTGATTTTCTGACAAAAATAGGAGTCATCAGTAAATTTATAGATGGAATTTGAGCTGTGCCTAACTGCCCAGTCATAGATGTAGAGAGAGTATAAGCATACACCCCTGAGATATGCCAGTGTTGATTGTCAGCGAGGTGGAGATGTTAATTCCACAGACTGTGGTCTTCTGCTTAGGAAGTCAAGGATCCAGTTGCAGAGTGAAGTACAGAGGCCCAGGTTTTGGAGCTTTTCAATCATAACTGTAGGAGTTCTTCACTGAGCTGTAGTCAATAAACAAAATCCTGACATAGGTATTTGTATTGTCCAGATGATCCAAGGATGCATGAAGAGCCAATGAGATCACATCTGCTGTAGACATATTGTGGCGATAGGCAAATTGCAGTGGATCCAGGTCCATGGCGAGACAAGAGTTAATTCTAGCCGCAACCAACCTCTCAAAGCACTTCACCACTGTAGTTGTGAGTGCTACTGGATGAAAGTCATTAAGGCAGCTCACCCTGCTCTTCTTCGGGACTGGTATAATCATTGCCCTTTCGAAGCAGGTGGAACTTCTGACTATAGCAGTGAGAGACTGAAGGTGTCTTTGAACACTCTGCCGGTTTGTTGACCTAGATTTCAGAGCATTACCAGGTACCCCATTGGGCCCCGCCGTTTTGCAAGCGTTCACCCTCTTGAACGTCAGCCTGGTGTTGGCCCCCAAGGCAGAGATCACAGGGTCCTCACAGCTGTAGTTGTATTCTCCCTATCAAGGCATGCATAAGAGGCTTTGAGCTCATCTGGGATTCCTGATGATGGGTTTCGCTTTGTAGGAACAAATGGACTGCAAACCCTGCCAGAGTTGACGTGCATCTGGTTCTGCCTCCAAGCACATTCTAAATGGACAAACATCACAATGAACCAAATGGCTTATGTGAATTTGTGGTGTGAAGTCTGGAGAAAGGCAGTGATCAGGGAGGGGACTCACCTTCAATTTTGTCAGATCAAAGAGAAGATTTATTTCCTACTCTCTCTAGTGCTGCCCAGTCTCCTGACGTTATCTTTAATTTCAAGCTGGCTTCCTTTCTCCCTGCCCAGGGTACCTGTAGGACAATACTTTCCCATTAAAGGCAATTACAAATATCCTAGCATCAGATTATTTGCTCTGCAGCAAGAAAACCCAGATCCTGGGTTTAATTTCCATCTTTTTAGCTAATTTCTTTCCCAGCATGAACAGTGAATGATGATGAACATTAGCAATCCTTAAACTGCTCTGCAGACTCCCCAGAGAAGATTGCTTTATCCTGGTTGTCTAGGTAATTCAGGCTAGAGATGGGTCTTTCACAGGCAGTGCTGCTTCACCATCAGTAGAAACTCACCACAGAAAACTTGAAATTAAAGCACTCGAATCAATTAAAGATGCCTCTGAGGTATCCAGGAATCCACAATTAAAACGCTAAAATGCTATTCACTTTTCTCAGTTCCTTAGTCTCTGCCTCATCTGTTCTCAGGATGCAGTTTTCCTTTACAGGACATCCAAATTATCCTACTTCTTCAAAGAATGGGGGTTCCCTTCCTCCACCATTGATACTGCCCTCACTGGCATCTTCACCTTTCCCCAATCATCCACATTCACACCATCCTCACACCCTCTTAACAGTGACAGAGTTCCTCTTGTTCTTACCTACCACTCCATGAGTCTCTGCATCCAGTACGTCATCCTCTGCAACTTCCAAAAGGATCGTACCACCAAACATATCATTCCCTCCCACACCCCCACCTCCACTTTCCACAGGGATCGCTCTCTCTATGATTCGCTTGCCCATTCATTCCTCCCCACTAATCTTCCTCACGGCACCTATTCCTGCAAGTGGCCAATGTGCTACACATGCCTATTCACCTCCTCGGTCACCTCCATTCAGGACCCCAAACAGCCCTTCCACATGAGGCAACACTTCAGATGCGAATCTACTGGGGTCGCCTATTGTGTCGGGTGCTCCTGGTGCAGACTCCTCTGCATTGGTGAAACCCATCATAAATTGGGCGACCACTCCGTGGAGCTCCATTGCTCCATCTGCCAAAAGAAGAACTTCCCGGTGACCAAGCATTTTAATTCTGATTTCTATTTCCATTTTGACATGTTGGTCCTTGGTGTTCTGTAGTGGGATGATCAGGCCACCTTCACAGTGGAGGAGCAACACCTTTACGTTGTCTCCAACCTGATGCCATGAATATTGATTTCTAACTCAAGTTCAAAAAAAATTCCCTCCCTTTCCCTTCATCTTCTATTCACCACTCTGGCCTCTTACCTCTTCTTACCTGCCTATCACCTCCCTTGGTACACCTCCTCCTTCCTTTTCTCCCATGGTCCACTGTCCTCTCTATCGGATTCCTTCATCACCAACTCTTTACCTTTCCCACCTTCCTGATTTCACCTATCACCCTCTAGCTATCTTCCTTCTCCTCACTTCACTTTTTATTCTGGCATTTTCGCTCTTCCTTTCCAGTCCTGAAGAAGAGTTTAGGCCCAAAATGTCAACTGTTTATTCATTTCCATACATACTACCTGACCTCCTGATTTCCTCCAGTGTTTTGTGTGTGTTGATTTGGACTTCCAACATCTGCAGAAATTCTTGTGTTTATTACAACACAAATATGTTTTCTTTTCCCATGAGGGACACATACAGTGATAATCCAAAAGCAACCGGCTGCTTCACTGACCTTTAAACAAGATCTTGATGGCAGCGTCTCTACTTTCTGCGAAGGTTGAGGGAAGTCCATCTCCCACCCCCCATCCTCACCACATTCTACAGGGGTTGTATTGAGAGCATCCTGAGCAGCTGCATCACTGCCTGGTTCAGAAATTGCACCATCTCGGATTGCAAGACCCTGAAGCAGATAGTGAGGCCAGCTGAGAAGATCATCGGGGTCTCTCTACCTGCCATTACAGACATTTACACCACATGCTGCATCTGCAAAGCAAACAGCATTATGAAGGACTCCACGCACCCCTCATACAAACTCTTCTCCCTCCTGCCATCTGGAAAAAGGCACTGAAGCATTGGGGCTCTCACAACCAGATTATGTAACCGTTTCTTCCCCCAAGCCATCAGACTGCTCAATACCCAGAGCCTGGACTGACACCAATTTACTGCCCTGTACTGTGCCTATTGTTTAATATTTATTGTAATGCCTGCACTGTTTTGTGCACTTTATGCAGTCCTGGGTAGGTCTGTAGCCTAGTGTAGTTTTTACGTAGTTCAGTGTAGTTTTTGTACTGTTGCCTGTAGCACCATGGTCCTGAAAAATGTCGTCTCATTTTTACTATGCACTGCACCTGCAGTTATGGTCGAAATGACAATAAAAAGTGACTTGACTTGACTCTTAGATCTTCAGTCACAAGAATGAAAAAATCATGTGGGATGTGTGACCTCTGTGCATTTCTCCTTGCCAAGTGTATTAGTTTGTAGTCCTATCTGCAGTGCTCTACAGGAAGCACTTAAACATTTTTTTTGACTGAATCAGCAATAGTATTACTCCTGTCCTTCCTAATGCTCAAACTTTGACTCAAAGGAAGTTCATGAATTGATTCTGGGATTGAATGGCTTGCCATATGAACAGCATTTGATGGCTCTGGGCCTGTATTCACTACAATTCAGAAGAATGAGGGGTGACCTCATTGAAACTATCGAATGGTGACAGATCTTGATAGAGTGGATGGGGAGAGGATGTTTCATATGTTGGGAGAGTCTAACACCAGAGGTCACAGCCTCAGAATAGAGGGGCGTCTTTTTAGAAAGAATTTGTTAGCCAGAAAGTGGTGAATCTGTGGATATCATTGCCACAGGCAACTATGGAAGCCAAGTCTGTATGTGTATTTAAGGGAGAGGTTAATAGATCCTTGATTGGTCAGGGCATGAAGGGATACAGGGAGAAGGCAGGAGAATGGAGCTGAGAGGAAAATTGGATCAGCCATGATGAACTAGTAGAGCAGACTCGATGGGCCAAATGGCCTAATTCTGCTCCTATATTTTATGGTCTTATGGATAGGAACAAAGGGCTGCATGCCTGCCGATTGCACAGACCAATTTCTGTATTTTTATTAAAAAAGTTTATTAATTTTTGACTTCTGAAATTACAGTCCAGTCTGACACTAAGACAAGGTTTAATCCTGCTGAGTCAATGCCAGCTCAAAACAGGGATAGCTGAAATCACAAGCTCACATCTCTTCAATGTTAACCTCTGTAATGGCCCTGCACGCTGACATTTAGCCTACTTTAAGGAGCAGTCAAGAGAGACATCTACTAGGCAATGCTCCTGAGAGGGACCTCAGTAAGTCCAATCGCAAACAAGAAAAAATACTGGAAATCCAAACACATGCAATATGCTGGAGGAACTCAGTGGGTCAGGCAGCATCTATGAAAAAGAGTAAACAGTCGACGTTTCTGGCCAAGGCCCTTCATTAGAACTGTCTCGATGCAAAGTTGACTGTTTACTCTTTTCTATAGATGCTGCCTGACCTGCTGTGCTCCTCCAGCATTTTGTCTGTGTTCCCCAGTACATGCATTTCATAGAAGGGTAGCTTCACCCCGCTACTTTGTACAACTCTCAAGCAGAAATCTGATAGATTTTCCATTACCTAAGGGGATGTGGTGAATAATGAGTAGCAGAACTGAATGGCTTCTCCTGTTCCGATATACCAATACGTTCCTTATGGCAAATTTGCTCCATCGACGCTATACTTCCAGCTTCTTCTCCATGGATTGTCACCTTGGCGTGGTGGAGAAGCTTGTGTGGTCCTGAGATCCCGAGAGCGATGCCATCTGGACCTATGCTCCTGGTAGGGTCACCCATGGTGGTAAGGTCGAGGGTGAGGTCCCTGACAAAGAACAATCCAAACAAGACCTCAACGATGGAACAGGCGGACGAAGTTACTTCAAACTCAATGGCAGATGAAGGCTGCAATAAATCCATGAGCTCCAATCGTTGTGGTTTCCATGCCGTTGGAATCAGTTGGTTGATTTGTGAAGTATCGTGTGCTTCTTGGAGTGCAACATCAAGTACACGTTAAACAAATACACGCACAGACATCTTTACTCTGTGGAAATGGAACGAAGACCATCAACCTCAACCTTGAGGGATAGCCACAACAATGACGACTTCCAGCTTAAAGAAAAAATAAAGAAAAGAAGGTTACAGATGCACACAACTTCCTGTTTCCTTCCTGACTTCATCAGGACTAAGTAAGGCAGATATTTTCAAATTCAGTTAAGTGAAGTTGATGAGCTCGTTGGGAAATCAGCCATTGTCAATGCTCTTCATTTTCACCCACACCATGGAACCTGACGCTGCCTAGATGCATCACTGAAGTGCTCTTTCATCCATGTTTTGGCATGGTCTAACTTCATGTAATTATGCCTATTTCAGCAAATGATTGCATGCATAAGATTATTAATGTTTTTCGTATTGTAAATATACAGTGGATTCTGGTTAGTTGGGCTATCAGTTAATCTGGGCAGCTACTTATTTGGAATAACTCTTAAGGAACAAAAACTAATAGAGAAAATAGCTGGGATTCCCTTTGTTTGTTTAGGACATTGTGCCACTTAATTGGGTCAGGGGACTATTGCCATACAGTTTCTAACTAGTGACAGTCATGTGCACTTGTGTGGCTGTTATATACTGCACCAGTGTTTCTCAACCGGGATTCCACGGAACCCTAGGGTTCTGTGAGTGGTCACTAAATCTTCTGTGAGAGATTGTGATTAAAAAAATAAACGTTGATTTTTGAACTTCACACCACATATGATGCTAAAGCTCACAGTGGCGGGCAGTGACCAAACAGCCCCGTTAGTAATCTCACCCCAGTATGGCGGTGCACAACAGGACCGTGCTTATTTGGTTGAATCCATTCTCAGTTTTTGGCGCGAGATAGGGGAGGACAATTGGTGAGCCCTCTATTGCATGGAGGGGAGAACAGAAGGCTGTATTGCTCGGAAGGTAGTACAGTAGGCTGATGATGAACGTGAAGTGCATTTTCTAAGCAATCAATGGACTCGCACAACTTGGGCTGTGATGTCAGCTTTTCCCTCCCATATTCCCTCCCTCATACTTCCCCTTATGGGCCACTGACTGACTTTTGAGAGCAAACAAACTACCAGTGTAGTCGAACACTGGAGGGAAATTTTCATTCTAAAAATGTCCAGTGTTGCAATTTTTGAAGAGAAGGTGTGAAATGGAAGAGGAGGATTAATGGCCTAGGGCCAGGCCTACGGACAATTCTGATAAGGTTACTGCTGAAGAATTACAATTTTCCGAGTCATTTTACTGCACTAGTGCAATAACAGACACAGAAAAAAGTCCATCTTTACAATGAAAGCTACTGACCAATGGGTTTTACATGGACTGGTGCTATAGGCTGTCCTATTCCATTTTGCCTAGTTTGTGGCAAACAAATTCCTGATGTAGTAATGGCTCCAGCAAAATTGAAAAGACACCCAACTATAAATCACAGCCATATGTCATGTAAAAGTGCTGATTATTTTAAATGACTATTGAAATCTCAAAAAAAAAGATTAAACCTTTTGAAAATTAAATCACAGTCAGTGAAAAGAATCAGGAAGCAAGTTATTTAGTAGCTTTAAGACCAGTTCACTAGAAAATGTTTTAAAAGCTGTGTGAAAATCTGGACAAAGAGCACAGCAATCTCCTGCTACGTACAGAAATCTGGTGGCTTAACAGAGGAAGAGTTTTCAACAAAGTGTTTAAGCTGAAAGGTGAATTGTAGGAGTACTTTCAAGAAAATAGCAGGCCAGGTTTTGATGAGTGTTGTGAAGATGAAAGCTGCTGAAACCAGCCTACTTTGTAAATATTTTTCACCATATGAACCAGCTGAGCATGTTTCTGCAAGGTCCTAGAGAAAATGTTTTGACTTCAAGTGACAAGATTCTTGGATTTAAAAGTAAAGTGAATCTTTGCAAAAATCATGTTGCAAAAGGAAATCTTGAAATGTTTCCATTGCTGCTTGGGCTTGAGAGTGAGGAATGATTTCAGAAAATCTCAAGTCTTATTAAAAACCATCTGAAAGAGCAAAATTGAACAGTATTTTCCTCCCTTTCAACATGAGTGGGTGACGGACCCTTTCTCTGAATCTTCTGCTCAGCCTGAGAATTTGACTTTGAAAGAAGAGGAAGAACTTTGTGAGCTGTACTCTGATCGAGCACTCAAGATGAGATTTACTGACCTGCCCCTGGACAAGTTCTGGGTTTCTGTGAAAGAAGAGTATCCTGCCATTCATATGAAAACAATGAACATTTTGCTGCAGTTTTCAACTTCTTACATATGTGTACAAGCTTTTTCTTGTTTAACAAGCATCAAGAGTAAGGATGGTCTTGACGCTCAATTTGATTGAAGATGAAATCCTTGTATGCTTATTTCAAGTTTGATACAGTATAGAGAAATTTATTATGTTTGTCTTATGAGTTGTTAAAATTTATGAAAGGGAAAGAAAGAGATTAATTTCAAGAAAAATTAGCTACAAATTTGTTCTCTACTCAAAAGAACATTGACAATTACTTTTGGATTATTATATCTAGAAGTTACTGATCGCGCTAATGTACTGAGTCCCTGAAACCTGAAAATTAATTCAAGGGTTCCTCCAGGGGCAAAAAGGTTGAGAAAGGCTGCGCTACACAGTGCTTAGAACAAACAGTCTTTAAATAGCAGCAGTTTTTTGTGTTTCTGTTCAAAAAGATTTGACTTTTGTCACTGATATTTGCTGAAAAATAAGCAGTAAGACAATCCAAAACTGTGATTTCAAGCATTCAGGCTTAGAGTTGCCAGAAACAACTGGGAGTAAGAACTCACTACTTACACAAGTTAGGAATTATGAAGAACTTGAAGGTATCGATGATCATCTTGTATGTTACAATTAAAATGAAGATTTAGAGGAAGCAGTGTTTCGGGCTGAGACCCTTCAGCTGGTCTTCAGGAACATAACATAAGAACATAAGAGATAGCAGCAGGAGTAGGCCAATCGGCCCCTCAAGACTGCTCCGCCATTCAACAAGATCATGGCTGATCCAATCTTAACTCTAGTTATCCCCGAGTCCCACAAGGCAACAGTGCCAACCAACAGGGCACCGTGCCGCCCATTTTATTTTATTATTCATCCCGCCCAAACCCATGTGATCACCCGGGGAAAAAAAAACGATTTGCCAATTGAGGAGAAAAAATCTGGAAAATTCCTCTCCGACCCATCCAGGCTATCGAAACCTGGCCCAGGAGATCACATGGCTGATCTAAACCTAGCCTCATGTCCACTTACCTGCTCGCTCACCGTATCCCCTAATGTCATTTTTATCCAGGAAAATGTCTATCTCCGTTTTGAATTTATTGAGTGTAGTAGCTTCCACAGCTCTCTGGGGCATTAAATTCCACAGCCCAACTACCCTCTGAGTGAAGAAATTTCTCCTCATCTCAGTCCTGGAACGGCATCCCCTTATTTTAAGATTATGCCCCCTAGTCCTAGTTTCACCCATCATTGGGAACATTCTCCCTGCATCGACCTGATCAAGCCCCTTCACAATCTTACATGTTTCAATAAGATTGCCTCTCATTCTTCTGAACTCCAATGAGTAGAGTCCCAATCTACTCAACCTCTCATCATACATCAACCCAGCCATCCCCGGAATTAACCTAGTGAACCTTCTCTGCACTGCCTCGAGAGCCAGTATGTCCTTTCTTAAATATGGACACCAGAACTGCACGCAGTACTCCAGGTGTGGTCTCACCAATACCCGGTACAACTGCAGTAAGACCTCCCTGTTCTTATACTCCATCCCCCTAGCAATAAAAGCCAGCATTCCATTGGCCTTCTTGACCACCTGCTGCACTTGCATACTAACTTTTTGTGTTTCCTGCACCAGGACCCCCAGATCCCTTTGCACAGAAGCACTTTCCACTTTCTCCCCATTTAAATAATAACTTGCTCTATTATTTTTCCTGCCAAAGTGCAAGACCTCACACTTGTCAGTATTATATTTCATCTGCCTAATGTCTGCCCAATCACTCAGCCTATCTATGTCCCCCTGCAGGGTTTCAATGTCCTCCACACTCATTACACCCCCTCCCATCTTTGTGTCATCAGCAAACTTCGATACGTTGCACTTAGTCCCTTTCTCCAAATCATTAATATAGATTGTAAAGAGTTGGGGTCCCAACACTGACCCCTGCGGAACACCACTAGTCACCAACTGCCAGTCTGAGAATAAACCATTTATCCCAACTCTCTGTTTTCTGTTAGAAAGCCAGTCCTCCACCCATGCCAGAATATTATCCCCAATCCCATGATTTTTTACTATAAGCAATAATCTTTGGTGTGGCACCTTGTCAAATGCCTTTTGGAAGTCCAAATACACCACATCCACTGGTTCCCCTTTATCTACCCTATATGTTATGTCCTCAAAGAACTCCAACAAATTTGTCAAACATGACTTCCCTTTTGTAAAGCCATACTGACTTTGTCCTATTAAGGTATGTTTATCCAAATGCCCTGTTACTGTTTCCTTAATTATCGATTCCAACATTTTGCCAACCACAGTTGTTAGGCTAACTGTCCTATAATTCCCAGCCTTCTGTCTATTGCCCTTTTTAAATAAAGGAGTTACATTAGCATTTTTCCAATCCATTGCCGAGTCCAGCAAGTTTTGAAAAATTATCACTAATGCATCCACAATCCCGACCGCCACTTCCCTTAAGACCCTAGGATGCAAGCCATCCAGTCCAGGGGATTTATCGACCTTCAGTCCCATTAATTTATCAAGTACCATTTTCTTGGTGCTTTGAATCGTAGTTAGCTTCTCCCCCCCCCCAGAGCCCCCTGTTTATCCAGTATTGGGATATTTTGAGTGTCCTCCACGGTAAAAACTGATACAAAATATTTGTTCAGCGTTTCCACCATCTCCATGTCCCCTAAAATTAATTTCCCGGTCTCATCTTCTAGGGGACCAACATTTACTTTAGCCACCCTTTTTCTTTTTATGTAACTATAAAAACTCTTACTATCTGCTTTTATGTTTTTCGCCAGTTTACTTTCATAATCTATCTTCCCCTTCTTAATCAATCTTTTTGTTATTTGCTGCTGATCTTTAAAAGCTTCTCGATCTTCAATCTTCCCACTAGATTTAGCTACCTTATATAACTTTCTTTTTAGTCGTATACTTTGCTTTATTTCTTTACTTAGCCACGGATAACTATTTTTTCTTTTACACCCTTTTTTCTTCAGTGGAATATACTTTTTCTTGATAGTTGTAAAATAACTCTTTAAATATACACCACTGATCAAGAACCGATCTACCCTTTAATCTATTTTCCCAATCCACCTTAAGCAACTCCGCTCTCATACCATCATAGTCTCCTTTATTTAAGCTCAGTACGCTTGTTTGAGATCCAACCCTCTCATCCTCTAATTGAATATGGAATTCGACCATGTTATGGTCACTCATTCCAAGGGGATCCTTTACTAGGACATTTTTTATTAGTTTTGTCTCATTACACAGGACCAGATCTGAGACTGCTTGCCCCTTTGTCGGCTCAGTAACGTATTGTTCAAGGAACCCATCCCAAATACACTCAGTAAATCTTTTTCAAGGCTGCCGTGTCTGACTTGATTAGTCCAGTCAATATGAAAGTGAAAATCCCCCATAATTATAGCTGTTCCCTTATTACAAGCCCCAACAATTTCCTGATTTATGCTCCTGAGTTACAGCTGTTTGGAGGCCTATAGACTACTCCCACCACTGCTTTTTTCCCTTTACTATTTCTTATTTCTACCCAAATTGTTTCGTTATCCTGATCCTTTGAGCCAATATCATTTTGCTTTATTGCAGTGATTTCTTGCTTTATTAACATAGCCACCCCACCTCCTTTTCCTTCTTGCCTGTCTCTCCTAATTGTCGAATATCCTCGTATGTTTAATTCCCAGTCCTGGTCACCCTGCAGCCATGTTTCCGTAATTGCCACAATATCATAACCATACGTAATTATTTGTACTGTCAGCTCATCAATCTTATTCCTAATACTATGTGCATTCAAATAAAGGACTTTCAAATATGTTTGACACTTATTTCCTACCTTTTCCTTTTGTACAACTTTACACTTATCTCCATACATTCTTTCCCCTCCTGACACACTCTGTCTTTTTATTCCTCCACTCTTACCTACATCCATTGTCTTTTTAATTATTTGCTCTCTAGAATCCACCCCCCCCACTAGTTAGTTTAAAGACCCCTCTGCAGCCCTAGTTATATGATTCGCCAGGACACTAACCCCAGCCCGGTTCAGGTGAAGCCCGTCCCTCCGGAACAGTTCTCTCCTGTCCCAGGAAATCTCTTGTCTATATCCAATAGTCCGAGGGCAGTATCACCATGACTTATATGCCTGCAACAAGAAGCCACATAAAGCCATGTGGAGAAAGACGGGTAACTTGGATTCCTAACTGTAGGGCTGGACCTGTTAATTTACATGTACTCATATCTTTACTATCTAGCTGTAGACTCATTGAATCTATAATCGAGCCTATCAGCTGATCACGATGCCTATCTACGAACATTGTGTTTTTCTGCATTTGGACTATAAACCTCTATTCTTTATCATTAAGTACCCAGCCCAATGCATCTGAAGTACTATGCTTGTACCATTCTCTACTGCCTCTTCCATCAGCACATACTCACTGTTTGAAAAACTTGTCCCTCAGATTTTCCTTAAATATTTCCCTCTCACATTAGACCTACATCCACTCGTGTCAGGCTCCTCAACATTTGAACTAAAGAATGCAGCTCCTACCCTAAATATGCTTCTTATAATGTTATAAATGTCTATAAGGTCATGGCTCAGCCTCTGTGCTCCAGTGAGAACAATCCCAGACAATCCAAACTCTCCTTGTAACTAAAATCTTCCTGTCCAGTCTGCATCTGGATAAATCTCTTCTGGACTCTTTCTAGTGCTACCACATCATTTCCATCGACCAGAACTCAACACAATGTTCCAAGTGTGATCTAACCAAAATCTTGTACAGCTGTAATATGATGTTCGTAAGGCCACAGGACATAGGAGCAGAACTAGGCCATTCAGCCCATTGAGTCTGCTCTGCCATTTCATCATGGCTGATCCCAGATCATCATGGCTCAACCCCATACACTCATCATATCCTTTGATGGCCCTGACAGATCAGGAAATGATCACCTTCCATTTTAAATATACCCACGGACTTGGCTTCCACCTCATTCTATGGTAGAGCATTCCACACTTTCACTACTCTCTGGCTAAAAAATAATTCTCCTTACATCTTTTCTAAAATGTTGACCCTCAATTTTGAGGCTGTGTCCTCTAGTTCTGGATACCTCCAACTTGGGAAACATCCTCTCCACATCCACTCTGTCTAGTCCTTTCAACATTCAGTAGGTTTCCATGAGATCCCCATGCATTCTTCTAAATTCCAGTGGGTACATGCCCAAAACAGACAAAGGCTTCTCATATGTTAACCCCTTCATTCCTGGAATCATCCTCATGAACCTGCTCTGGACTCTCTTCAACGACAATACGCCCTTTCTAAGAGATGAGGCCCAAAAATATTGACAATGTTCCAAGTGCAGCCTGACTAGTGTCTTATAAAGGCTCAACATTATCTCTTTGCTTTTATATTCTATTCTCCTTGAAATAAATGCCAACGTTGCATTTGCCTTCTTTACCACAGACTCAACCTGTAAATTAACCTTCAGGGAGTCTTGCACGAGGTCTCCTAAGTCCCTCTGCACCTCTGATGTTTGAACCTTCTATCCATTTAGATAATAGTCTGCACTATTGTTCCTTTTGCCAAAGTGCATTTTCATACATTTCCCAACACTGTATTCCATCTGCCACTTCTTTGCCCATTCTTCCAATTTGTCCAAGTCCTGCTACAATCACTTTGCTTCCTCAGCAATACCTACCTCAGCACCTATCATGCACAAACTTTGCCACATAGCCATCAATTTCATTCTCCAAATCATTGACAATGTGAAAAGTAGCGGTTCCAGTACTGACCCTGAGGAACACCACTAGTCACTGGCAACCAACCAGAAAAGGCCCCATTAATTCCCACTTGCTGCCTCTTGCCTGTCAGCCATTCCTCAATCCGTACCAGCATCTTTCCTGTAACACCACAGGATCTTGTTAAGCAGCTTCGTGTGTGGTACCTTATCAAATGCCTTTGAGAAATCCAAGTAAATAGCATGCACTGCCTGTCCTTTGCCCTTTGACATCCACTGTCCAAATGTCATACTCAATACTCTTGCCTATCAAGGCAAGGAAGCCAAATATTTTTTCACTATCCTATCCATATGTGTCAGTCACCATTTGAGCAATGACCTCAAGTTTCCTTTGTACATAAACAGCCCTAGAACTGCTGTTGATGTCTACACCATTCAAGATCATTGCAAAGCCTACAGTATACACACAGTATCCTCCAAACATAGCCACGTCATAGCGTTCAAGAACTGGACTGATATTTCATCTCCACGGCTGTACAGTAGCATCACAGTTAGCATAGCATTAGACTAATTATGTGGTGTAGGCTTGTTGGGCTGGAAGTTCCTGTTACCATGCTGCATTTCTAAATAAAGAAAATAAAAATAATTCCTTTGTGCCCTGCCTAAAAATAATGTTCCTCAGCCATAGAGTTAGTGAATGTTCGAAATCTGCAACACAGAGACACACTTGATAAATCAAAAGTAACTTTCGTTCTTTTTGTGTTACCGTAAGTCTCTATACAGTAAATAACAGTCTGTGCCTTGAAATATCATTTGCTCTGTATGCCATTTATATTGAGCACACAACATTAAAATAAAGTTTTCAAATGCACCATGTCATATAACTGAAGAACATTAAATATAGGAGCAGGAGTCGGCCATCTGGCCCATCGAGCTTGCTCTGCCATTCAGTAAGATCATGGCAGATCTGGCCATGGACTCATCTCTACCTACCTGGCTTTTCCCCATAATCCATAACTCCCGTTCTATGCAAAAGTCTGTCCAACCTTGTCATAGATATATTTACTGAGGTAGCCTCCACTGCTTCTTTGGGCAAGTACTCAAGGATACAATATCATTGAGCAAAAAGTCTTATTGAGGTTATTATGCATCTTTTTTACTACAAAGCAGTGTTTCATCATTTCTATGTTGTGTAAAGATTCAACAGTGATAAATGATACTGAGTGCAAACCGGTTCAGTCGTGGACAGTCAGACTTCTGTTTTCACATTCAAGCCACAAGGAAATGAAGCAAGACCAATGAACTATCACATTGTTGATATTGGGGATACACAGTCACATGTAGAGTTTTTAATGGAGAAAAACGCATTCTCAAAGCAAAACAGATATACTACAGGCTGAATGCAGGCTGCATCAATCCGCAGTCCGCTTTCAGAGTCTGTCTGGAGAGCAGACATTGCAGGAGTGCATTAAAAGGTATTGGATTGGAAAGAGATCCAGTGCTGGGTTCATTGCTGTCTGTACTCCATGCCATCATGCTAATATGAAATGAACTGCTCGAACCCACTCAGTGTTGGAGCTTTATTAATGCTCCAGTTTCAATGGACTAGTGAGCAGGCTCTAAATGCTATTTGTGCTCATTTTGATGTGTCTATGCAGAACTGGAAGAAAAGAACTTTAATGACTGCAGGTGTCATAAGGTGTCATTGTACATTTACACTTTGGACCAAATTGTACCGATTAATGGATGGTGGTTCCATAGAGAACCCCCGTCTATCAGTCGTTCAATCCTGAGCATGTATCAAGCTGCCACGGATCTCCGCTCCATCTCTACCACTGGGTTCATCACTGATCTGCTCAGAAATGTACTTTGTACTGGACCCCTCAACCTGCAAGGCTTACAGGCAGGGATCCCATTTAAAACATTACCCTTTTGATTATTTGTTTGCATTTTAAGGTGTTTTAAATTACTTTTTCATCTGTCTGAGAGGTAAAGCAGTTTGAAAGCTCTTGACAGCAACAGGCCATCAAAGTTCACCAGAGTGTTCCACTGTGGCGCATCAGGATACAAAGTGTGAGGCCTCTGTGTCACTCAGAACCTGCTTCAGGTTGCTAGGCACCTTTCAGTTGTGGCAATTCAGCCCATTCACCCCCTTGCATCAAGGAAAAGGAAATCCTGGCAAATGGGATCTCTGGACAGCACCTGGAACTCATCCTTTCCTTCTGCAGAATATTTTACAGTGATCTTCAAGTTGCTAATTCTTTCTGTTAGAAGGTGAAAGTGGGTCGTACTTCATGGATTCCAATAGGCTGACCATACTTCTGGACAATACTACTGTATTTATTACCTTGGACAACCAATATCCATGTCATATATCTGCTGGGATAGGAAATATGACTGTTTCTGGAACCACATAAGATGGACTCATGATCTGACAGTTAATTCTGTGCAGTAGCTCTCTCTGTCAGCATGTCTTGTGGAACAAAAGAATGACATGGAATCCAAAGTGTCCTCTTGGCTCATCCATCGAATAATACATATGTAGATAAGTTAACATTCTGTCATGAAGAGAAATGAAATTGGAATAATGAGATCACTGAGCCGATAAATAGAAATGTGATCATTGGGCAATTAGTCTTAATTAGGCTAGTTTGGATTGATGCAAGGTTTTATGAATAGTGCATTAATTTTATGCCTTGTTCAAACAACGCTCATCAGTTTAATATGCTGATCAACCTTTTGCCAATCTTTGATACTCGTGAATGCGACTATATTTTGAATAGCAAACCAAATTGACTTTAAATTATAAATAATAGGATTCTTTTAGTCAGGTTACCATCTGATGTTTGCTGTTTGACATCAGTGTTTTTTCACCTTCTCCATGGAAGTGATACATCTGAGTATTTGCTGTCATAGTTAAGACCATGTGTAGATAGTTACTGAAAGAGATTGTTCAAAGTGCATGACAATTATATTACACTAAGTATTGGAAATGTGCAAGTGGTCTGTTAATCAGATTCAGAATTAGGTTTAATATCACTGGCGTATGTCATGAAATTTATTGTTATGCAGAGCAGTACACTACAATACATAATAAAAACTGTAAACTATAGCAAGAATATATTTAAAAATGTTAGATAAATAGTGCAAAAAGAAAAAAAATGTAGTGAGGTAGTGTTCATGAGTTCAATGTCCATTCAGAAATTGGATGGCAGAGGGGAAGACACTGTTTCTGAATTGTTGAGTGTGTGCATTCAGGCTCCTGGACCCCCTAGCTGATGGTAGCAATGAGAAGAAGGAATGCCCTGGGTGATGGGTGTCTTTAATGATGGAAGCCTCCTTTTATGAGGCATCTCTCTTTGAAGTTGTCCTGGATGTTGGGGAGGCTGGTGCCCATGATGGAGCTGACTGAGTTCACACCTCTGGGCAGCTTATTTTGATCCCTTGCAGTGCCCCCTCCCCCATACCAGACAGTGATGATGCCAGTTAGAATGCTCTCCATGGTACATCTGTAGAAGTTTGTGAATTATAAATGCAACTGTGAGAAACCAGGTATTGTAGAATAGTTAGCATCACATCTGAAATCAGGAAATTACTATAGCCTGTAGTTAAGATTATTGTGATAAAACAGCTTGAAACTTTTCAGTATCAGAGAGATCAGCCATGAATTTTATGAGATAAATTGTACCCAAAGGTTTTTTTAAAGAGCCAAATAAATAAGTGGATTGGAGAATTGCTTTGGAGCTAGGGCTATTCAATGTGTCAGACAGCAGCTGCGAACAGTTAATATTTGGGTTGATAGCATTCATCAGACCTCCAGCTCCTTTATGTTGATTACAGTCTCTTGTGTCTATGACCTTTTAGCTGTTTAAGTTCTGAAGCGCTGTTGGATTTGCATTGTTTTCATATGACTGCATTTCGGATGAGCAAGAGAGGCAGTGGAAGTGTGTTGTAGAACGTTAGAAGGAAATGTCACCAGCATATATATATATCCAGAGTTCTTGCTATGGAGTAATATGCAAATGAGAAAAAGAATAGGGCTAGAAATGGGTCCATGACAGATTCTGAAGTACTAGTATGCAAGGCACAAAGAGAAGTCAGGGGCACAGTAGTCTATATACCACTGTTGTGATTTATACTTATTTAAAAAAAAGTTCTAAAACTTTTTGCTTTTGAGTTTTCTTCCTGTGGTACAAACCATGGATTTCTTCTTTTAAGAAATAGATGGGCAAGGTATTGACAGTCTTTTGCGGACAATTTTGCTGGTTTCTGGAAACTTACTGAGAATGGCCTGATAATGAGCTGTTGGTTTTGTCTTCCATCTGAGCAAGATAGCAAGCTCACTTCATTCAGCCCATGCCTACACCCAACAGCTGGTATGATGGAGTAGCATCTCTCAGAACAACTCAAAAGCATTTGGTTGCTTTTATTTATACGCTCATTGTAAAGAATGTGCCAGGACTCTGAATGAGCCACACGGAACTATAGATGTTGTCGGCCTTTATTCAGCATAACAGATAGGCATGCAGAGTAATCCTGGTGGAAGAATCACTTGAGAGAATCGCCAGGAAGAATTTCCCTGAACATAAAGCACATTAAGTTTTTATACTCTTTGAGAACAACAGTAACAGCAAATAACTGAATATAATTGTGCTGGGACTCTTCTATTTGTAATGCATAATAATGAGCTGGATGTAAATGTAAATTTACAGATGATACCAAGATTGATGGAGTTGAGGATAGTGCAGAAGACTGGCGAAGAATACAGCGTGATATAGACCAGTTTCTGATATGGGCTGAGAAATGGCAGTTGGGATTTAATCCAGATAAATGTGAGGTGTTGCACCTCGGTTGGGCAAATGCAAGGAGACAGTGCACTATTAAGGGCAAGATCCTTAACAGTGTTGCTGAGCAGAGAGATCTTGGGATCCAAGTTCATAGTTCCTTGAAAGTGGCTACACAGGCCGATAAGGTGGTTGAGAAGGCTAATGGAATGTTTGCTTTTATTAGTCGAGACATTGAGTTCAGAAGTCAAGCAGTTATGTTGCAACTTTATAAAACTCTGGTTAGGCTACAGCTGGAGTTCTGGTTGCCCCACTATAGGAAGAATGTTGAGGTTTTGGAGAGGGTGCAGGAGAGGTTCACCAGGATGTTGCCTGGTTTAGAGGGCATGTGATATCATGAGAGACTAAATAAATGCGGGTTGTTTTCTCTGGTTCATTAGAGGCTGAGAGGAAATCTGATAGAGGGTTACAAGGTTATGAGAGACATGATAGAGTGAAAAGAAAGCATCTGTTTCCCATTATTTGAAATATCTATTACCAGAGGCATACCTCGAAGGAGAGAGTGAGTAGGTTCAAGGGAGATGTGAGAGATAAGTTTTTTACTCAGAGAGTTGTGGATGCCTGGAATGCATTGCTTGGTATGGTGGTAGAGGTGAATATATTAGAGGCTTTTAAAAGATGCTTGGATAGGCACATGGACGTAAGGAAGATGGAAGGATAAGGACATGGTGTAGGTAGGAAGAATTAGTGTTTGTGTGTTTATGATTTACTTTTCAGCTGGTTCAGCACAACATTGTGGACCGAATGGCCTGTTCATGTGCCATGCTTTTCTATGTCTATGTTTATGTCTAATTTCTACAATTACCACTGAGGCTTACTTCAACATTTTAATTATAGACAATAGAATTACGTAGTTACAAGGGAGCACATAACTGGCAAGACCATTAAACACATCTGAGATAAAGTAAATCAGGATTGTAAAAGCTTCTGAGTGCAAAATGGCTGACATGCAAAATCATGAAGAAGGCATGTCAGTGGCTCTGTCATTGGGAATTTGAGGAGATTTGGTATGTTACCATTGGGGAGGACGTGCAGGAGCCTGAAGAGCTTATGTTCCTTTGCCATCAGATTTCTGAACGGTCGCTCCATGAACCCATGAACGCTACCTCATTTTTTGCCTTTTGCACTATGTACTTATTTTGGAACTTATAGAATTTTTTACGCCTTGCACTACATTTATGCTGCAAATCACCACATTTCATGACATATGTCTGTGATAATAAACCTATTTCTGATTCTGATCCTCATTAGCGTTATGAAGGCTGACTGTCTCAGCACATAAGTTTCCTGCATGTTCATTGACAGGCAAGTGTGCCTATTAAGGTGTCTTTGCTAAGTAATAAAATAGCTAGCCTGGAATCTTCCTTGATCTCAATTATACAGCTGCAAAACATCTCAGCTAAAGTTGTCTGATGCCCAGTTTGATGTAGGGCAATTAATTCAGCACTTTTATTTGTAGGTTTGGTTGATATATACAACAATATGTTGGTTTCTAAACTACATCTCTTAAGTGGTCTCTGTTCTGAGCCAGTTACTTGCTCTCTTCACAGAGAGTGTTGTATATTTATTCAATTGAAGACTGGCTCTTGTTTGTCTTACTGGCTCCTATCACCATATCTCTTGATTGCAGTTGGTTCCCAATCTGTACAAAGAGTATTTCACCACCCCTCTGTGAGATCATTACATCTAATATGTAGATGCAAATCACTTCGTCCTGAAGGAATGGAAGCCGTCAGCCATTATGGGACTTGCAATCCCTGAAGCCCAACCATCTCATTTCTTTCACCTGAGGGAGGGTGGAATGGGTCTGATGATACCAAAGAAGGCAGCAATATTTTGCAGGCATTTTCAGAAATGATACCCTCATTTTATAGAGGCAATAAATGTTGCTCAAAGGGCTAATTAAGTGAATGCTTTTATTTAAATGAAATATTCCTTAAACTTCATCCTTACAATCATAAAAGTAACAGTGTTCCATCAGTTGCTAATGCCAAATGACCATTTCAATGTCTTACTGCACTTAGAGATAAATATTTGTCACATTTTTTGACAACTGCCTGAGGTAATATGTCTTACGTCCACAACTAATTTGTGTCTTTCAGCTGATAGACCACCAGCTCCTGTGAATGTCACTGTCAGTCACCTGAAGGCCAACTCAGCCAGTGTATCCTGGGATGTTCCTGAAGGAGATGTTATCATAGGTTATGCAATATCACAACTGGTAATGTTGCACTATTTCATTTTATTTCTTTGCTACTGTTTATAAAATCTTGCAGACTCTATTACTTGCTGCTTAATAGAGTTTTGCTCAGCAAGTGCCAGTTTTCATTGGAGTCAATGTCAGACCAAGTAAATCCACTACTGTGAAATAACAATTACAGATACCATGACAAACACAACGGATCCTGCAGATGCTGGGAATCAAAAGAAACACGCACAGAGGGCTGGATGAACTCGGCAGGTCAGGTAGCACCAATGGAGAGGAATAAGCAGTTGACATCTTGACCAGGGATACTTTATCAGACTGGAAAGTAATGGGGAAGAAACCAGAAAAAGAAGGTGGTGGAGGGGAAGGAGTGCAAGCACAGAGGTGAAGTCAGGTGAGGGCAAAGGTAGGA
This sequence comes from Hypanus sabinus, assembly GCF_030144855.1. Classification (NCBI taxonomy): domain Eukaryota; kingdom Metazoa; phylum Chordata; class Chondrichthyes; order Myliobatiformes; family Dasyatidae; genus Hypanus; species Hypanus sabinus. Next base: position 34,139,034 of record NC_082715.1, on the reverse strand, counting down.
AGGTGAGGGACGGAGGATGGAGTGAGAAACTGAGAGGTGTTAGGTGGAAGAACTGAAGAAGAAGGAATTTGATAGGAGAGAAGAGTGGACCATGGAAGAAAGAGAATGAGGAGGAGCACCAGAGGGAGGTGTTAGCATGTGAGAAGAGAAGGTGTAAAAGGGGAACCAGAATGGGGAATGGAAATCTTGTGATCCAGGGAACCGCGAGTGCTCATTTGAACAACAGGATTTTGCAGCAGGCTTAAAAGTCTTAGGGGTATAAATATATTTACAGATTCTATTTTCATATCAAAGGAATATAGCTCCCTTCAATTTATTAAAGCTGATATTTTATGTGATATTAAAATGAAAGTCCTGCCACTTTGATATCAAAGAGTACATGCTGAAGCTGAGCTTTTATTGGAGTTGATTCTGTCTCTGCAAAGTGTGAATTTCCAGGGGGTTCTTCAGATCTCCTGCCACATCTTCATGGGGAGTTCTGCAAGACCCCGGGGGGACATGATGAGAGCAACTTGAAGTGGCCGCTTATGCGGCTTAATGAGATTCCTACTGACCTCTTGCCAGAGCACTGCCACAGGGAACTGAACTAGAAATGTACGCGCCACAGAGAGGGGCCTTTGCTCTCTTGAAAGCACACTTCTGAAAACAATATTGACCCTTTGTACATCATCACATTTCAAAGTTCATAGTTCAAAGCTCAAGGTAAAATTATTATCCAAGTGTCCATTGTATATATTATCATATGCCACTTTGAGATTCATTTTCTTGTAGGCAGCTACAGGAGTAAAAGAAATGCAATAGAATTTTACATATAAGATACATAACCAAAGACTGGCAAATATCAATGTGCAAAAGAAGACCAACTGTGCAAATAAAAATAATACCAAGAACATGAGTTGTAAACAGTCCTGGAGACTGAGTCTGTAGGTCGTAGAGTTAATTCAGAGAGTGAAGCTAATCTAGCCAGTGCAGGAGCCTCATGGATATAGGGTAATAACTGTTCCTGAACCTGGTGGTGTGAGACCTCCTGCCTGCTGGTAGTAGTGAGAAGAAGGCATGGCCAGGTGATAGGGCGATGACGATGGATGCTACTTTGTTGTGGCAGTTCTCCTTGTTATGTTGGAGCCGAAGTATTTATTTTCCATGTAGCTGTAAAGAACACCCTATTATTGGATTTTGTAAAATGGGAGCTTCACATGAAACTGTAGATGTTTAAGGTGCTGATGAGCTGCCTATAGTAACTTTGCACACAGTGTACAAGTAACAAACGACTGGGTAGAATCTACTTGTATGCCCACAGCCGAGTGGTTACCTTGCGGATGGTACCCCTTCTTTTTCCAGCTGAAGTAAAATAAGGGATAAAATACACAGACAGAGGTAGGCAATAAGCCTTCCTGAAATGTAAAGGCAGTCATGTTTTCCAAAAAGAAAGCCATGAGGACTTTCACCAAAGAGAATAGAATTGCTGAAGGATAGTCATAGAGAATTGTAGCACAGAAACAGGCCCTTTGGCCCATCTAGTCTGTGCCAAGCCACTTAAGCTGCCTACTCCCATTGACCTGCACCAGGATCATAGCCCTCTATACCCGTACTGTCCATGTACCTCTCCAAACTTCGTTTAAAGTTTGAGATTGAGCTCGCATGCACCAATCCTGCTGGTGCTCATTCCACACGCTCATAACCCTCTGAGCAAAGAAGTTTCCCTTCATGTTCCCCTTAAACTTCTCATCTTTCACCCATAACCCATGACTTCTGGTTGTAGTCCCACCTGACTTCAGTGGAAAAAGTGCTTTCTTTATCCATACCCCTCAATTTTGTATACCCCTATCAAATCTCTCAATCTTCCACATTCCAAGGAAGGAAGTCCTAACCTATTCAGTCTTTCCTCATACCTCAGGTCCTCCAAACCCAGCAACATCCTTGTAAATTTTCTCTGTGCAGTTCCATCCTTGTTTACAACTTTCCTGTAAGTAGGTGACCAAAACTGCACAAAATGCTCCAATGTCTTATACAACTTCAACGTAACATCCCATCTCCTGTACTCAGTACATTGATTTATGAAGATCAATGTGCCAAAAGCTTTCTTTATAACCCTATTTATCTGTGACACCACAATCAATGAATTATGGACCTGTATTCCCAGATCCCTTTCTTCCACCACACTCCTTAATGCCCTTCCATTCACTGTTTGAGACCTACCCTGGCTGGTCATACCGAAGTGTAAGACCTCGCACTTGTCTGCATTAAAGTCCATCTGCCATTTTTCAGTTTATTTTTCCAGCTGTTGAAGATCCCTCTGCAAACCATGATAGTCTTCCTCACTGTCCACTGCACCTCCAATCTTCGTGTCATCCACAAATTTGTTAATCCAGTTAACACATTATCATCCAGATTATTGATATAGGTGACAAACAACAACGGATTCAGCACCAATCCCTGTGGCACAGGCCTCCAGTCAGAGAGGCAACAATCTATTATCACTATCTGGCTTCTCCCACGAAGCCAATATCTAATCCAATTTCCTACCTCATCATGAATGCCAGGCACCTGAACCTTCTAGACCAGCCTCCCATGCAGTTCCTTGTCAAGTGCCTTACTAAAGTCCATGTAAATAACATCCACTGTGTTGCCTTCATCCAACTTCCTTGAAAAACTATAAGATTGGTTAGGCTTGACCTACCACACACAAAGCCATGCTGACAATCCTTAATCAGTCCATGTCTGCCCAAATATTTATATATCCAGACTCTCAGAATATTTTTCAATAACTTTCCTACAAATGATGTGAGACTCACTGGCTTATAATTTCTTGCTTTATGATTTGAGCCTTTCTTAAATACAGAACAACATTGGCTATCTTCCAATCCGGTACCTCTCCTGTTGCTAAGGATGATTTAATTACCTCTGCTAGGGCCCCAGCAATTTCTGCACTTGCCTCCCATGGGGTCCAAGGGAATACCTTGTCAGGCCCTGGGGATTTATCCACCCTGATTTTGTTCAGGGTAGCAAACACCTCTTCCTCTGTAATCTGTATAGGGTCCATGAAATTGATACTGCTTTGCCTCACTTCTGTAGACTCTGTGTCCATCTCATGGGTAATTACAGATGCAAAAGTACTATTTATGCTCTTCCTGATCTGTTTGGCTCCACACATGAATTACCATTTTGATCTTCCGGAGGACCAATTTTGTCCCTTGGATTCCTCTTGCTCTTAACATATCTGTAGAATCTCTTAGGATTCTACTTCACGCTGTCTGCTTGAGCAATTTCATGCCTTCCTGAGCCTTCCTGATTTATTTAAGTCTTCTCTTGCTACAAGCCTGCGGTATTACAGGAAAGATTCTAGCATGGATAAAGCAGTGGCTGGTTGGTGGCATCCGTCGGTCTCCAGAGACCAGGGATCTGCGCCTGGAGTTTCCAGGGCGCAGGCCTGGGCAGGGTTGTATGGGAGACCGGCAGTTGCCCAAGCTCTGCAGGCCTTCCCCTCTCCTTGTCCAAGGGAAGGGCACAGGAGATGTCACAGAGCAATGTGTTGTTAAGTGCATGGGTTTTATGTCTCAAGGACACAAACATGCTGCCTCAGCTGAGGCTCGAACCAGTGACCTTCAGGTTACTAGTCTGATTCCTTACCCACTAGACCACGCGCCAACACTGGCTGGTTAGCTGGAGGCAAAAAGTAGGAATAAAGGGAGCCTTTTCTGTTTGGCTGCAAGTGATTAGTGGTGTTCAACAGGGGCCTGTGTTGGGACCACCTCCTTTACATTATATGTCAATTATTTTGGCAATGGGCTTGATGGCTTTATTGCAATCTTTGCCGAAGATAGAAAGATAGGTGGAAGGGCAGGTAGTTTTGAGGAAGTAGAGAGGTTACAGAAGGACCTAAAGAGATCAGAAGTATAGGCAAAGAAATAGCAGATGGAATGCAGTGTTGGGAAGTGCATGTTCATGAACTTTGGTAGAAGAAATAAAAGGGTTGACTATTTTGTAAATGGAGAGAAAATACAAAAATCTGAGGCACAAAGGGACTTAGGAGTCCATGTACAGGATTCCCTAAAGGTTCATCTGCAAGTAAGTCTGTGGTGAAGAGAAACGTAATGTTAGCATTCATTTCAAGTGGATTAAAATATAAAAGCAAAGAGGTAATCTTGAGAATTCACTGGTGAGGCCTCACTTGAAGTATTGTGAGCAGTTTTGGGCTCCTTATCTTAGAAAGGATTTACTGAAACTGGAGAGGATTCAAAGGAGTTTCATGAAAATTATTCCAGGATTAAATGGTTTGTCATATGAAGAGTGTTTGATGGCTCTGAACCTGTATTCACTGGAATTTAGAACAATGAGGGTGACCTCATTGAAACCTATCAAATGGTGAAAGGCTTTGATAGGGTGAACATAGGGAGAATGTCTCCAATGGTGGGAGAGTCTAAGACATGAGGACATAGCCTCAGAATAGAGGGGTATTCTTTCAGAACAGAGATCAGATGGAATTTCTTTAGTCAGAGAGTGGTAAATATGTAGAATTTATTGCCACAGGCAATGTATATTTACCTAATATATATTTAAGGCAGAGGTTGATAGATTCTTGATTGGTCAGGGCTTAAAGGGATACAGGAGGAATGCAGAACATTGGGGCTGAGAGGAACGGTGGATCAGCCATGATGAAATAGCGAAGCAGAGTCGATGGGCCAAATGGCATAATTCTGCTCCTATATCATATGACCATAAGATGTATGAGCAGATTTAGTCCATTAGCCACTTCTGGTCTGCTCCCCCCATTTCATCATGGCTGATTCAATTTTCCTCTCTTCCTGCATTCCTCCTGTGTCCCTTCAAGCCCTGACCAATCACGAATCTATCAACTTCTGCTTGAAATAAGTTGCCGCGAAGGCCACTGCACTACTCGGGCAGTGGATCTGTGTGAAATGCTCTCCTCCCAATGTCCTGATTGGTCACTAGTCAAAGCTTTTTTTGTTATGGCCTTATTTCTTATACTACATAAGCACCTCATTGGTTCCTACTGCCTATACCTGCTATGCACCTCCTTTTTTTCTCTAAACCAAGGCCTTGATATCTCTCGAATGACCTGAAAATCAAGTTTCCCCACAGTTGTTATCTTTACCTTTTAAATGTCTTCTTGTCTGAGTTGAGCCAGATGATCCAACTCTGTAACTGGTGTTCTTTTGGATTAAAATGAAAAATAAAGCGAGAAGCTTTGAAGCTATGAAGATAAATTGTCACAATTAAATTAGCTTATTATAGTTCAGAACTTCATTTTGCTGTGAAATAAAATAGCTTGGATTTTCATTTCTGGTTTAATAATAGAAAATGTTGTAAATATTCAAGAGGTCGGGCAGGTTCTGTGGAGAGTGAAATAAAGTTAATATTGCAATTTGATCATGTTTCATCAGAACTAAGTGAAAAGAACACAGGGAAATATCTGTGATATGGTTGGCATTAATGGAGAATTTTTATTTCTAATTTTTCCTAGTTCTGATGAAAGGTCAGCCAAATCATCAACTTCAAACTGTTAACTGTTTCTCTCACCAAAGACTCTGAATATTTCCTGTTATCCGTTTTTATTTCAGATTGCCAGCTTCCCCAGATTTTCACTTCACATCTAGCCTTATCCTAACAGCATCAGCAGCTGAAGAAATATCAGTGTAATCGAAATAAACATTCACTTGAAACCATAAGAGAATCTGATTGCTACTAATAGCCAGAAGATTTGTTTTTTTTTTCCACTCATGTTTTCTGACTATTGGCTCGGACATCAGGAATAGTTCTCTTACTTTTCCTCAAAGTAGTGTGATCATTTATATCCACTGGAGGACTCATTCCCTGGTAATAACCAAACAGTTATCACTATTGGCAGGTTCTGGTGCGGGTCATAGCTTCCCTGAAGACAGGAGGGTTTAGCTAAAAATTGGCGTTAATGCAGAGCCCAGTTCCATGGAGTACTGTCCCGCAGAGTGAAACTCAAGATGTGAGTGGAAGAATTTGACAAAGCAGTGTTATGCTGATAATTTCTGTGTTGGTTTATTGAGCATATGTACCAAGATTCAGTGAAAAGCTTTTGCTTGTATAACATCTGGTCAGATCACACTGTGTGTAAGTGCATCAAGGCAGTAAAGAGAAAACAATGCGGAATGTGGTGTTGCACAGAAAGTGCTGTGCAGCTAAACCACGCGAAGGCAGATCGGGAGTTCATCATGTAGAGGATCATTTCATCATGAAGAGTTCTTTAATGTACGAAAGGTCCAACAAAGAGTCTGTGAACCCAGTGATAGAAGCTGTCCCTATGTCCGGTTGTACATGCTTTCAAGCTTTTATATTTTCTGCCTGATGGAAAAGGAGAGAAGAAAGAATGACTAGGGTGGGAGGGCCCTTGATTATGTTAGCTGCTTTCCTGAGGCTGTGGGAAGTATAGACAGAGTTAGTAGAGGAGAGGCTAGTATGTTTGCAGGTCTGTGCTGCATTCCAAAACTTCTATAATTCTTGCAGTCTTTGTTAGAATGGCTGCCATAGCAAGCTGTGAAGCATCCAGATTCAGGCTGTGTGCTGAGCCCATTGCTGAACACTATACTCACACATGACTGCACGGCCAAACACCCGAGTGACCATGTTGTCAGGTTTGTCAATGACATGACAGTGGTGGGGCTCATCACCAACTGCCTTCAGAGAGGAGGTCAAGGAACTCGAGGCCTGGTGCCAGGCGAATAGTCTCTCCTTCAACGTGAACAAGATGAAGGAGATGGTTATTGTCTTCAGGAGTACTCCCGTCACTCATGCCCTTTTTTACATCAGTGGCATAGCAGTGGAAAATGTTAGCAGTTTCAAACATCTGAGAGTGCTCATCTCACACAATCTCTCATATAAGTAATTGACATAGTCAGGAAAGCTCACCAATGCCTCTACTTTCTGATGGGACTGAAGAGAGCACATCAATACTCAAGATATTCTACAGTTGAGCAGTGGAGAGAATCCCAACAAGCTGCATCACTACATGGTACGGAAACTGAACCGCAGCATACAGGAAGGTAGTGAAAATTTCCCAATCCATCACTGGCATCAGCCTATTCATCATCATGGAGATATGTACAGAAAGGTGTCAGAAAAGAATCGGAATCAGACTTAATAGTTCTGGCATGTGTCGTGAAATTCATTAACTTTACAGCACCAGTACAGTGAACTACATGATAAATAAACAGAGAAAAAACATCAGTATTACAGTGAGTACAGTCCCTATAAAAAGTATTCACCACCCCCTTGGAGGTCTTCCTGCTTCATTGTTGTACAACATTGAATCACAGTGGATTTAAATTGGCTTTTATGATACTGATCAACAGAAAATACTCTTTCATGTCAAAGCAAAAACAAATTTCTACAAATTGGTCTAAATTTATTACAATTATTAAGCACAAAATAATTAATTGCATAGTTACTCATGTCAGTATTTAGTAGATACCATTGGCAGCAATTACAGCTTGCAACTATGTGGATAGGTCTCTATCTGCTTTGATTTTTCCCCATTCTTCTTTACAAAACTGTTCAAGCTCTGTCAGCTTGCATGGGGATCATGAGTAAACAGCCCTTTTCAACTCTTGCCACAAATTCTCAGTTGGATTGAGGTCTGGACTCTGACTTGGCCACTCCAGGACATTAGCTTTACTGTTTTTAAGCCATTTCTGTGTCGCTTTGGCTTTATGCTTAGGATCATCGTCTTGCTGAAAAATAAATCTCCCAAATCACAGTTCTCTTGCAGATTGCATCAGGTTTTCTTCCTGGGTTTCCCTGTATTGTTCTGCATTCATTTTACCCTCTACCTTCATGCGCCTTCCAGGGCCTGCTGCAGTGAAGCATCCCCGCAGCAGGATGCATTCACCACCATGCTTCATGGTAGGAATAGTGTTTTTTAGACGATGTGTGGTGTTTGGCTTGTGCCAAACATAGTGTTTAGTCTGATGGCTCAATTTTGTTTTCATCAGACCATAGAATCTTCTTTCTGATGATTTCAGAGTCTCCCACATGCCCTCTGGTAAACTCTAGCCAAGAATTCATGTGAATTTTTTTCAAAAGTGGCTCTCTCTTTGCCACTCTCCGATAAAGCAACCTGGCAACAGTTACATGCCCAGTCTTTCCATCTCGGCTACTGAAGCTTGAAACTCCTCCAGAGTTGTCACCGGGCTCTTGGTGACCTCCCTCACTAGTCCCTTTTTGCACAGTCACTCAGTTTTTGAGGGCGGCCTGCTCTAGGCAGATTTACAGCTGTGCTATCTTCTTTCCATTTCTTGATGATTGACTTAACTGTACTCAAAGGGATATTCAGTGACTTGGAAATTTTCTTGTATCCATCTCCTGACTTGTGCTTTTCAATAACTTTTTCATGGAGTTGTTTGATGTGTTCTTTTGTCTTCATGGTGTAGTTTTTGCCTGCGTACTGACTCACCAACAGTTGGACCTTCCAGACACAAATATATTTTTACTATGATCAGTTGAAAAACCTTGACCGCACATAGGTCTCCGAAATCAGATCTCCATTTAACTAATTACGTGACATCTAAATCCAATTGGCTGTATCAGTGATGATTTGGTGTGTCACATTAAAAGGGGTGAATACCTATGTTATCATTTATTTTGTGTCTTATATTTGTAATTAATTTAAATCACTTTTTAGAGATCTGTTTTCACTTTGACGTGAAAGAGACTTTTTTTCTGTTGATCAGTGTCAAAAAAAGCCAAATTAAATCCACTGTGATTCAATGTTGTAAAGCAGTATACATAGAAACACAAAGAACCTACAGCACAATACAGGCTCTTTGGCTGTGCCGAACACGTCCTCACCTTAGAACTACCTAGGCTTACCTATAGCCATCTATTTTTCTAAGCTCCATGTAGCCATCCAGGAGTCTCTTAAAAGACCCTATCGTTTCCGCCTCCACCGCCGCTGCTGGCAGCCCATTCCACACACTCACCACTCTTTGCGTAAAAAACTTACCCTGACATCTCCTCTGTACCTACTTCCAAGCATCTGAAAACTATGCCCTCTTGTGCTAGTCTTTTCAATCCTGGGAAAAAGGCCTCTGACTATCCACATGATCAATGCCTCTCATTATCTTGTACAGCTCTATCAGGCCACCTCTCATCCTCTGTCGCTCCAAGGAGAAAAGGCCAAGTTCACTCAACCTATTCTCATAAGGTATGCTCCCCAATCCAGGCAACATCCTTGTAAATCTCCTCTGCACCCTCTATGGTTTCCACATCCTTCCTGTAGTGAGGTGACCAGAACTGAGCAAGGAACATCTAAACAAGCCTGATGCATTTTGGAAACAAGACCTGTGGACTGATGAAGTTAAAATAGAATTTTTTTGGCTGCAATGAGCAAAGGTATGTTTGGAGAAAAAAGGGTGCAGAATTTCATGAAAAGAACACCTCTCCAACTGCTATCACGGGAGTGGATCGATCATGCTTTGGGCTTGTGTTGCAGCCAGTGGCATGGGGAACATTTCACTGGTGGAGGGAAGAATGAATTCAATTAAATGCCAGCAAATTCTGGAAGCAAACATCACACCATCTGTAAAAAAGCTGAAGATGAAAGGAGGATGGCTTCTACAGCAGGATAATGATCCTAAACACACCACAAAATCCACAATGGACCACCTCAAGAGGCGCAAGCTGAAGGTTTTGCCATGGCCCTCACAGTCCCCCAACCTAAATATCATCAAAAATCTGTGGATAGACCTCAAGAGCAGTGCATGCAAGATGGCCCAAGAATCTCACAGAACTAGAAGCCTTTTGCAAGGAAGAATAGGCGAAAATCCATCAAAGAAGAATTGAAAGACTCTTAGCTGGCTACAGAAAGCATTTACAAGCTGTGATACTTGCCAAAGGGGGTGTTACTAAATACTGACCTTGCAGAGTGCCCAAACTTTTGCTTCGAGCCTTTTTCTTTTTTTTTATTTTGAAACTGTAAAAGATGGAAATAAAAAAGTAATCTTGCATAAAATATTAAATAAATGTGTCATCTTTGACTTTATGCCTTTTGGAAATCAGGTCATCTTTTACTCGCTTAGCTATTCACAGTAACAGAAATTTTGACCAGGGGTGCCCAGACTTTTGCATGCCACTGTGTATATATATATAGATAATAGTTTAAGTTAAAATAAGTAATGTAAAATAACAGAAATCAAAAAAGTAGTAAGGTAGTGTTCATGGGTTCAATGTCCATTTAGAAATCAGATGGCAGAGGGGAAGAAGCTTTCCTGAGTGTGTGCCTTCATGTTTCTGTACCTTCTTCCCAATGGTAACAAGGAGAAGCAGGCATGGGGTGGGTGGTGGGGATCCTTATTGGTTTACACCACGTTCCTCAGGCACCACTCCTTGAAGATGTCTTGGATATTACGGAGGATACTGCCCATGATGGAGCTGACTAATTTTACATTTTTCTGCAACTTACTTCAATCTTGTGTAGTAGTGCTCCCCCCTCCCCATACCAGATAGTGATGCAGCCAGTCAGAATGCTCTCCACAGTACAATTGTAGAAATTTTCAAGTCTTTTAGTTGAGAAATGTACCAAAGCTCCTCAAACTCTGAATGAAATATAGACGCTGTCTTGCCTTCTTTATAGTTGCATCAATATAGTTGCTCATGTGGTTCCATTGTTTAAAAAGGGTTCTAGAAGTAAGCCTAGCAATTATAGACCTGTCAGTTTGACATCAGTGGTGGGTAAATTAATGGAAAGTATTCTTAGAGATAGTATTAATAATTATCTGGATAGACAGGATCTGATTAGGAGTAGCCAGCATGGATTTGTGCGTGGAAGGTCATGCTTGACAAAACTTAATGAATTTTTTGAAGAAGTTATGAGGAATGTTGACGATGGTAAGGCAGTGGATGTAGGCTATATGGACTTCAGCAAAGCCTTTGACAAAGTTCCACATGGAAGGTTAGTTAAGAAGGTTCAGTCGTTAGGTATTAATGCTGGAGTAATAAAATGGATTCAACAGTGGCTAGATGGGAGATGCCAGAGAGTAGTGGTGGATAATTGTTTATCGGGATGGAGGCCGGTGACTAGCGGGGTGCCTCAGGGATCTGTTTTGGGCCCAATGTTGTTTGTAATATACATAAATGATCTGGATGATGGGGTGGTAAATTGGATTAGTAAGTATGCCGATGATACTAAGGTAGGAAGTGTTGTGGATAATGAGGTGGATTTTCAAAGCTTGCAGGGAGATTAATGCCAGTTAGAAGAATGGGCTGAATGTTGGCAGATGGAGTTTAATGCTGAGAAGTTTGGCGGGAATAACCCAAATAGAACATACAGGATAAATGGTAGGGCATTGAGGAATGCAGTGGACAGAGAAATCTAGGAATAACAGTGCATAGTTCCCTGAAGGTGGAGTCTCATGTAGATAGGGTGGTGAAGAAGGCTTTTGGAATGCTGGCCTTTATAAATCAAAGCATTGAGTACAGAAGTTGGGATGTAATGTTAAAATTGTACAAGGCATTGGTAAGGCCAAATTTGGAATATTGTGTACAGTTCTGGTCACCGAATTATAGGAAAGATATCAATAAATTAGAGAGAGTGCAGAGACGATTTACTAGGATGTTACCTGGGTTTCAGCACTTAAGTTACAAAGAAAGGCTGAACAAGTTAGATCTCTATTCATTGGAGCATAGAAGGTTGAATGGGGATTTGATCGAGGTATTTAAAATTTTGAGAGGGATAGATAGAGTTGACGTGAATAGGCTGTTTCCATTGAGAGTAGGGGAGATTCAAACGAGAGGACATGATTTGAGAGTTAGGGGGCAAAAGTTTAAGGGAAACAAGGGGATATTTCTTTACTCAGAGAGTGATAGCTGTGTGGAATGAGCTTCCTGTAGAAGTAGTAGAGGCCAGTTCAGTTGTGTCATTTAAGGTAAAATTGGATAGGTATATGGACAGGAAAGGAGTGGAGGGTAGGTGCGGTAGGTGGGACTAGGTGAGATTAAGAGTTCGGCACGGACTAGGAGGGCCGAGATGGCCTGTTTCTGTGCTGTGATTGATATATGGTTATATGGTTATTATATGTTGCATCCAGGTTAGAACATAGAACATAGAAAACCTACATGCACAAAACCTACAGCACAATACAGGCCTTTGGCTCACAAAGTTGTGCTGAACATGTCCCTACCTTAGAAATTACCAGGCTTACCCATCGCCCTCTATTTTCCTAAGCTCCATGTACTTATCCAAAAGTCTCTTAAAGGACCCTATTGTTTCCACTTCCAGCACCATTGCCGGCAGCCCATTCCACATGCTCACCACTCTCTGAGTTAAAAACTTAACCCTGACATCTCCTCTGTACTTACTCCCCAGCACGGGGAGTAAACCTGTGTTCTCTTGTGACAACCATTTCAGCCCTGGGGAAAAGCCTCTGACTATCCACACAATCAATGCCTCTCATCATCTTGTACACCTCTAGCAGGTCACCTCTCATCCTCCGTCACTCCAAGGAGAAAGGACGAGTTCACTCAACCTATTCGCATAAGGCATGCTCCTCAAAAATATAGGTCCTCAAATATATTGACACTCGGGAATTTGAAGTTCTCACTCTCTCCTCCTCTGATCCCTCAATGAGTTTTGTTTTTTGGTCCCTCGTCCTACCCTTTCTGAAGTCTTTCTGAGGACCGGTAACATCATGAATGATGTCTCCCACTTTGCTCAGCAAGCAGGTTCGAAGACATATTGTTATTAACCTTTTTGCAAGGGAATTTGAATAGCTTGAATTTTGATTATAATTATAAATGAGCTTGGTGAACTCACACCTGCGGTTTTGTGCAGTTTTAGCGTTCTCACTTAATGAACCTCTATGTAGAAGTATAATGGCTGTTTCTCGGTTTGTGCGACTATTGTTTGAGGAGAGATCTGAAGAGTTCATAAGAATGAGAGGTAAACATAGTAAAACATAAGGACTACAGAAAACCTAACACTTGGCTAACATGTTTGTAATAAGATAAAGCTTCAGCCTTTTGGACTGACATGGAATATTTCTTCACTTGGTGATGAACCTTTGGAACTATCTACCCTGTAGGGCTCCAGAGCTTAGTTCTTTGTCACGGATTGAAGAGATTGATACATTTCTGGATATTCAAGGAATCCAGAGTTATGGGATAAGGCATGAAAATGGTGTTGAGGTACAATGCCAGCCGTGATCTTCCTGAAATGGTAGAGCAAGCTCAAAGGTTTGAATGACTACTGCTTGCATTTCTTATGTTCTTCTGTTCTCATTTGCTTACAATATTGGAGAAAGCTGTTTCTTTTAGCTCTTTGCCAGCTCCATTCCCTTCCTCCACTCTTGATTCAATGAATGACTGTTACAACCAGTGACGACTTTTCAATTGTTTTAAAACGGAAGTGCCGGCTTTGATTTCAGATAGAAATTGGAGATATGGAGGCAGGAGCCAGGAAGTAACTACACACTTCTCCATTACGTAAGGCCAGGGAAAATATGAATTTCAAACACAAGCCGTTGCTTGAAGCCAACAGGCATTCCCCATTGGTGGAGTCCAATCTTCAGAAGTGTTTTAGAAGTGGCTGGTAGGTCGGACTACATGAACAGGAAAATAACGAAGTAGTCTTGGGGAGACTGAAGGTGACAATGCTGGTTCCTTTATCTAACAGCTTGCAATGGCCCAGATTCTCCTTGTCAGCAGCTGGACCCATGTCAAAGCCCACTGTTTCTCTGACCTGACTGACCTTCCTGAGCTTGAAGACAGTTATACAAGAAAGGTGTCTGATGTGTGTGATTTTACACGTAGCATAATCCTTGTTCTCTGTGGATCACTCAAATCAGCTTTCAAGTTTATTTCTGTCATCCGATCTTCTGTTGATATGAGTCCACCTTGCTGCTGCTGTGTTGTGAGGGGCTCCACAATGTACACTTGAGTCTCCCAATGCACTGCAGCAACCTTCTGCTTTAACCACCCACTGTTGCTGGTTTGTAATCAGTTCCTCACAGTGACAGGTTCATGTGCTTTCTGTCAATCCCCTTCATCCTGTTTATCCAACATAGCTCTGAATGATATCACTTGATCTGTCTATTTCTGTCAATATATTATTATTTTACTGTGGCTTGTGTATTATTTCTCGTCTTGTGGGTCTGTGCGGAGCTCAGGAACAGATCCCTTAAATAGTAGGAAAATATTTTTTCATCTGAAGTGCTGTGGGAACAGATTGATTTATTATGATAGAATAAATCAGCCTCTGCCCATTGTAGCAGTTTTCTGCTGTGTGACTATATAACTCTCTGTGTACTGGTGCTGTAAATTATTGCTTTAATAAATTGGATGGGGGAAGGAGAGACAAACAAACAATTTTTAGATTTGTTGGTAACACTTGCTAGTTATTTTTTCAATTAATGCTATCCTATTGTGAAATAACTAGAGATGGGATAACTGAGTAGCATTCCATCACTGGCTCAGAGTATAGTGGCTATCTCAAAATTATTATTCATGTCCTTCTATTTTCACTCTCCTGTTGATCCTTTCTTTCCATGGTTGTCAATCAGAAATATAAATAATAAATTAACTTTCCACTACCACAACTAGTAAAGAGACACAAGAAAGGACTTCGGCTAATTTCATCTGGCAGTAATCCCCACAGTGCTCCAACAGAATGTTCCCCCTCCGTTTCTAAACACCCTCATTAGTAATTCTAGATTAGTCACACACATTTCAGTGATAGAAATCTATTCAAAACCATCAATGCCTCAAGATCAAATTTCTTTTATTCGTCAATGCCATTATAAAAGAAGAGCATGCAGTATATCAACATTGATCACAAAAATATAGTTAGCTTTAAAGTATCATACAACATTATTCTCACATACTTTCATTATTTAACTCAGTCGATATACCTATCTAAACAGTTTTAAGATCATGAGACCATAAGACATAAGAGCAGAATTAGACCATTCAGCCCATTGTTTCTGCTCTACCATTCCATCATGGCTGATTTACACACAGAGGCCACTTTATTAGATACACCTCTAAACCTGTTTGTTAATGCAAATATGTAATCAGCCAATCAACCGGCAGCAAATCAATACATATGATTGTTGATGCCAGACCAGGTGGTTTGAGTATCTCAGAAATTGCTGATCCCCTGTGATTTTCATGCACAACAGTCCCTGGAGTTTACAGAAACTGGTTCAAAAAACTAAAAACATCCAGTGAGCAGCAGTTCTGTGGGCGAAAATGTCTTGTGTTAATGAGAGAGGTCAGAGAAGAACAGCCAAATTACTGTAGTTCAAGCTGATAGGAAGGCAACAGTAACTCAGATAACCATGTGTTACTAAAGAAGAGCATCACTGAATGGGCATCATGTCTCACCTTGACATGGATGGGCTACAGCAGTAGAAGACCAGAAACATACACTCAGAGGGCACTTTATGAGGTACAAGAGTGAATTAACCCACTCTCAACCCCATCCTCCCACCTTCTCATTGTAACCTTTGCAGCCTTTTCAATCAAGAAAATATCAACCTTTGTTTTAAGTATACCCACACACCTGGCTTCTACCGGCAGCTGTAGCAATGAATTCCAAAGATTTACCACCTTCTGGCTAAAGGAATTTCTCCTCATCTATTCTAAAGGGCCAACCTTCTATTCTAAGGCTCTCTGCCCTCTGCTTCTAGACTCTCCCACTATAGGAAACACCTTCTCTACATCCACTCTATCTAGACCAATCTATATTTGATAGGTTTTTATGAGATTCCG
This sequence comes from Hypanus sabinus, assembly GCF_030144855.1. Classification (NCBI taxonomy): domain Eukaryota; kingdom Metazoa; phylum Chordata; class Chondrichthyes; order Myliobatiformes; family Dasyatidae; genus Hypanus; species Hypanus sabinus. The sequence goes on along the minus strand of NC_082715.1, from coordinate 34,123,281 downwards.
TACCCCCCCCCCCCCCCCCACCATTCTTCTAGCCTCCAGTGAGTACAAGCCCAGATCTACAGAACTATCAAATATTCTCATGAACCTCCTCTGGACCCTCTCCAATGCCAAAGATCTTTCTCTCTGTGATGATCCAATTTCCTTTTGAATGACTGGCACCACCGAGTACTATAGGGCAATAGTACTAAACACAATTCTGATGGAACTAGTAAACACATGCTTTAGAAATAGACACACCTGAGGCCATGCAGTTTCAGGATACCCTCCAGCCAATACTTTGGAAAATTGTTGATTGATGTCCTTTCCACAAAATGTAGATCAAATCCAATCTGACTATCGACTGATTGATCCACTCTTAATCATCAGGAAAGGTGTCATCGACAGTGTCATGGACCTGAACCTACCAGTAATTTGTTCATTGAGACCTAGTTACAGTTTACTTTTAATTTTATTTTATCTAGAACAGATTCTTCCAACCAAATGAGCCACACTACCCTGCAACCCACCTTCTTAACACCAGCCTGATCACTGGGCAATGTACAATGACCAACTAGCCTACTAACCCATTCGACTTTGGGCTGTGGTAGGAAACTGGAGCATCTGGAGGAAACACACATGGTTACACAGAGAACATACCAATTCTTTACAGATGGCGCTGGAATTGAATTCTGAACACTGGAAAGCCCCAAGCTGTAATTGTGTCACGCTAACTCGTACCCTACCACAGTGCCCCACTTTGAGATCATTGCTCCAGACCCACATCCTAAGCATGGACAAAGAGCTGAATTTCAATGGAGAAGCACGGATGACTGTCCCTGACATCAAGGAAGCACTTGATTCATCATTCGTCAAACAACCCTCATAAAACTGTGTATCAAGGGAAGGAAGAATGCAATAATTCTTGTTACTGCACTTTGCACAAAGAAAAATAGTTACAATTCAAGAGGTCAATCATCCCAGTCACAAGACATAGCTATAGGAGTTCTTCGAGATAGCTTACTGGACACAACCATCTTTAGCAGCTTCATCAATAACCCTCCTTCTAACATAAAGTCAAAAGTGGGGAGATTCATCATCATTGTGATGACTGTACAATGTGCAATTCTATTTGTAAATCTTCAGAAACAGAAGCTGGCCTCTCTAGCAACATTTATGCGCAGTGAATTGATAAATTAAACAAAAACCTGCCTTCTTATACCAACACGTTGTACACTCAGACCTCTAGGGGAAAGAAGTTTTGCCTGATTTCCCCATTGGCATTTAGTGACTAATTTATATTTACGGTACCTGACTGTGGCCTTGGGCAGGAACTTCTTTTCTGCATCAAAACATATTGTGTTCCTAAATAAAGTCCCATCATGACCATTTCTAGAAAGAGAACCTTGATTTTTTGACATTTCTGTTCTGCTAACAAACTCAACTCCAAACTCCTGAATCTGGGACTCAACACCTCCCTTTGTAAATGGATCCCTGACTTCCAAACTGACAGACTACAATCTGTAGAAGCACCTCCAGCGTGATTATCCACAACGCTGGTGAGCCACAAGGCTGCATCCTCTGCCATTTATTCTGTTTCCTATACATATGCCACTACATGGCCAGATTCTGCTCTGACTCCAATGACAAAACGTGCAGATGATATGAGCATAGTGGGCCATATCACAAATAGTGATGAGTAAGACTACAGGAAGACAAGAGTTTTATGACCTGGTGTCATGACAATGACTTCAGAAAATTGGGCGCTACAGTGCCGATCCTCCTACTTATATCAACTGTCAGTGCTGAGGTTGAGAGACTTGGAAACTTCAAATTCCTAAGGAGTGAACATCACCATTAGCTCATCCTGGTCCAATGGCTTAGATGCCACAGCCAAGCAATCTCACCACCAAGAAATGCTCTGCTTTCTCAGGAAGCTAAAGGAATTTGTCATGTCCATTATGGCCCTCACCAATGTTTATTGATGCACCATAGAATGCATCCTGTCTGGATGCCTAAATGCTTGGATTGGTAACTGCTCTGCCCATGACCTCAAGTAGCTACAGACAGCTGTGGACACAGCTCAGCACATCACGGAAACTGGTCCCCTCCATATTTTACCACCATAATCAATGATCCCACCCACCATAAGTATACTGTCTTCTCCTCCGTCCCATTGGGCAGTAGATACAAATGCCTGAAACCATGGACACCAGGCTCAAGGCTACTATCCTGCTGTTATAAGACTGTGGAAAGGTTTCATAGTACAAAAGCTAGACTCTTGACCTTACAATCTACCTCATTATGACCTTGCACCTCATTGTCTACCTGCACAGCATTTTCTCTGTAACTTTATCCTGCGCTCTATTATTGTTTTACCTTTTGCTACCTTAATTCAATTAATTTATCTGTATCAATGATATGCCAATTAACAAATTTGCTAATCATGATTAAACTCTTCTCAGGCTTCCAGCTGGGAACAGGTATCAATTTTAACTGACATTTCAATGCCAAACACTGCCATGAAAAATGATCTAGTACTTTCCTGGTGTATATGATGAATAAACTCTTCTTGGGCTTCCATCTGGGTACAGGTATTGATCATAATCAACATATCAATGACAGGTTCTGCCACCTGCTTCAGAGATGATGCCTGGGTATGTCTAGACCAGTAGTATTTATGCCCTCATAGTTCATCCCTCCTGATTGGTTAGTCCTAATTGAATCTGATTTCCACTCTCCTACCTTGTTTACAATTGAATTCCTGTTCATACTTACAGTGAGACTTTCGTCTTTGTTAAAATTCTGCTTTTCCAGTTTTACTTCAATGGTTGCTTTACTAGGTGGTCCCAAAAGCCATTGGTGTGGCACAGTAGTTTTGTGTTGTCGAAGTCAATCCTAAGTCAATGCAAATGCAACGTTCTGCTGCTGCCGATTTCTCCAAACAGGAACAGCTCCTGTCCTCCAAGAAGGATTGCCAGGATCCTGAAGAAATACCAGATTAATACCAACCACAAACCTGAAAGAAAGCCCTTATCTCAGCTTATGTGGATCAAAGATGACCTGGGACTAAGGACGTCTGGTGTTTACAGGATTCCCTGTGAACGTGGAGCAGCATATATTTGCCAGACTGGATGCATGGTGGAAACTCACATCAAGAAACACAGGAGGTGTATCTGCTTGTGTTACCCAGAGAATGACTTTGATGACACAAAACCATTGTGCCACCCCAGTGGCTTTTGGGACCGCCTGGTGAAGGAAGCCATTGAATTAAAACTGGAGAAAAGACTTTTAACAAAGATGAAGGTCTGGCTCTTCAACCTAGAATTTGATTGTAAACAAGGTGGGAGAACAGAACCTAATTGGATGAGGACTAACCAATCAGGAGGGATGGACTATGGGGGTTATAATTACCACTGGACTAGACATGTTTGGGCATCATCCTTGATGAAGAAGGCAGAGTTTGTCATTGAAACATCAGTTAAATACCTATACCCAGCTGGAATCCCAAGAAGATTTTATTCAACATACGCGCCAGGAAAGCACTAGATCCTTTTTCAAATTTAACAATTATTAGTAGGTATTTCCTAAGTACCATTACAAAGTTATCTGTACTAAAGTTTATTCACCAACCTATATTTTTAATAGCTTTCTATATTTTAGAGCACTTACTAATTAAATCACTCACTTGATCATGTCTCCAATTTAGAAAGTTTATTTCTAACAGCAATTATAACATAACGTTGAATAACCATGAACCATGTGTCCCTATGATTTTCATTGGCTAAAACCCTGTCTTTACCAAATCAAATTTTTCTTACCTTGGGCTTTGCTGTATTTGCAACCTTTTTTTTATTTTCTTACATATTAAATGCTGATTGCTATTGCCCGTATATCTCCCTATGTTTTGATAATCTGTTCTAGTTTACTGTGTATTGCTTTTTATGTATTATTTAAGAGGATAGACTCTTGCATGAATAGCAAGACTTACATTCCATAAACTATTTTCATTATCTCTCTTCCTGTTAGTTTAACTGTCACCAGATGAAATTTTCCATGATAATCATTATTCTATTTTCCTTTACTCATTACATATATTTGGTTACATTTTATTTTACTGGAAGTTAACTTCAGTTTGAGCCTCTTTGTCTATACAATGTGTTGCTAATGGTGAAGTTGTGAGAGGTGTTCAGCAGGACAAATGACAACTGAGCCAAGATGATGGTAGGCAGGAATGACCTGTTCTGATCAAGTCAGAAAGAAAGAGTGAATCAGCTAAGGTTGGGGAATCAATATTGATTTCCCTAGGCTGGAATCCACACTGACAGAAGTACAAGGGTTGCTCCTCAAGCTTGCATTGTAACAGTGCAGGTGTCACAAGCAGAAAGGTCAGAGTGGGAGTAGGTTAGTGAATTCAGGTGACATAAGGAAATTCAGGGTTAATGTCTTGGTAGAGCATGGTTGTTCCATGAGCGACACCCAATCGACCTTTGAGTGTTCCATTGTAGAGGACACCACATTGTGAGCACAGTAAATTAAACTGGAAGAAGTGTGTGTGAATGGCTCCACCTGGAACGGCAGGAAGGGAAGCGGTGCAAAAGTGCAGCAAGATGGGATGGAATATTGAACTGGAGTGATGTAAAGAAAAAGCAAACTCTTCAGAATGATAAAGGAGCGTGGTAGAACACGTGAAAGTAGGAATGAATGGGTCATTTCATGATGGGAATTTTTGCACTGTGGGGTGCCACAGGGAACAGTGCTTGAACCCCGGTGGTTGAAATCAATGATTTAAATGAAAGGATGAAATACAATTTACTCACATTTGCTGATGATGCAGTGCTGGGAGCATACAGAGTGGCTTCAGGGAGATATGCAGAGACAGTTTAAGTAAGTGGACAAGAACGTGGAAGATGGGATGTAAAGTACAAAGAAATGTAGGTGAAGCCTTTGGTGGAAAAAAGCAGAATCACAAAGTTCCTTTTCAAATGGTGAGGAATTGAGAGATGCCAATGTTCAAAGAAAGCTGTGCTTCCTCATGCAGGAATCACAGAGAGTTAATATGTAGCCAGCAACCAATTAGGAATATAGATTTAATGTCCTTCAGTGCAAGAGGATTTGAATACAAGAGTATTGATGACTCATTGCAGTGATGGATGTGCTGTGGTGAGGGAAGATTTAGAACATGGTGCACAGGACTGGTGCATCTAAAGAAGGATCTATTTGTGGTCAAGGGCTGATGGGAAGATTTATTGGATTCATTTCTGGGATAGTGGGCTTGTCAGGTGAGGAGATATTTAGCAGCGTATACCCTCTTGATATTAGAAGAATAAGAGATGATCTTATTACTACAGGGGTAGACGTGGAGTTGAGGTTTCCCTTGGCGGAGGTGTTATTATTTCAAAATAAGAGATTGTCCATTCAAGATAGAGAGACTTCTTCACTGTGAGAGAATTTTGCAATGGCAAAAATTGAGTACAATCAGCAGAAAGCTTTCTTAAGAGTTTGAGATACTTCCCTGCTCTTTCCAGCCCACATTTCTTTAAAAAACACTTAGTGAGTAAATTTTCAGTTATTTTAAATGCCTAATTAGTTCTCCCTTTAATCTTTTAACCTCAAAGGAATAGAAGCTTAATCAAGCAATCTGTGCTGAAAATGTATTAATCTACAGTACTGTGCAACAGGCTTAGGCACATATATAGAGCTAGGATGCCTAAGACCTGCACAGTACTGTCGTAGTTTTATATATCACATTGCACCATTGTCGCAAACTAAAAATCATGACGTGTGTGATGATAAACCTGATTCTGATATGGGTCACTATTGTGGACTGAGAGAGGGAAGGAGGTGGGGAGGGGGAATTATTGTTGGGAAAGGGGAAGGGAGTGGGAAGCACCAGAGAGACCTTCTGTGATGATCAATAAACTGATTGTTTCAATTCAAATAACCTAACCTGGTGTCTCAGGGCTGCGTGTGTATGTACCCGTGCCAACCTTGGCATTCCATCTCTGCCATCTGTCCCATACCCGTCCCGCAGTCACTCCAACCTCAACATTCCCAAACTCCTTTGCTCTCACCAGATTTACAAACATGCTTTCTGCTTCACGTTGACAAATATAGTACTATGCAAAAGTCTTAGGTATACATATATATATATATCCCAGTAGAATTATGTCTCACTCGATTTCTGCAGAACTGTACTCTATCCCCCCAAACCTTCATTCTCAGAGGGGCTCCGGCCTATACTGAACATGGCATCACAAATGGACAGATCGGAGATTCAAGGCAAATGAAGCTTCACCTGCACAGAGGGACCACTCATTCCCAGGACCCTGATAGCTGTTGCAGTGGTGCATTAGCTTTGGGTGATTTAAGTGTTCAGAATCTTCAGCTCTGTGGTAATTTTCCATCCTAAGAAACCTCGCAATATAGAAGGTTGTGATATAGTAGAACAAGCTGCAGTTGGTGGAAAGCATAAATTTAAATAGGTTTTCATGTCACGATTTTGCTGTAATCAATAGAGCCCCTGTAATGCAAATAATGTTCCCGATCCATCAGTCAAATTCATGTCATGGAAACAATCCACACTTTGGAAACATTCGCTATGGCTGAACTACCTGTATCACTAACTAAGTCGATATTTACAAGTACCAAGGAAACAGGAAGGCAACCAAGAATCCTACAATTCTGTGGGCAGAGGCAACTGACTGAACTACAATCCTTCCATTTTGTTGGCCTTAGTCTCCCTCCCACCCTTGTCAACAAAACTAGCTGGCTGATCTGGAGGAGGAATCAGCAGTAAGAGGCCATAGATCAAAAGCCTTTATGACCATCCCTGAGCATCTGGGAGAGGAACAGGTCAATAGTCGCGATAAAAGGAAGTGAAGTTTCCATGTCCAAGGTTTTAGTGGAGCGCCAAGAAGTGGTACATGATTGGAATAGCAAAGAGGTATCTCATCAGATTTGGTGTGGGCAGCTTTTGCTCCTCTTCCAAAGCAGGATAACTTCCATTTTGGGGTCCCATCACCTGGATGCCTTTCATGGTTGGATTGGCAGGGAAGCCCATGCAACAGCAGTGAATATCAAACCAACCTCTCAATTGCAGCATTGTAGCCATTTTAAGTATTTTACTGGAGCATACTGTCATTCCAAAATAGACTCTCTTATGGTAAGCTGTGTAAAGGCTGTGGATACAGGTAGAATGCACTGTATGCATCTTTGTATTAGATTATACAGGAGTAAGCCATTTGGCCTATAGAGTCTGCTCCGCCATTTCAGCATGGCTAATCCATTTCCCTCTCAGCCCCAATTTCCGCCCTTCTTCCCGTATTCCCTCATGCCCTGACTAATCAAAAATCCATCAATCTCTGCATTAAATATACATAAAGACCTGGCCTCCACAGCTGCCCGTGGCAATGAATTCCACAGATTCACCACCTTCTGGCTAAAGAAATTCCTCCTCATGTCCATTCTAGAAGGACACCCCTTTATTTTGTGGCTGTGCTCCCTGGTCTTAGACTCTCCCACCGTCGGAAAAGTCCCTTCCACATCCACTCTATCAAGGCCTTTCACCACTCAATTGGTTGCAATGAGATCCTTCACTCATTCTTCTGAATTCTAGCGAGTACAGACCCAGAGCCATCAAACGCTCTTCATATGATAAGCCTTTCAATCCTGGAATCATTTCCGTGAACCTCCTTTGAATCCTCTCCAGTTTCAGCACAACCTTTCTAACATAAGGTGTCCAAACCTGCTCATAATACTCCAAGTGAGGCCTCACCAGTGCTTTATTAAGTCTCAACATTACACGCTTGCTTTTATATTATAGACCTATTGAAATGAATGCTAGCATTGCATTTGCCTTCCTCATTATCAACTCAACCTGCAAGTTAACCTTTTGGGAATCCTGCACAAGGACTCTTAAGTCCCTTTGCACCTCATATTTTTCAATTTTCTCTCCATTTAGAAAATAGTCTAAATGGACTACCAAAGTGCAAGACCATACACTTTCTGACACTATATTCCATCTGCATTTTCTTTGCCCATTCTCTGAATCTAAGTCCTTCTGCAGTTTCTATGCTTCTTCACACTACCTGCCCCTATATGTATCTTTGTACTGTCCTCAAACTTGGCCACAAAGCCATCATTTCTGTCATCCAAATCATTGACATACAAAGTAAAAAGAAGTGATCCTAACACAGACCCCTGTAGACACTACTAGTCACCCGCAGTGAACTAGAAAAGGCTCCCTTTATTTCTACTCTTTGCTTCCTGCCATTCAGCCAATGCTCTATCCATGCTAGAATCTTTCCTGTAATACCATGGCTTCTTAACTTGTTAAGCAGCCTCATATGGCACCCGGTCAAAAGCCTTCTGAAAATCTAAGTACACAACATTCACCAATTCTCCTTTGTCTCTCCTGCTTGTTATTTCTTTGAAGAATTCCAACAGATTTCTTAAACAAGATTTTTCCTTAAAGAAACTATGCTGGCTTCAGCCTATTTTATCATGTGCTTCCATACCCTAAAACCATAGCCTTAATAATCGACTCCAACATCTTCCCAACCACTGAGGTCAGACTAACTGGCCCATAATTTCCTTTCTTCTGCCTCTCTCCCTTTTTGAAGAGTGGAGTGCCATTTGCAATTTTCCATTTCCCCAGAACCATTCCAGAATCATATGATTTTTGAAAGATCAATACTAATGTCTCCGCAATCTCTTCAGACACCTCTTTCTGAACTTTGGTCCAGGTGACTTATCTACCTTCAGGCCCTTCATTTTCCCAAGAACCTTTCCCTAGTAATGGCAACTTCACATACTTCTGACCCATGACACTATTGAACCTCCATCATATTGCTGTCTTCCACAGTAAAGACTGAAGCAAAATACTGATGCAGTTCATCCACCATTTCCTTTTTCTTCCATTATTATTTCTCCAGCATCATTTTTCAGTGGTCTGATATCTACTCTCATTTCTCTTTTACACCTTATGTATCTGTAAAAACCTCTAGTATCCTCTTTAATATTATTGGTTAGCTTACTTTTGTATTCTATCTTTTCCTTCTTTATGACTTTTTTAGTTGTTTTCTGTTGTTTTTAAAAAGCTTCCAAATCCTCTAACTTCCCACTAATTTTTGCTCTATTATATGCCCTCTCTTGGCTTTTATGTTGACTTTGACTTCTATTCAGCCATGGTTGCTCATCCTGCCTGTAGAAGATCCTGAGAGGCAGGATTTATGAACATTTCGAGAGGTATAATATGATTAGGAATAGTCAGTGTGGTTTTGTCAAAGGCAGGTTGCCTGATTGAATTTTTTGAGGATATGACTAAACACATTGATGAAGGAAGAGCAGTAGATGTCATGTATATGGATTTTAGCAAGGCATTTGATAAGGTACCCCATGCAAGGCTTATTAAGAAAGTAAAGAGGCATGGGATCCATGGGGACATTGCTTTGTAGATCCAGAACTGGCTTGCCCACAGAAGGCAACGAGTGGTTGTAGGCAGGTCATATTCCGCATGGAGGTCGGTGACCAGTGGTGTGCCTTAGGGATCTGTTCTGGGACCCTTACTCTTTGTGATTTTTATAAATGACCTGGATAAGGGAGTGGAGGGCTGGGTCAGTAAGTTTTCTGATGACACAAAGGTTGGAGGTGTTGTGGATAGTGTGGAGGGCTGTCAGAGGTTACAGCAGGACATTGATAGGATGCAAAACTGGGCTTAGAAGTGGCAGATGGAGTTCAACCCTGATAAGTGCGAAGAGGTTCATTTTGGTAGGTCAAATATGATGGCAGACTATAGTATTAATGATAATAAGGCTCTTACAGTGTGGAAGATCAGAGGGATCTTGGGGTCCGAGTACATAGGATGCTCAAAGCTGCTGTGCAGGTTGACTCCTTGGTTAAGAAGGCGTACGGTGTAAAGGCCTTCATTAATCATGGAATTGAATTTAGGAGCCAAGAGGTAATGTTGCTAAAATAGTGTTGGTAATATAGGACACTGGTCAGACCCCACTTAGAGTACTGTGCTCAGTTCTGGTCGCCTCACTAGAGGAAGGATGTGGAAGCCATAGAAAGGGCGCAGAGGAGATTTGCAAGGATGTTGCCTGGATTGAGGAGTATGCCTTATGAAAACAGGTTGATTGAGTCTTTTCTCCTTGGAGTGATGGAGGATGAGAGGTGACCTGATAGAGGTGTATAAGATGATGAGAGGCATTGATCGTGTGAATAGTCAGAGGCTTTTTCCCAGGGCTGAAATGGTTGCCACAAGAGGACACATGTTTAGGGTGCTGGGAAGTAGCGACAGAGGAGATGTCAAGGGTAAGTTTTTTACTGAGAGAATAATGAGTGTGTGGAATGGGCTGTGGGCAACTGTGGTGGAGGCAGATATGATAGGGTCTTTTAAGAGACTTTTGGAGAGGTACATGGGGCTTAGGAAAATAGAGGGCTATGGGTAAGCCTAGTAATTTCTAAAGTAGGTACATGATCGGCACAACTTTGTGGGCCGAAGGGCCTGTATTGTGCTGTAGGAATTCTATGTTTCTATGTAATACTTCTTTGCGATATATCTATCCTGTGCCTTCTGAATTGCTCCCAGATACTCTGCCATTGCTGTACTACCATCAACTTGGCTTATGACCCCTATCAATCAACTTTGGCCAGCTCCTCTCTCATGTCTTTGTAATTCCCATTACTTCACTGTAATACTGATATATCTGACTTCGGCTTCTCTTTCTCCAGTTGCAGGGTGAATTCTATCATATTATGATCACCTATCTCGAAGTTTTCTTTTACCTTAAACTCTCCAATCAATTCCAGTTCATTGGACAACACCTCATCCAAAAAAGCTGATCCCCTATAGGCTCAACCACAAGCTGCTCTGAAAAGTCATCTTGTAGGCATTCTACAAATTCCTTCTGTTGTTATGCAGCACCAACCTGATTTTCCCAGTCTACCTGCATATTGAAATTTGACTATATGACTGTCGTAACATTCCCTTTATTACAACACACACCCATCCGTGCCAACTTCTAAGGTTTAGATGCTCTAACTTTCTGGGGTATGGGTAGCTGGCATGGCCCCTTGAAAAATTCAGGACAGCCCTGCTAATTGGTGATCATGTTTTGGGTGCCAAATATTGAGCATTTAAGGAGCACCTGAACTGAGGTTTGCTACTCAATCATAAGCCTTCCCATGATTTTGCCTAGTGTTGTTCTGTTCTTAGATTCTCGATCCAGTTTGAAACCGTGTTTCGATCCTAGCCTTAGGTATTCCAGCATTTGGGTCCAAGCTATCCTCGTCAATGACTTTTGTCACACCCTTTTCAATTTTCTGTTGTAAATTGTCGACCACATCTTTGCTGCTGTTCAGATATCTGTATGTAACTCCCATCAGGGTCTTTTTCCCTTGCAGTTTCTTAGATCTACTCATAATGATTCTACACTTTCTGATCCCATGTCAGCTCTTTCTAGTGATTTCATTTCATTTTTTACCATCAGAGTAACCTCAACCCCTCTGCCTACCTGTCTGTCCTTTCGATACAATGTGTGTCCATGGATGTTAAGCTCCGAGCTATAATCTTTTAGCCACGATTTGGTGATGCTCACAACATCATACATACCAATCTGTAACTGTGCTGCAAGTTCATCTACCTTATTCCATGTACTACATGCATTCAAATATAACACCTTCAGTACTGTATTTATTCATCACCCATTTTCTATTTTGTCCCCCTTTTACATTGCAACTCATCCTGTTGAATGCAATTTTGCCCTATCATCAGCCTCTTCTTGCTAGCAGTCTCTGTACAGTCTTTGTAAATCAACTATCTCATCCTCAGCCCAATCATTCCAGTCCTCATTCCCCTGCCAAGAGCTCTCCTGAACAGCTCTAGCAAACCTGCCTGCAAGGTTATTAACCCCCTCTCATGCTCAGGTGTAACCCATCCCTTTTGTACAGGTCGTATCTTTCCCAAAAGAGATCTCAATGACCAGAAATCTGAACCCCTGCCCCCTGCACCACATCCTCAGGCAAGCATTTATTTGCCAAATCTTTTATTCTTGCCCTCACTGGTGTGTGATACAGGCAGCAATCGAAAGATTACTCTTCAGGACCTCCTCACCCTTTCTACCTATATCATTCATGTCAATATGTCCCATGACTAATGGCTGCTCACTCTTGCCCTTGAGAGTGCCATAAACCTGATCTGAGACACCTCTGACCCTGGCACTTGAGAGGCAACATATCATTCGCGTCCATAGAATCTCATTTCCATTCCTCTACTTATGGAATCTCTAATCATTACTGCGGTCCTCTTCGGCTCTCTTCTCTTCTGTGCAACAGTACCAGACACCAGGTTGCTGCATCTTATCCCCTTCCTCCCCAGCCCCCCTGTAGGTCATCCACAGTGGTATACGTATTATTGAGGCGAATGGCCACAGGGGTACTCTGCAATGGCTGCCTATTTCCCTTTCCTTACCTGACAGTGACCCAGTCATCAGCATCCTGAAACCTAGGGTTTTTTTTTTAACTGTTGTATCCAAGGAAGTAAGGCCTGAAGCCTAATATCAGGACTACCGCACCCGAGCAAGAGTCAGACTCCGCAGCCGAGCAAGAGTCAGACTCCGCAGCCCTCCTTCCCAAGAGGTGGGCATCCATAAAAATCGTGCACCATATTTTTATCATCCTGTTTTTATTAATAAATGGAAAATGCAAAATTAATATAAACAAGAGAAGATCTGCAGATGCTGGAAATGCAAGTAACACTCACAAAATGCTGGAGGAATTCAGCAGGCCAGGCAGCATCTATGGAAAAGAGTAAACAGTCAACATTTCAAGCTGACGTCCTGGCGAAGGGTCTTGACATAAAATGTTGTTACTCTTTTTCACTGAGTTCCTCCAGCATATTGTGCGTGATGCACAATAATTAGGTTAATTTCTGAATCCTTCTTGCTTTGATGTCTTACGTGGGAATTCTTGGGCTTTATTTGACAACCTTTGCCGGAGGCTTGCTGTAGTCTGTCATTATTTAAAATCCTGTAAAACGATTATTTTATGTGTATAAAAAGTGAGTTGAATTTTAATCATGGTCGCAAATTTATTTATCGTCAGCTCATTCTTTCCAATTGCTGTTTGATGCAGCGAAAAGATGGTCAGATGCAAAGGTCAATCCGTGAAGTGAATACAACGAACCGGGCATGTGTGCTGTGGGACTTAGAGGAAGACACAGAGTACGTGATCCAAGTTCAGTCAATTGGCCTGAACGGGGAAAGCCGGGCCAGCAAGCGTGTCCAATTCAGAACTCTAAAGGAAACTGATTGGGTGCCATCAAATAGCTCGAACAAAGGTGAGATCTCTTAATTTATTATTTACCCTGGCTTTCTGCCATGTACTTTAATGTTCCCTGGCAACCTATCAGTTATACACAAGGGGAGCATCCTAATGGTGCAGCTATCTGCACATTCTAATATGATAACTAAAGTGTTATTCACACTGTCACTGCAAATACTTCCATGCATTTTTGTGAATGTAAGCAGAGTTATCTGGGAATAGTGGCTTGTAAAGTATTTCTAGGTCTTTAAACTAAGTGCTATATCAATCACTAAGGGAACCACATTCTTTGAAATTCTGTTCAAGTGCTGTAAGAAGACAGTTTAATATGCACTCAGTGACCATTGAATTAGGTACAGGAGGCACCGAATAAAGTGAGTGTGTATCTATGTGTTTGTGATCTTCTGCTGCTGTGGCCCATCCATTTCAAGGTTCGATGTGTTGTGCATTCAGAGATGCTGCTCTGCACATCACTGTTGTATGGAGGTTGTCCAGCATGTCTGACAATGACAAGAAATCTATGTGAGAGAGATTCACCACGGTTGTCGTAGGCAGCCACTGATCCCAGGGGATCATGGGTCTGTGCCTCTGGTGGACTGTGTCCTCTCCAGGGTGCAAGCCTGGGCTGGAAGATTTGAAGAGCCAGCTGTGGACCATGCAGCGGGCTCCCCCTCCCCGTGTCACTGATGTAGTCCAAGGGAAGGGCAAGCATTGATACAGCTTGGCACCAGAGGTTACCAGAGTGAATTTGTAAACATCATCAAACTGCATTAGGGGCCCCGGCTCCAGATTTCTTCGTCGTGGTTTACTCACGAAGCCTTTCCCATGGGTGGGTATGGCTGCAAGGCAGCGGAGGTATAAAATCAGAGTTTTCCCTCTCCTAGGCGGGCTGCCGTCCAAGGCTGACGAGCCCCACCTGCCCAAACTGCTGTTGTAACGCATGGCTATTTGAATTACTGTTGCCTTCCTGTTAGCTTGAGCCAACCTGGCCTTTCTCCTCTAACCTTTCTCATGAGCAAGGTGTTTTTGCCCACTGGACTGTCTCTCACTAGATGTTTTTTGTTTTACGTACGATTCTCTGTAAACTCTAAAGACTGCTGTGCGTGAAAATCTTCGGAGATCAGCAGTTTCTGAGATACTCAAACCAGCCGGTCTGGCAAAAAAAATCATTCCACGGTCAAAGTCACTGAGATGATATTTCTTCCCCATTCTGCTGTTTGATCTGAACAGCAAATGAACCTGTCGACCATGTCTGCATGCTTTTATGCATTGAGTTGCTGTCACGTGACTTGCTAATTAGATATTGGCATTAACCAGCAGATATACTGGTGTACCTAATAAAATGGCCACTGTTCTCTATAGATTGACAGAGTTATTTTGAAAACAGCTTCTTTACATTTTATGCCTTGTTGACACAAGAAACATTTTCATTGGTTATCATTTTCCCAGCGACTAACAGGCATATGGACACTGAAGTAATTACTTCCCTGTAGAATAAAGTGTTCTTTGGTCTGTTCAATAAACGTGAGATAATTGTGCACTAAATCTCAGCTGAAGGAAACATTGTTTGGTCGAAGTGAAAAGAAACAGAGATAATTTTGGGAATGTATTATCATAGAGAATGAAGTTCGTTTTTTAATGTGTCCTCTATAAGGCTACAGATAAGCCTACAAGAGGAGAGACTGTATTTGATCTGGTAAAATGAACCTGGTCAGGTGTCAGGTCTCTCAGTGGGAGAGCATTTTGGAGATAGTGATCACAATTCTATCTCCTTTACCATAGCATTGGAGAGGAATAGGAACAGACAAATTAGGGAAACGTTTAATAGGAGTAAGGGGAAATATGAGACTATCAGGCAGGACACAAGGAAATCTGCAGATGCTGGAAATTCAAACAACAACACACACAAAATGCTGGTGGAACACAGCAGGCCAGGCAGCATCTATAGGGAGAAGTGCTGTCGACGTTTCGGGCCGAGTCGTCGACAGCGCTTCTCCCTATAGATGCTGCCTGGCCTGTTGTGTTCCACCAGCATTTTGTGTGTGTTGCTATCAGGCAGGAACTTGGAAACATAAATTGGAAACAGAATTCCAATGCCAGGGAAACGAACGGAAAAAATGTGACAAATGTTCAGGGGATGTTTGCATGGAGTTCTGTGTAGTTATGTTCCAATGAGACAGGGAAAGGATGGTAGCGTACAGGAACCATAGTGTACAAAGGCTGTTGTAAATCTAGTCAAGAAGAAAAGAAGAGCTTATGAAAGGTTCAATAAACTAAATAATGATTGAGATCTAAAAGATTATAAGGCGAGCAGGAAAGAGCTCAAGAATGAAATTAGGAGAGCCAGAAGGGGCCATGAGAAGGTGGACAGGATTAAAGAAAACCCCAAGGCATTCTACAAGTATGTGAAGATGTGAAAGAATAAGACCAATCAAGTGTGACAGTGGAAAAGTATGCATGCAACTGGAGGAGATGGCAGAGGTACTTAATGAATACTTTGCTTCAGTATTCACTATGGAAAAGAATCTTGGTGATTGTAGGAATGACTTGCAGTGGACTGAAAAGCTTGAGCATGTAGATATTCAGGAAGTGTATGTGCTGGAGCATGGATGGGGTGTACCCTAGGCGAGGAGGAGATTGCTGAACCCCTGGCGATGATCTTTGCATCATCAATGAGGATGGGAGAGGTTCTGGAGAATTGGAGGGTTGGGGATATTGTTCCCTTATACAAGAAAGGGAGTAGGAATAACACAGGAAATTATAGATCAGTGAGTCTTACTTTAGTGATTGGTAAATTGATGGAGAAGATCCCGAGAGGCAGGATTTATGAAGATTTGGAAAGGCATAATATGATTAGGAATAGTCAGCATGGCTTTGTCAAAGACAGGTCTTGCTTTACGAGCCTGATTGATTATTTTGAGGATATGACTAAACACATTGATGAACGTAAAGCAGTAGATGTAATATATATGGATTTCAGCAAGGCATTTGATAAGGTACCCCATGCAAGGCTTATTGAGAAAGTAAGGAGGCATGGGATCCAAGGGCACATTGCTTTGTGGATCCAGAACTGGCTTGCCCATAGATGGCAAAGAGTGGTTATAGACAGGTCATATTCTGCATGGAGACAGGTGACCAGTGATGTGCCTAAGGAATGTGTTCAGGGACCCCTAGTCATTGTGATTTTTATAAATGACCTGAATGAAGAAGTGGAGGGATGGATTAGTAAATTTGCTGATGACACAAAGGTTGGGGGTGTTGTGGATAGTGTGTCAAAGGTTACAGATGTTGATAGATTGCAAATCTGGACTGAGAAGTGGCAGATGGAGTTCAACCCAGACAAGCGTGAGGTGGTTCATTTTAGTAGGTCAAATATGATGGTAGAATATAGTATAATGACAAGACTCTTGGCAGTGTGGAGGATCAGAGGGATCTTGGGGTCCGAGTCCATAGGACACTCAAAGCTGCTACACAGGTTGACTCTGTGGTTAAGAAGGTGTACAGTACATTGGCCTTCATCAATCATGGGATTCAGTTTAAGAGCTGAAAGGTAATGTTGCTGCTATATGGGACCCTGGTCAGACCCCACTTGGAGTACTGTGCTCAGTTCTGGTCGCCTCACTACAGGAAGGATGTGAAAAGCATAGAAAGGGTGCAGAGGAGATTTACAAGGATGTTGCCTGGATTGGGGAGCATGCCTTATGAGAATAAGTTGAGTGAGCTTGGCCTTTTCTCCTTGGAATGATGGAGAATGAGAGGTGACCTGATAGAGGAGTACAAGATAATGAGAGGCATTGATTTTGTGGATAGTGAAAGGCTTTTTCCGAGGGCTGAAATGGCTAACACGAGAGGGCATAGTTTTAAGGTGCTTGGCAGTAAGTACAGAGTAGATGTCGGGATAAGTTTTTTAAGCAGAGTGTGGTGAAAGTGTGGAATGGGCTGCCAGTGGCAGTGGTGGAGACAGAAACGATAGGGTCTTTTAAGAGACTCCTGGATAGGTACATGGAGCTTAGAAATATAGAGAGCTATGGGTAAACCTAGGTAGTTCTAAGGTAAGGACATGTTCACCGCAGCTTTGTGGGCCGAAGGACCTGTATTGTGCTGTAGGTTTTCTATGTTTCTATGTTTCAATGCAAGAGATGCACACTCGACTTTTAAACAACATGTTTAATGACAGGATGCCAGGTGTAGAGATTCCATGAATCCAATGTCACAAGTTTGAAATACTGGGCAGCAGCTTACAATTTATTCTGTTCTTCATGGTTGCTAGCTCTTCAGCCAGGTAAAGTTAATAGAATATGACACTACAGTTGATTTAATAAAGAACTCCAAATTCAATTCCCGCTAATTACACTGAACACCTGAATGTAATTGGTAGAGTTCATTGGGAAAAAGAAACACCAGATCATTTTCTAAAATGATCAGCATGATTCAGAAAAATATTGCATTTCTTTGAATTTATTACTTTGGGCAAATTTTTGTTGTATTCATGCATTTCTTGTTGTTGGCTATTTACGTGCAGATTGCTACCTGTTCAACCCATTTAAGAAAGTTCTGTTTCTGTGGCTGTTGCTTGGAACTGCCTCAATGATTCCTGGGAAGGAATAAGCTCCCTACAATTGGAGGTTTGGGAGTTTGTTAGGTTTTATGAGTCATCTGGATCACCAGAATGACAGAAGAGTCTCCTTTTAAAACCCACTAACGTTGCAAAACCTTGGTCTTGTTTTATTTCTCATATTTCCTTACAACATAGAAGGATACCCATTCAGTCTATCAAGACTATGCATAAGACTCATTCCCATACTCTTCTCTCTAGCTAGTTCTGTCTCACATGTCCATTGATTCCATCCTGATTTTCTTACCCATGCACATTATGGATACATTACAATAACCAGTTATATCCCTGTGACAGTGTGGGTTTTCTCCAGGTGCACTGCTTTCTTTCCACATTCCAAAGATGTTCAGATCAGGGTGGTGAGTTGTGGACCTGCTGGAAGTGTGGCAACACTTGTAGTCTGACTCCCGCACAATCCTCGCTGAAAAGATTAGACACAATCGACGCATTTTACTGTATGTTTTGATGCACGTGTGACAAATAAAGTTAATCTTTTACTGTACCTTTCATCCTCTTTCGTTGCATGTCTTCAAGATGTGAGATGAGGCCAGAGCACCTGGGTGAAACTCATATGTTAACAGCAAGTCTGTCAAATTCCACACAGACACTACCTAATTTAGGTTGAAACCTCAGTAGACATTGCTGAGTTCAAAATAAACTATGAAAGCTAATGGGAAATATGACTGCATCACACACAACTATTTCATCTGGATCAAGCTTTGAGTTAATTTAATGGCACTGACCTTATTTAAACAAAATCATATTTCAGAATATAATGTATAAAAAATTACTGCAATGTGACTATAACAATTGAAATTTTTTTGAGTAAGCACGTGATCACAGGTGGCTGTGTTTGCTCCTGAAGAAGCTTGATATCAGGAAGCTTAATCCTTAATCTGTTCTGAGGTACACTGACCATCTGAGACAGGAACAATCGGAGCAGCTGACCTCAGAACCTGGAGTCTACTTGAGAGAAGAATCAGCCAAGGTTTCATACAGTGAGCTAGTGCATGTGTACATCAAGTTAGAATCAGTTTGGCTCTGAAGTGAACACTGATGAATTTATTGCCAAATCTCACTTTCTTGTGCAGATTGATAGTATTAGTCAGTAGTTATGTACCCACGTTTCTGGTAATGAAAGGTTAGATCTCACTGAGTATTGCCCATGATCTGAATTAATCTTGGACTTCTTGATCTGTCTAACAATAAAGTCCAAAACTTGCTACCAGGTTTGAAGTGCCATTTTTGAAAACCATTTCAATGCATATTCTGGGGCAAAGGATGAGGAGGCAAAGGGAAGAGTTTCTTATATCAAAATGATTTTAATTTATGTTAATATTGTAATTATTTAAGGTTTCAAAATTAAAGAACTATAATTTTGAATATGTCATATTTAATTATTTGAAGTGTTTACAGGTGCATTAATTAGATTTTTGTATAAGTTCTTACATCAATTTTAAAAGATATTACATCTACTGCCCTTACAGTGCATTGTGTACAAAGCCAGGCAGTAAGTTATAGCCCATCTCAAAAATCACCCAAGTCGGAAGATTTCTTCAGGGTTTTTAATGAAAAAACTTTTTAAAGCTGCAGAAAGTTAAGTGAAAGTTAGATCCAATACAGGATCAGCGTGTGCCAGAATATATTAATATTATCAATTATTCTAACAAGCAGTGTTCAACAAATAAATACATATTCAACATTTCATAGCTATGTTGTGGACTAGAGTGAACTCGTGACACAACAATAGTTTAATAGCGATAAATGATAAGCGCAATAGTTCCTTCGAAGTACATCTACTAAATGTCTACCAATATTAATAAAGCATAAGACTTACAGATATTGCTGTTTCAAGAGCAAATAAAGAGTGAATGGAGATGGACGTCTTTCTACCGTGTTTGCTCCAGGTCAAAGTCCAAATTAAACTGCACTGGAAGTAATGTAAAGAGCAGCATACAAACAGGAAGTGATGTTTGTACAGAATGGACAGCACTTCTAGAGGCAGAGAATTGCATGTCTTTGAATGTCAGAGACATTTAAAAACTATCTGTAAAACACAGCAGCAGAGCTTTGCCAAATGTGTAAGGCTTTCAAAGATGTTTCCAGTTGTGGGGGATGTTCCATGTGAACTGGAAGCCATGTTGCTGGTCTGGGATTGGGGCAACCAGTGAGATTGGTCTTCTGCATTCAGAACAGAATATTCATCTATGGGGAAACACTGTTGGCGTTTCAGAATGGACAGGTAAAGCTATCAAACTCTGGTCCCACAGAAACCAGTGAAATGGCCTTACTTATGATCACTTTCAGCAGAGTAGTAGTTAAACTCTGTCTTTGTTTGTTGTGAATGACAAAAAGCTCCCAATATCATTATGACATCCTGCCCTGTTGTCTTTTTTAATTTCTACTGCAGGTTGTGAATACTTTGATCATAAATACAGTTTTAACAAGGCTTCATAGAGATTATTTGCTTTTCTAACATAATGAAGCTCCTTACATTTTGTACTTAAAAATGACTGATTCTGATACTGGAGAGATTTGGAGTATTATAACTTCATGCATTTAATTTCGCTTTCCTGGAAATTTAATCCTCTAAAAATGTATATGATTCTGAATAATCTTTTTATTTTCAATTATTGCAGATGCTGTTTTTGATATGTATTAAATCCACTATTCATCCTGCTCTGCCCACTCCTTCATACAAGATATCTTAATATATTAATATATAAATAACATAATTTAGTCACTTCTGTGAATGTGATGTAAAACATCCTTTCAATATGAATATTAGTAAATGTTAAAAAAACAGGACAGTAATATTTTTTTAAACCTGTGGCTTCCTCAGAAATGTGTGATTCTGATAGGCTGCTTAAATCTGGATACAAATATAACTTCAGACTACTTGTATCACGTAGGAACTTGGAGAAACAAGAAAGTAACTTTTATTGAATATACTGGATTAAATTGCATGACAGTGCTGACGCTTTGCAATTGTTCAACTAAGCTAAAAATGTTTTGTTGATTATTTTCATTTGTACTCAGTGTCTGAGGCTTCTCACTTAAATGTCCAACAATAATCAGCTAGTTCTGATGGATTCCAGTTGCCCTGATGCAGTTTCTCCATGACTGCAATGTCCTGGTGAAACCTTTCACCATGCTCGTCAATGACAGTGTCGAGATTTGCCGGGAAGAAATCTAAATGGGAATGCAGAAAATGAGCATTTAGTGATTTGTATGCTTGAAGCATGTTGTCAAACAACTGCACGTAGTTTAGTGCTCTGTAGTTGCCAAGAACATTTTCAACAACATCCTTAAATGTCTTCCATGTGATTTTCTCCGGTCCCACTAGAAGTTCTTCAAGTTACCTGTCACTGATGATATGTTTTGATTTGTGGACCAACAACAATACCTTCCCTAACCATGTCATCAGTTATACTGGGAAACCCTTATCTCAAATGATGCTTAATGTCACCAAAACCAAGGAGATGATCGTCGATTTCAGACGGTCTCAGCCTGAGCACACACCCCTCAGCATCAGCGGCTCCACAGATGAGAGAGTGGAAAACATCAAGTTCCTTGGGGTGCAGATCTTGGACAATCTCACCTGGTCCAGGAACATCACTGGGATTGTGAAATGGGCCCAGCAGAGATTGCACTTTCTGAGGAAACTTAAACAAGCATCACTCCCCACTAACATCTTAACTACGTTCTACAGAGGCGTGGTTGAGAGTGTGCTGACCTTGTGCATCACTACCTGGTACTCCAGTTGCAGTGCGCCGACAAAAAAGCCTTGCAAAGGGTGGTTAGGGGAGCAGAGAAGGTTATTGGGGTCTCCCTACTTTCTGTCGAAGACCTCTTTCAGAGTCGATGCCTCCAGAAGACACGGTACATCATTAAAGACCCCTCATACCCTCTCCATAAACTGTTTGTTCTTCTGCCACCAGGTAAACGTTGCAGGAGCATCAAAACAAAAACCACAAGGCTACTAATCAGCTTCCTCCCGCAGGCAGTCAGACTGCTAAATAGCTGCTCTACCTGACTCTGCTTTGGACACTTTTAACTTGCACTGGACACTTATAACTTGATTTTAACCGACATGTAGCTGTTGTATTTTACTATTTATTGTTGCGTTTGTTATGTTATGATTGCATTTGCCCCTGGGAAACGCTGTCTCATTCTGCCCTGCACAGCTGATGTACGGTTAGAATGACAGTAAAGTTTTTGAATCTTGAATCTTGAAATACCGAAATCCTTGTTTGTGGCTTTCACAAAAATGTTCATAAGCCCCAGTTTAATATGACGAGGAAGCAATATCTTTGTTGGGTCTACAAGTGGCTTATGTGCCGCATTTTTCTGCCCTGGAACCAACTGCATACACAATGGCTGATCCTTTTTAATGTAATGTGATTCTTTGGCATGGCTGTCCCATTCGCAAATGAAACAGCACTCAGTGTATCTGAGCTGTACTCCTAGTAGTAGATCAGCTCAGATGTTCCAAGTGTGCTGTATGTGTTTCAACTAGACTTCAGTAGTTTTCTTTCATGTGCGCTGCACAGTCGATTGGTATTGAAGGGCGGACATTGCTGATGTGTAGTAGCTGAGCTTTCAAGCTTAACACTGAAGAATCAGTAACCTATCCTGCCATGTGGCATCCACCCCACCTAAATATGCCCAGGCATCACTGGATAATATAGAAAAACTTGCTAGCTTACATTGTGGGCAACATTTTAATTGACTTGTATTATGAATTAAAATAACAAATATAGGGAATTTTAAAATAATGGTACATGACAGGGGATTTTCATGGTAATTTCCATGCTTAGCAGCCCAGAATCCATAAGTTACACCCAAAAATATTTGAAAGCAAAGCAAAATCTTCTGCAACCTTGGCAATAAAGGAATTTATTTCATCATTTGATATACAGCATAAAAAGAAGCTGTAGCAACACCAACCACTGTGGACCATGACTGGCAGCCATCCAGAAAAGGATCCTTTTATTATTACTCACTGCCTCTTACCAATCAGCTAAAGCTCTAACCATGCTAGTAACTTTCCTGTAATACCATGGGCTCTTAACTTGGTAAGCAGCCTCTTGAGTGGCACCTTATCAAAGATCTTCTAAAAATCCAAATATACATCATCCACAGTATCCCCTTTATCTATCCTACTTGAGATGTCCTCAAGGAATTCCAATAGGTTTATCAGGCAAAATGTTCCCTTAAGGGAAGCATGCCGACTTTGTTCTTTCTTGTCCCGTGTTACCAAGTACGCCATAACCTCATCCTTAACAATTGCCTCCAACATCTTCCCAACCACTGAGGTCAGGCTAACTGGTCTATAATTTCCTTTCTGCTGCCTTGCTCCTTTCTTAAAGAGTGGAGTGACATTTGCAATTTTCCAGTCCTCCGGAGCCATGCCAGTGATTCTTTGGAAATCATTACAAATGCCTCCATAATCTTTACCACCACCTCTTTCAGAACTCTATGGTGCAGTTCATCTGGTTCAGGTGACTTATATACATTTTCAGCTTTTTGAGCCCTTTCTCCTTTGTAATAGTAACTGTCATCACTTCTCTTCCCTCACACTCTTCAACACCTGGCACACTGCTGGTGTCTTCCACAGTGAAGACTAGTCCAATATACACATTTGGTTTACCTTCCATCTCCTTGTCCCCTGTTATTATTTCTCTGTCCTCATTTTCAAGCAGTTCTATACCCACTCTCATCTGTCTTTTATTTTTTACATACATGAAAAAGCTTTTTCTATCCACCTTGACATTGTTTGCCAGCTTGCTTTCATTATTCATCTTTTCCCTCCTAATGATTCTTTCATTTGCTTTCGGTAGGTTCCCAGTCCTCTATTTTCCCACTAATATTTGCTTTGTTGCATGCCTTCTCTTTTGCTTTTACATGAGCTTTGACTTTCCTTGTCAGCCATGGCTGTACTATTTTGCCATTGGAGTATTCCTTTGATTTTGGATACAGCTATCCTGCACCCTTCCTCAATTTTCCAGAAACTCCCACCATTGCTGCTCTGCTATCATCCCTGCCAGTATCTCTTTCCAATTTACTTTGGCAAATCCTCTATCATACCACTGTAAATTCCTTTACTCCACAGAAATATGGCTACATCAGACTTTACCTTCTCTCCATCAAATTTCAAACTGAACTCAATCATATTGTGATCATTGACTCCTAAGGGTTCCTTTACCTTAAGCTCCCTAATCACCTCTGGTTCATTAAATAACACACAATCCACTATAGCTGATCCCCTCACAGGGTCAATGAAAAACTGCTCAGAAAGCCACCTTATAAGCATTCAACAAAGTCACTCTCTTGAGATCTATTACCAACCTAATTTTTCCAATCTACCTGCATGTTAAAATATCCTGTGACTATCATAACATCACGCTTTTGATATGCCTTTACTATTTCCCATTGTAATCTGTAATCCACATCCCAGCTACTGTTTGGAAGCCTGTATGTAACTACTATCAGGTCCCTTTTACCCTTACAGTTTCTTAACTCAACATCTTCCAATCCTATGTCACATCTTTCTAATGATTTGATGCCATTTTTTACCAGCAAGTCCACGCCACCCCTTCTGCCTACCTCCCTATCCATCCAATACAACGTGTAACCTTGGACATTCAGCTCCCAACTACAACCATCCTTCAATGAACCACAATTCAGTGATGGCCACAACATTATACCCAGCAATCTGTAACAAATCATCCACCTTATTTCTTATACTTCGTGCATTGAGATACAACACCTTGGGTACTGCATTTGCTACACCCTTTTTGATTCTGCATCCCTAATACTGCATCACTGATACTCACCCTGCTGGCTGCAATTTTGTCCTATCATCTGCCTGCCCTTCCTGTCAGTCTGTCTGTATGCTATCTTTGCTTTTTTATCATACGTCCAATGTGTTCCCTCTAATTTTTAGTAGTCAGTGTGCACAAAAATCTTACGTTGTGCAAATTTTTTTCCTGTGACAAAAGTATGTGTGCACTAAATGCACACATGGCACAGTTTATGTAGGTTTACAGAATATTTGACATAAAACTGCACAGATTAACAACAAAATAACATACATATTTAAGTCACTCAGTTATTTTTTCTCTCTCCTGTCTTTGGCATTTACCCATTCCTTAACTCTCGCTCTATCAGACGTAAACATCACCAATTTATGGAGGTCAAGTTTATTCTCTTCATGAAACTGCTTGATCGCTGAAACAATAGAAGAAGCGTAACACACCTGCAGCTGAACTATTCCACCAAAAAAACGTTTTATAAACAGTACAATTTTTAGATCTGAATTTGAAGTACAGAATGAGACATTTGTTGACAGATATGTCTGTGGTTTCATCAATTGCTAACATGTGAATATCTGCTGCTGCTATTTCTTCAAACATGTCTTTCTGAACAATATATTGATAGACTCCAGAAATTCAAACGCATAACTTTTGCATTGCCAGCTGTCTGGGCGTTGAACATTCTTTTCCATATGTTCATTAATGTGTTGAAACGAATGTAAAGAGTTATTCCTTTTAACAGCTAACTACACACTGTCGATAAGAACTTTGATCTCCTCTGGGTTTGATCGTTTTTGCTCTTGCTCATCTGCACTCAACCATAACGTGCGTGGTACTCCTGTAACGGGTAATGATGGGTTCTGTTGCCTGAGCTTTTGTACACCATCCAAATGTGATTTACTTGCCAAATGACACTTCAAAAAGTCAAGTTTCCAAATATCATCCCACTTCTTTCCATTAGCAAATACTCCAGCAACTTTCACATCACAACAATACAAACAGATAACCCCAGTTTCCAAATCAAACATAAATATTTCTCGTAGCTGAATGTTCATGACCTCATGAGCTTTTGGTGTGGCAGTTTCTACTATTTTGCTAAGCCATTCAACTTCAAACAAATTTGCAGTTCTTTTGCGCTTCATGCCCTTTGCTTCCTTTGAATTCAATATAGTGATTCAATATTTTTTTCAATAAAAACTTAGTAAGCTATCTACAGGATTTAAAGCAGATCTTTGTAAACTTTACGAAATGAACACTGTCCGCCAAAGATGGCTGTCGTCGTGATGCAGCTGTACAAACTGGAACAGGAAAGGTGAGGTGACGCAAATTAGTGACGTGCATTGTGATATTTGAAAAACTGACTAACTAGATAACAGAAACATTTAGCTAAACAATTATTTTCAATAAGTGTAATTATTAATTACTATATTACTTTAGGCAACTAACCTTTTGTGCGCACATTAATTTCCTTTGTGCGCTGGTTGAAAAACACGTGTGAGTGCGCATGCGCACAGCTTAGAGGGAACATAGCATCCGTCCTATCCTGAGTCCCTTCACTCCAGTTCCCATCCCCCTGACAAATTAGTTTAAACCTTCCCCAACAGCTCTAACAGACCTGCTCAAGAGCATATTGGTCCCCTTTGGGTTCAGGTACCCAGAGATCCCAATGATTAAAGAACCAGAAGCCCTGCCCCCTACACTAGCTTCTCAACCAAATCATCTTATTTCTGTCTCCACTGGTGTGTGACACAGGTAGTAATCCAGAAATTACTGCCCTGGACATCTCGCTTCTCAGCTTTCTGCCTGGCTCTCTAAATTCTCTCTTCAGGACCTTTTTGCTTTTCCTTTGTATGTCATTGGTACCAATATGTATGAAGACATAGGAAGGAATTTTGAATTTTCTTTTTATCTATATAAAGATCGTTTCACTGTCCTTTGCAAACAAGGGAAAATCTGCAGACATTGGAAATCCGAGCGGCACACAAAAGTGCTGGAGGAACTGAGCAGGCCAGGCAGCATCTATGGAAAATAGTACAGTCAATGCTTCGGGCCAAGACAAAGGGTCTGTTCACTTTCCTTTATCTTGTTGGTTGAACACAGTTTTGTAACATTAGATGAGCTGTTGTCTTGTGATGGTTATGTGCTTATGCAGTATCGTAAACCTTTGTTAAATATTTGTCACTTTTTGTAACAGATTTATTCATTAACAACTATACTGAGTTTATTATGACTCACTTTGAAGTTTCCTTTGAAAAGCTTGTCTTCTGGCTCCCACTTTTCAAACCAAATTATACATTAATCATAATTTCATACACAGTGAGCAGTAGATCTGTGGTTGAATGAGAGAGGCCCTTTTTAATGAGAGAGGTCAGAGGAGAATGGCCAGACTGGTTCAAGCTGACAGGAAGGTGACAGTAACTGAAATAACCACACGTTACAACAGTGGTGTGCAGAAAAGCATCTCTGAATGTACAACACATTCGATCTTGAAGTGGTTGGACTACAGCAGCCATTAGACCAGGAACATGCACTCTGTATTCACATTATTAGGTGCAGGATATAATAATCCTGTACTATAATAGTACTGCATAATAATGTGGCCCCTGAGTTTAGATGCTGGTAATCATTTACAAGATCATCTATTTTCTGTTTATCATTTATTTCTAGATCGTTGCTCATCACAAGTTCTAATTTGGCCTGATCCCTTATACTGCTCAATACACCAGTATAAATAATGATAACATTAATAGCTTTTGCTGTTTTAATATGAAGATTTCTAGCAATTTATGATGAGGTCATGATATAATCTGAATTATGAATCACAGCAAATTACTGAGTAACTATTCAGTATTGTGGTTAGCTTTGCGAAAACAACAGATTGCTACCAACTTCCCTTGTAATTCTTCCATTTCAGCATTTAATGGGAGTTAAACGTCCTGCCCAGCAGCATAAGAGCACATTCAAACACAGAGTTTATCTTTCTGCAGACTGCTGCAGGCAAGAAGATTAAAATTGTGGAATCTATTTTTTTCCCTTTGGGTAAATTATTGGTGGAGATTTTTTTTGAAATTTTCATTTCATTAGTTTATACTGTAATAATCTACATTCCCATTCTGTCCTCTTCTTCTTTTATCAGTTCATTCAGTATTTTAGAGTAAGAGAGAGAGAGAGAGAGGGAGGGAGATGGTGAGAGAGAGGGAGAAATACTAATCAATCTTTATCCTGTCTCCCCTGTCACCCAACACTGCACCTAAACTATTGGATCCTACTGCTGGTCTATAGTGCTTAGCCAAAGGGCATCCACTGCCTAGTCAGCCGTAATGAAAACCTTTCATGCTGCTGCAGTAATTAAGATTTTTATCAATATTATTACTCCATCTCCTTTCCTAATTCCCCTCTGTGGTCGAAAGATCCTGTGATTATGACATTTTACCTCACAGCCATACATGCTTCGCAACCAGATCTCTCAAACCAGCTCCCTTTTTGCTTAGCAACGTCGTTTTTTATTCAGCTTCAATCACAGGTTAATTGATGTGTGGGTCTCTTTCACACTGCAAAGGCAGTGTTTCAAGTATATTTAATAAAATAGTTACTGATGTTTAAATAAAAAAAAACAGAGTGAATCATAACCAAAGAATATACCAATGATGGTTTTCATCTATTTATTCAGAAAAATCTTTTTTGATAATGATCCTGCAAAGTGCCTTGTGATGTTAAAAGTGCTATGTAAATACAAGTTTTTGTTGTGGTGGTGGTAATCTTATTCTGGCAAACTGATCTGATCTTTTATAGAGAAAGAGATCCAGCAGTTTTGATGGTGAGCTGATATAGTTACCTCTAGGAATAGTAATAGGCTCATTGAAATAAGACAAACACGAGGACATCTGCAGATGCTGGAAATGCAAGCAATGCACACAAAATGCTGGTGGAACGCAGCAGGCCAGGCAGCATCTATAGGGAGAAGCACTGTCAACGTTTTGGGTTGAGACCCTTCGTCAGGACTAACTGAAAGAAGAGATAGTAAGAGATTTGGAAGTGGGAGGGAGAGCGGGAGATCTGAAATGATAGGAGAAGGAGGGGGGAATGGGAGGGGGAGTAGGAGGGGGAGGGGTGAAGTCAAGAGCTGAGAAGTTGATTAGCAAAAGTGATGCAAGGCTAGAGAAGGGGGAGTATCATACAACAGAAGGCCTTGCAAGAAAGAAAGGGGGAGGGGAGCACCAGAGAGAGATGGAGAGCAGGCAAGGAGTTATTGTGAGAGGGAAAGAGAGAGAAAAAAAGGAAAAAAATAATTAAAAAATAGATAAATAGATAGATAAATAAATACATAAATAGGGATGGGGTAAGAAGGGGAGGAGGAGCATTAACAGAAGTTAGAGAAGTCAATGTTCATGCCATCAGGTTGGAGGCTACCCAGAGGGAATATAAGGTGTTGTTCTTCCAGCCTGAGTGTGGCTTCATCTTGACAGTAGAGGAGGCCATGGATTGACATATCAGAATGGGAATGGGATGTGGAATTAAAATGTGTGGCCACTGAGAGATCCTGCTTTCTTTGGCAGACCGAGTGTAGGTGTTCAGCGAAACGGTCTCCCAGTCTGTGTCAGGTCTCACCAATATATAAAAGGCCACACCGGGAGCACCAGACACAGTATACCACACCAGCCGACTCACAGGTGAAGTGTCACCTCACCTGGAAGGACTGTCTGGGTCCTTGAATGGTGGTGAGGGAGGAAGTGTAAGGGCAGGTGTAACACTTGTTCTGCTTACAAGGATAAGTGCCGGGAGGGAGATCGGTGCGAATGGATGGGGGGGGGAATGAATGGAAAAGTGAGTCATGTAGGGAGTGATCCCTGCGCAAAGCAGAAAGTGGGGGGAGGAGGGAAAGATGTGCTTGGTGGTGGGGTCTTGTTGAAGATGGCGGAAGTTACGGAGAATTATATGTTGGACACACAGGCTGGTGGGGTGGTAGGTAAGGACAAGAGGAACCCTAACTCTAGTGGGGTGGCGGGAGGATAGGGTGAGAGCAGATGTGCATGAAATTGGAGAGATGCGTTTGAGAGCAGAGTTGACGGTGGAGGAAGGGAAGCCCCTTTGTTTAAAAAAGGAAGACATCTCCTTCTTCCTGTAGTGAAAAGCCTTATTCTGAGAGCAGATGTGGCAGAGATGGTGGAATTGCGAGAAGGGGATGGCATTTTACAGTTAACAGGGTGGGAAGAGGAATAGCCCAGGTAGCTGTGAGAGTCCATGGGCTTATAGTAGACATAAGTAGATAAGCTGTCTCCAGTGATAGGGGCAGAGGAAGGAGGTATCAGAAATGGTCCAGGTAAATTTGAGGGCAGGGTGGAAGTTGGAGGAAAAGTTAATGAACTCAACAAGTTCAGCATGCGTGCAAGAGGCAGCGCCAATGCAGTCGTCGATGTAGCAAAGGAAAAGTAGGGGATGGATACCAGCATAGGCTTGGAACATGGACTGTTCCACAAAGCCAACAAAAAGGCAGGCATAACTGGGACCCATACGGGTGCTCATGGCTACACCCTTGGTTTGAAGGAAGTGGGAGGAGCCAAAGGAGAAATTATTAAGAGTGAGGACCAATTCCACTAGACAGTGGTGATAGAGGGGAACTGGTTGGGTCTGGAATCCAAAAAGAAATGGAGAGCTTTGAGACTTTCCTGGTGGAGGATGGAGGTATATAGGACTGGACATCCATGGTGAAAATAAAACGATGGGGCCAGAGAACTTGAAATCATTGAAAAAATCCAGAGCATGAAATAATTGAAATAATGTTCATCTTTATCTGAAGAGAAATCTATAAGCAGGACAGAGATGATAGTGACTAGCTGAGGTCTGTGCCTTGTGACAGCATCTGACTGTGAAGCTCTGGCAGAGCCTGATAACAAAATCTCTTTGGGTTATTTTTCATCACTACATTCCACATTGAATTGTTGCATCAGTGAATGGAATATTGTTATCCGTTCAGTCATCTGCTAAATTTTATTAGACTATGAAGGTTTCTTGATAGGCAAGAATGTAATTGTTTTAATTTCTACAACTGTTTTTATTGATTAATTTTACATCAATAATACCAGAGAGTTGCCAATTTGAAGGACATTTACCATGTAGGTCTTGTGAGTACTATGAAGGACTTACTGATAAGCAATGTACAATAAATGCACACCTTTCTGTCCCTGGGCACATGGCATGGCTCTACACAAACCTGGGACACTTGTGAGCTTTCTTGATGAAAGGAAATGTAAAAGTGCCTTAGCTAATAGCTCAGAATGATTTCCAAGTTCACCCAGGATATCTATGCTTTCAGTAACCTTCAATGATTTTTGAAGTGATGAATGTCTATTGATAGAAATCACTAGGGAATGTATTAGTCCATGTCTTATCTATCCTACTACCATTGTTCCCCTGTTACATGTTAATAGGATAGGACTGTCAGTAGATCACATAGTGAGAAACAGGGTTACCTCCCATGCTGGTATTCTTTGTCTGAATATATCTTAAGTTAATATTCTTAGCCCTTCTTTTAAATTATACATTACCAGCTCTCAAGGGGTTGTTATCATTGAACTTTTTACTAAAGCAAACAGCCTGTGCAATCATTGGCAAAAGAGGCTGCTTAAGAAATACTTCTTGGTCCAAGATGGTGGAGAGTATTAGTAGTTCGGGTTGAGATGCTTGATGTCGAGGTGCTTGCTGAAATTTGCAATTAGCTTGCAGACATTTCATCACCAGACATCAATGCACAGTTCTCTGAGAGTGCTTGTCAAGTCAAGTCAAGTTTATTGTCATTTCGACCATAAACTGCTGGTACACTATACAGCAAAAACGAAGCAATGTTCCTCCAGGACCATGAAACAACACAAAACTACTCTAGACTATGTGAGACAACTCATGGCTACACTAGACTACATAAAACAACATAAAAACTGCACTAGACTACAGACCTGCACAGGACTACATAAAGTTCACAAAATAGTGCAGGGCAATACAATAATTAATAAACAAGACAATAAGCACAGTAGAGGACAAATTACAATATAATAATAAATAATGTAGATGTCAGTCTAGACTCTGGGTATGGAGGAGTCTGATGGCTTGGGGGAAGAAACTATTCTGGTCACTGGGAGCCCGAATGCTTTGATACCTTTTGCCAGATGGCAGGAGGGAGAAGAGTTTGTGTGAGGGGTGCGTGGGGTCCTTCACAATACTGTTAGCTTTGCGGGTGCAGCGTGTGGTGTAAATGTCTGAAATAGCAGGTAGAGAGACCCCAATGATCTTCTCAGCTGACCTCACTATCCGCTGCAGGGTTTTGTGATCCGAGATGGTGCAATTCCCGAACCAGGCAGTGATGCAGCTGCTCAGGATGCTCTCAGTACAACCCCTGTAGAATGTGATGAGGATGGGGGTGTGGGAGATGGACTTTCCTCAGCCTTTGCAGAAAGTAGAGATGCTGCTGGGCTTTCTTGGCTATGGAGCTGGTGTTGAGGGACCAGGTGAGATTCTCCGCCAGGTGAACACCAAGAAATTTACTGCTCTTAACGATCTCAACGAAGGAGCTGTCAACGTTCAGTGGAGAGTTGTTGCTCCATGCTTTCCTGAAGTCAACAACCATCTGTGTTTATATAGGCCCCCGTTCACTTGCATCTGTCCTGATTGGCTACCCCTTCAGATAACCTTTGAATTCTATTGGCTCATGTTTCTTTGGCTCATGGGGTTCGCAGATGCCATCTATTTCCGTATGTTTGATAACGGAGTTATCAGAACAGAACCACGCTTCTAAAAATTCTCGTGCCTGTTCTGTGTCTGCCTGCGCCAGAACCTCCGCGCTGTCCCAGTTAAAGTAGTGTCCATCTTGGTCTTCATGTACTGAGATCAGCGACAGTGGATCATTCTTCGTACCCCCAATTTGTGTTCCCGTAAGTGAGTAGAGAGTTTGCCAAGCTTGGCAAACACCAAATCAAAATGCTTGCTCCTCTTAAATGTTAAAACTTAAATGGAATCTAAAAGAACCTCATATTACTAGTGGTGTTAGTGGGCCTTTAATGCACTAAATAAAGCTAACAAAAATATCAGTAATGTGTTCCTTCAGTTAGATTAAGCAAATGTCAATTCTTGGGAAAGTCATATGAAAGGGAGCAGAATTTAATAATGAGAAGACTATATATCCCTGTCCTTGCTGAATTTTATTATATCATTTCCCCTGCCCAGAAAGCAGAAAATATTCTGACAGCTAGTGATGAGTACAAAGAACAGATGGCACGTCTAATACCCAATAGACCAGTCTGTTCCATGAAGAAAGATTGGCAATTAACCCCAGGATTCAAAGAGCACACTTTGTGCATTATTGGTAACAGTCCAGTCTAGTTTCCAGAAAAGATTACTGTGATTGAGTTCTGCAACCATTTTCCATGGTGAAATAAACCTCATTTTAAATAAAAATCACTTTCCATACAATTCTGTGTTATCAATTGTTTTCAATAACTCTTCCTGCCTCGGCAGTAATTTTACTTTATCTACTACAAAAACTCGTGTTATCACCAACCCAGAGGTTGCTATTGACTGGAGATTTTAACTGGACAAAACAGATAAACACTGGAGCTGGGATAGCATGTCAGAGTCAAGGTAATCTCCAGTGAGTGCTTAGCTTCTGGTTCCCCAGAGTCTAACTGCCACTCTAAAGGAATCTGTCAGACATGAGTTGAACTACTTCCCCTGCATGTTTGTATGAGTACATATACTCCTCACTGTACGTGCATTAAACAGAACAGCTTGTTGTACTGTGCATTAAATATTCAGTCCCTGTGTCACGGATACACTGTGGCTGCCACAGGCACAGTTTGAAGGATGTATTGTGATATTCCATCAAATCATCTTTGACAGTAGTTCCAAAACCCACAATCTTTACTGTTTAAAAGGAGATGTAGAGAAGACAAAGGCCACACACTATCTTTGCTTGGAAATATTCAACAGTACTTCATCACACTTTCAAAACTTTGAACTACAAGTTCAAGTTATCTTTCCAGGGGCAATAAATATTGGTCTTACCAAAGACTTTCACATTTATGAACAGTTGCAGTTGATTATGTGACTCTACGCTATGGCTTAAGATCATGCTTTAGTACCTAATGCTAGCTTGTTTACATTTGACCAATTATACCACCCCCGCCCTACCAATTCCACAGAAACTAAAATATGGTGAATCATAAACTTACCACATCATTTTCAGCAATGTTTCACTTTTTAGCATTCCTATTTGAGGGTTTCCTTCATGAGGTGATATCATGCTGCCCAGTTCAAAGATCAAACTAAATTTATTATCTAAGTACATAATATATCGCCATGTACAACACTGAGATTCATTTTCTTACAGCCATACAGGTAAATATAATAACCATAATAGAATCAGTGAAAGACTACACCAAGAGGGTGACAACCAGTGTGAAAAAGACAACATACCATGCAAAGAAAAAAAGAAATAATATTAATGATAATAATAAATAAACAATAAATACGGAAAACAAAAAATGAAGAGTCCCTGAAAGCGAGTCCTTAGGATGTGGGAACAGCTCAGTGATGGGCAAGTGAATTTGAGTGAAGTTCTCCCCTCTGGTTCAAAAGCCTGATGGCTGAGGGGTAATAACTGCTCCTGAACCTGGTGGTGTGAATCCTGAGGCTCCTGGACCTTCTTCCTGATGGCAGCAGTGACTTGGGTGGTGGGGTTCCCTGATGATGGACGCTGATTTCCTGTGACATTATCATTAATTTAACGATTTAAGTCAAGGCAACATTTGAAACAAAATCCAGTTAATTATTTTTCAAGTGTTTTCCATAAAAAGGATGTATGATACTGACAGTGTAGTTTTCAAAGTTCTATGTACATTTATTATCAAAGTATGTATATAGAATACAACTTTGAGATTCATCTTCTTGCAGGCAGCCACAAAACAAAGAAACACCATAGAACTCATTTGAGGAAAAGCCCACACGACAAGACCTTAAAATTTGCGAATAAAGGAACAAGTCATGTAAGCAACAAAAAGTGAACAAATAACACACAGAATAATAAACATCAAACTGCAGAAACCCCAAAAGTGAGTCCACAACCACAAACCACCAAGGTGAGTGAAGCCTGTCCAGGAGCCAATGGCCACGGTCACGGACACTGAACCAGCAGTGTGTCAGTGGCTGCAGGCTGTAGGCCACCGCGGCAGATCCAGTTCTCGCCTCGATAAAATGGCGCAAATAGCAAAGTGCATTCGACGCTGAGGACATTAAACATCAAACGGCAGCCAGAAGTGAGTTCAGGGTTCAAAGTACATTTATTTTCGAAGTGTGGATGCAGTATCCAACTCTGAGATTTGTCTTCCCCACAGACAGCCAAGAAACAAAGAAAACTATGGAACCCATTCAAAGAAAACCATCAAACACCCACTGCAGGCAAAAAAAAACCAAAATCGAACAAATGACAAAAAGAAAATGAGCGAAAAATGCAAAATATAAAACACAAAATCTGAAGAGTCCAGGCATATTCAGTTCTTTATCTGTAGGCCACTGCAATCATATTGCCAAAATAGCAACAAAAAAGGGGTGATCTAAAGCCAGAAACACGTCATAACATGAACTCAGGAGTCTAATTCATCAATTAAGCCTTGTTCAAGGCTCGGAACTCTGGCACCATCCTCAATCATCATCAAGAGAGAGAGAGAGAGAGAGAGAGACACCTTCGATCAGTAGCAGTGAGTAAGAGTGAGAGAAAGACCATCAAACACAGACACTTTCCTCCTGCACCAGTGAGCCAGAGAATGGTAGACAGCACTAAACACCCACTCACCTTTTGCAGTAGGCATGAACATTTCAATCTTCCACGGAGCTTTAATCAGCGAGATGGGTGAGAAATGGAGTTGATCATGGGGTCACACCCAGTCTCCATGCTTCTTGGTTTCAAGGCTATGCACGTTGCTTGAAGCCTCCTGGAACCTTCTTGGAGACAGTAGAGTGCCAGATCTCTTAATCGGTCTGAGAACACACACCAAAATCTAGGTCACAGACTCCTACAGTAGCAGGGCCATATTTGAAAGAAAAATAAGATGTGAAAGAAGTAGCTTCATGAACGGTCACCTTGGTCGCACTGTTCTTGAGGCAATTGAAAATGGGACGCAAGACTCCTGCACCTTCCGCCAGTAGCAGTGAGGGGGAGACTGGTCAAACACAGGCAGACGGCACTGAACACCCATTCATTTTCCATTCTCGTCTTGCTTAATGTTTCCATCGGTGCAGAGCAATGGAGCTGGCCGCAAGTTCGCATTCCGCCATTAGGAATTGACACAGCCATCCCCGGGCTGAATCCCGAGGAGACACAGGAGCACCAGATCGTTCACTCAGCCAAAAAAAATGTTCTTAAAAGGGAAATTACAAGCTGTAATCAGTCACGGTTCAGAAGTATATCTAGAGAAAGGAGAGCATCCAGTAGTTTTATAAGTGCTCTGCAAGAACTCACTGTTGGTCACTGGCGCCATCTTCCCAGAAAGAGAGTCATGATATCAGCGCGTTCGATCGCAGCGGCTTCTATGGGGTCAACAAAAGGTGCTGTTGTCTTTTTCTAGATCCTTTTTCTAGATCCTGCTAGACATTAAGAAGTTGAAGTAATGCAGATCTAGTGCAACAGCGAATGGCTCATTGGCGGAGAAAATGAGGGAGCTGCACAGCGTGCTTCTGCTTGCCCCCACCAAGGAAGGCGTACACTCTAATAGCGGTGACCCTCTAGCTCACATTCTGCTGATCGCAAGACCTTTTCAGACATTACTAATGTGGAATACCGCAAGTGCAATTCACTAATCTATTGGTGGAGAGCAGGGGCACATCAGCAGGACAGCTGCATTGTAGTGAGGACGAGGCCTCAAGCCCGGGTTTCGCCTGATTACAGCTGGCAGAAGAGAGGCATCGGAGCCGGGGTGGCATGGCGCAGCACCCAGGCTGAAAGTTGGTGCAGCTCCCCTGTGTTCGCTCAGCAGAAGGCAAGCTCAACTGCAGATTCCTGTACTATCCATGGGGTCATACTCAGGGTCTGGACTATATATATCGTTTTTTTGTGTGGTTGTACTTTACTGATTTCTTATATGTGCTTGCTGACTAGTACGTTCAAGGACTAGGCTTCAAGCCATGATGTTGCCTGTCTATTGCCGCCAGAGAGAGGCATCGGGACTGGTGTGGTGCCCAGGCTGGGGTTGGTGCTGCCCCCCAGTGTTCGCTCAGCAGAAGACAAGCTGTATTGTGGTCATCTGCTGATTTCTGCGGCAGTCATGGCTTGGGTCTGGACTTTTTGTTTTGCGTGGCTGTATCATACTGACTATCTTTATATGCTTGCTGCGTGTATCCTGTACGTGTGCTTTGTTCTGTGTGATTGTTGGCACTGTGTTTTGCACCTTGGCCCCGGCGTAACATGGTATTGTTTGATATTCATGTATGGTTGAATGACAATCAAACTTGAATTGAATTGAGATATTCAGGAGGGTGATCCGGGTAAGTTCAGGATGGGTCCGAGAGCAGCGAAACAAATGGGGAGAAAATTGGCAATAACACTCACTAAAACCAGTGACAAAATATATTTTTACAGTGCTGAACTATAAAATTATTTGTCCCTTAATAAAAACAGGTATTCATGTTTGTTTAACCAAAATACTGAAACAATGATTTTTTAAAATCTTTTTAATGCCATTAAGTTCCCATTTAATAATGATTTAAAACCTGACCCCTGATTTAGTGTCTTCTTTGGTATTTTTGATGATCATAGACTTGGAATAAATTACTGTCCTGAGGCATCTCAATTCATTTTTTAAACCTTATATGATTATATGATTCCTGTGTAAACCCACAATTCAACGCTTTAATATTTCTGAAACAGAATGATTGTAAAGTTTATATTTGTCTATTTTATTTCTCATAGTTTAATATTTGTTGTTGGGCAAAGAATACCTGCTCATTCACACAAAAGTGGTAATTTGGACCAATCAGTGACCAAGGTTGGGGCCAAGGCAAGAAATCAGCCATAGTTCACCAAGTCATGTTTGTTGCAAAGTATTTCTGTGGCAGCCATTGACATTGAAATTGAGCTCTTGCACTTACTTTTCAAGCTAAAAAAGGTGTCTAAATGTCAAATATGATGAATGTTATGCCTATGTTCTTGTCAGCGGCTGACATTCCTCCAGAATTAGCCCAGAATACTTCTTATAATGGACACCATAGAGTCCTAGAAACTCCCTTAACAAAATTCAATTGTGAATTAACTCAGCAGGCAGAATGGGTCCTGTAGTTAATCTCATCAAGTGCTTAGCAACAAACTAGTTTATAAAGAGAAAATGGAGACAATGAAAGGTTAGTGACTAGAAATGACAATTCTGTTTCTTATTCTGCAAATAATGTCTGACCTGCTGAATATTTCCGTTGTTTTTGTTTTTATCTGTTGTTATATTCACTGATGTTATCCCATCTACTTACACTACCAGTGTGACATTTGGCAAACAGTTTGATTTGGCTTATTTTCTGAGTACAGTGTGATTTCTTGCTTCTCCAGTTTCAGCTATTATTGATCTGTTGTACTTAGCTTGCTCTGTAACATTAGAAATCATGACAATACATCCTTTCTCTCTTGTTCAAATATAAAGTTCATTGTCATTCAGCCAGAAATGTGAACTTGCAATTTTTGTTTTGTGAACCAGCAATATGAACTTGTGTCCGACGCAGACTGGGAGACCGCTTCGTGGAACACCTACGCTCAGTCCGCCAGAAAAAGCAGGATCTCCCAGTGGCCACACATTTTAATTCCACGTCCCATTCCCATTCTCATATGTCTCTCCATGGCCTCCTCTATTGTCAAAATGAATCCAAACTCAGGTTGGAGGAACAACACCTTATATACCGGCTAGGTAACCTCCAACCTGATGGCATGAACATTGACTTCTCTAACTTCTGTTAATGTCCCTCCTCCCCTTCTTATCCCATCCCTGATATATTTAGTTGTTTGCCTGTTCTCCATCTCCCTCTGGTGCTTACCCCCCCCCCTTTCTTACTCTCAAGGCCTCCCGTCCCATGATCCTTTCCCTTCTTCAGCTCTGTATCACTTTCGCCAATCACCTTTCCAGCTCTTAGCTTCATCCCACCCCCTCCGGTCTTCTCCTATCATTTCACATTTCCCCCTCCCCCCCATTACTTTCAAATCTCTTACTATCTTTCCTTTCAGTTAGTCCTGATGAAGGGTCTCGGCCTGAAACGTCAACAGTGCTTCTTATAGATGCTGCCTGGCCTGCTGTGTTCTACCAGCATTTTGTGCGTGTTGTTACATGAACTTGTGTTGACGGTTCCTTTACTGATCCCAAAAGGTGAGGCAGTGACATCCAGTCAGAATGGACACCATTTCCATTTTACTCAAGGTGGTTGAGGTAAGTAGTATAGATGCATTTAATATGAAGTTGGATCAAAAGAAGATGAGGAAATTAGAGGAAGTGAGGTGAGAGATTGCCTATTTAGAGTATAAACACCATCATCATGTTATGGGATGAAACAGTTCTTCCTGTGCTGCACATTCTATCTAATTGAGGAGGCATAGTAGTTAGCACAATGTTTTACGCTACAGACAACCTGGGTTCATTTCCAGTCACTATCGGTGAGGAATTTATACGTTTTTCCCGTGACCGTGCTCCAGTTTTCTGCCACAGTCCAAAGACTTTCAAGTTAGGTAGGTTGATTGTCCTGTGATTAAGCTAGGGGGATTGTTAGGCAGCGCAGCCTGAAGGGTATTCAAAGGTTTCAAAACTACGCTTAATGTCAGAGAAATGTATACAATATACATCCTGATATGCTTTTCCATCACAACCAACCACGAAAACAGAGGAGTACCCCCAAAGAGTAAGTGACAGTTAAATGCTAGAACCCCACAGCCCCCCACCACAGCTTCCCCCTCCCATGCATAAGCAACAATCTCCTCTCCCCCACCAGCAAAAAAAAGCATCAGCACCCCCCACTGAGCACAAGTGTGCAGCAAAGCAACAGCAAAGACATAGCCTGCAGTACCGCAAAGACTACTGGTTCACCCAGTATTCAACATAA
This sequence comes from Hypanus sabinus, assembly GCF_030144855.1. Taxonomy (NCBI): domain Eukaryota; kingdom Metazoa; phylum Chordata; class Chondrichthyes; order Myliobatiformes; family Dasyatidae; genus Hypanus; species Hypanus sabinus. The sequence goes on along the minus strand of NC_082715.1, from coordinate 34,083,438 downwards.
CACAGGCTCTCTCTCTCTCTCTCTCTCTCTCTCTCTCTCTTTCTAATTAGGGAGAAAGAGATGTCTCCATTTCACAGCGAGAGGGGAGACACAGCAAACAACTCTCTAATTTACGATGTTAAAAGTCTGCTGCGTCGCTTTCTCCAAGCCCTGTGCCCAAAGATCTCGGGTTTCTGGACACACAGCCAGAGATCTTCCATCTCCCATGACACACCGATTTCCTACTGAGACACTGACCTTTGGTCCACCCATCTCCAGAGCCACGAGATCCCGGAACTCTGAAGGCGATTTAATCTCTTAGGCCACATCCTTGGCATGTCAAATAGCGACCAGTCGTTAAACCCCAAGAGTGGGTCCCATTCCCGCAAAGAACCGAAGTCAGCGTGTAACTCCAGGTCAGGGTCTTCAAAAGAACCCTGAAAGGGAAAAACACGGATATTAAAGATGGAAATAGAGCAGTTTCTGAAGATGCAAGCAAAGGAGTTGCCGTTAGGCGCCATTGTCTCCTCCATTGTCTGCACTGTATCTCAAAAATAGTCAACACACACAAAATGCTGGAAAATCTCAGCAGGCCAGGCAGCTTCTTTGGAAAAGAGTTAACAGTCGATGTTTTGGGCCGAGACCCTTCATCAGGACTGGAGAAAAAGATGAGAAGTCAGGGTAACAGGGTGGGGGGAGGGAAGGAAGAATGGTGAGAGGTACACATTAACAGAATTTCGAGAAATCAATGTTCATGCCATCAGGTTGGAGGCTACCCAGACAGAATATAAGGTGTTGTTCCTCCAACCTGAGTGTCACCTCATTGTGCAGTAGAGGAGGCCATGGACTGACATGTAATAATAGGAATGGGAAGTGGAATTAAATGTGATAAAGAGCAATTGGGTGGGTTCCATGATCTCAAACAATTGAGAGGTGAGCATTCAGCAATCAAAGCAGCCCATCAATCCCATTCTACCAATTTTTCCTGTAAAACTTTCTTCCTCACCTGTCCACTAACTCCACATTGACTCCTGCCACCCACCTCTACTATCACAGTCAGTTAACTGACTAGCACATCTTTGGAGTCTTGGAGGAACCCAGAACACTGGCATAGCATCGGAGGTCAGGACTGAAGCTGGGTTGTTGGACTTTTCAGGTGGCAGCACTGCTTGTTGTACAGCTGTGTACAGCTGTCCTCCAGGGGGACAAAGTGGACAAAAGCACTGTAGCATAGAAGGCATGTGCAAGTGCGTCCTGTAATATCCACTCAATGAGTGCACAGTTTCTTAACTTTGGAGGGTGCAAGGTATTGCATCCATTGCCGTATGTTTTTACCTTTGCATGCAGCCAACCCTTCTCCCAGGTGGACAATGACAAATAAAACATCTAGATTGTTGTAAGAAGGAGTTTTCCTGTTTGCCACAAACTGAGAGCAAAGGAACTTTGGAAAGATGATTTCACCACCTTGAGAATGAAAGAGACTGCTTTGATCTCCACAGCAAAAGAGAGATAAACTTGCATTAGAGGCAGTTTGGACACAGTTCACCAAGCTAATTCCAGGACTGAAGGGTTGATGACGAGGATAAGTATACCAAGCTGTAAAGAAAATAAGAAGTGATCTTATTGAAATATGTACAATTCTGAAGGGTTTTGACATGATAATTGCTTAGAAAATGTTTCATCTTGTTGAGGGAATCCAGAATTAGTGGCATATTTTCTGTAAAAGGCTTCACTATATCAAAGTTTGAAGTAAAAATTGTTATCAGAGTATAAACATGTCACCACAGACAACCCTAAGGTTCTTTTTTCCAGTGGGCATACTTAGCAAATCTGTAGAATAGTAACTGCAAACAGGATCAATGAAAGAGCAAGTAGAGCATAGAAGACAACAAGCTGTGCAAATGCCTGTATAAATAAATAACAAATAATAGGCAATAAATAACAAGAGCATGAAATAACCAGGTAAACGCTCCTTAAAGTGAGATTATCTTTTTTATTTGTGAGCTTGATGGTTGAGGGGTAGTAGCTGTTCTTGAACCTGGTGGTGTAGGTCCTGAGGCACTTGTACCTTCTACCTGAGGCAGCAGAGAGAAAAGAGCATAGTGAGGATCTTTGATGGTGGATGCTGCTTTTCTACGGCAATGTTTCATGTAGATGTGCTCAGTGGTAGGGAGGATTTTACCCTACCAACTACCTTTTGGAGGATTTTCCATTCAAAGGCATTAGTGTTCCCATACCAGGCCATAATGGTCAATATACTTTGCACTAAATACCTTTAGGATTTTTTTAAAGTCTTTGATGTTATGCCGAATCTCTTCAGATTCCTAAGACAGTAGAGACGCTGTTGTGCTTTCTTTGCAATTGTATTTATTTGATGTGTCCAGGAGAAGTCCTCTGAGATAGTGACACCAGGAACTTACAGTTACTGACCCACACCACCTCTGATTCTCCAATGAGGACTGGCTCATGGATCTCTGATTTCCCTCTCCCAAAGTCTACAATCACTGCTGTATACTATATAGAGATGAGGATGAATTTCTATGCCCAGAGGGCTGTGAATCTTATAAAAGGTCTAACCCAAAACTTGTGGAGGTTCAAATGTTTAATTATATTCATGGTGGGAAGAACTGATATTTGGTTTCTAGGGGATAAAGGGATCTTTGAGATCAGTCTTGATCTTTTAAATGGAAGAGGAAATTCAGATTATATGGTCAGATCCTGCTTCTATTTCATATGATCTTACTTGATCATAAGAGACAACATAAAAAGTAAATTATTGGTGCAGATTTATTATTATCTTCCTCATTCTAGTTGCTTACATCTGGAAATAATGAGCAGAATGATCTGTTTTGGTGGATTTGGATTCAATTTCAGCATTTAAGAGAAATCTGTATAGATACTTGAATGGGTGGCGTATGGAGGGCTATGGTTCAGCAAGGACTAGATAGGCTGAAGGGCCTGGTTTTGTGCTGCAGTGTTCTATGAGTCTGTAATATCAAGCTGACGGCTCATCATATATTCCACCTAAATTTCATTTATCTCTGATGAAAATGAGATTTGTTTGATTGTATAATGTCCAATCCGATGTTGCCCATTTTACACCCATACTGCAGCAGAAATTACTGCCCATAATCATGGCAATGATCTGGGCAATTTTAATGCATTATTTTAATTTTTCAATGCTTCAGTTTAATATTTGTGAGTTTTATGCCTTGAATGAGATTCCATCAGTCTGTGTCAGTGAATGTCAACTTTTTGGAATGAAAGTAGCATTATGATAATGCAAGTATGCTCTTCTGATGTTATTATGAAACAGTTTTTGACATTGTCTTTGAATTAGTCTTTAAATGGAACCAAAAGTTCATCAAATTCAGCCTTGAATATTTTTCACACTGAGTTCTCACTCATTTAGCTCATTGGTAAAAGCTGCAAACCGCGTTATTGCATTTTAGCTTGAGGAAGTTTAGTATGTCACATTACACTGTTACCTCTGGCTTGTTCTTTCTTTTATTAATGTAGTCCTTGTCATGTTCCGTGGGTTCTTGTGAATCATGTCATAATAAACCTTTGTGCTACTGATATACCTGCAGAGTGGTTTTCCTTCAGCTTGGCAAACCCCTCTGACATCAGAATGTTTCATCTTAAAATTGCACAGCTATGAATCGAATCCAAATGGCATCACGTCTATCACATCCTTGTCATCCTAGTCAGGCCACACTTAAGTATTATCAACAGTTTCAGGCTCCATATTTCAGAAAGGATGTGTTGTCATTGGAGATAGTCCAGAGGAGGTTCATGAGGGTGATTCCAGGAATGAAGGGGTTAATGTACGAGGAGTTTTTGGCAGCTTTGTGCCTGTACTCACTGGATTTTAGAAGAATGGAGTGGGAAGGGGATCTCATTGAAACCAACTGAATGTTGAAAGGACTAGAGATGGTGGGTGTGGAGAGGATTTTTCCTGTGGTGGGGTATCCAGAACTAGAGGGCACATCCTCAAAACTGAGTGGCAACGTTTTAGAACAGAGGTAAGGAGGATTTTTTTTTAGCCAAAGAGAATAGTACATCTGTGGAATGCTCTGCCATAGACTGCAGTGGAGGCCAAATCCATGGGTTTATTTAAGGCAGAAGTTGATTGATCAGTCAGGGCATCGAAGGATATGGTGAGAAGGCAGGTGTATGGGGTTGAGTGGTATCTGGGATCAGCCATGATGGAATGGCAGAACAGACTCAATGGGCTGAATGGCCTAAATCTGCTCCTACGGCTTATGGTTTTTACATTTGTTTTTGAGTACTCAGAATTCTCGTTCCAATATTTAATATACTAATATACTGAAGGGGTCGGACTCCATAAGTTGTAATTATTCCAAGTAAATGTACAGCCATTCCAGTGCATATTTCCCATCCAACAACACTGGCTAAATAACCAAAATCAGAGAGCAGAAGTGAAAGTTTTGTAAATTAGCTTTATTTGTCACATGTGCATAGAAAGGTACAGTGAAATGCATCAGTGAAGATTGTGATTAGCAAGTCTCACCACGATTCTGGCGTCAATATAGTGTGTCCACAATTCAGTAACCCCGACCGAGTGTCTGGAACTGGAGCGCCTGAAGGAAGCCCACACAGTCAAGAAGGTGCAAGTGCCTTAGATACAGAGACGGGAATTGAGCCCCGATCTTACAGCAAGTTGTGCTGACCACTACGTTACTGTGTCATCCTCACATTTCTCAGACTGGATGGTACAATGTAGTGCTGCTCACCAGAGGGCGGTCTACTGCTGTCTTTTCTAAATCTATATTAACGGCTTGGACCTGGCTGTACAGGACACAGTTTCCAAATACCCAGATGACTTGGAAATATCACAAACTATGAGGAGGGTAGCACGTTTCCAAAACGGTGCAAGAAAGGTGAGATCAAAGAGATGTGCATGTGAGATGTGCATCATTTTCAAGAGCAGAAGAAGATGAGAAAATTGTTTTTAAAAGTGTATAGGATAGTTGAATATATGTATGAATAAAAGCATATGCACAAGCAAGGAAGGCAAGATCACCTTTATAGAGCAATGGTCCAGTACTGTGTGCAGCTCTGAGTCACACTTCAGCAAAGACGTGGAGCTTCACGTGTGTATACTAGCAATGAGAGACTTTAGATATACAGATAGGTAGGGGGAGTTGGGACAGAGGAAGTTTCAAGAGAGGAACTCAGCAGCTCAGGCAGTATCTGTGGAGGCAAAGGGACAGCCAACATATTGAGTCAAATCACTGCATCAGGACTTAGCATACAGAGGGAAGATAGCCAGTATAAAGAAGGTGAGAGGGAGGGGTGAGACAGGGGCTGATAAGTGACAGGTGGAATTAGGTGAGGTGATAGATGATCGGCAGATAGAGCCAGATGGAGGAGGGGGAGAGGGTTTTTCAAGTATTCAGAGTCATTAGGAGTATAAACATTGGCAGATGGTCTAAAATCCAGGGGACTTGGAAAGTATCAAAATTGACTTGAGGAACAAGTATTTCAAGCAGTGAGTGTTTAAAGTCTAGAATGTACTGCTAGGTGACAAGTTCAATTTTGACCTGAAAAGGGGAGCCAGATAAGTATTTGAAATGAAAGAATATGTAAGGCAATGGGGAGGGGACCATGGTTTCCCTTTGTACTTCTATTTGACTGCACTAGTAAAATTTTGTTATCTGTTTTATTTATCAACTCTAATTTTGAATTGAATTGTTAGAGGTCTACAAGATTACGAGAGGCATAGATAGGATGGATAGCCTGTACCTGTTTCCCAGGGCACCAATAGCAAACACCAGAGGGCATATGTACAAAGTTAAGGGAGAGAGGTTTAGGGGAGACATCAGGGGTAAGTTTTTTACACAGAGGGTTGTGGGTGCCTGGATGACTTTTTCTTTTTTCATTTTAAATCTTTTTATTAGTTTTAAACAAACATAAATGAAACATGAATACAAAATGTTTGAGAGTACATAATTAATAGTTTAAATAGACATTTAGATATGTAATAATAAAAATATATAACCTCTTAAACCCAGAACAATAATGAACAAAGAAGTAAAAAGAAAAAAAAGGAAAAAAAAACCCAAAAAAAGAGAGAAAAAAGAACAAAAAAAAAACACTAACCAACATGGGCCATTGAATAATATTAAGTACCTATACAGTAGTGCCAATAACTCCGAACCTCCATCCAATCGATTAAGGATAATATAAGTAAGGTTTAGGAAAAGACAATTCAACTCATGTGAAAATGTTGAATAAAAGGTCTCCAAGTTTCTTCAAATTTAACTGAAGGTTCAAAATCCACACTTCTAATCTTTTCTAAACTCAAACAAGAAATAGTTTGAGAAAACCACTGAAATACAGTTGGAGGATTAATTTCTTTCCAATTCAATAATATAGATCTTCTAGCCATTAATGTAACAAATGCAATCATTCGTTGAGATGAAGCAGATAAACGATTATTATCCGTCATTGGTAAACCGAAAATTGCAGTAAGAGGATGTGGTTGAAAATTAATTTTTAAGACTTTTGAAATAATACTGAAGATATCTTTCCAATAATCTTGTAAACAAGGACAAGACCAGAACATATGAGTCAATGAAGCAACATCAGAATGACATCTATCACAGGTTGAGTTAAGATGAGAGTAAAATCGAGCCAGTTTATCCTTAGACATATGAGCTCTATGTACAACCTTAAATTGTATTAGGGCATGTTTAGCACAGATAGAGGAGGAATTTACCAAAAATAAAATTTTTTCCCTTTGCTCAGTAGATATAAGACAATGCAACTCTTCTTGCCATTCCTTCTTAATTTTTTCTGATACATCTAACTGTAAATTCATGATCATCTTATAAATGATGGCTACTAAACCCTTTTGATAAGGATTAGGAGCTAAAATTCTATCTGTAATGTCCAATGGACATTCTTTCGAAAAGGACTGTAACTCATTATACAAAAAATTTCTAACTTGCAAATATCTAAAAAAATGGGTTTTAGGTAAATTATATTTATTAGATAGCTGTTCAAAGGACATAATGTTATCATCCAGAAACAGATCACGAAAACATGTTATACCTTTTGTTTTCCATCAAAGAAAAGCTTGATCCATAGATGAAGGCCGAAAAAAATAATTAGATATTATAGGACATGATAAAATAAATTTATTCAAACCAAAAAATTTACGAAATTGAAACCAAATTCGTAATGTATATCTGACTCTAGGATTAGTTATCTGTTTATTCAATTTGAATAAAGAAAAAGGAAGTGAAGATCCTAAGATTGAAATCAATGAAAAATCTTGCACAGATTTACATTCCAAATTTACCCATTGTGGGCAAGTAGCTATAGTCCATTCTTGTGTCCAGAATATTAAATACCGCATATTGACTGCCCAATAGTAAAATCTTAAGTTTGGTAAAACCAAGCCGCCCTCCTTCTTAGGCTTCTGTAAATATTTTTTACCCAATCTAGGGTTTTTGTTCTGCCACAAATAAGAAGATATTTTAGAGTCAATAGTATCAAAAAAAGCTTTAGGAATAAAAATTGGTAATGCTTGAAATAAATATAAGAATTTAGGTAGTATCATCATCTTAATAGCATTAACTCTACCTAACAGCAAGTTGCTTAATTTGATCAATTAAAGGTAAAAAGTTAACCTTAAATAGATCTTTATGTTTTTTAGTAATTTTAATACCTAGGTAAGTAAAATAATCTGTAACAATTTTTTGGATGACTTGCCAGGGATGGTGGTGGAGGCTAAAACATTAGAGGTATATAAGAGCCTCTTGGACAGGCACATGGATGAAAGAAAAATGGAGGGTTATGGGGTAGTGTGGGTTTAGTACTACTTTTAAAGGAATATATGGGTCAGCACAACATCGAGGGCCGAAGAACCTGTACTGTGCTGTAGTATTCTAGCATCTAGTGTCCTGAGACCCCTTGGGATCTTACACATTTTGTCATGCCATTCCATCCATTCACCGGTTGCCACTTGAATATGTTGAATTAGTGCTCTGACTCATTGTACAGAGAGTAGCAGTGCTTCTCAAAGGCTTGGAGAACTTCTTCCAGTGTCCCGGTGGTAGGTCAGATTATTTCATGGTGTTTTCTTCCTTGATGACTAACCAGCTATGACATCTTCACTTTCAGTTTTCATAATACTTGGCTCCAAGTCCATCTGCTGCAAGGATTTTCTATGCTCCACCATTGAATCATATGTTATCAATGTCACCAATGGCTTTTTCATCCAAAATAATTATTCCTTTTCATTGTCTGGTGATGCTTGGTGAACATGTTATGTGATTTCTTTGATTATTTACAAGCCTGAGATGTGGCCATCCTCTGTCTTGACCCTAACCTCTGACTTTCACTGTTGAAGTCCTTGTTACTTACAATTGGTCCAATGCCGTTGAGATAACTGTTTCGGAAATATGCCCTGTCATGGAGTCCAGCCAAAACAAAAACAATCCACAGTGCTGAAGTGAGGAATATTTATTTTCCTTTTATTGTTTGGATTGTACCTTACATTAGAAGTTGCTGAGAAGATCATAGTATGAGTTACAGCGGTTGACCTTGGTGAACCCTCACCATCAAGAATTCCGAAATATATCAACTATCTTTATCAAGTGGACAGCAAGTATATGCTTCAAGTGGCCTCTGTGTCTCTCTGCTAATGACCTTGTAGTCCTCGCCTCCCTAAGTGCCAGTTTTAATAGGATAAATGCTGGTTCCAACTTAGCAAAGTCCCAGGACATTTCCTACTCTTAAGCAATTCATACCCCCTTGTCCAATTTTCTCAGGAATGTCATCAATGTGCTAAATGTAAATACGTTAGAATCTATCATGTGAATTTTCAAAATACCATATTATGTGATACATATGCCAAAAAAGGAAAAAAATACCTACAGTTTATTTGGTGTTCTAGGTTAACAGGTAACAATATATTTCCTAAATCCAATTTGGGTAGCAGTAATCTTTCGGCTGGTGCTTTGGTACCATATTCCATTAGTCTGTGCATCCATTTGGCTATAGAAAGTATTGCAATATTTTCAATTTTAATTCAACAGTTAACACAAAATTATATCAACTGGATAAAGAAACGGCCCATTAACTTAAACATCATGCTATTTTGGAAAGAATTTTGATGACCATTGATTTAAGCTTTCCAGTGCTCTGCAATGCTACATTTATTCACACATCCTTTGATGCCATGGGCATTCACTATGATCTTCCTTCAGCATTTAATGCATTTGGCTTGTTAAGGTTTTTGCACGGCATGCTGTGAGGGTTTATCTTCTTGAAGGGTGCTCTAATATGCATTTACCAGTGTAGATTTAGTATGTATCTCATGTTTACCAGTCCTTTCAGACTTCCTCTGAGTTTCCTATATTTTACTCTGCACATTCAACATGCTATGTTTCTACAAGTTATGAAACCCCAACTGAGATATTTATTGCAATTATAGTCTGTAATACCTTTTATATCCAGTACCAAAATAAATTATTTTCATCAATCAGGGAAAAACCAAATTATTACAGTTAATGATAATTGCAAATAAAAGCCTAATGTGTTTGAATGACTTCTCTCTGGTGATATTTTAATGAGACTATTAACCCATTTACATTAAATTACTTTTTTTTAATCTGTAAAGGCCACAGATGGAGAAATGTCATTCAATGTTATAAACATCTGCCACAATATCTTCTAACCTCATACATTTGAAAATATTTGAACTTGACAATCAATTGTACAGAATCCAAAGAAAGGGAAGCTAATTTACTACTTTGATGTAATCTTACATTAGATCTCAGTTCTGCCCTTTGGTTTCAGTGATGTTGACCGACACTCGTCTTTTCTAAAGAAGAAAAATTGTTAGTTATTTAAGAACATTTATGTAATTGACATGGGATTAGAGACAAGACTGGAATTAACTTTGCTTGATATTTGAGGTTTAAGAGTTTAAGAAAATATTAGTGCACTTTGCATAGATTTTATTTCACACATAAAATAGAGGGTCAATGGCATAGTTTAGCCATCAGTTGTCACGTTAGCATGTTCATAACTCCTGTGGAAAGATGGAAAACGATGAAATTGGTCTAAAGCTTCAATTCAGAAGCAGTTACAGCACAATCACTGTGAGTTACTGAAACAGTTAAGATCAATAATTTCATAATTTCTTGTAACATAGAAGGGGTGCCATTCAGAACATCAAGCCTATGCTACCTCTTAGTAAAAAACCTCCATTAAACCCAATCTCTATGTATTCCCCAGTTTTCTATTCTACCACATGCCCAACAACTGCCACCTGATTTTCCAACCATCACCTGACCATGTGGTAGTTTTTCACAGGTGGTTAACCTGCCAGCAAACCAGCATATCACCAAATATGCCTCAGTTCTAAATGAGCAGCAATTATGCTGCAAAAAGTGAATTCCTTACTCCATAGATCCATAATTTTTTCACTCTGTGTGGGATGTGGGAAATCTGGGAGACCTGCAATCTCCCAAATAAACACAACTGCACTAGGTGCACTGAGCTACAGTTTCTGAGAAAACACATTAATGAACTGGAACTGCAGCTCAATGACCTTCGACTCAGACAGGAGAAAGAGTAGGTGATGAACAGAAGCTACAGGGAGGGAGTCACCTCTAGATTGCAGGAGGCAGGGAACTGGGTGACTGTCAGGAGAATGAAGGAAAATGCACAGCCGGTACAGAGTACACCCGTGGAGGTTCCCCACAATAATAATTATACAAATTTAGATACTGTTGACAGGGACAACCTACTGGGGAGGGGGGGGTCACAGTGACCGGGTCTCTGGTTCTGAGTCTGGTGCTGTGGCTCAGAAGAGCAGAGAGGTGAAGAGGATTGCCATATTGATAGGAGATTCTATAGTCAAAGGAACAGAGACAAGTTTCTGTGGGCACAATAGAGACATCCCGATGGTGTGTTGCCTCCCAGGTGCCAGGGTCAGGGATGTTTCAGATCAGAACCTGCATGAATGAATGAAGAGAAAAGGTATTACCCAGGAGTGTAAACTGGCCAGGCGTTCCTTGTGGTCCGGATCTTCACATGTCCATGGAGTCCTCCTTACCTCTTCATTGTCTCTGGTTGATGAAGAGTTACCACCCTTGCATATTTGGAGCTCCTGACTCTTCCAGTGTTCCTCATCAGTTGAACTGGTGGATCTCCATTCCATTGGCTCAAGATCACCTGACCCACCTGGGTCACCTACCTACTGATTCTTGTCCCCAGCCTTATGTATTTGTGTCTTTCAACTCTGACTGGTCCAAACTAGTTAAATGAGGCAACCCAGGCAGAATCTATCATCTAACCTACTAACCAGAGTCTAACCTACTAGTTTCTTTAGTAGATCTGGCATTTTACATAAAAGGTAGCTATTCATCAGAAAATGGTCTCAGGTTTAGCAGGTCATTAACTGAAGTTCCTTGTGTCCACATTCAATTGCTCTGATCAGATTACCCCAGAGCAAGAATCAGTTTGGAGTCTACACACTTTACATAACAAATTGTCTGAGAATGGTCTCAGATTTAGCAGGTGACTGTAATATGATCAATTTCACACTCGTTTGTGAAGGAGAAGCTATAGTTAGATGCATCTGTGTTACAGTGGAGTAATGGAAATTACGGAGGCTTGAGAGAGGAGTTGGCTAAAATTAATTGGGAAAAAACACTGGCAGGGCAGCAGTGGCTGAAATTTCTGGAAGCAATTTGGAAGGCACAGGATAGATAATCCCAAAAATAAAGAATAATTCTAAAGGCAAGATGACACATGTGTGGCTAACAAGAGAATTCAAAGCCAGAGAGAGGTCATATAATAGAACAAAAATTAGAGGGAAGCTAAAGGATTGGGAAGCTTTTATAAACCAGCAGAAGGCAACTAAAAAATCATTAAGAAGGAAAAGATGGAATACAAAAGTAAGGTAGCCAATAATATTAAAGTGGATACTAAGAATTTCTTCAGATACATGAAGTGGAAAGGAGGGGTGAGAGTGGATATTGGACCATTGGAAAATGATGCCAGACAGGTAGTAATGAGGGACAAAGAACTGAATCAGTATTTTGCATCAGCCTTCACTGCGGAAAACACTAGCAGCGTAATGAAGTTCCAGAGTGTCAGGGATCAGAAGTGTAGGAATTTGCCATTATTTGGGAGAAAGTTCTTGGGAAACTGAAATGTCTGAAGGTAGATAAATCACCAGGACCAGATGGTGTACACTCCAGGGTTCTGCAGAGGTAGCTGAAGAGATTGTGGAGGCATTAGTAATTATCTTTCAAGAAACTCTAGATTGTGGAATGGTTCCAGAATACAGAAAAATTGCAAATATCACTGCTGTCTTCAAGAAGGGAGAAAGGCAGAAAAGAGGAAACAGTAGGCTAGTCAGTTTGACCTCAGGAAGATGTTGGAGTTGATTGCTAAGGATGTGACTACAGGGTACTTGGAAGCACATGATAAAATAGGCCCCAGTCAGCATAGTTTGCTTAAGGGAAAATCTTGCCTGACAAATCTGTTGGAATTCTTTGAAGAAGTAACAAGAAGGGCAAAGAAATAACAAAGGAGAATTGGTTGATATTGTATACTTGGATTTTTGAAAGGCCCTTGACAAGGTGCCACACATGAGGCTGCTTAACAAGTTAAGAACACATGGTGTCACAGAAAAGATACTAGCATGGATAAAGCAGTGGCTGGTTAGCAGGAGGCAAAACACGGGAATAAAGAGAATCTTTTCTGATCAGCTGCCACTGACTAGTGGTGTTCCTCAGTGGTCTTTGTTGGGACTACTTTTTACAGTATATGGCAATGATTTGAATGATGAAATTAGAAAAAAAACAGAGAAAACCCTCTGCACAATACAGGACCTTCTGCGCTCAAAGCTGTGCCGAACATGTCCTTACCTTAGAAATTATCTCAGTTTACCCATGGCTCTCTACTTTTTCCAAGCTCCATGTACCTATCCAGGAGTCTCTTAAAAGACACTATCGTATCTGCCTCCACCACCGTCGCTGGCAGCCCATTCCATGCACTCACCACTCTCTACATAAAAACTTACCCCTGACATCTCCTCTGTACCTACTTCCAAGCACATTAAAACTGTACCATCTTGTGCTAGCCATTTCAGCCCTGGGGAAAAACCTCTGACTATCCACACGATGAATGCCTCTCATTATCTTTTACACCTCTATCAGGTCACCTCTTATCCTCCATCGCTCCAAGGAGTAAAGGCCAAGTTCATTCTCATAAGTCCTGCCCCTCAATCCTGGCAACATCCTTGTAAATCTCTTCTGCACCCTTTCTATGGTTTCCACATCCTTCTTGTAGTGAGGCAACTAGAATTGAGCACAATTGATGGCTTTATTGCAAAGTTTGTGGATGATACAAAGATAGATGGAGGGGTAGATAGTTTTGAGGAAGTAAAGAGCCTATAGAAGGACATAGACAGATTAGGAGAATGGGCAAAGTAATGACAGTTGGAATACGGTGTCAGGAAATGTGTGGTCATACACTTTGGTAGAAGAAATAAAAGGGTAGACTATTTTGTAGATGGAAATAAAATTCAAAAATCTGAGGCATAAAGGGACTTGGAAGTCCTTGTACAGGATTCCATAAAGGTTAATTTGTAGCCTGAGTTTGTGGTGAGGAAGGCAAATGTGATGTTAGTATTCATTTCAAGAGGACTAGAACATAAAAGCAAGGATGTTATATTTAGCCTTTATGAAATATTGTGGAGGCATCACTGAAGTATTGTGAGCAGTTTTGGGCCCCTAATCTTAGAAAGAGTGTGCTGACACTGGAGAGGTTTCAAAGGAGATTTACAAAAATGATTCCAGGATTGAACGGCTTGTCATATGAAGAGCCCCTGATGGCTCTGGGCCTGAATTAACTGGAATTCAGAAGAATGGCGGGTGACCAAATTGAAACCTATCAAATGGTGTAAGACCCTGATAGAGTGAATGTGGAGAAAATGCTTCCTATGGTGGGAGAGTCTAGGACAGAGGACACAGCCTCAGAATAGAGGGGCATCCTTTTAGAATGGAGATGTGGAGGAATTTCTTTAGCCAAAAATGGTGAATCTGTAGAATTTTTTCCCACAGGCAGCTGTGGAGACCAAGTTTTTATGTATATTTAAGGCAGAGGGTGATAGATTCTACATTGGTTATTGTATGAAGTGATACTGGGACAAGGTAGGTGATTGGGGCTGAGAGGAAAAGAGAATCAGCCATGTTGAAATGACAGGGCAGACTTGATGGGCCAACTGATCTAATTCTTCTCCCATATCTTTTGGTCTTATGGTTAATGGCATGATTCTCAGCAGTGTAGAAGATCAGAGTGATCTTGGGGTTCACATCAATCGATCCCAAAGTGTTGCCATGCAAATTGGTACAATGGTTAAGAAGGCATATGGTGGGTTTACCTTCATTGGTCAGGGATGAGTTCATGAGCCAAAATGTCATGTTGCAGCTCTGTAAAACTCTAGTTTTAACACACTTGGAGTATTGGGTTCAGTTCTGGTCTCCTCATTATTGGAAGGATGTAGAAGCTTTAGAAAGGGTGCAAAGGAAATTTATTCTGCCTGGATCAGAGAGCTTGTGTCATGAGTATAAGTTGAGTAAGCTCAGGCTTCTCTCTTTGGAGGGAAGGAGGATAAGAGGTGCTTTGATAAAGGTGCATAAAGTGATAGGAGGCATAGATAGAGTGGAGACCTGGAGACATTTTTTATGAGGGCAGAAATGGATAATACATGTAGATGCATATCAGAGGTAGGTTTTATCACACAGAGAGTGGTGGGTGCATGGAATGCACTGCCAGGGGTTGTGATAGAGGCAGAAACATCAGAGATAAATGAGACTTCTAGATAGGCAGATAGATTATAGAAAGATGGAGGGCTATGTGGGAGGGAAGGATGAGATTGATCTAAAGTATGACACAATGACATGAGCTGAAGGGCCTGTACTATGCTGTATTGTTCCATGTTCAGTCGGATATATTGAGGGATTCCTCTTTTACAGAAACAGCTGAGACACTTGCGCTGATTTGATTTACAGTAAATATTTCTTTGAAGATAAAGTAGCTATGTTTGGTATGTCTTGTTTGGATAGAAGAGCCTGCATTTCCAGAACAGGATTCCCAACATTTGTCTCTGATTTCAGTAGGAGACCATGGGGCAAAGAGGTTGTGCCCACATCAGCAAGGATCCATTGTCATTTTATGGAGGCAAAAATTGCATTGACAAATACTATTTTCTACATTGACCCCAAACTTGCATCAGAATATATCCTTTTACAACCTGAATACAAAATTAATTTGACAGGAATAACAAGAGCTTCACTCTTCACATATTATTTGAACACCAACCCTGATCTGGACAGTAAAAACTGGTGACTTATTTAGTTAGGCTTCTTGTTTATCGAAGATTGCTGTTCAAAAATCTTTTCCTGCACAACAAAGTTAACTGCACTTCAAATATGACTTATTAGCTGTAAAATATATTTTGAATACCCTGTGTTTGTTAGTTGCCATACAAGTCCTTTGATATTAGTGCATATTTTCAACATTTTGTGCTCAGTGGCTCTTTGGGGCTTTCGGTATGTCTTGAGCGTTGAAGAAGTTACACTGATTTGCAAACTTAAGTATAAAATATGCAGTGATTACCCCCTGAATATCGTATTACAAAACCCATGACAGGTTATGAGAAAGTTGTCTGCATCGGCAGTTCAAAGCTGAAAGATTTATATGGTTCACTGAGACAGAGTCTCTAATCCTAGTCTAGAGATGTTTGAACATCTATCCTATCAAATGTCTGTTAAACTGCACAGCCACAGACACACCTGTCAATCGAAAGCTATAACAGAATATTCAGATATCACACATGGGTTTATTGCACAGGAGTGGTGGGTACATGGAATGCACTGCCAGGTTGGTGTTAGGGGCTGATACGTTTGGGACATTTACGAGACTTTTAGACAGGTACGCAAATGAAGTAAAAATGGCGGACTATGGGAGAGTGAAGGTCAGATTGATCTTCATGTAGTTTAAGGTAGGAACAACAACATGGGCCGAAGGGCCTGTACTGAGCTGTATTGTTCTATGTTCTATGTTCAGTAGGATAGCTGATTCCTCTTTTTACAAAAAGAGCAGAGACTCTTGAGCTGATTTACTTTAAAATAAATATTTCTTTTAAATATATGTATTGGTAACACACACAAAATGCTGGAGGAACTCACAGGCCAGGCAGCATTTATGGAAGAGAGTACAGTCAATGTTTTGGGCCGAGACCCTGCAGCAGGACTGGGGGGAAAATGAAGAGGAGCCAGAGTAAACAGACAGGGGGAGGGGATGGAGAAACACAAGGTGACAGATGAAACTTGGAGTGAAGGGAGGGGGATGTAAAGAGCTGGGAAATTGATTGCTGAAAGAGATACAGGGCTGGAGAAGGGGGGAGTCTGATAAGAAAGGAGAGAAGGCCATGGAAGAAATTAAAGTGGAAGAGAACCAGAAGAAGGTGAAGGTAATAAGATAAGGTGAGAGAGCGAAATGGGAATAGGGAATGGTGAAGGTGAGGGTGGCATTACCAGAAGTTTGAGAAATTGATGTTCATGCCATCAAGTCAAGTCACTTTTTTTTTGTCATTTCGACCGTAATTGCTGGTACAGTACATTGTAAAAATGAGACGATGTTTATTCAGGACCATGGTGTTTACAAGACACAGTACAAAAACTAGACTGAACTACGTAAAAAACAACACAGGAAAAAAAAACTACACTAGGCTACAGACCTACCCAGGACTGCATAAAGTGCACAAAAACAGTGCAGGCATTACAATAAATAATAAACAATGGTAGTAAGGTGTCAGTCCAGGCTCTGGGTATTGAGGAGTCTGATAGCTTGGGGGAAGAAACTGTTACATAGTCAGGTTGGAGGCTACCCAAACGGAATATAAGATGTTCCTGCAACCTGAGTGTGGCCTCATGTTTGGATAGAAGTAGAATCTGCAGCTC
This sequence comes from Hypanus sabinus, assembly GCF_030144855.1. Classification (NCBI taxonomy): domain Eukaryota; kingdom Metazoa; phylum Chordata; class Chondrichthyes; order Myliobatiformes; family Dasyatidae; genus Hypanus; species Hypanus sabinus. The sequence goes on along the minus strand of NC_082715.1, from coordinate 34,066,438 downwards.
CAGAACTCTACGAGTGTGTGCTACAAAATATTTCTGTTGAGTAATGTGTTATTACTTATTATTATTAATACACATCACTATAGAGCTGAAGATATGTTTATTCAATACTTTATCCCTGTCATTTGACTTTTAGGCCAGTCCTGACTTTTATCTTTGTCATGCACATCATTATTAGGAAGTTACTTCCTTTCTGCTTAAACACACCACAGTTCAAATGTGCATAAACAAACTACACTTCGCTGAATGAGCTTTATTAAAGAGTTTTGCAAAGCAGATTGTACAAACAAGCAAGATAAAGTAAAATACAGGAGCTATAATCTGAAAGGCCTCAAATGTCTATCACTTTAAGCCCACTGCCCTCCAAACCCAATTACCTATCAAGCCTCAAAACTCAAAAACTCAGTATTTGAACTCATGACCAACAAACTGAATGACAAACACTACCTTAATACTCTAGTACATTAACAACAAATTACTACAACTTTATAATACATGAAAGAATGTTCTTTTGAAAGACACATAACCTGTTTTGTTCAGCAGATATCAAAGTGTCCCTGCACGTTCAACACAAAAGCAACTCAACAGTAACTAAATCAATGTCATAATGTTACTCTCTGTCAACCTATCATGTCTTCAACGGTGGAGTGCCCTGAGGCAGAGATCAAAAACGCCAGCTGACAGCTCTGGAGTTTGAATTCCAGGGCCAAACTCAAGGATATTCTGCAAAATTCAAATGAGCATTTTAGTGTTGAAAAAAGTTCCTGGACTTAACGAGCACTTTCCCAATGTACTCTTCTGAAATGTGGTCTCTGTTGTAATGTAGAGAATGCAACAGTCAATTTGCACACAACAAACTCTCTCAAACAATAAAGTAAAAGTGATCAGATAACCTGTTTGTAGTGTTTGATGACAGGTAATGGTAGCCTGGACTCCTGGCCATAGTTAAAGAACATAGAATAATAGAAAACTACAGCACATTATGGGCCCTTCGGCCCACAATGTTGTGCCTACCATGTAACCTACTCTTGAATCTGCCTGGAATTACCCTACTGCATAGCTGTCCATTTTTCTAAGCCCCATGCCCCTATCTAAGAGAGTCTGCAGCAATATTTATGTTCACTCTGGAAGTCTGATGGGGTTTGGGACAAGCATCTTATCAAAAAGACAGCCACTCATTTCTTTAGATCAACCCTGCTCTGTATGGTTCAGGAATCATAGGCTTAAACTTAATCCCATGTTTTATTCAAAAGATAGCAGTTCATTCCTTTAGTTTTCACCCTGTTTGTAAGGGTCAAGAATCATAGACTAAAGATTGAATCCACAGTGTTCTAACTCAACAGATGTGAATGCCTCAACTAAATAACAAATCAGCCTTGAGCAGGTCTGGGTTCATCTCCAAATTCATGCCATTCATCTATCTGTCCATTTTGTTGCTTGTATCCTACAGGAACTTAGGGGGTTCACTGATAATTAATTTGAATTCTGCTATTTATTGGCATATGCTAAAATAATGAAATTCACTATCAGGTTAATAACAGAAAAACAATAAAATATGACAACTAACTTAACCATTCTTTTATCTGCAGCAGAAGTGGATAAATGTTTGTCATTAAGTTGGTGGATACCTAGACAGAATATAAGGTGTTGGTCCTCCAACCTGAGTGTGGCCTCATCACTATAGGAGAGGAGACCATGGATTGACATGTCAGAATGGAAATGGGAATTGAAATTAAAATGGGTGACCACTGGGAGATCCTGTATTTTCTGGTAGATGGAACGTAGGTACTTGACGAAGCTATCTCCCAATCTACGCCAGGTCTCATCAATGTATAGGAGGTCACATCAGGAGCACTGAACACAGTAGATGACCCCAAGAGACTTACAAGTGAAGTGTCATTCACCTGGAAAGACAGTTTAGGGCCCTGAATGGTAGTGAGGAAGGAGGTGTAGGGGCAGGTGGAGCAGTTGTTCCTCTAGCAAGGAAGAGTGCCAGGAGGGAGATTAGTAGGGAGGGATGAATGGACAAGGAAATGGGGTAGGGAGTGATCTCTGAGGAAAGCTGAAAGTTGGGGGAGGGAAAGATGAGCTTGGTGGTGGGATCCCATTGGAGATGGCAGAAATTATGGAGAATTACGTGCTGGATGCAGAGGTTGGTAGGGTGGTAGGTGAGGATAAGAGGAACCCTATCCCTGGTAGGGCGGTGCAAGGATTGGGTAAGAGCAGAGTTCACGAAATGCAAGAGATGCAGTTGAAGACAGCATTAATGGTGGAGGAGAGGAAGTCCCTTTCTTTGAAGAAGGAGGACATCTTCTTAGTTCTGGAGTGAAAAGCCTCATCCTAAGAGCAGATTTAGTGGAGGTGGAGGAATTGAGAGAAGGCAATGGCAAGTTTACAAGTAACAGGGTGGGAAGGGCTATAGTTCGGGTAGCTGTGAGAGTCAATGGGTTTATAATAGACATCATAGATAAGCTGTCTCCAGAGATAGAGACAGAGATAGACAGAGTTATTGGAAGTGGACTAGGTAAATTTGACTGCAGGGTGGAAATTGACAAGTTCAGCATGGGTGCGGGAAGCAGCACAAATGTAGTCATCGATGTAGTGTAGGAAAAGTTGGGGAGTGATGCCAGTGTATGATTGTTTTATATTCTGCCTATGAATTTGGGAATTACTGTTCAACACATATCTCCTTTGATCTTAGAGATTTAGTGCATGTGACTGAAGACAAATCATCACGAAAATGTTCATGTTGACAGGGATACTACCAGGTGGCATATTGCCAACGAACGTTACAAATCCTTTATTGTCAGATCAGTGACTCCAGCCATGAACTTCCAGAATTCAGGCTCTATAAAGGTCTTGAATAGGTTACTCCATCTAAATTATTTCATTAAAAAGTTGGTTTCTTCATAAAACATGTGACATTTATAAAATATTACCATGCTTTGGATCTGACGAGTCAGATTTTCACCCAGTAGTTACTTGCTCCTCCAAATAATTTCGTGCTATGCTCTTGTCAAGTAGCTGTGTGCCTGAGAATGACCCCGAAGGGCACTTTGCCATGCCTTTCCGCGTGCACAATTAGCAATCATGAGTGATCATTGGGACAGGCACTGTCTTTAACATCTGATTGAGACAATATTATTGAAAAAATTAAAAACAAAAATAATGTTACATGGATATAAGAGGAAACGAATAAATACTCAGAATCTTTGTTTTTCTATCCAAAGACGTAAGATCATAGGAGCAAAATTAGGCCATTCAGCACATTCATTCTGCTCCGCCATTGCATTATGGCTGCTGCTGGATCTCAGTCAACCCCGAAAACCAGCCTTCTCACCATTTCCTTGAATGCCCTGACCGATGTGGAAACTATCAACTTCCACCTTAAATATACCCATGGACTTGGTCTCCACCACAGTCTGTAGCAGAGCATTCCGCAGAAAACTAAAATTGGAAATATAGAAGGACTAAGTTAGGACTACAGTTTAGTTTTGGAGATGCTATTATCAGAAAGATATAGAAGCAGCTTGGTTGGTGGGTGGAGATGCATCTCTACCAAAGGAGGTGTAAGGCACTCTTTCCTTCCGCTAGTCTGCAGGTCACCCTTGAACACTCTTAACACCTGCTTAGCCCTCCCCCAGCCTGTCAAGGGTAATGCAAAGCTATGGGAAGAGGTGGTGGATGGCCGTATGAGCAGCTGGTACATATCACAAGTCCTGGTTATGTGACCACTGAAGCCAGGCAGACAATCTGAGGAGTTTTGATAATGGCTAGGGTCACCATCTCGTGAAGACACTGCCCAGAAGAAGGCAATGACAAACCTTTACTGTAGAAAAATTTGCCAACAACAATCAATGGTCATGGGCACAATCACCCATGTCATACAACATGGCAAATAACAAACAAATGATAGAAACAATAAGCTGATTGAAAGGCCTGAATAGATTAGATATTTCCCATGGTGGAGGAGTCCAGGACAAGAGAGCATGACTTCAGGATTGAAGGATGTTGATGTAGAACAGAGATGCGGAGAAATTACTTTAGTCAGAGGGTGTTAAATCTGTGGCATTTGTTGCCATGAGCGGTTGTGGAGGTCAACTCAATGGGGGCATTTAAGGCAGAGATAGATAGGTTCTTGATTAGCCGGGGCATCAAAGGGTGTGGGGAGAAAGTACAGGAGTGGGGATGACTGGAAGAATTGGATCAGCCCATGATTGAATGGCGGAGCAGACTCAATGGGCTGAATGGGCTCCTTTAGCTTATGGTCTTATGGTCTTATTTACAAAGGCAGGTCAGTAGTGTGAATTATAGACATAGCCTTAGAGAGAAAGAGCACAGAAACAGGTCCTTCAACCCTCAAAGTCCAGCCAACTGTCAATCACCCATTCACTCTAATCCTACATTTTCATTTTTTGAAAAACATTGAAAAGTTCCATCAATGCTGTCTTTGAAACATCTTATTTATCAACTGGGAAGATAGAAGAACCAACATCAGTATGCTAAATGAAGCAAAAAACAACAAACTTTGAAGCCTATGTCCTCATGAACCAACTAAGGTGGAGCGGTCATGTTGTTCGGATGAAAGACGAACGTCTGCTGAAACAAATCTTCTACTCCCAGCTTAAAGAAGGCAAACGTAAAAGAGGCCGACAACAGAAGAAATTCAAAGACGTCTTAAAAGCCAACATGAAGAAATGTAACATCGACATCAACAATTGGGAAACCAATGCCAAGGACAGGAAATTCTGGCAAACCATCATCCGAGAAGGAACAGCAACTTTTGAAGCCAACAGATGTGCAGATTTAGAAGAAAAGAGAAGAAAACAGAAAGTGAGGCAGCAACAGCCAAAGCCCAATCTGCCATCTGGAACTACCTGTCCTGAATGCAGAAGAACTTTCAAAGAACAAGATTGGACTCATAAGCGACTTGAGAGCCCATAAATAGATCAACAGAATGAAAACCATTATCCTCGACCTCAAGGGATAGCCGTGACGACAACGACATTTTCATACACCTCAAATTCTGATCTGACTCCACACCTCACGTACACACTAAGAGTAATTTACAGTGACCAGCTAACCCTCTTACCTGTATAGGTTTGGGATATGGGAGAATACTGAGACATTCAGAGAATAGCCCACAGTCACAGGGAGAACATGCAAAACCACACATTCAACAGCCAGGATTGGGACTGATCGCAGGTCTCAATCACTATGAGGCAGCGCAGGAATGTGCTAGTCCATCAGGAGAATTGTAAAAATCATTTTCAACCATTTGCCTCCCCATTCTGACCTCAACCAAATGACGAATAAATGAAATACAAGTTAACTTGAAATCATCCTTCATCTGGCACAAAAATATGAATATAGCAACCTGTGCAATTTGTAAGAGCTAACTGTAATACTATGAAATATTACTATCATTTAAACATGATAGGTAGGCTTTTTCCACTTTTAATTCTAAAAAGAAGAGCCAACAACATTCTATTTCCTTTTGCCAGAAAGCAACAGTTTGTGGGAATACAAGGTATTGAAAGGTTTCCCCAGAATGCACAGAGCTAAAGATAAGGAACTGAAGAAATATATATGGAAGAGGATTAAAACTGGCATTACAACTTTGACTTGCAGGTGACAAACAACAGCACACGCGTTACTTTTCAGTAAGCACATTTCAGCTGTCAGATTATAACAAAAAAAATTATTTTACTCCCGCAAAACCCAGCTGATGTCTAACTGTAAGGAGCACATCCTGCAATTCAAGAGCTGGTATCCAGGCAGTAGCCATGATGTGATGTCTTCTTTCTGCAGCATAAGTTCTAGATTTGAGCCATAATGAGAAAGCAACAACGGCCTACTAAGCTGTCAGGGGCTATTTACTCACCAACAACATGATATATCACTGGTTATATAACTCTCACTCCCACAGAATGCATTCATGCAGTCTCCCACAGAATGTGATGATACAATTGTGACACATCTGTGACGCCATTATTACCTGAACGGCCCTACAGAAGTCACCTAGCACTGGCCACAGATTGGTGTCAAAAATCATGCTGGTTTGCATCCATACCACAAGGAAGTAAGACCATAAGACATCAAGAGCAGAATAGAGCTGTTCAACCGTTTGAGTCTTCTCCGCCATTCCATCATGGGTAATTTATCTTCCCTTCTCAATCCCGTTGCTGCATTCTCCCCATAACATGTGACCAATCAAGAACACGTACTGATTAAGAATACTTACAATTAGCCCTCACTAACCAAGAACCTTTCAACCTTCATCTCAAATATAACCTGTGACTTGGTCTCTACAGCTGCCTGTGGCAAAGAATTCCACAGGTTCACCACTCTCCGGCTAAAGAAATTCCTCCTCATCTCTGTTCTAAAGGGGCATCTTTCTATACAGAGGAAGAGCTGTTGGTTCTAGACTCTCCCACTAATGGAGATATCATCTTCACGTACACTCTATATAGGCCTTTGAATATTCACTAGGTTTCTATAAGACCTTCCCACCCCTTCATTCTTCAATGAGTATGGGCTCAATGCCATCAGATACTCTTCAAATGGTAACCCTTTCATTCCCGGGATCATTCTCATAAATCTCTTATGGACCCCCTCCAGTACCTGCATATCCATTCTTAGTTGTTGGGCCCAAAACTGCTCTCAGTACTCCAGATGAAATACAATACTCCATAGTCCAGAAGAAGGATCTCAGCCCAAAATGTTGACTGCTAATTGCTTCCCATAGATGCAGCCTGACATGCAGAATTCCTTCAGCATTCAGTAAGTTTTTTTTTTCTGGAGTTCTTGTGTTTAAACCAAATAATGTTTCTTGTACCAACTTTAAAGTGAGGAGGAGGAGATGTAGGAAGAAGAGAAAGAAGACTCCCTACTATGCAGAAAGTCTGTAAATAACTCCAAATGCCTGTAACAGCAACACCATTCCTCTTTCTGTAATGGTCCTACACCACAACCTTGCCACATGGCACAATGTACCAGTAGCTGTGGGCAAAGTTCAGAAATAAACTACAACAAATACTACAGACGGCTTCAACTAGCTCAGGTGCTGGCAGAGTTATCAGTCGAGTAATCTAATAGGAAACGAATCTATGGATTCATCACACTTACCTGTGTAAGACCATGGAGTGCCATGTTGTGCCGTGGCAAACCTAGTAGCCTTGTGCTGCACGGATTGCTGAGGCTGAAACACTCTGCAAGTTCCTGTCAGCATAATGAGACAGCCTTGATGACAGCTTTCCAGAAGTGAAAGTAGCAAGTATGGATGGTCCAGCATACTGGTAAAAAAGTAGGAAATAGGTTAAAATGGCATTGTTAGTGAAACAACTGTAGTGGCAAGAAGTTACAAAGCATGGTATGGAAACACCATTGCCCTTGAGATGATAATGCTACAAAAAGCAGAGGATACATCCCATCACGGGTAAAGCCCTCCCCATCATTGAGCATATCTACATGAAATGCTATCGCAGTAAAGCAGCATCCATTACCAGGGACCCCCACCACCAGGACATGCTCTCTTCTCGCTGCTGCCATCAGGAAGAAAATACAGGAGCCTCAGGATATGCACGACTACGTTCAGGAACAGTTATTGCTCCACTCTTTAAGAAAGGAGGACGGCAGCAGAAAGGAAATCATAGACCAGTTAGCCTGACCTCAGTGGTTGGGAAGATGGTAGAATCAATTGGTAAGGACGAGGTGATGGAATAATTGGAGACACAGGACAAGATAGGACAAAGTCAGCGTGGTTTCCTTAAGGGAAAGTCCTACCTAATGAACCTTCTGGAATTCTTTGAGGAAATTATATGTAGGGGATGAAGTGGATGTTGTATATTTGGACTTTCATAAGGCCCTTGACAAGGTGCCACACATGAGGCTGCTTACCAAGTTAAGAGCCCATGGTATTATTGGAACGTTACCGGCATGGGTAGAGCATTAGCTGATTGTAAGAAGGGAGCAAGTAGGAATAAAAAGATCCTTTTCTGGTTGGCTGTCAGTGACCAGAGGTGTTCCACAGGGGTCGGTTTTCGAACCTCTTATTTTAATGCTGAATATAACTGATTTAGACGATGAAATAGATGGCTTTGTTACCAAGTTTACAGATGATACGAAGATGAGGGGCAGGTAGTGTTGAGGATACAGGAACAGGTAGGATGCAGAAGGACTTAGACAGATTAGAAGACTGGGCAAGAAAGTGGCAAATGAAATATAATGTTGGAAAATGCATGATCATGCACTTTGCTAGTAGAAATAAATGTGAGGGCTATTTTCTAAACAGGGAGAAAATCCAAAAACCTGAGATGCAGCGGTACTTGGGAGTCCTTTTGCAGAATACCCTAAAGGTTAACTTGCAGGTTGAGTTGATAATGAGGAAGGCAAATGCAATGATAGCATTCATTTTAAGACGTCTAGAATACAAAAGCTGGGATGTGCTCCTAAGGATTTATAAGGTACCGCTGAGGCCCCACCTTGAGTATTGTGAACAGTTTTGGGCTCCTCATCGAAGAAAAGATGTACTGGCATTGGAGAGGGTCCAGAGGAGGTTCACAAAGATGATTTCAGGAATGAAAGGGTTATCATATGAGGAACGTTTGGTGGCTCTGAATCTGTACTTGCTAGAATTTAGAAGGATGAGGGGGGATTCTTTGAAAGGCCTAGACAGAGTAGATGTGGAAAGGGTGTTTCCCATAGTGGGAGGGTCTGGGACAAGAGGGCACAGCCTGAGGATAGAGGGGTGTCCATTCAAAATAGAAATGTGGAGAAATTTATTTAGCCAGAGGGTGGTGAATGTGTGGAATTTATTGCCATGTGCAGCTGTGGAGGCCAGGTCATTGGGTGTATTTAAGGCAGAGACTGATAGGTTCTTGATCGGACGTGGCATCAAAGGTTACAGGGAGAAGGCCGGGAAATGGGGTTGAGGAGGAGAAAATAACAATCAGCCATGATTGAATGGCGGAGCAGACTCGATGGGCCAAATGGCCTAATTCTGCTCTTATGTCTTATAGTGTTATGGTCTTACTACCTCTCAAAGGTCAGGCTGTTGGACTGAAGGGGATAACTTCACTTAACCTCACTTGCCCTGTCATTTAAATGTTTCCACAATCTGTGGACTCACCTTCAACGGCTCATCATCTCATGTTCTTGATATTTATTTCCAATTGAGTAATTATTACTATTTATTTAATTTTGCATATGCACAGTATGTTGCCCTTTGTACACTAGTTTAACACCCAAGTTTGTGTGATCTTTTATCGATTCTCTCATGGTTATTATTTGATTATGGATTTATTCAGTATGCCCAAAGAAAATGAATATCAGGGTTGCATATGGTGATATATATATATATATATATATATATACACACACACCGGAATAATAAATTTACTTTGAACTTTTAAAGCAATTTAACTTGCAGAGCTACAAGCTACCTTGTTTTAGTGTTAATTAAATACATCATATACTGGGATGCTGGGTGATTTCTGCTTCTTTTGCAATAGATGCTAAAGGAAGGAAAGTTAGAAAGCTTGTTCACTTTTAATTAGAGATACAGCATGGTAACAAGCTCTACCAGCCCAATGAGCCCGCGCTGCCCAATTCTACCTCTGTGACTACTAAGCTGTACAATTTGGAAAGTGGGAGGAAAACTGAGCATCCACAGGGAGAGTGAACAAACTCGTTACAGATAGCGGCAGAATTGAACCTGGTTAGTGCAGTGACAGCATTACGCTATTGTGGAACCTGGTAGAGTTTCTAATGGCTAGAGTGGTAGATATGCAGAAAAATATGAGCTCCAGACCGTGCAGATCTGTGAACAATTTGTAGGATTCCTCTGGTTTGCAGGCTCTGTCATGGGTGGCAATCCACCGAGCATTTCATTGTGTAAACCAAAGCCTTCTCCAGTCGGCTTCTCTCTCAAAGTCCTGCTCTACAGGAGAAACAATACAGGAGCTCGCTCAATGGGGAGCTGACCCCTGCACTATCTTTTGCCCCCTCTCTGGCTGTAGGCCACTTATTGTAAGCCTGGTGCATTCTCTCACCAGATCCTGGTGTCAAGCAACATACCCAGTTAGGTATGGTATTAATGTGTTTAAATTGACTGACTTTGAAACTTAAGCATTGTGCAACCTGTTTAGGTGGCATCATGAAATTCATACTATGAGAAGACTATTTGCCATCATTCAAAGCTACATGTCGCTACAGCCTCTGCCATGGCCTGAATGCATCATCAGAAAATGATGCAGCCTATTCTCTTCCACACTGTTAGATTATTATGTCTTTTTGAGTGGTCCATCATGACTTCAAGATGACCACAACCTGCTCCAGCCCGCAACACGCATCTCTCAAAGGCTGCCTTCAGATAGTGCTGGTGAACTTTAAATGCAGGCTGGCGCTCCATACTGTGGGCTCTCTGCTGAGGTCAGCTGCTACAACTGACGCTGTTGCCTACTTCTCTCTCATTAGATAGCAGACAGCATAAACCTTCCTCAGCGAGAAGCAGCAGCAAAGGGTTAATCACTATCTCCATGCCCATTTGCTGGGGCTTTGGATTTAACCTGTGTGGTGTGGTGCATGAAGACTCCTTTCATGACGTTGTTGTCTGCGGTGTACAACAATTGCAAGAAATATTAAGAATCTGCTCAAGCCTGAGATTACAAATATAATTACCTTTTTCTGCAAACAGCCTTTTCTATAATGGCCAATGTTGGGATCATTAATCACCTCTAAACACTGCTTTGATGGGCAGGAGGGGAAATCGAAATTATGAGCAACATTATGCTGTAAGGAATAAATTACAAAGTATTTTGTTGATGTCATTTATAATTACAAGTAAAAATAACCTTTTCTCCCATATGCCTTTGTGCTATTGTTGGTGAAGTGTGTAGAATATTAATGTAAGCCTCTATATAATTTAATCCAATGGTACTGACAGGAAAAGCAAACAGAATGTCAAGGGCAAAGTCACATGACACCAAGGACAACACAGTACACATTTGACACATCGATTCTCCTCCCTGTCATATTAACTCTCCTTGAGAAACTTATCACTAACAAAAGAAGTGCAGAAGTTAGAAATCGGAAACAAAAACAGAAAATGCAGGACGTACTCCACAGATCAGGCAACACAGGGAGATTGGCCCATGGGGGACTCCGCCAAATGGCGGCTATTCTCATTCGTAACCCTGAGCAATGAGGATATGTACAAGAAATCGGGGCCAACCTAGTACTATTTGATACTTAATTCTAGTAATTCCAGTGATAATCAGTCTGAAATAGGAGTTCCATCTAATTTAGAATTTTAAAGCCTTTTGTGGCAACATTATAGGCCCAGAGTTTCCTGGCCTCTATCCTTGGCATGCAAGCACCCATTAATGCCAGAGTTACCCAGTGTAGGTGTCTCTGGGAGAAGTTCCGTGCAGAAGCCTTCACATTCCTCAGTGGATAACTTAAGTGCATATAATCATAGCATAAGGCATAATCAATACAAGCTTTATCCAGAAAATTAAGCTCCAGTTTTAATACTAGATATTAGCCTGGCACTCTTGTGCAGGGCTGAAGGGATGCTGCACTGCCAAAGATATAGTTTTTCAAATATTCAGCCAATGGCACTTCTGCATTCTCACATGGAAATGAAGGATCCCACGGCTCTAATTTAAAGAACAGGGATCTATCTCTGCTATCCAGGCTCATATCTATCCCTCAGACAATCTAACAGAAACAGATTATTTGCCCAGTTTCAGATTGACATGTATGGGAAAACCTCATTTCTAGCACCTTTGTGGCTATAAAGTAATTTTTGGTCAAACCGAAAGAGATATGAAGAATCCAACTGTTTCCTCTTTTGTTTCATTATTGCTACAGTAGTCTGAGTCAACTAAATTTATGCTGACCTGATATCATTTTGTTTGGCCAAACGGTTTGTAAAGCTGAAATTCTCCCCATATACTATGGATTAAAAAGGTATGGATTAAAAATTTTTCACCAAATCTTCCCAGCTCATTTGGATTAATGTTTTTGTCGGCAGTGATTACCAATGTCAATACAATTCTGGGCATATGCTCCAGGTTGTTACAATTTCCTAGGCTTCGGTCAGGCACATTAATGGATTGCAGTGCTGTCTTTGTACATTGGTCCAGTAGATCCATAATTAATTAATATAACATTTATTACAATATAATGCAAAAGCATTCTTTTTTTAATCCCACAAACCACTTTCAAGATTCAGATTGAATAGAACAGCCAAGTGTAAAGTGTTAGTATTTAATTCAGCTTTCATATTTTCAAAATAATGCAGAAATAATTTGTGTTGTCTTTGCAATGACAATTCCAGTCATGCATTAATTAAATATAATAGGAAGTACTGAGTAAGGCTGAAGAGAGGATAGGTTAAAAAAGATGTTAGACTTCCATCAAATAGAGGATAAGTTAAAAATCCAATATGTACCCCAAGGCTGTTGTATTCAAGTTATATTTGATTCTGTGCCGGTATGTCTTCAACAATATTCAACAATATTCTAAATGGAAAATACAGTTTTTCTTTGGCTGAAATGAGATTCAGTATAAGTTATAAGACACATTGCAAATGGCTGTGAATCTAGCTCACAGTCTTAAACTGACATTTAATCTAGAATCAGAAAAAAAGAGGGAGAAACCCCGGCCTTATGAATAAAATTACTGTCATTATTGTGGATTTTGTAAAGCACACCCTTTGTCCACGCTTGCAGTGAACAAATCCGGCAGTTTAAATTGGACTTTACACTTCAGCACGTCTGTATTTCCAGGCAATAGGCAAGGTTACAAAATCGGTTAATTAGGAGTGAATTGACACGTTTGTAAGAGAGGATTAATCTTGTTGCAAAAGAAGATTGAAAGTACTACAGATTTTAGCTGGATTGATTATTTTTCTGTATAAGCAGAGGCTCGCTGTTCAGTAAAGAAGAAGATCTGAAGGTTATTGCAATGATAGTTTTGGAATATTAATGCTTGATTAGAATAATCACATTCTAAATATGAGTGAAGCAGATACAGCAACAAGATTGGCCTCTCCTTGAAGTGAACATCTAAAGAGTTAAGGGATTAATTAGGCATTATTATCTAAGGAAAGCTATTGTCTCCTAACTTGAAAAAAATATATATAAAGAATGTGGCACCACTATGAGGCCATACTCTATATCTCATCACACTGGGGTCCAAATTCAATCAGAAACATATTTTGATTCAAAGATGATGTTACTGTGACTCTGTAATTTCCTTCGGGATCAATGAAGTACAAGGGGTGATTGATAAGTTTGTGGCCTAAGGTAGAAGGAGTCAACTTTAGAAAACGTAGCACATTTATTATTCAACATAGTCCCCCCTCCTACAATTACACACTTAGTCCAGCGGTCATGGAGCATACGGATCTTGGACCTCCAGAAAGTGGCCACAGCAGGGGTGATTGATAAGTTCGTGGGTAAGGTAGAAGGAGATGAGTTATACAGCTCTTGTTACATGCACATACAGGTCAACTCTTTGAGTGATTATGCAGAAAGTTTGAAGTTAATAACTCATCAGGGTGATTGATAAGTTTGTGGCCTAAGGTAGAAGGAGATGAGTTATTAACTTCAAACTTTCTGCATAATCACTCAAAAAGTTGACCTGCATGTGCATGGAACAACAGCTGTGTAACTCATCTTCTTCTACCCTAGGCCATGAACTTCTCAATCACCCCTGCTGTGGATATTTGAAAAATAAATGTGCTAGGTTTCCTAAAATTGACTCCTTCTACCTTAGGCCACAAACATACCAATCACCCCTATCTGTCTATTAGCTCTATATATCACATGTACATTGAAACATACAGTGAAATGTGTCTTTTGTGTGAAACCAAATCAGTGAGGAATGTGCTGGAGGGGAAGACATCCCATGAGTAATACCATGTTCTCAGCACCAATGTAGTGCTCACACGACTTACTAACACTAATGCAGACGACTTTGGAATGTGGAAGGAAACTGGAGCACCTGGAGGAAAACAGCGTGGCCACAGGGAATAGGGAATAGGTGGACAGTGGCAGGAATTGAACACTGATTGGCGGTTGCTGACAAAGAGGATGCAGGTAGTTGGATGATTTGGGCTGAGACCCTTGGTCGTGACAGTGAAGGGTCTCGGCCTGAAACTTTGACTGTACTCTTTTCCATAGATACTGCCTGGCCTGCTGAGTTCCTCGAACATTTTGTGTGTGTTGTTTAAATATCCACAACCTTTCTGTGGGAAAGCTAAGATTTGTTAGAAGAAAACTGTGTTGTCAATTGTACAAGTAAGAAAGCATTCTATAAACTGATGTCTGCAGCTCTAGGCAAGAAAATTATTGCTTCCCACTCTTCTGTCATGAAGCTGTAAGGCAAATGGTAGTTACCATCTCTCAAGAAATAATTTGGGCTCAGGCCTGTCAGATCACTCACAACTCAGTATATAAAAACTTCATCTGTGAAAGACTTCAAAATGAACTAAGCAGCAACATTTCCTCACACTGAAATCTTGCATCATGAAGCAATATTTTATACGGCAGGAGACAACACAATACTGGATTCTGGCCAGAAAACTGCTCCTACTGACACCTTCTCATTGCACATTCCTATAAGATTTATTCCCACTATTTGAGCTACTACTTACAATGAAGCTTGTGGGTTTGTGATGGTTTCCTATCATCCAGCTCTCATTATCCTATAACATTATCACCTTCCCCCTTTCTCTATAGCTTGATGATGAAATGAAGGTTGCAGCCCAGAAGATTTTAAATGCCATGAAATGTCATTAAATTTATTGATATGATTTGTTTATGAGTACCTGGGCACATCCAATAGAAGGATAACAATGCAATCTGTATGTACTTATTTCTCAGTCCTTATGTCACCACATTTTCAACCCACCAGTATTTATTCCTCAGGACGGGTTGCTTACTCCTTGAGGGTGAGGAAGAATTGTTGAGGGACCCTGTAGTGATGTAGCCTCTTTAAAGAGATATCAGTTTAGCAGAGCAAGTGATCGCCAACAGGTTCCCCAAGTATTAAAATGGCGCTTGTCGAGCAAACCAACAACAGAAAGGCAGAGATTTCTTTCCCTCTGCAAGAGGCAACTCACATAGCAATAGTGGGGAAAACTAACTGCTCAGAATCAGATCTAATATCACTAGCATATGTTGTGAAAATTGCACATTGCAATACAGAATAATAATCCCCACAATCTGGGCAGACTAGATGTCGACAAGGAAGCGTTGAATGCCTGGGTCAGAGATAGAGACCTCTCTCCAGAAACAGAGGTTCCTTGTGGCAATACAGGACCAGGTGATCAACACAAAAAAACATCAAAAATTCATAATAAAAGAACAACACGTTCAAGGTAAATGTAAAATATGTCAAGAGCAACCAAAAGCAATTCAACTTATTGCAGGATCCTGTAGCAGTTTAACTCAATCTGATTACTTACACAGGCGCAGTCAAGTGGCAAACACCATTCATCAAAGTACTGCTTTAAAATACAAATACGTAAATTAAATCACACCTTACCATAAATACAAGACTGATCCAGTTTTAGTATACTAAACAATACTATATTGGAATATCACAAATTATATTACGACTGATCCGTTATTACAGATAGGACAACTCATAATATCCATCCAGATATAATAATACAGGATAAGCAGGGAAGAACAACTTACTTAATAGATACAGCCTTTCCAAACAAGCATACTTACAGAAATCAATAAGTGAAAACCACTAAACCATGTAGAATTAAAGAGGTAATTAAAAGACTTTGCAACATGAACAAGGTGTACATTGTCCTGATAGTAATATCTACAACTGGTATCATCCAAAGTTACTACACAATAGGGCTACCCAGTAATATCTATGTAAATCTTCAGAAATCCACAATACTAAACACCACTAGAATAGTCTGAAAGTTCCTAGCAATTGAGAAATGAGTGTGCTTGGCTGTGCTTGTACCTCAGGTTTTACCAGCTTGAGCTGAGAAAAAAATATGTAAAATTAAGTAAATATTGTAAAAAAAGAGCAAAAGAAGTATTGAAGTAGTGTTTGTGGGTTCATTGTCTGTTCAGAAATCTGATGGTGGAGAGGAAGAAGCTGTCCTAAAATGGTGAATGTATGTTATCAGGTTCCCGTACTTCCTCCTTGATGGAAGCAATGGGAAGAGGGCATGCCCTGGGTTACGGGGTCCTTAATGATGGATGCCGCCTTTTTGAGGCATCATTTTTTGAAGATGTCCTCGATGCTGGGGAGGCCAGTGGCCATGATGGAGCTGTCTGAGTTCACAACTTTCTGCAGCTTTTCCAGTCCTGTGCAGTCACTCAGAGATTTTGAGACAGTATTTCCAAAAGTGCTCATTTACATAGTAGTCAATTGGCTAGTGTGCTGAAATCCATTAGAAATGAGCCTTGCTTGTGATGTATGTCACTGGAGCTTGCTCTTCCTTGTCTGCAGATGACCCGACAGTGCAGGAAATGAATAGAAACATGCCGCTACAGACGGGAGAAATGATCATTATCGTCACAGTCCTGATCATGTGGGCAGGTAGGTAACTCGCTTTTGGTCAAATTATGTATTTATTCCTGTACACTTTATTTGATTCAACTTATACATTGCTGGTGGGGTAAACCTACTGCTTAGCAACTAGAAGGATGCCTGGAAGCAGCCAGTTTTTAATCGCTTTACTTCGTGGAAGCTCAGGCCTGTCGAGCACAGACTCTGCCTCCCCCTTGGGATAAACGTGGGATGTGAAACCCCCATGCTCCTCAAAGTGTCCAGCTGAGTGGTGCAGAATTCCTCAGGTTTCCCAGCCCAGTGCCAGGACAATTGAATAGGAAGAAGTGGCCACTGAATATTGGATTAATGGATTAAAGCATTAAAATTAATAACATTGAACTGTTTTAGCATTATTTTTATTTTCAAATCATATTCATAGATTCACAGATTCAAAGTTACACAGAGCCCTCCACCCATCATGTCTTGCTGACCAAGATGCCTGTCTGTGCTAATCCCATTTGTCTGCATTTGGCCCATGTCCCTCTGAACCTTTCCTATCCATGCAACCTTCCAAATGCCTGTTAGACATTATAATTGTATCTGAGCTTTTGTAAAGGCATCTACAAATATTCAACCTTAGTGCAGCTTTGATTGCCATCAAAGCTATTCTGCTGCAGGAGTGTTTCAGTGCCCTTAGAACTCTCCGCCATCAACAAGCTGCTGGCTTCCTTGAGGAAAGCTGTGCACAAACCCCAGTGTAGAGACAACATAGATTTGCTTCATTAATTTCTCACAAAGTAAGTTAGTTGTACAATGGCCTAACTTTGAAACTATTTTGTGATTACGTTTAAATAAAGCGGCAGAGGTGAAACCTCCTCATTACAGGAAGATTGTGATCACCTTCAGTCATGAAGCATAGGCTACTATTTTTGAACTGTCACAGACGGTTGTAAAGTTCACTGTTGTTGATGAGGAATTGGAAGACAATATTAGCACTTTATTGAAGTAGTCCCCGAGACTGAAACCAACAGAAGTGTGTTAAATGTGAGCAGGCTGATGCCAGTTTTATATCTGAAGGCCTGCTGCTGCAGAGAGCTGCTGTACATGGACCTTGCACCATGAGGGCCATCAAAATGGGGCCAATAATCCAGAGCAGGAGGATGAAGGGCTGAGAGATTGTAAAGACCCCAAGGGAGGGTCAGTCAGTCAGAAGGAGACATGGATCATCGTCAGCAGTCAGAATGTTGGGTCACAGTTGGATTTGGAGGCGACAGTGGGGGGAGGGGGGTATAGAATTGATAATAAAGGCTGGCCAGCTAAATGAGAGCTACACCAAAATGTAAATTTCAGTCACCAACTACTGTTCAGCCGGAAGCTGTCATCAGAACATCCAGCCACCCACAGTGAAACAGTGGTTCTAAACGTGAAGCATTGTACAATTGCAGTCCACATAGATGGTGTTATGTAGCATTTGACATCACAACCGATATCTCGCCTTCCATGTGGGAGAGCCTGTCGTGTTCACAGAGGCCCCTACACATTAGATTCTCTGTGCCAAAGCCTCTCAGACAAATAGATCTCCAAGCATACAGGTAAAATTTTATTAATTCTCTAGAATTTGGCTAACTTTGGTATTTATTGTCCATACTTAATTATCCTTCAATCTAGTGACTTGCTTGACCCAGAATGCTGTTGCCATGGAGTCACTCACAGGCCTGACTGGCAACATCAGGAGATTTTCTTCCCTGAAAGACATAAGTAAAGCTGAAACATTTTTGTAGTTTCCCAGATCCTTGGGTCTGTTAGTGATCCCCTGATTGTATTTTATCACGCCAAAGCCTCAACCAAGTTTCAGCCTTGTGGGTCTGAGAGAACATCAAGAAAAGCTGAGTCAGAACAGGGAATGTTCACATCTATTCCTCTTGCCCCACAACAAGAGAAAGAAGAATCTGATCTTCTATGTTATTTTGGTGAGTTGACAAACATCATCTTAAGCATTCTCCCCGGTCTCAATCTCAATATTAAACTTAAAGAATGGCCTCCTGAAGTAGGCAGGGTTACTTGCTGACATGCACAGAATCAGGGCTGTTGCCAGTGGTAAAAATTTTCAGATACAAGTCAGCGACTATACTCTAGATGCATTCCAGTCTTTATACTAGTTGGCAAATGGTCAAACCAGTAACTCTTAAAAGATTTTCTGGAGGCCATATAAAAATGACAGTAACACTTCTTGCAGCCCTAAAACAATCTGTTATTGTGTGGCCTCAGCTCAGACACTCCCATTCACTGAGTTCCTGCACTAATTTTACTTATCTTGCCCATGACATCACACTCACCAATCTTTTAATGAGTTGCATGCTGGCATCCATCCAATGCTTGATAACCACAGCACCCTCCAATAACTTGTCCTGGGCTGAAGTCTGAAGCTTCAGCTGACAGAATATCACATCTACATTTCCTTCAGCTCTTTGAAGCTAAATGTGTTGCTCATTGGCCTGAGACTGACTGACACTGTGGGAGGCCATGCGTACTGCACCAGCTAAGAAAAAGCCCAGTGAGGTGTGATCCTAACTGCACACTGGTCATCTAGCTGCTTGCAGAACACCCCTGCTTGCTGCAGTCTTAGAGCAGACAGGAGGCTGGAGCACTCTGAAGCGATGATGGTCCACAGCACTCAGTGGAGGCTGAAGACCCTACCAGGTTCAGCCTTGTAGGTCACAGAGCACGTCAAGAAAACCTGAGTTACAACAGGCACTGTTCATACATAGAACATAGAACTTTACAGCGCAGTACAGGCCCTTCGGCCCACATTGTTGTGCTGACCTTATAACTTTCTTTCCTCTTGCCCCACAACAAGAGAAAGAACAATCTGACCTTCAACATTATCTTGGCAAGTTGACACCAGCATCTCAAGTATTCTGCCAGTTCTCCCTCTCAATATTAAACTGAAAGTGCTTTGCTGAATAATAGTTACCCCTCCACCCGTCTTGCCTTGGGGCTTTGTGAAAAGGTTCATTTATATTTGTTACGATGGAAAAGTTACAACTGAAGCAGAGGAACACTTATCTCTACATGAGCTGCATATTATTTGGTAAATCATTGTCCAAAAGGATTTACAGATGCGTTGTGCATTATTTTAGCAGCATTATATGGATAAAGTATTTCCCAGTTTGAAGATTGTGCAATCCAGTTTCATCCAGAAAATGAAAGCATTTTCTCTGTCTGAGATAAGAAAGATGGAGAGTTTTTCATGAACAAAGCAGTTTTTGTGAACTGACGTTTCTGAAGTCTTCATTTGTGGAGACAAACTGAAAGGGAAAGAATAAGCACTCTCAAGACAGAATCCCATTCCTGACACCATCGCTACCCAAGAGCTACAAAATATAGCTATTCATTTGCAAACGTTTTGGCATTAATAGACCCATGTTAAACACCATGCAAACTTGAGGAAATCTGCAGATGCTGGAAATTCAAACAACAACACACACAAAATGCTGGTGGAACACAGCAGGCCAGGCAGCATCTATAGGGAGAAGCGCTGTCGACATTTCAGGCCAAGACCCTTTGGGCCGAGGCCCGAAACATCGACAGCACTTCTCCCTATAGATGCTGCCTGGCCTGCTGTGTTCCACCAGCATCTTGTGTGTGTTAAACACCATGCATTGTTTTCTAACATTCTTAAGACCACCATGGATGGGAAGTTGCTGAAGCCCTGGATTTCTTTTTGATTGTCCAGTACTAAGCACTTGGTTTAGTCTACAGATTGTGAATTTCAGAGGGAAAATTAAGCTCAACTAACAAACAGCTGTGATTTATGCCCTCAAATAAATACTTAAGCTGTTTTTGTGTGAGACTCGTGATTGGCTGCTGGTTAGACATAGCTTACTCAAAGTACTAGACCCACATATGTAGATTTGATTGTCAATTTACTTTGTTCCTCCAGAAATTCTTTGTTAATTCATATCTTCTACATGTCCTAGTGCAAGGAAGTAGGGATGAGTGGCCTGAAAATATATTTTCTAGAAGGTCTTAGAGGCTGTTTCTCAACCTAATTATAAGGATGTTAGTGGTTAACAAAATCTGAACAGAATAAAGAATCCTGTCTCACCCTCTCTGATTCTGTATTTGGACAGGATCAGGCATTGGGACCTTTTCCAAAATGAGTATCCTATTTATCATCCAAACAAAATTAAGGACAGCATCAGAAATATTCAAGTTCAAGTTTAATTGTCGTTCAACCATACATGAATGTGCACAAATACAGCCAAATGAAACAGCGTTACACTGAAGTGAAGGTGCAAAAGACAGTATTAACAACTCACAGCACAAGGCACATATAGCACTATCAGATATTAGTAAAATACAGTCACACAAAAAATATATAGTCCAAGACCCTGAGTCTAGAATGTTGCAGATATCTGCTGTCGACCACAATATAGCTTGCTTTCTACCGAGTGAACATTCAGTTTTCACTTTTCTCAGTGTTCTCCTCTACCCACTTGCCCCCATTCAAGGAAGGCATAGGAGTCCATGACAGTCACCATAAAAGTAGAATTGTAGCTGCTTGACATGTTTTAATATTTCAGTACATTCCAAAGTGCTTTACAGCAAATGAAGCTCAAGGTGCAGAAACCCAGTCCACTGGGCTCTACTTTTCCAGCCTCGAAAACAAGGAAGAACAGAACCATTCTTTTGTTATCTTTATGGATAAAGGGTGTAGCAGAAACATAAGAGATGTAAAATAAATCTAACCATCTGTGCCTGTCCTTGTCACAAATAAACAAGGTATTTACTGCCACATTCTTAGGATTATTCAAAAATGCCTATTTAATTGCAGGGTGCTCCATATATACATTCAAGCCATTATCACAGACATCAGTGTGTTTACTGGTGTTTTCAACATTTCCACATATGTACTGGAACAAAAGCTATAGAATTCAGAAAAAAAAAGGAAAGCCCACAGTAAAGGATTATCCCTGAAATATTTTGACAACTGACAGTTACTTATTGAGATAATTTGCTATTTTTTGTATTTAAAAAAGTTTTAGGTAGAGGCATCACAATGATTAGAGAATGAAAAACATATCATTTTGTTACACATATCATGTGTTTCACATTGTCAATGATTCAGATAATGGAACTGATGGCTTTGTGGCTAAGTTTGTGGATGATATGGAGATAGGTGGAGGGGTAGATAGTGCTGAAGAAACAATAAGGCTGCAGCAAGATTTCAATAGCTTTCAATAGGTACATTTAACGTCAGAGAAATGTATGCAATGTATATCCTGAAATTCTTTTTTTTTTTTTGCAAACATCCACAAAAACAGAGAGTTGCCCCAAAGAATGGAAAATTGGAAGAATGGGCAAAAATGTGGCAGGTGGAATACAGTGTTGCGAAATGTATGATAATGCATTTTGGTAAAAGGAACAATTGTTGAAGATGGTTTGATTTGAGATAAATTGGCAGATCAGAAGAATGTGTCAGAAGACATAACACATGTCAAAATGAAAATCGAATATAGAGATAATCTAGTCTATGTCTGGCAGAAAATATATTATAATGTAGTAGAAAGTGTTAGGAAATTGCACCTGCAGCTATAACACAGAAATCTGAAATGGATTGGTATGGAGTTCTTTCATTTCCTATTCTTGGGAAGCTATTTAAACAATTTTGAAATTATTTACTTTCATTTTTAGAGTATTAGGTACTGACAATTTATCTACTATTGCTTTGTTACCTCAATTTGAGGATGAAATAGTTAACTGTAAATAGGTACATCTAATGATTACTGTTGCATATTGGTTTGATTTCATTCCACAGAATGGCTCTTTGTTCATTAAGAAATCATTTCTTTCTTTGGTTTTACTTCTTCTGTAACATAAGCACACGACATAAGTTTTTTTACTTTTGCTCCTGGTAAAGGCTTTCTTGTTACAAAACAGTGAAGAATATTAGTGGCAGGATGTTTCCTGGGGAATATTTTCTAAAAGCTATTCTAATTTGAGTGGAAGTCAGGGGGATTATATGTTAGATTCATTATTTTCACTTTTAAGAAATAGTTGTCCCTGTTTATCACCAAAGAGGAAAATGTAGCCATGATGTCATAGGGGCTTACTGAACATTTGCAAATATAATCTCATTGCATATTTTCAGAGGACTGCAGTTAAGAATTGTGGGATACTGATGTAAAGGAAAATAGCTTTTTAAAAAATTCACGTATTTGTTACATACATCATGTGTTTCACATTGCTTATGAATAATTTAGATAGTAAAATTGATGGCTTTGTAGCAAAGATTGAGGCTGATATGAAGATCAGCGGAGGGGTAGGTAGAGCTGAGGGAGCACCATGATTGCTGCAGGACTTAGACACATTGGAAGAATAGGCAAAAAAGTGGCAGGTGGAATACAGTGTTGGGAAATGTATGATAATGCATTTTGGTAAAAAGAACAATAGTGCGGACTATTATCTAAATGTGGAGAAGGTTCAAACATCAGAGGTGCAGAGGGACTTAGGAGTCCTCATGCAAGACTCCCGGAAGGTTAATTTACAGGTCGAGTCTGTGGTAAAGAAGGCAAATGCAATGTTGGCATTTATTTCAAGAATATAAAAGCAAGGAGATAATGCTGAGCCTTTTTAAGACATGAGTCAGGCTGCACTTGAAGTATTGTCAACAGTTTTGGGCCCCATAATTCGGAAAGGATGTGCTGTCATTGAGAAAAGTCCAGACCAGGTTCATGAGGACGATTCTGGGAATGAAGGGGTTAACATGTGAGCAGAGTTTGGTGCTTTGGGCCTGTACTCACTGGAATTTAGAAGACTGTGGGGTCGGGGGAGATCCTGATTGAAACCTACTGGTTGTTGAAAGGACTAGATAAGGTGGGTGTGGAGAGGATGTTTCCTATGGTGGGGGTATCCAGAACTAGAGGGAACAGCCTCAAAATTGAGGGGTGACAGTTTAGAACAGAGGTAAGGAGGAACTGTTTTAACCAGAGAGTAGTAAATCTGTGGAATGCCCTGCCACAGACTGAGATGGAGGCCAAGTCTGTGCGTATATTTAAGGTGGAAGTTGATCGTTTCCTGGTCAGTCGGGTCATCAACGGATATGGTAAGAAGGCAGGTAAATGGGGTTGAGTGAGATCTGGGATCAGCCATGATGGAATGGTGGAGGAGACTCAATGGGCTGAATGGCCTAATTCTGCTCCTATGTCTTATGTTCTTATGATACAATAAGGTAATTTCATAGAAAGGTCAATAGAGTAAATGAATAGAATCTGAATAGGAACACCACCATAGTTATTTTATTCCTAAAGTGGTCTGTTTAATTATTGAAAAGGTCATTATGGTTTTGCTCGAAGTGGAGTCTGTTTATAATGGATATTCCTTCTATTGATTTTAGGATTTGCACACCTGAAATGCAATATACTGCAACTTTCGTCAAATCATATTGTCCCTGTCCCTCTAGAAGTGAAAGTTTACCACTGAAATAACACAACCAAATAATTAATTTTAAATCACTGTGACATCCTTAAGTATTTTTTTATTTTATTTTAGAGATCCAGCACAGTAATAGGCCCTCTGGACCAACAAGCCCACATCAACCATGCGACCTGATCGAAGTGTCATAGAAAAGTACAGCACAGAAACAGGCCCTTTGGCCCATCTAGTCAGCGCCGAAACATTTAAACCGCCTTTTAAACCATCAACCTGCACTGGGACCATAGTCCTCCATATCCCTGCTATCCAAACTTCTCTTAAACGTTGTATTCGAGCTCGCATGCACCACTTGTGCTGGCAGCTCGTTGCACACTCTCACGCCCTTCTGAGTGAAGTTTCCCCTCATGTACCCCTTAAACTTCACCGTTCACCCTTAACCCCTGACCTCTGGTTGTAGTCCCGCCCAAGTTCAGTGGAAAAAGCCGGCTGGCATCAATCCTATCTAAACCACTCATAATATTGTATACCTCCATTAAATCTCTTCTCATTTTTCTACGTTTGAAGGAATAAAGTCCTAATCTATTCAATCTTTCCTTATAACTCAGGTCCTCCAGTCCCAGTAACATCCTTGTAAATGTTCTCTGTATCCTTTCAACCTTATTTATATCTTTCCTGTAGGAAGGTGACCAAAACCGCACACATCTTATACAACTTTAACATAACATCCCACCACCTGTACTCATTGCTTTGATTTATGAAGGCAAACATGCCAAAAGCTTTCTTTATGACCCTATCTACATGTGGTGCCACTTTCAATGAATTATGGACCTGTATTCCCAGATCCCTTTGTTCTACCATACTCCTCAGTGCCCTTCTATTCACTGTGTAAGACCTACCCTGTTTGGACCCGGCACTTGTCTGCACTAAATTGCATCTGCCATTTTTCAACCTATTTTCCCAGCTGGTCCATATCCCACTGCAAGCCATGATAGCCTTCCTCGCTGACCACTACACCCCCCAATCTTGGTGTCATCCACAAATTTGCTGATCCACTTAACCACATTATCATCCAGATCGTTGATGTAGATAATAAAAAACAAAGGACCCAGCACCAATTCTGTGACATTCCACTAGTCACAGGCCTGCAGTCAGAGAGGCAATACTTGACTACCACTCTCTGACTTCTCCCATACGGCCAATCTCTAATCCAATTTACTACTTCATCTTGAATGCCAAGCGACTGAACTTCTTTGACTCACCTCCCATGTGGGCCCTTGTACAATGCCTTTCTAAAGACGATGTAGACAACTTCCACTGCCTTTCCTTCATCCACTTTCCTGGTAACTTCCTTGAAAAAGATTGGTTAGACATGACCTACCACGCACAAAGCCATGCTGACTATCCTTAATCAGTCCATATCCATCCAAATACCGATATATCCAATCCCTTAGGATCCCAAATTGTATGTCTTTAGAATGTGGAAGGAAACTAGAGCACCTAGCAGAAACCCTTGTGGTAATTGGAAGTGTGTACAAACTCCTTTCAGACAGCAATGGAACTGAACCCAATGAACTGAAAAGGAGATGTCTTGCTTTTTTAAACAAAGGGGCTTCCCTTCGTCCACCATCAACTCTGCTCTCAAACGCATCTCTCCTATTTCCCACACATCTGCCCTCAACCCATCCACCCGCCACCCCACTCAGGATAGGGTTCCCCTTGTCCTTACCTACCACCCCACCAGCCTCCAGGTCCAACATATAATTCTCCGTAACTTCCGCCACCTCCAACGGGATCCCACTACCAAACACATTTTTCCCTCCCCCACTCTTTCTGCTTTTCACAGGGATCACTCCCTACGCAACTCCCTTGTCCACTCGTCCCCCCTATCCCTTCCCATCAATCTCCCTCCTGGCACTTATCCTTGTAAACGGAACAAGTGCTACACCTGCCCTTACACTTCCTCCCTCACCACCATTCAGGGCCCTCAGACAGTCCTTCCAGGTGAGGCGACACTTCACCTGTGAGTCGGCTGGTGTGGTATACTGTGTCCGGTGCTCCCGGTGTGGCCTTTTATATATTGGTGAGACCCAACACAGACTGGGAGACCGTTTCGCTGAACACCTGCACTCGGTCCACCAGAAAAAGCAGGATCTCCCAGTGGCCACACATTTTAATTCCACGTCCCATTCCCATTCTGATATGTCTATCCATGGCCTCCTCTACTGTCAAAATGAATCCAAACTCAGGTTGGAGAAATAACACCATATATACCGGCTGGGTAGCCTCCAACCTGATGGCATGAACATTGACTTCTCTAACTTCCGTTAATGCCCCTCCTCCCCTTCTTACCCCATCCCTGACATATTTAGTTGTTTGCCTGTTCTCCATCTCCCTCTGGTGCTTCCCCCTCCTTTCTTTCTCCCAAGGCCTCCCATCCCATGATCCTTTCCCTTCTCCAGCTCTGTATCACTTTCGCCAATCACCTTTCCAGATCTTAGCTTCATCCACCCCCTCTGGTCTTCTCCTATCATTTCGCATTTCCCCCTCCCCCCACTACTTTCAAAACTCTTACTATCTTTACTTTCAGTTAGTCCTGACGAAGGGTCTCGGCCCGAAATGTCGTCAGCGCTTCTCCCTATAGATGTTGCCTGGCCTGTTGTGTTCTACCAGCATTTTGTGTGTGTTGTTGTTTGAATTTCCAGCACCTGCAGATTTCCTCGTGTTTGACATCTCACTGAATCATTTCTCCAACTGCTTCTCATATATGTTCATTCTTACAACTCAGTTAGGAAGATATGATTTTGGATGTCACTCTTATCTGTTCTGTTTCATGAGTGATTCAGTGTGGGACATTGATCTGAACATCAAACAACAAGACAAAATGTCCAACATTGAAGTCATAACTCAACCTAAGAGCCATTGAGCTGCAATGATGTGGAAACCTCATACATTGCAGTCTGTGTTGCAAATACAACTCTTGAATATTCTTTAAAAACTGACTGCTTAATAACTATTGAACTTTCATCTTTTTATTATGCTGAGCAAGTAATTGCTTGCTGAAATGCCCAAACAAGAGAGACATTTTAGTATGGCTGGTATTAATATGGCTTGGTCAATTGCTAGTGAGGGTACTGCCCAACAGTAAACAGCTTGACCACAGTTAATTTGTTTCTGTAATGTTGGTCATTTTGTTTGGACCAGACTGTTTGTGATATGTATATCCTTGACTTTCTTGATGCTGGCTATTAGCTCAATGGCTCTGATATTGATATTGATAATGTACACTTCTTCTGCCTGACTGTGAGGAGATCTCAGTTGTCTACAGACAACACGTCACATATTCTAGAAACATAGGACATAGAAACATAGAAAACCTACAGCACAATACAGGTCCTTCGGCCCACAAAGCTGTGCCAAACATGTCCTTATCTCAGAACTACCTGTGCTTACCCATAGCCTTCTATGTTTCTAAGCTCCATGCAGCCATCCAGGAGTCTCTTAAAAGACCCTATCATATCTGCCTCCACCATTGTCGCTGACAGCCCATTCCATGCACTCACCACCCTCTGAGTAAAAAACTTACTCCTGACATCTCCTCTGTACCTACTTCTAAGCACCTTAGAACTGTGCCCTCTTGTGCTAGCAATTTCAGCCCTGGGAAAAAGCCTCTGACTATCCACATGATCAAGGCCACTCATTATTTTGTACACCTCTATCAGGTCACCTCTTATCCTCTGTCGCTCCAAGGAGAAAAGGTCGAGTTCACTCAACCTATTCTCATAAGGCATGTTCCCCAATCCAGGCAACATCCTTGAAAATCTACTCTGCACCCTTTCTATAGTTTCCACATCCTTCCTGTAGTGAGGAAACCAGAACTGAGCACAGTACTCCAAGTGGGGTCTGACCAGGGTCCTATATAGCTGCAACATTACCTCTCAGCTCTTAAACTCAATCCCACCATTGATGAAGGCCAATGCACCGTATGCCTTCTTAACCACAGAATCAACCTGCGTAGCAACTTTGAGTGTCCTATGGACTTGGACCCCAAGATCCCTCTGATCCTCCGCACTGCCAAGAATCAATAGACAATAGGTGCAGGAGTAGGCCATTCGACCCTTCGAGCCAGCACCGCCATTTAATGTGATCATGGCTGATCATCCACAGACAGTACACCGTTCCTGCCTTTTCCCCATATCCCTTGACTCCACTATCTTTAAGAGCTATATCTAACTCTTTCGTGAAAGCATCCGGAGAATTGGCCTCCACTGCCTCCTGAGGCAGAGCATTCCACAGATCCACAACTCTCTGGGTGAAAATGTTTTTCCTCAACTCTGTTCTAAATGGCCTACCCCTTATTCTCAAACTGTGCCCTCTGGTTCTGGCCTCCCCCACCATTGGGAACATGTTTCCTGCAATTAATGTCTTGCCATTAATGCTATATTCTGCTCCTCTTTTTCCTATAATGACCATCTTCAGCTGTTGGCTAACTTGTGCAATATTGTGCAATCAAGTAATGAATTGGCAGAGGGCAAATATTGATTCTGATTTTCTATTACTGACTGCTGTCATTTGTAAGAATCATTTTGCTGAAAGTATCCTAATTCACACTCACAGTTATATAAGTGGCAGAGCTATTTTTGGAAAGATATCACACCTTAGTTCAGAATGAACTTTTTTAAACGATGAGTAGTGGACCTTTTATGCTTCAAACATTTTCTAGATTTAAATTCAACTTTTATTCTAAATTCTATTTAAATACAATTGGGGATACAGCTAGCTAATCTGAGATCCTACAAATTGGTAAACATAGCAGAAGGTGGTTAGAAGCTGTTTCTATATACCTGAGATAAAAAATAAATAAGAACTCCCCGTATATGTGGCATGGTTTCTGGCAATGGGTAATTTGTTTTGTCGATGCCTATTAGATGAAGCATTGGTGCAAGTGGTTCTTTGCCCCATTGCGTTACCAGAATAAGATTTAATTTCACTGTTATATGTCAGGAAATTTATTATGTTGAGGCAGCAGTACATTACATACATAATACTAAAAATACTATAATATATTACTGTAAAAATATATATAAATAAATTAATAAGTAGTGCAAGTAAGAGACCACTAATATAGTGAGGTAGTGTTCACCGTCTATTCAAAAATCTGATGGTGGAGAGGAAGAAGCTGTTCTTGAAGCACTGAGTGTGTGTCTTCAGGCTCCTGTACTTTCTCCTTGATGGTTGTAATAAGAAGAGGGCAAGAACTGGATGATGGGGTCCTTATTGATGGATGCCACCTTTTGGAAGCATTACCTTTTGACAATGTCCTCTACACTGGGAAGTCTGGTGCCCATGATGAAGCTGGCTGAGCTTGTAACTTTCTGCAGCTTTTTCCAATCCTGTACGTTGGTCCCTACACAGTAGATGGTGATGTAACCAGTTAGAATGCTCGCCATGGTACTTCTGTAGAAATTTGCAAGGGTTCAGTATCTTTTTTTGTAACTGCATCAATATGTTGGTTCCAGGATAGATATTCAGAGATGTTTACTTGCAGAAACTTGAAACAGCTCACCCTATCCACTGCTGATTCTTCAATGAGGAATTGTGTATGTTCTCTTGACTTCCCCTTCCTGAAGTCCACAATCAATTCCTTGGTTTTACTGACATTGAGTGCAAGATTTTTGTTGCAACACCACTCAACCAGCTAATCTACCTCACTCCTGTACGCCTCCTCGTCACCATCTGGAATTCTGCCAACAGTTGTGTCATTTGCAAATTTATAGATGGTGTTAAGGCTACACAATCATAGTTGCGGAGAGAGTAGCGGAGTGGACTAAGCATGCACTAATGTTGATTGCCAGTGAAGAGGAGATATTATTTCTAATCTACATTGACTTGTCTTCCAATGAGGGTGTCAAGGATCCAGTTGCAGAGAGATGTACAAAGGCCACGGTTTTCGAGCTTGTTCATTAAAATTGAGGGTATGATTGTGTTAAATGCCAAGCTGTCTGTAATCAATAAATAGTAGCTTGACATAGTAATTACTATTCACCAGTTGGTCGAAGGACGTGTAGAGGGCCATTGAGATTGCACCTGCAGTAGATGTATTTTGGCAATAGGCAAATTGCAGTGGGTCCAGATCCTTACTTTGGCAGGAATTGATTCTGGCCATGACTAACCCCACATAGCATTTCTTCACAGTAGATGTGGAAGGAATTGGGTGATAGTCAGCTCAGTCTGCAATTCTTGGGCACTGGTATGACTGTTGCCCTTTTGAAGCAGGTGGGAACTTCCAGCTGTAGCAGTGAGAGACTGAAGGTATTCTTGATGGTTGGCATAGATTTTCAGAGCCCTACCAGGTACGCCATCAGGGCCTGATGCCTTGCAAGGGTTCATCCTCTTGAAAGATGTTCTGATGTCGGCCTCCAAGACAGAGATCACAGCATTCGAAGAGCAGATTATTATTGAAATGGTGAAAGATTGCCGCATGCTGTTATGCAGAGGGACTTAGGGATGCTTGTTCATGAATTGCAAGAAGCTGGCTTGCAGGTACAACAGGTTATTAAGAAGGCAAACGGAATGTTGGCCATTGCTAGAGGGATCAAATTCAAGAGCAGGGAGGTTATGCTGCAACTATGCAGGGTACTGGTGAGGCCGCACCTGGAGTATTGCGTGCAGTTCTGGTCTCCATACTTGAGGAAGGATATACTGGCTTTGGAGGCAGTGCAGAGGAGGTTCACCAGGTTGATTCCAGAGATGAAGGGGTTAACCTATGAGGAGAGATTGAGTTGCCTGGACTATGCTGTCTGGAATTCAGATGAATAAGAGGGGATCTGATAGAAACATACAGAATTTTGAAAGGGATAGATAAGGTAGAAGTAGGAAAGTTGTTTCCATTGGTAGGTGAGACTAGAACTAGGGGACATTGCCTCAAGATTCAGAGGAGAAGATTTAGGACAGAAATGAGGAGAAGCTATTCTTCCCAGAGACCGGTGAATCTGTGGAATTCTCTGCCCAGGGAAGCAGTTGAGGCTTCTTCACTCAATATATTTATGATACAGTTGGATAGATTTTCACATAGTAGGGGAATTAAGGGTTATGGGGAACAGGCAGGGAGATGAAGTTGAGTTTATGGACAGATCAGCCATGATCTTATTGAATGGCGGGGCAGGCTCGATGGACCAGATGGCCTGTTCCTGCTCCTATTTCTTATGTTCTTATTACCAGATGCTGCAGGGATTTGCACAGATGTAGTTTTATTCTCTCTTTCCAAGTATTTCTCCCTTCCACAATGTTTAAAAATTGAATACAGCATTCTCTGAACACTTGCACATTTCTCTAGTATATTTTAAGAATCTCAAGTTCCTTTGTATTTTGAAGGCATTGACTATATCTATGCATCAGCTTCCAAAACTGTGATAACCAGAACATCCATTGATAAAGCAAGTGGTCAGGAGTCTTGGTGGCCACTTCAAAGAAGGAGGACTCTGAGAGCAAACTAGCAATTTTAATGCTGTAAATATAATAAAGGCTGTTTGATGTCATATGCATTGATAATTTTAATGAGCTCAGTAGCCCTTTAGGGATGAGATTTGATGAGGGTTGAGAGAAGCTGGCATAAAAGAAGAATTGAGGCTAGCATTGATCAGCCACGGTCATAATGAATGGCAGAACTGGCTTGAGGAACACAGTTGTCTACTTCTGTTCCTATTTTCTTGTGCTCTTGCTAGTTAACATAGGGAAGCTAGGGTCCATTGGACACATATAGAATAGCAAGACAACTTATTAGTAAAACCCTGCAAGGGAAGAAGCCCTGCAATATCAATCTAGGGAGCTAGAGCAGGACCTCCAAGACTGATCTCTTATGCCTCTAGCAGAGAGTGGGCTACAGAGTACATATCCAATTAGGTGTGGGTAGTGGGGGTTGGGAGGAGATGTGGTCAAGTGTAGAAGGCAGTTATGGAAAGGGATAAGGATGGTTTAAAAATCAGACTTCTTTTTGGAGAGAGATTGATTTCAATGTAACCAGACAAGACATGGCAGAAGTACACTGGGAGCATTCATGTGCAAATAAGTCTATATTGGATGAATTGGAGTCATTCAAAAGTGAAGTAATGAGAGATTAGGGCCGACATTTACTCACAAAGATGAAAGATAATGGCAGCAAATTGAAGAAACCAATATGACAAAGGATATTAAGAGTTCTATAATGAAGACAAGGCTACTTTGTGAAGCTTGTTTGCAATTGCCCACAGCATGCAGTAAGTACATTGTACACTGTCTCAGCACACTGAGCTAGGCAATTGTTTCTTAAAGATCATGCTGAAGTATTTTACTTACCTTAGTGTATAGCCACAATAGTAGTGAGTGCATCTCGTATCTTCGTGTTCAAACCTCAGACTATTGTATCCATTAGCAACTTCCACCTTGCTATTTGACTCTGTTTAATCTTTCCAACACCTTCTGATTTTACGATCTCTCCAAAACCACAACCTGACATTAATAAGTTAATAAGGTGCATAATCATTTTGTAATTATGTTCCAATGGCTTCATGTGATGAACCACACTGGAATTTGATTCAGATGTAATTTAATTTCTGGAGTTCTTTATTGATATTTTTCTCAGAGTTGAAAAGCCTAATGCTAGAGACCATGTATTTAAGGTGGGAGTGGGTGGCAAGTTGAAATGAGATGTGTGAGGCAGGTTTTTTTTTTACACACAGGAATGGCTCTGTTCCTGGAATACCTGGAGTGGTCATGGAGACAGACACAATGTGAAAGCATAATGAGTTAGAATGCCTATAAAAAGTATTCACCCTCCCCCAGAAGTTTTCATGTTTTATTGTTTTACAATATTGGATCACAATGGATTTAATTTGACTTTTTTGACACTGATCAACAGAAAAAGACTGATTTATGTCAAAGTCAAAACAGATCTCGACAAAGTGATCTTAATTAATTACAAATATAAAACACAAAATAATTGATTGTGTAAGTATTCACCCCCTTTAATATGACACACCAAATCATCGCTGGTGTAGCCAGTTGGTTTTAGAAGTCACATAATTAGTTAAATGGAGATTACCATGTTGTAGTTAAGGTGTTTCAATTGACTGTAGTAAAAATACACCTGAATCTGGAAGGTCCATCTGCTGGTGAGTCAGTGTCCTGGCAAAAACTACACCATGAAGACAAAGGAACACTCCAAGCAACTCCACAAAAAGGTTATTGAAAAGCACAAGTCAGGAGATGGATACACCAAGATTTCCAAGTCATTGAATATCCCTTGGAGTACAGTTATGCCAATATCAAGAAATGACATGAAAATGGCACAGCTGCAAATCTGCCTAGAGCAGGCCATCCTCAAAAACTGAGTGACCGTGCAAGAAGGGGACTAGTGAGGGAGGCATTCTCTGGAGAAGTTGCAAGCCTCAGTGGCTGGGATAGGAGAGACTCCACATACAACAACCGTTGTCTGGGTGCTTCACCAGTCACAGCTTTGTGGGAGATTAGCAAAGCAGCACATGACATTTTAGCTAGAGTTTGCCAGAAGGCATCTGGGAGTCTCTGAAGTCAGCTAGAAGAAGATTCTGATGAAACCAAAATTGAGCTTTTTGGCCATCAGACTAAACACTATGTTTGCTGTAAGCCAGACGCTGTACATCATCAAAAACATACTATCCCTGCCCAGGAGCATGGGGGTGGCTGCATCCTGCTGTGGGGATGCTTCACAGCAGAAGTCCTTGCAAGGCTTGTGAAGATAATGGAGCAAAATGCAGGGAAATCCTGGAGGGAAACCCAATGCAGTCTGCAAGAAAACTGACTTGGAGAAGATTTGTTTTCCAGCAAGACAATGATCCTAAGCATAAAGCCAAAGCTACACCAGAATAGCTTAAAAACAACAAAATTAATGTCCTGAAGTGGGTAAATCAGAGTCAATTGAGAATTGTGGCTGGTCTTGAAAAGAGCGGTTCTTTCATGATCCCTATGCAATCCGACAGAGCTTGAGCAGTTTTGTAAAGCAGAATGGGGAAAAGTTTCAGAGTCCAGATGTGCAAAGCTGGAAGAGACTTATCCATAGACTCAAGGCTGTAATTGCTGCCAAACGTGCATCTATTAAATACTGACTTGAAAGGAGTGAATGCCTATGCAATCAATTATTTCCTGTTTTATATTTGTAATTAATTTAGATCACTTTGACATGAAGGATCAATGTCAAAAAAAGCCAAATTAAATTCACTGTGATTTAATGTTCTAAAGCCATAAAGCATGACAACTTCGAAGAGGGGGCAGAGTGAATACTTTTTATAGGCACTGTAGTTTGATTAAATGAAATTAGCTTAACTAGTGAAGCACAGCTTCATGGGCCTTGGGGCTGTGGCTGTGCTGTATCGTTCTGTATACTGTCCCACATTTTATGTAACTTATGAGTGAAAAGACAAAAGCTTTCCACATATAAATTAAATATTATACCAAGTAAATTTGCTCTGAAAACTTGCTATCTTTTGTCAGAAACTATACAGATAAAAATCATATTACATTTCCTGAAAAGTACAAGTGCGTAAAATTTGGAGCAATTTTTAGAGTAATTTTGTGCATCTTTAGTTGCATCAGCAAACATTTCCAGGTCAATTAAAGATCCAGCTATGATTTACTCTTGCATACTGTATCTGAGTAGCAGATATCTGAGCACATCTAATGATAATCACACAATGTGCAGCAGCAATTTCCATATTTATTACAGAAATGGGTCATTGAAAGTGAATGTGAGGACTAATTAATGACCTCATCATGAATGTAACTCTAGGTTGCAGTGATCAAAATATGATTAAACCACTCAGTTTGTGGAGGAGAGGAGCAGGTTCAGGGACAAGTATATTAAACTTAATTAAGGGCAATTTTTAGCCTTATAGCCAGCAAGTCATGTAGTGGCATCAGCATTGGGCTTCGAGGCAAGTGGTCCCGCGTTCAAATCTGGCAGCTCCTTGCACGCTTACCATCCATGCTGGGTTGAGCAACGAGCTAGTGACTCGGCCTAATACAATTCAGTCAAATGCTATGGAAACAGCAAAAGTGCAGCCTGATGCGCCACAAAGTGCAAAAGGAACAACAACCAGATTAGACTAAGAAAAAGATGAACTGCAAATTAGGCTTAAGAGATCATAGAGTTACACAGCATGGAGGAAGGCCCTTAGGCCCAGCCAACCAAGATGTTCCAACCACATTAGTCCTACTTACCAGTTTTTGGACCTTATTTTCTCAAACTATACAAGTTCATGTACCTGCTCAAGTGTCTTTTAAAAGTTGTTATTGTTCCTGCCTCAACCACTTCCACAGGCAGCTCCTTCCATGTATTGACCATGCTCCAGGTTCTCACAGAGAGAAATCTTTCCCCTCTCACCTACACCTCTGCCCTCTAGTTCTTGATTCCCCAATCCTGGGAAAAAGACTGAGTCCATTCACCCTACCTACACTCTTCATAATTATATATACATCTATAAGATCACTTCTAAATCTCCCTTGCTCCAAAGAATGAAGTCCTAGCCTGCCCAGCCTCTTCTGATATCAGACTACCTCAAGTCTTGACAACGTATTTGTAAATCTTTACTGAACTCTATCTAGTATAATAGCATTCTCAAGCAGGTCAACCAAAACCAAATACAATTCTCTAACTGCATCTTGACTTCCCAAATTTTATACTCAATGCCCTGATTTATAAAATCCAGCATGTCAAAAGCTGCTTCACCCCCGTTTACTCGTGCCTCCACTCAGAATGGAGTGACATAGTTTTGATGCGATCTTTCAGAATACTTGCAAATAAATACATTTTCAAGGGATTAATTTTCAAAGGGTCAAGTCTTAGTTAATTAGAAATGTTAAAGATAATATAAACTTATCTCTAATGTAATTACACAAAGATGGAAGGTAGGTTAGGAGTTGAGTAAAATATTACAATAAATAAATGTTGTTTGTCAACTATATCAACAATCTAGATGATAATGTGATTAACTAAATTAACAAATTTGCAGATGACACAAAGATTGGGGTTGTAGTGGGCAGCAACGCAAGGTATCATGGCTTGCAGAAGGATCTGGACCAGCTGGGAACATGGGCTGGAAAATGGCAGATGAAATTTAAAGCAGACAAATGTGTTATGTTGCCCTTCAGTAGGACCAATCAGGGTAGGTCTTACAGAGGGAACTGTAGGGCACCGAGGAGTGTGGTAGAACAAAGGGACCAGGTCCATAATTCATTGAAGATAGCATCACAGGTTGATAGGGTCTTAAAGAACTATTTTGACACATTGGCCTTCATAAATCAAAGTATTGAGTAGAGGAGATGGGGTGTTATGTTGGAGATGTATAAGACATCGGTGAGGCCTGATTTGGAGTATTGGTTTTAGTCATTTACCTACAGGAAAAATGTACATAAGGTTGAAAGAGTACAGGGAAAATTTACAAGGCAGCTCCTGGGTCTGGAGGACCTGAGTTATAATGGAAGGTTGAATAGGTTAGGACTGTATACCCCAGAATGTAGTAAATTGAGGGAAGATTTGATAGAGGTATACAAAATTATGACTGGTATAAATAGAGTAGGTGCAAGCAGTCAGAGGTCACGGGTTAAAGGTGAAAGGTGAAAAGTTTAAGGGGCACATGAGTGTAGATCTCTTCACTCAGAGGGTTGTGAGAGTGTGGAACGAGCTGCCAACACAAGTGGTGCAAGTAAGCTCAATTTCAACATTTAAGTGAAGTTTGGATATGTACATGGATGGTAGGGGTTTGGAGGTCTATGATCCCGGTGCAGGTCGATAGGAGTAGGCAGCTTACACGGGTTGGCATGGACTAGATGGGCCAAAGGACCTGCCTCAGTGCTGTATTTTTCTATGTCTCCATAAAAGGTGAACAGAGAAGGAAAAACATAAAGAGAGAAAGATAACTAAAAACAGAAAAAGAGATGGTGAGAGTTTCTATAGATATTAAAAAAAGAATAGTTAACGAAGTGAATGTCGGTCACGTAAAACATGACTTTGGG
Source organism: Hypanus sabinus (assembly GCF_030144855.1). Lineage (NCBI taxonomy): Eukaryota > Metazoa > Chordata > Chondrichthyes > Myliobatiformes > Dasyatidae > Hypanus > Hypanus sabinus. The sequence continues at coordinate 34,029,445 of NC_082715.1, read as the reverse complement.
GAGATAATAATGGAAACCAGGAGAAGGGTAGTGATTTAAATAACTTGCCTTCATCTTCACTATAGAGAATATAAGTCATATCCCAGAAAGAACTGTAAATCAAAAATTGAGAAGAAGGAGCTCCAGAAAATTTCTATCACCAGTGATATAGTACTGAATAAAACATTGGTCTTTGGGCCTTGAGGGATTTCATTTCAGGGTCTTAAAAGTAGTGAGATAGTTGATATATTGGTTTTAATATTACAAAATTTGCTATACTGAATTTGGATAAGATTGGGTTTGATTGGAGGCAGAAAGCTGGAAAGTACAAGCCAGTTAGTTTAACATCTATCATGGGAAAATGTCAGAAGCTATTATTACAAAAATGTTATAGCAGTATACTTTGAAAATTTCATGGCAATCAGGCTGTCAACATGTTTTTTGGAGAGAGAAATAGTGTTTCACTAAATTATTGGAGTTATTTGACTAGTAATATGTACTGTTGCTAAACAAGTGCTAATAATGGGCTATACTTAGATTTCAAGAAAGCACTTGATAAGCTGTT